>NW_022145599.1:27464479-28131103 GCF_000002235.5 Strongylocentrotus purpuratus | reverse complement strand
TTTTTTAATCATGTCTTCATAAATATCTGAGGAAAATAAACATGTTTATTTCTTGGTGATTTTAATATAATTTTCTTTCTTTACCCCATAATAGTAGAAAACTCTGACAGGTTTATCACATTTCATGCGTTCATATGGATTTTGTTCATACATTAGTAAGCCCACTACAATTAATGTACACTCCTCAACGCTTATTGATAATATTTTTTCTAATGCATTTACTGAAACAATTACTGGAGAATTATTATTCTCAAAAGTTTCTGACCATTTACCTATTTTTTTAATATGTGAACATGAAATTCCCCAATTGGAACCACTTATAATATTATGTATCGAAAAGAAACCCCTCATAATATTGAATTATTAAAGCAGAATTTAGCTGTAGAGGAATGGGTTGACGTATATAATGTAAACGTGTTAATATTGCCTATGATAATTTTAATAATAAATTGCAAAATTATTATGATAGTAATATTCTTTTAGCGAAAGTTAAACGTAAAAATAATAAACCAAATAACCCTTGAATGACGAAAGGTATACTAAAATCAGTACAAACTAGAAATCGCATGTATAAACATATATATATATGTAACAAAACTGATGTAAATTTAACAACTTATAAAAAATACCGTAATAAATTAACAAAATTAATTCGAATATCCCGGAAGCTACACTTTTCAAATATTTAAAGAGGGCTAGTTGTAACACATATGCAGCTACTTGGAAAGTTATTAAAGAAATAATGGGGAAAAAGTAGACCCTTTACCAAAAGATGAGCTCACCTTAAATAATGTTATAATTGAGGACTCTAGTAATTATGCTAATTATTTTAATTCATTTTTCACTAATATTGGGCTCCAACTTGCGAGTAAAAATGATAGTCCTCCTAACATTCATTATACTGACTTTTTATCAGATCGAATCCAACAATCATTTTTTTTAAGTCCAACAAACCCTAATGAAATTACCGTAACTAAAGCATTAAGCATGTCCAAAGCTCAAGGTTGTGATGGAATTAGTGCATCAATTTTACAACAAATAATACATGTTATTGCTAATCCACTAATCAATATTATTAATCAGTCTTTATTGCAAGGTGGTTTCCAGCGAAGGTAATTCCGATCTTTAAAACAGATGATTCGCATGAAATTAGTAATTATCGTCCAATATCTATTCTTCCTAGTATATCTAAAGTTTTAGAGAAAATTGTATATAATATGTTAATCAATTTTTTAAATACTCACCAAATATTAAATCTAAATCAATATGGTTTTAGGAAAAATCACTCACTCCACTGAATTGGCCTTAGTACAAATTTATGATAAGATTACTAATGCCATAGCAAATAAATAACACGTGATTTGTATTTTTTTAGATCTTAGTAAAGCGTTTGATACGCTCGATCATAATATTTTACTCCAAAAACTCTCTTTTTATGGTATTCGGAGCCAAGTCCTCTCATATCTTAAGGATTATTTAACAAATAGAAAATAATATGTTAATTTTAAATGTCTTAATTCGAATTTACTTTCCGTTAATTGTGGTGTTCCCCATGCAAGGCTCCATTTTAGGCCCACTTTTATTTCTTTTATACATAAATGATTTATCCAACACATATTCTTTATTGTCATTTATTATTTTTGCAGATGACACAAATATATTTTGCTCTCATAAGAAATTAGTGAGCAATAATTATTTTTTTTGGCCCTCGAAAAATCGCACCCCCCCTTGAATGCCAGGGGGGGGGGCCTATCTCCAAAAAAAAGGTAAATTAATGTGTTTTTTAAACTTTTTTTTCCCAGGGCGAGGCCCTTAGAAGCTTAGGGTTTTATACATTAAATTATCGTTAGATCAGCATATTTTATACCTTATTTGTGACACTGGCAGGTCACGAACTGGTGTGGGGTCCAGGGGGCGGAGCCCCCAGAAGCTCAGGGGTTTTGGGAAATAAATAACGGTCAGATGAGCACATTTTATACCTTATTTGTGACGCTGGCTGGACACAATTTGGTGTTGGGTCCAGGGGGTGGAGCCCCAGAAGCTCGGGGTTTTTTCTACATTAAATTATCGTTAGATCAGCATATTTTATACCTTATCTGTGACACTGGCAGGTCACGACTGGTGTGGGGTCCAGGGGGCAAAGCCCCCAGAAGCTCAGGGGTTTTGGGAAATAAATAACGGTCAGATGAGCACATTTTATACTATTTGTGACGCTGCTGGACACAATTTGGTGTTGGGTCCAGGGGGGAGCCCAAGAAGCTCGGGGTTATATACATTAAATTATCGTTAGACAGCATATTTTATACCTTATCTGTGACACTGGCAGGTCACGACTTGATGTGGGTTCCAGGGTGCAAAGCCCCCGGAAGCTCAGGGGTTTTGGGCATAAATAACGGTCAGATAAGCATATTTTTATATCTATTTGTGACACTGACAAGACAAATTGGTGTTGGGTTCAGGGGTGGAGCCCAAGAATTTCAGGGGTTATATACATTAAATTATCGTCAGATGAGCATTTTATACTTTATTTGATACACTGGCAGGTCATGAATTAAGTGGCGTGGGGTCCAGGGGCGAAGCCATCAGAAGCTCAGGGGTTTATACATCAATTTATCGTCAGATGAGCATAATTTTATACCTTATTTGTGCCACTGGCAAGTCATATTGGTGTGGGGTCCAGGGGCGGAGCCCCCGAAGGCTCAGGGGTTTTGGGCAATAATATAACGGTCAGATGAACATATTTTGATACTTTTTTTGTTACACTGGCAGTACACAAATTGGTGTTGGGTCCAGGGGCAAAGCCCTCCGAAGCTCAGGGTTTTATATTCAATTTATCGTCAGATAAGCATAATTTTATACCTTATTTGGCGTGGGATCCAGGAGGCGGAACCCCCAGAGGCTCAGAGGTGTTAGGCAATAGATTACGGTCAGATGAGCATCCAGGGGCCCCGCCTTAGGTCCATTGGTTGGGTTCGGAGGGCAGAGCCCCGGAAGCTCAGGCTTTAGGCATTTAATTACGTCAGATGAGCATAATTATACCTTATTTGTGACACTGGCAGGTAACTAATTGGCGTGGGGTCCAGAAGCTCAGGGGTTTTAGAAATTTTATAACGGTCAGATGAGCATATTTTGATACTTTTGATATCTTTATATTTCCTTTTTTTCCCCTTTTTTTCCTTTTTTTTCCCTTCTCCCCCCCCCCTTGGATCCACCACTGCCATGCACCCACCCGCTTCACACTAATGACAATTACAATAGGTCAGCTAGGCTTTCGTGTGTGTGTGCCAGGTCTGCACGAGTGAGAACTCGCCAATCATCGCCATGTTCTCGAAGATCCAGTGTTGTAATTCCCAAATTGGTTTAAGACGCAAGTACATGACTTGGATACCCAACCTCCTCAGTATATTTTTTTTTTATCTCACTTGTTAATTCGTTTGATCACCTGACACCTCCTCTTGCTCTGCTTTAATTACTATGTTAACTATTGTTCTGAATTAGTGTTTATAAAACAACATTCGATCCTCTGTTAATTTGTGCTAAATCATAATTATGTTAAACCTTGTTTATTGACTGTTAATGTCTACATTTTTGTCAATTCATTAGTAAATGTTGATCTGTAGGCCTATATGTTACACCAGCCAAAATAAAATATCCCGAAATGGACAATAAATACTAAATTGATTGCATGAATTGAATTGATTGATTGAAATTGAAATTATTTGTGTTTGTATGCATCTTATTAAATGTACTTAAAAATGTATAATGATGTAAAATGAAGAAATATTTGTTACTTTATTTATATGATTATGTTCTATTTTGAAAATGTAGAAATAAAAACAATGTACAATGTATGGATTTCATTGTCATTGTTTATCTATAAAGCCTAAAAATGGTGCAATGCAACATTGTAAATCACTTTTCAAAGACTTTAATTCATGAGATGGATTGAGATTAGCAACATCATTACATATTGCACATATGCTAATTAGAGGATTATGCTAATAGGGCTATTAAAAAAGTTGCCCAAGGTTGCCTAGCTGGCAACCAGGCTGAATTTACTTTAATATCCATCTAGAACACAAATCAACAAAAAAAAACTTGTACTTATCAAGTTTTCCAGGTCTGAAAAACTTCTACAGGACTATACCTACGACCAACAGGAAAGAATTTCACTTTTGTGAATCTTTAAATGCTACTCGTACGTGTAATACTACTACTACTATATGCTATCACTTTTATTACTAATAATAATATGATAGTTATTATAAGCATAATGATCATTATAATAATGTATTATTATTATTATCATTATTATTATCTATTGTCTACACACACACACACCCATATATATAGCCTATATATATATATATATATATATATATATATATCAAAAATATGAATGTATGCATGTAGGTATGATGGGTTTATGGATGACCTTGATATTATACATTCATATTTATACAAATATAATTAGGTCCTCAATACTATACATTCCGTTACAACTAGTACTAGAACTTAAAATTTCCTATCCACTCTTTTACAAGAACAAATCGGAGAGAAAACGTGTATTTCTGCGTACTTTACTAGAATCTTTATTTTTATCAAATTGTGTAGAATCTAAATGGAACTTACAAAGAAACGTAATTCTTAAAAGAGGTAAAAATCAGTTAATAGGAACACACCGACACTTTATGTGAAGAGAAAGAATCAATAAAAAGATATGGCTAGATGCCCTTTGTCTGTGTAGCGTCCCTGTCTATGACAGAGACTTACTAAAGGCCAATAAAAGTACCTAGGGGTTCCGTGGATTCAAGTGACCTCGCCAATTTAAACATTTTTTTGGAGAAACCTCCTTCAGTTTTGCTCGTCAGACAATTTTCAAAGCGAAAAGGGAAACCTTAGCATCCTTGAATAGAGAAAGTCTCTCCAGGTGACCCACTCCTTTCCCCACATAGGAACAGTTGTTTTTTTTCAATATAAAAAAAACTGCACTATTTTTTCATGTTCAGATCTTTAATCTTGATTTGGCCTCTTCAAAATTTGGGGAATAGTACATGGTGGCCTAATAAAAATGGACTAGCATGCTTCCAATAATGTGGAGTCACATTCACGGAAACCACCAGAAGGAGAATCTTTTCACATGAAAAATACCAGTTTTCACAAAATTTGGTAGAAGTGTTTTCGTTTTAGGGAGAAGTTCAAATTTGTTTGTTTTCAATGAAACTGCTTTCTTAAACAATTTGTTTAATTCTATGTCTGTGTGTCGTTGACAAATGCATGAAAAATAAAAATGTTTGTGGAATGTTATGTTTGTGTGCTACCTGACATTTATTACAGCTTGACCAAATCTCTGTTATAATACCATTTCTTAAAAAACGCAGTCCTACGTTGTTTTCTGCAGGAAAGACCGCCAGATGAGGTAGTCAACATTGTTTTGTTAAAGGTATCTAGAAAAGAAATACTCGACCAATTTTGGTGGATTTGGTAACATTTTCCTTCTCCAAAGATTTCCCATCTCTTGTTGCCATTTGCACCATGCTACTGGAACTATGCTTGTCCGTTATTTATGGGTCACCCTGTATATAAAATGAGTCCCTAAAAAGTGACTTTTACAGAAAAGTAATAAAAAATTCATCTTACCTTAATTGGGTCACTGCGATAATTATTAAGCAACACCTTAATTGATATAACACATCAAAAATATACACCATAAACTATAATTCATTACACTATTTGATATACATATGTTTGCTACATAAAACCAATTTCCCATTAATATATAGTATACAAATTGAAGACATATTTTTAAGATTACAGACCCAGGCCTCTCTACCACCATACATTGATTAATTGTCATATAATAAACATATACTTGCATATTATGGACCCCTAAGAAATGACTTTTATAGCAAAAATACTTAAAAATTGATCTACCTTCAATTGGGTCCCTGCAACAATTATTAAGCAACACCTTAAATGATATAACACAACAAAATATACACCATAAACTATAATTCATTACACTATTTGATATACATATGTTTGCTACATAAAACCAATTTCCCATTAATATATAGTATACAAATTCAAGACATATTTTTAAGATTACAGACTCGGGCCTCTCTACCATACATTGATTAATTGTCATATAATACATATACTTACATATTACGGACCCCTAAGAAATGGGTTTTATAGCAAAAATACTTAAAAATTGATCTACCTTCAATTGGGTCCCTGCAACAATTATTAAGCAACACCTTAAATGATATAACACAACAAAAATATACACCATAAACTATAATTCATTACACTATTTGATATACATATGTTTGCTACATAAAACCAATTTCCCATTAATATATAGTATACAAATTCGAGACATATTTCAAAGATTACAGAATCAGGCCTCTACACCATACATTGATAAATTGTCATATATTAAACATATACTTGCATATTATGGACCCCTAAGAAATAGCTTTTACAGCAAAAATACTTAAAATTTATCTCCCTTTCATTGGGTCCCAGCAATAATTATGAAATAACAAAAATATACACCATTAACTATAATTCTTTACACTATTTGATATACATATGTAAGGTAAATATAGGATTTCCCGGCCAAATTCGCGAGTTTGTCAATCAAATTAATTTGTCTTGCGTTCAAATTCGACGGTTTTAGTGCAGTCAGGTATATCTCGGGTTTATATTCCCTTTTCTAGTTTTCAAATCTATGGAATTTTCGTTAGAATCTATGTATGTTTCATTCAAATTAATGAACAATGTGCTTCTTTCGCTATTTGGTCATTCGATTTGGCGCAACACGATTTTCTGACAACGCGACGGTGTACTTTTAGCATTCTAATTCATTTGTAGCATTTAAATTAGCACTTTGTGCACTTAAATTGATGGTCAATATACATTTCTCGTTTATTACACACTTTTCATAGCTCATTCTTTTTCTTTCAAGATTGTTTTTCATGTGTATTTCATCATATTTCATTTTCTTGCATTTATACACTTATACTTATTAGATTTATCTGATATTCATCAGCATTTAAGTTTGATTGTTAAGAAGAAAAAAATGACTTCCATCTACGGACCTGATGGTCTCAGTATATTTGTAAATGTTCATGTAAGGAAGTTGTTTGTCTTATGTTTCATCATAAATTTATCATATCATCATAATTTCATTATGGAAGAAGGGTACAATATTTGACTGAGGTAGGGACTAGAGTCAACCATTTGAACGTGATTCATTATTTAGCCATGTCTTTAGCCATCGATCTGCTGGCGGGCAAGTAAACTATGAAACTCTTTAAGAAAAACAGAGGGTTGTGCTGGGTATAAGAGACGATGTGAATTACTTTTGTAAAATTCCGAGTCTGTAGTAAAAAGGGGCGATTAAGGGTACCCCCACCTTTTCCGGGTATATGAACATGTCCGTGCAGAAATGCCATATCCCTTGATTTCGTCCCTTCTTTACTCTATGTCTGACTACACCCCATCTGCATTGTCCTGAAAATAAATAAATGGAATAACAGCTCAGACCCCAATGGCAAATCGTGCATTTTAACTGCATTATTTAAAAACTGTAAAAGTTTGTTGCAATTCTTCCCCCGAACATTCCTAACTTGAATAAAAATATTACGAATACGAAAGACAGGTGTTAATTTGAATGATAAAAATTACGCTTCGATAAGTGAATATTAATTTGAATGCTAGTTGAGCAGTTTCTAAATTGAATGACAGATCTATGAAACCCTTTGACCAAAATCCTAAATTAAATACAAAAACTGGAAAATTGAATGATAATTGGCATTGCAAAGCCGATCTGCGCTAACTTAAATGCAAAGTAAATGAATTCGAATGACAAACACGTGCATTTGGCCGGGAAATCCAATAAAACCAATTTCCCAGTAATATATTATAGTATACAAATAATTCATGTTTGTGAGTTCATTAGTGAATATGCACTGCGCACGTATTAAGTTACTATCGGACAATGGACTTGACTTGTCAAAGTCATTATCAGGCTCATAAACAGAGTGTAGTCTATATCACTGTTTATATACACGAGCTTCAAAACTTGAATAATTACATTTATAAAACGGGCCGGCAATGTGGTAATAAAGTCAAGATAAAAGCAACAAAACCAATCAAATTGCCAAGAGTCGTACAGTTATGAAGGCCATCATTTGCTTTATTGATTAATATCAAATAAGCGGGCAGTCAAACAGTTTAATACGCGTCACAGTGCATGCATCATTGTCCTTTCATTTGAAACTGCGTGTATTTTGTCACGTCTTAATAGTGTTCCCACCAGGAATACGCTTAGGCGCATCTCAGCCACTTTTTAATGGGAATATTTGTTTGCACTGTACGAGTGGTAGGAAAGTCTGATGCATGGTCATGTGTTGTCTTTTGACCAATTAAATTGCATTCTAGAACCCGTTTTATAATCATAATTATGTTATAATATCTTATTACATTCCTTGTATCGTTTGCTATCATAAAGTTATCTGTAAAATATGATTGTCTTTCAAACTGCATAATACAAATTATCCCTACAGAAAGTGAGATGTCATACCTTAACAAAAATATAATAAAGGACATTTAAACCAATAAATTCTTTTACACTTTTTATCATTCTGTAACTGTTAATGCAATAAACAAACATGGCATGAAAAGTACCATTAATTTTTTAAGATAAGTAAAATTGATTTAATTACATTAGCAAATTACACTAATAATTCTACACTGATCAAATTTACCCACATGATGTAAAGAAAAGTAATTTTCATATATAGAAAAGAAAAAACTTAATAGAATTAAATTATTCATGTCATGTTTATAATCATACACATAAATCTAAAGTGAACTGTTAAGAATAATTGGATTACCGTAATCTAGAATGGTCTTAAAGATAAAATTTATTAAAAAAATAAACCTCTGCGATCAATTCGACATCAATTTTCCATGAGCTTTTAAAATGATTCATAAAGAATAATTGAATTGATTAATCTCTCCTCATGATCGTATTTACGTAAATTTGCCATGGATGTATTATAGTAACTTGTAGAGATTAGTTTGATAAAGCATCTAGTCTGAAATCCATAAGGCCCATATTCTACTAAAATTGGGCTTTAGCTTTCGTTCAACTTATTAAAGTATAAGCTTTCCTTTGTTAAAAGTGATCTTAGACCTAGGGTTGGCTTTAACTGAATTAGTACAAATGGACCAATGTCTTTGCAATTGTTTTGACGTAAATTTGCTTTGGGCTTTATAGTAATTGGACGTATGAGTATAATTTTGTTTAACTCTCTCGAATTGTCTTATAGATGAAATCAATAAAACTTGAAACTCGAGTTTTGCCTGATGGCGAGTATGCTTCGCCACAGGTTAATCCCCAGCTAGTGATGCCATAGATAGTCCAGCGACCATTCACCTCCTGTACCAGTGGACCCCCACTATCACCCTAAATGGGGAAAAAAGGGAATGAGTGATGACAAATATATATTCTGTTTGAAGTTATATCATAGATATATAGGTACTGTTACACGACAGATTTATTTGCCTTCTGAGTTCGCTTTTGTTACTGGCTATGAGTAGAGCAAAGTGACACACCAAATGAAACTCTTTCATTTGAAGAAGTTCAAAAAAAATTACAAAATGATGATAACATTGGCCTGAAATGGTGTGACGATTACATATCTCAGTGGTGCCATGAGACTGGTTTCTTCTGAAGGGGTGGGGATAGGGGCATACAAAATGAAAATAAATTTGAGCCACAACAAAAAGGCAGATATTTGTTCTACCGGTATATCAATATTGATGCTATATACTTTCATTTGGTGCCGTATTCCTTTTGGTCTGTATTCTTCTGCAGGCATGGCATGGTATGTATTTTTTTATCTAAAAAACTAGGGTGGACTCATCAGTTCAGTGATGTTGATTTTTTTTTTAACACCACAAATGTTTTGATCACCATAAATTGCATTAGATATTTGTCATGGACTGTTGGTCTGCTTCAAAACAAATGGATGTAGATTATTGAAAATAACAATAAAAAAAGTTTGAAAATACATGTATGTTGTATGAAGGACAGTATGACTTACAGTGCAAGCAGACTGATATCCAGTATCGTACATAGTACAGAACATTGACGGGAAAACACGTAAGATATTTGTCAGAGGTCTCTGACATATGTTGTTTGGTATCACAGGTGCTCTGGCCTTCTGCAGATTACGAGGTGAGGGCCCTTCAAAAATGAAAGAAAAACGGTTGAAATATATTTGAATTGAGCATAGATGGTAATGCAGATAAAAGAAACCAAATAATAGAAAAACAGAAGACAAAATGTGATTGCGTCTCCAATATGCCTCTGTTACGATCATGGTTTGAATTTTGAATAGCCTATAGATACATGTTAATTGATCTTCATGACCTTTGACCCGACTATACCAAGGTATGATCACTTGTCTCCATACAGCGATACAGATTAGTTCAATACAAATGTTAAGTTCCCAGCTAAAACAGCTTTGAAATAGTTGATATGGTGATGACAAAGTTATTTAATTACATGTATACTAGACGACTTGATGACCTTGACCTTCTTAACCCATGACTTCTGAATTCTCAAATCCTGTTTTGTTTGAGATAGGAGCAACCCGGTTCCAGTAGGCAATGGGTTTACCCAAAAGATCCAATCATTTTGTTTCACTATATACCAAGTTTGAAGTTCCTCTAAAGGCTTGTTCAGATATGGCACAGTTAAATCATTTTAATTAACACTGTCATTATGTTAAAGGTGCTATGATTTTCCAATCCCCCCATTTATCTCTCCAGGCTTTAAAGACAATCTGTCCCTTTTGCAGCCAACATCAAATTCTGTAGAACTTTGCAGGAATTATGAATATGTCATGTATGTCCAATCTGTGAAATTTAAACGTTAGCAGTGTCCTAGTATTCAAATTATGCAAGGAAACCTGTTTACTTTGCTAGACTTCACTGTCAGACACTATTGAGTGACTGACTGGCTTTTTTCTTCTTGGTAATAACATACATAAAATGAGCTGAAAAGGGTACATGAGCATTTGTCTACATCATACCCATGACTCGTCGTTTAAAATTGAAACCCCCATTTGACTTTCACCATTTCTACTGTACTAGAGCTGAGATTGATAAGCCCTAAGTAAACATAGCGCTGTAATCCACCCCCAGAGACCTTGATGAGGTGATAGCGAGAGAGAGATAAGCATGATACAAGGGGAAAGGAAGGAGAAAGAGACACATTTCGCTGCCAGAGTTAAAATTGTGTTAATTATGCATTTTGCTTCGTTCGAACTTTCATTGGTCTTCATCTAAATTATTAGTGACTTTAGGACATAAAAATATCTTAAAACGTAAAATACTTATTACTTCTCATTTCCTTTCAGGCAGACCCCGTAAGAGTTTGTTTACACTAGTATTACGTAAGATGATGTAGAGTCCAGCTGCAATCCAATATCTTAATCTCTCACTCAGAGCCTCACTCTGTCAAGTTTTAACAGAGAATTGAAAGTGGGGTAGTGAGACCCATCAGATTCCCATTGGTGCCTGTAATAGTAGTCTCTCAAATTTTAACGAGAGAAACTGGGTATTGCTACACCAGATTACAAAGTTTTAACGAGAGAAACAATCTGGGTAGTGCTACCACCAGATTACATTGACTGCTATAGTGGTTGGGTATAGTTTTAACGAGAGCTTTTCGTAATGCACTTCTTGTAATGGCCAAAATTTAACTGATTGAATATTTGCATACGGTACAAGAGTCTGAAAATCAGACTTTTTAAGGAAACAAGTGTTATTTTTCCACAAAAAGACATTTTAAGCCCTTCCGTTTTGAGGGAAGTTTTTCAAATGCCATTGGAATTTAACCTTTTCATCTTTTTGGCTTCCAAATAGGACATAGTAGGCCTACCTTTAAAGGGCAATCCAACATTTGTAATATGTTATTTGTATGAAAGCATAAAAATAAGAGAAACAAAATGGTGAAAGTTAAAAATATTTGGACCAATGATAAGAGTTATGAATTTTAAATTATGAGATAACTGAATCTATGTGAATCTCAAAATTGGCTATTTGGTCAGAGCATTTTCAGGTAGCCACGGACAACTCTCACATTTATAGTGTACAAAAATATCATTGAGAAGTGCCTTCTCCCTTGGGGCAAACCTAAACGTATATTATGCTACACGTTCCTCGAACATACACCAAAGCTGGCGACAATGCTTTCCATGCATGTGCTCCTCGACTCTGGAATGATCTTCCACGTTTTGTTTGATTATCACCTTTGCTGGATGTCTTCCGAAAATGCCTCAAAACTCTCCTCTTTGACCATGATCAACAATAGATTCTTTGATATCTTTTATGTAAAGCGCTGTGAAACAACATTTAGTTTGTGAGAGTGCTATAGAAATGACTTTATTGTATTGTATTGTATTATGGACAGCATATTATTATAGGTCCTCTGAAAAGAAAAGACCCTCCCGAGTCATAATTTTGAAAAAAAATGACCCATTTTATGTGTTGAAACAAATAGGGAAAATTGTCAGCATGGGACTATATAAATTTAGCCAATTTTGTAGTGCACATATATGTAGTGATTTAAACTTCCAAAAATTACATTAGCCAGTATTCATTTTTATCTGTGATATGAACAACGTATCTCAGAAAGCTGTAGAAAGTGTGATTATAATCCTACCTCCTCTCTCGCCAAAGCTTCCCCATCCTGTAAACGTGATATAGGAACCCACTTCAGGAAGATAATCCCCTGGAGGGGGCAGACACACGGGCTGGACAGCATCCGTGAAATTGAGCGGAGTTGATAGCTTGAGGAGAGCGATATCATTTTCAAGTGAATATGAGTTATACAGCGGGTGTATAAATATCTCGGATACTTCATGGACCTGCCCTGCTGTATCATAAGTAAGCGTTCCTGCTTGAATTTGAAATGGAGAGTACTGGTAGAAGTCTTCCCTGCACAAAGAAAAACAAACATGATTCAAGGAAAAATGTTCTCAAGAGCAACTGTATACCTATTATTGTGCCTTTTAAAAATCA
Source organism: Strongylocentrotus purpuratus (assembly GCF_000002235.5). NCBI lineage: Eukaryota > Metazoa > Echinodermata > Echinoidea > Camarodonta > Strongylocentrotidae > Strongylocentrotus > Strongylocentrotus purpuratus. The sequence goes on along the minus strand of NW_022145599.1, from coordinate 28,117,996 downwards.
TGTTCTGATTATAATAATAATTGGATTTAAATAGCACCTTTTCCAGAGGATAAAAAGGTGCTATCCCTTATTAGTCAATCAACAAAGTAAGAAGAATTGTAGAGGTGTGTTTTCATGCGTCTCCCAGAAGCAATAATATCACAGGCATTCCGCTGAGATTTGATGTTCAGCCTGCGATCAACATCTGACTTCCTCTTGCATCAATGTCTCTCTGCAAATCATCATCCACGTCGAGCTTCAATCAAAAATACGAATACAGTGCAAACAATTAATGCCCAAGTTACTGATCCATGTTCGAATCTAAACTGGTGCATGTACAAAGTGGCTTTGGAAGCTCATTTGGAGTAAGTGGTAACATCACACAAATGTTGCCTAGAGTGCAACAGTATAAAAAACGCTGTTATAGCTTACACGCAGTGTGCTGCAGTGAGGATCCAATCATTGGCAATGATACTTGCACCACATATAAATCGAAAACCGTTCGCGTAGAGGGCAACTTGCCATGGGGCTTCTCCCAGGATGGTAACCTCTGATCCGTGTGTGACACGATGTACGTCCAGGGCAGGGCGCAGCCCACACTCTTCTGGGAGAACTATAAATAAAGCAACGCAAAAGGAGGTTTTTTGTGAATGACTTACAGGAAACTAGACCCACACACCATCAAAGTACATTAAGCATTTTTTTTTATTCCTTTATAACAAGTTCTCCTTTTCACTTATCATTGGACTATTATAATTATGTCAATGAACATTTTATAACTTCATTTCACGTTTTCTTGTATTTTAACAATTACAAATTAAATTGAATTGAATTGAAGTGTTCTATGTCAAATGAAATGAACATTAATCTTGATATAGTGGACATACAGTACCATTCTCTTGGTCCACTTTGCAGAAGGGGCCTGTTTTGTGAAGGGAATAATGCTTGTTAATGCGATATCATGGGACTATGAATAATTGTAATGATATCTCACTCTTTGTGAATTGCATCGCAGTATTGATCATTTGAGAAGGGTATCTATATGCTCTCATATTCCAAATGTACCCAAAGGAAAAGGTAGCTCTATTTGTATCAAATAACTTAGTCACATGTGTGCATGCATATCTCTGCATGCCCTTCAACAATTTCCAATGAAAAGTTCACATCAATCGTGCAAAAATTGTAAATATCCAAAGTCCCATATTACACTATTTACTACATAATCGTCCATTCAGGATGCCTCCTAAATTTGTCTTCAAAAGTGTAACAGCATTACTAGTATTCAGTGTAGCATTCTAAAGAACATGAATTTTTATGACTTACTAGGGTGGTTGCAATTTCTTTCATCATTTCCATCAATGCACTGTTTTTCTCCGTCACAAATAGCATTACTGCTGATGTTCACACGGCCCTCACTGCACAGAAGTGGGCCTCCTATTATCATAGAAACATGAAAAGAATTGGCATGGAAACGCTGTTATACACATCTTATTTTTAGAGTTTATAGCAAAAATATCCACACAAACTTTCCGGAAGACGATTATTTTTGTTGACTACCAAAACTTTGTGCAAATCCTTCTCCTCAATGCATTCGAAAAAGTTTCATGCTTTTTTTAAAACAATTTATAACTTATAAGTTGTTTTAAAAAAGCATGAAACTTTTTCGAATGCATTTCATTTTCCATTTTATCATTCCAACACGTGGACCTATAGTTTTCCATAATATTTGCAGATAAATAAAACTATGTACATGTATATACATGTTGGATATGTATAAATCTATAATAATAATACACTAAGGCTCCGCGGGGGGCGCGACGTCTCCGCGAGCCTTTGTATTCTATTGTTTTTTAATGAGATCACCGACCGAAGTTGGTGCAGTTATCTCCTCCTGAACACTCCCCTCGGGATACCCGTGCCCGGTGCCATCGTCCGCGGGAGAGTCTACTCTGTGGAATTGGCTATACTCCGCCCGAGGTCCTCCTCCGTGTCGACGTCCAGGGCGAAAACAGACGCGATATGCATAATGCAGGATATGCGTGACGACAGAGATACCTCATGGATATTCAACATTACATCCGTAGACACACGACCGATGACTATCCACTCACATTAAGTTGCGTATTAAATGCACTATGCACAGGGTCGGGATTACCCAGAGTAAAGCGTCTTGCTATAAGATGTGCTTTGTAGTAGCTGTATCAAACAGACACACAATTAGATGACCATCAACTCACATTATGTTACGTATTAAATGCTCTATGCAAAGGGCAGGATAACCCCCGAGTAAGCCATCTTACTATAGGGTGTGCTTTGTACTCGCTGCACAAGCCAGAGAGATACACGGGGCTAATTCCCGTCGACGTCCAAACTTAGAGACCTATTTCCATCATGATTGCCGCGATTTTGATATAGTTTTCGTGAATGGAGGTATGAAATCAAAGCTTATTTTGTGATTATTACGGCCATTTATACTTAATTTTGATTATCATTTTCTAAAGGAAAGTTTTCACAAGAAAACCATTGGACTGACAGTTCAGTCGCAAGCTAACTTCAGTCAACACATACAGTATACACGGTGCTGCGGCTGGGTCGCTTTGACCAAGACTGAGCTGCGCTAGAGTCGAAGAGTTTGGGGGGCCAAGCAGGCCAATATTCGTACAACTATATAACTACACATACGTCTATCCATCCATCGAAGAACCCGTCAACACAACAGCGTGCGGGCCGAAGTGGCAAAAATTTGTTTCTTATCTTTACAGTAAATTACAAGAAAGCATTGAATAAGGTTATGAATTGTACATTTGCATATTAATAGTTCAATATATCAACCATGCAGACAGAAGCATGTGACTTCATGCATTGCAAAACAATCAGTTGCGTAATGAGTAAAATTGTTTGGGGGGGGGGGGGGGGGGTGCAGAAAAAAAATCGGCATCACCATGCACCATTCTTGCATGTTACATGAAGGCTCCAAGAAACATTTTTGAAAGTGGGGGGGGGGGGGGGGGGGGTCAGTTAGATCGCAGCGGGTTGAGTGCATATAGGCGTGGGGTCCACAGGTTTCAAGGGGCCATAAACCCCCGAAAGCTCGGGGGTTTTAGGCGTTTAATTAGGGTCAGATGAGCATATTTTTAATACTTTATTTGTGACACTTGCGGGTTACTAATTGGCATGGGGTCAATACGTAGTGTTGCGTACCAACTAGGCTGGCCTACGTTACTATATGCTGAGGGACGGAAAGGGGTACGCAAGATGAACGAAAACAATTCAACATGTTTAATTTTTTTCGCGTAGTTTCGGCGTAGAAACTTGACGCAGAAAGTACGCCTTTTTACGCAACACTACGCTACATGCCTACGCAACAGTACGCTACCCTACGCCAGATCGACAAAGCAGTAAAAGCTTTCCACACAGTAAGCAACCATAAGCAAACCTGTACGCCAGCCTACGCATAACCTACGCAGGGACTATTTTCCCATTAATACGCAGCCTAATTCCTGCGTAGTCGGTACGCCACACTACGAAACTCTACGCAGTTCCAGTGGCTTAAAGAATAACTACCGGTACAGTTGGATCGTTTTTTTTTTTTTTATATAAGGCCAAATTTAAAAAAAAAACATGTTTAGCGTCCTGTTTTTTCGAAAAATGGGAAGGAGGAGACCCTTTTTTTTTTCTCTTTCTTTCAAAATGGCCGCTCCGTACATTTTCCCTGACATTCGGGCTATTTTTCAAGATGGCGGCCGACATTTTTTTTTTTTTTTTTTTTTTAAATCAGAAATAAATTTTAGCAGTGCTTTTCATGTTTGTTTTCTTTCAAAAAATTCAAAAAAAATTCAAAAAAAAAAAAAAAAAAAAAATAGGAGGCGGCCCCAAAAAGGAAGCGGGCGGGGACGCTGTTTTTTTACCTTTCGAAAAAAAAAAAAAAAAAAAACAAATTAAACAAATTAAAAAAAAAAATTGGAGGCGGCCCCCAAAAAGGAAGCGGCGGGGACGTTAAACATGTATATTTTTTTGATGGCCTGAATGGCAAATAAAGTTCTTGGTGGTTTTAATTTAGACAGTCTCTATATATCTATTTACACCCCCCCCCCCCCCTCTAGAATCCCGCGGATTTCCGCAGGTCCTGCTAGTACAAACATATAATGTCATAAAAGTAATAACAACAAGTACAACTTTACAACATTAAACAAATAGTAGAACTGATAAACAAGACAGGTAGAGCTCTTTAGCAGCAATCAAAAGCCGATTTCACTACAAAGTAAACCCTTTTTAAATGCTGACTTTTCCTTCTATGTAAGTATGAAATAATAATGGCTTCGTGTATGATAAAACGCATCAGCACGATCATAAAGACTTGTGAGCATTTACTATAACATATATATAATTCACACATGGCATTTATGCGATATACCATTGGGTATTACTGAAATTAACCTTCAGTTGATTTCCGAAATTCTTTGCTATCGTATAATTGTTGGACAAAGTTAATTTTGAATACAATGGCAGCACACGAGGCTTATTCTTTTTCTAAATACATGTACTTACCTACGATGTGAGCAGGTCTAAGTTCAAGTTCAAATGCTGCATCCGTGGACTCATATGAGTGTAGGTGAACCCACAACGCTTCTGATTCAAAAAGCAACTCCAACAGTGGTGAGTAAGGAGACAAGACCACGGCCCGTGTTTCAGTAAGGCTATCATCCAATCCTAGTCCTATGACCAATGAGCTCATCTTGCCCAATTGAATCATGCGGACCTGGACCGCGTAACCGCTGAGGCCTCTCGTGTTTGTGATCCGCCATGTAGCATCAACAGTGTGATCAGAGTAGGCCAGTTGGTATGTTAGGTTCTTCCAGGCTTCAGATGAGAGTTCAATATCTACGGAAGAAATAAGAGACAGTTTTAAATTTTGTGATGGGCAGCGTGGGGCAGGGACACCTCTCTTACGATTTTGACAGCAGGGCCAGGGGCGGATCAAGAATTTTCCAGTAGGAGGGGGGGGGGGGGGGGGGGGGGCGTGAATTGTACGAAATTTTGAGCGCGATCGAAGCTTTTACGGCTTGCAGTCCGGGAAAATTTTGAACATTAAGATGCTTTATGGCACATTCTGAGGCATTTCTGAATGAGTAAACTGAACATTTATTCACGTATTTAAAAAAAACTAGATGGATCTTTGACTGTTCGCAGTCGAAAATGATCTCTCCGCTAAAAAGAGCAATTTTTAAAATCTAAGTTTGATTGTAATCCATTAATAGGTTCTCAGGATATCGTGATTACGAGCTATTTTTCATAAACATGTATGACCCTTCGATCTTTAACCTCATGACCTGTAAAAATCTAATCAGTTCATTGGCTTTGCAAGATACATAGGCCTACATGTCCTGAGTTTGTTAGTAATTTGTCAGTTCTGATCACGGGAACGGAATGGGAACAGGGCGTACAGACGGACATACATGTACAACCAAAAACATAATGCCTCAGGCTACTACATTGCAGAGGCATACAAAATTTAGAAGTTAAAAGGGGGGAGGGGCATGCACTCCCACGCTCCACCTGGATTCGCCCCTGAGGGCAGCTAGGAAGCATGATAATTTCTACTAATAGGATTTTTGCTGTAAAATGTGGAAAATATATCCTATAAAATTTGTTCACATATTGATCTTACCTACTAGCTAATCCCATCAATTGAATTAAAAGTGATCATTATCTGTTGTAGGTCAGTAGGGGTCAGGGTTTGATATCAGTATAGAAGTCTACCCTGATATTAAGTTGGTTTAATTGAAGCAGGAAAATGAGAGAAACAGGTCAGTGAAAGTTTGAGCAAAAACTGATTAAAAATAAGAAAGTTTTGAACTTTAGAAGGTGCAATCAATCACACACAAATTGGCAACTCTGTGACATTTCTTGAGAGTTCCTCTCCCATTTGCCCTGAGCTAAAAACTTATAAATTTTTGATCATATATTCATCCTAAATAATTATTGCATATATGTTTTTTATTATATCCTGCATCAAAAATTTGTTGACTTTTGATTGGTTGAAAGCTCGTCACATGACCAGAAATATTTGACCTATTTTTAGAAAGTACTATATATATGAGAGTACTATTTTGGTTTACTATTTGGGAGTTGAGAAAAAAAATTTGAATTTTTTTTTGGAATTGAATCAATTTTTTTTTCAAATCTTAATTTAATGAAAACAAAATATTTTAAATCTTTTTAGATAAAATTTGACATTTTTTTTGTTCTAAATTTTTTTTCCCAAAAATGATTTTAAAAAAAAAAAAAAAATTTTATACCATGCCTTCTATTCGAGGTACGGTTAAACTATGGGCCTCGGTGACTCCAAAAGTACCATTTGCTTTGGGGCTGCACCCCTCAGCAAATAGTACTATTGGAGTCACCTCTTGTGCATAGTTTTAACCAGAACCTCTCAAGGCAGTGTATATTTGTATAATATACAACCCCTACATGAAACAAATATGTTCTGTCATGAATAACAAACAAATATGAAAGTTATAATTTTCTGTACAAAGCAAATTGTAGAGGAGCTTGTATGATTTGTTACAGTGTTGCCCATTTGTGTTTTACTGATGAAAACTTTAAGTTTTCATCAGTTGAATATCAGTTGAATATAAAAATTTACCGGTGCTCCCGGTAATTTTTTTTGGATAAATTTCAAATAGCGCCTACGGACGTACAATGGTTGTTGGGACTATGAAAATCTCAGAACATGTAGTTGTGATATATTTTCCAAACGGGAATAGCTAATCGGTCTATTTTAGTCAAGAAAATTGTTTTATAGCTTAATTAATATATTGACCTTGAGAGGGAGCTATACAACATAAAGATTTAATTATTCACAATTTCATAACTTTAGACACGATTTCAACCGCGACAACAATCACTCAATATTGTAAGATTGCATATGCTTCCAATATGTTCATTTGAACCAATTTCATGACCCCATACCAAAACTTTGTATTACCTTTAATATTAGGGTGGACTTCGCCTTTAAAGGTACTATGTCCCTTTTGCAGCCAACCTCAAATTCTGTAGAACTTTGCAGGAATTATGAATATGTCATGTATGTCCTATCTGTGAAATTTAAACGTTAGCAGTGTCCTCATATTCAAATTATGCAAGGAAACCCGTTTACTTGCTAGACTTCACTGTCAGACACTATTGAGTGACTGACTGGCTTTTTTTCTTCTTTGGTAATAACATACATGAAAAGAGTTGTAAAGGGTACATGAGCATTTGTCTACATCAATAACCCACTTCTTGTGATGGCCAAGATTAAACTGATTGAATCTTTGCGCAGCATAAAACGTATGACCATTCAGTACAATTGTCTGAAAATCAAGACTATTACTTTTGGGCTCTATAGCCCTAAAGTCGATTTGACAACTAATAGTCGTTATTTTCCCACTTGAAGACATTTTCAAGCCCAACCTTTTTTAGGGAAATTCTAAATTAGTATTATCTTTCAAATGCAGTTGGAATTTAACTTTTTCATTTTTTTTTGGCCTGCAAATGGGACATAGTACCTTTAGTAGGAATATAAGTAATTCTGGGAAAATAAGATCAACAAAGTAACATCTTTACAGGAAGGTCCATTCTATTTAATTTTTGTGTGTCCCATACATCCCATAGAATCACGAATTATGACGGAGTCAAAATAAAAATAAAACATTTCCTTGACATTTGATGTGATCTTAACTACAGTAAAGGCTACCATTTTAGTAAATTCTCCAGGTACACTAAACCACTTGTTATGGTCAGAAATGTATGAAAAAAATACGTTGCAAGTTGCAATTGAGGTAATATAATAGTAATAATAGTAAGGTAATGGTTTATTCATTGAGAAATTCAATAATTTACGGCCAGTTGGCCTAATCACAGATTTATTGATAAAGTAAAAAGAATATATAAACTTGGAATTTACCATAATTGTCACACTCATGTTCATCGTCGCCTGATGGGCAGTCTGATATGTGATCACACTTTTTATCTGCTGGAATAACCGACAAATCTGAACACTCAAAGGATTCACCTTAAAGACAAAAAGAAGAAGCAATTGGTTGATGGATTTTCATGTTAAGAAATGAGTTTGAGATTGAGATTGAGTTTATTTACAACAAAAATAATAACAAGTAAAACATAATATATCAAGTATAATTACATAAAATATAACAATATAACACAATATAAATAACATTACACATGAATAAGATTTGTAAAACATTGTTTTACAAAGTATGTTATATAGTATATACAAATGAAATACAATATTATGTGTACACTTTTGTTGTTAAAGGGGGTACCAGAAGTTAGCACAAGTGCTAGTCGAGTCTGGTTCCCTGTCTTTTGCAAGAATTTTAAAACTAGTTTTTAATATACTATATTACATATATTTATACATGTAACATAAACTATATATATAATGAAAGTAAACAAGGAAATAGAATAGTCATTTTGAAATATTCCTTACTTAATATATACATGTAAGTCAAATGTATGTCGAATTCCGTATCAGAACAAAAAATAAATGAAAAATACATCGTTATCTAATGTGACGATCTTTTTAGAAATTCTCTAATCTGAGATTTCTTTATTGCCATTTTAGGAAGTCTCAACTTTTGTTAAACTCAAAGTATTTAGATGTTTCATTAACCCCTTCCAAAAAGCATTTTTAGATCATATTGCTCTTAAATCATATCATATACTATTCCATATTTTCACGCCCATAAATGATATTGAAAATTGACCTTGTGTGGTTTTGCATTTAGGCAGATATAGTTGTCCATGTTCTTTGCCCCTTGTGCCATATCTGTGCTCTATTACCTGACAGTATTCACTTAAGGAGCGAGGAAGATTACCATTTAATAAGTCATAGATGTAGGTTGAGACAGACAGGAAATGAAGGTTGTACATTTAAAAATAAATAAAATCTTTCGGAACAGGGGTTCCGAATGGGTACCTCTCGGGCTGAAGGGAATCATTCTCATCGCCATTTTCTGGGTAAGGAAAATACAATTCAAATTTGGTTTTGTTTGTGGTTCCCCATACTTCAATTCCATAAAAAATATGTGGCTAGATTAACGCTTTGTATAATAGTACTAACATTTTCTGTGGGACATAATAATAATACTAAGTTTTTATATAGCGCTTATTACAATCACCAAGCGCTTACAAACTTGGAGGTTTTTTAGCTGTGATGCCATTACGGCGCTCTAGCATTTCAAAGAATTAATTCCTGCCAAGTACCCATTAACATCACCTGGGTTGAGTGTGGCAAATGTAGATCAATGTTTTGTCAAAGGTCATTAGTGCCGTATTCTGAAATATTTTCCACAATCAAAGACTATTATCCAAATTACAAAGTACTTTAGAACCATGCATTGCCCTCCTAAAATACTTCACTCCCTCTGAAACATTCCAATAGCAATATCCATGAAGAAAAAAATGAGAAAAAAAATAGTAATAATATTTTGGTTAATTTAATTTCCAAAAGCGTCTCATAAAACTTGTTATCAATAACGAGTTAAAATAATTCTTATAAGCTACTGAAACTGTGGCATTTGATTGGCCGAGAGCTAATTTGTCATAGAAATTTAGCATTTGTTATTGATATCAAGATTTATAGAACAGGGCCCAGTTTTCTATAAAATGTGACAGAAATACAGGAGAATTCTGAAAGCAACACCCATATTGAAATTTAAATATGATATAGTTCTAATGATTTCAGATTTATCAGCATAATTGTTAAGAACCACTTCTATACTATATAAATATATTTATCCTTATTAAAATAATTAACTTGAGAAAGCCCTTTGGGCAATATAGTGTGTGAATGTATACCTCTCTAATGAGCATCATATTTTTAATCATTCTGCCTAAACAAATATCAACATGGTTTTACTGAGAATAACTGGGCTCAGAGCATGTACAATTCAAATTATTGTATCTTTCGATTTTATTATGAACATTCATTTGTCTAGTTATTTGAGATTTTTGTTAATTTGCCTATTTAAATCACATATTTAATTCATACATATGTACATGTATACTACATGTACATGTATACTACATGTACATGTATATACATGTATTCATATAATATATAAAGCAGGATAAAGCAGATGATAAGCTATCAGCCACATGGCTTCATCAGCTTTTTATTTTGCTAATGAAAAACACACAGCAATATAAAGCAAAACAACTTGATCTGCAAAATAAAAGCTGAAGGAGGGCAGAGGATGATTGCTTCTAAACTCAATTCTTCATTCTGTGACCTTAATCATACCCTCACACACAAACACACATTTATATATTTATATATGTACATATATATATATATATATATACATATGTATATATTGAAAAAAGGAAAGCTAGAGTTCTACTTGGAGTACAGGAATATACACAAATAAAAAAAAAAAACAATGCTCTGTCCAGGAAGAAATTGTAAAACAATTACATGTATTTCTTGCATTTTTGTATATATATATACACATATACAGCATGATGAAGGTCTCTATAATTGATTGACAGACTTACTTTCAAATCTTGTAGAGATAAGCTGCAAGACAAAGCCTTCATAGACAACACTTGAATCTGTTGTCATTTGTAGCCAGATCTTTGTACTGTTTAGATGGATAACATAGGGGAAACTTCCGTAATCGTAGTAAGATGTGGAGGCACTGCAGAAATCAGAAGTAACTGATCGCTTCTTCCGACCATCTGACTCTGGTTCTTGGAAAGTGTCTGAAAGTGTTTTAGAGGCACTTAAGAAGACTCCGCAACGCCCTGATTTTCAATAGAGTATGTCCCGGTGAATCGGTACAGGTAATGTCCATCAAAAGTACCAACCCCGATTTCCAAGAAATCATAGCCGGATTCTAAAGAGAAGACATCGAATTTCATGCGTATACCAGAGTCTCCAACTGCTCCAGTTATAGTCCAGATATAGTTTAGTCTGTTAGAGTAGTCGTTTGGATATAAAGGTGATGTCAGGTTGAAACACTCTCCTGTGTTAAGGACTACTTCATCTGTGATGAAATACAATAAAATACATAAATTGATATGTATCTTCCTCATGTTTTTTAATGACCCAATGAGGCTCATACTGTGTATCATTTCACAATTTAATTGCTGTTTCCGTCTGCATTTATTGCTTTTCCCTTCTTGAATCATATTGTTTGTCACTTAAGGATTGATAGGGCATTGTGTACATTGAAATTGGTATAATAGCTGGAAATCTGGAGAAAACATAATAAAAATATATGGCAGTTTAAAAAAAAAATATTTTTAAATTAATTAAATTATTGCTAAATACTGTGAAAGAATGCTCAATGTCAATATCATCATTTCCTGGATATTGAATTGAATTTAGAGGAAGGTTTTATTATCTTTTTTTATTTTGTTACAGCCAGTGGCCCAATTGTGAAAGATTTAAAGACATTCATGATAGCGATACACAAAATGAAATGTACATACTTAGTCATTATTACACATGTCCAAATGTTTAACATGAATAAGACAATAAATGTACTTATTTTGTACAGGATGTATTATTCATTATCCAAATTGAATTTGCTGATAATCCTTTTGAAAAACATAAAAATGTCTTGTCAAGCAACAACAACAACAAAGTGCAAATACACTTTAACTCATATCCTGCCATATTAAAGGCCACCTGCACGCTAGCTACCGTTATAGTGCTTTGTACACGCGAGCACGTATTGAGTGGCTGCTTAATTCCTGCGAGCAACCCATTGCTTCGGTGCTTTATGCATGATTGCTCGCATTCGTAATAGCAGTTATTGTTCATGCTCATTGTACTGTGCCTAGTGCTTCGCACAGGCTATCGCGTTAATCAGATTGTCTCAAAATGAACTTGGCACAGGGGGGATTTGAGGCTTGGCACAATGGGGATTAGCCCTGTGGCATTAGGCTGTATTCATTATGGCAGGATAAGAGTTAATGTATAATACATAATGTGATGTAAGCCTAAAATAAAAACTTGACTGGCTTGCACCAAAAGAGAGAAATAGTGAAATGATAGAATTGATGACATGACTATTATGAGGGCCTAGTTGATGGCATATATTGTAGTTGTAGTGTAGTGGTGGCAGTATTAGAATATGATCCGCATCATCAATACTAAACATAGTTGTAAAGACTTAAGAAAATCAACCTCAGGCAATTTCAATAGACCAGTTTATTGATAGCAGATGGTAAAAATATCCCAGATCTTTTAAATATGGAGAAATATCAATTTATTTATTAATAGAATATCCACTGCCAAAGTTCTTCATGAATAACTTCTGTTTGCCCTCTTGAAAAGAATAATTCGACCTGTGTATCATACAGTGTACCTTAGGTGCATAAATGAATGATTACGTAACTTCATGAACATATATCCTGTATTTATCTCAGTGGGTATTACAGATCTGTACAAATGACCTAGCTGTATCTGCCCATGTGCAAATAGTAGCTACAGACAGGCTAATAGCCTTTTGTGTCATCTTAAGAGATCGATGTACTTAAAGTAACATGAAAATACAACATACAACATAATCCGAAAATGATTTCTGAGGGCAAGACAATGGGATATTATCATTGCCCTTGAGTTGATTTCTTGAAAGTCTTTGTGAACCTGTTACCATATATATATGCTGCTTATGAAAACTCCTGTCATACAAAGCTGGACCTAATGCATCTCCTGTTTGATTGGGAGCTTAGGAGCATCATATAAAATGCACCAAGAGCCTCTAACTTTAGCGTTACATCATATAATCTACTATTCTAAACATAATCCCATTGCACAGGAGGCGTCATTTGACTGGCGGGGGATATCGTGATATCGTGAGGGTGACATTGTCAAAAACGTGATTGCAAGGTGAAAAGGGCAAACAATGCTTTCAAAACTAAATGGATCTACGACTGCATGCAGTCAAAAATGAAGCGGCAATTTTACAAACCAAAACCAGAGCAATTTCGAAAATTCAAGTTTGATTGTGATCCATGAGAACAGGTTATCAGAATATCGTGATTACAAACTATTTTTCATAAACATATGTATGACCCTTTGATCTTTGACCTCATGATCCTAAAATCTAGTCAGTAATTCATTGGCTCTGCAAGATTCGTACATGTTCTGAGTTGTTCTAATGATAATATAATAATAATGATACATAATGAGTCCCATGACTTTGACCTTTTCACCTCATGACCCCAAAATCTAATCAGTTCATTGGCTCTGCAAGGTATATACATGTACATGACCGAAGTTTGGCAAAAATCCAACAATAGGTTCTTGAGATCAGGCAATCACGAGAACAGGAGGTACAGACAGACGGACGTACGGACAACCCAAAAACATAATGCCTTCGGCTACTTCGTGGCGGAGGCATAAAAAACAGCGTACTGGCTGATTGCCTTTCCAGGCCCAACTTATGGAGGTAATAATGCAATGGAAATGATGCACTTTGTGCAATGGGCAATGAAACACTAACGTACCTGGTGGGTCACTAGAGCAAAACCATTCATCACTTCCATCATTACAGTCTTGCTGGTCATCACAGACGTCACTGCGGGCTAGACAGTTGCCGAAGTTATGACACTGGAAGTAATTGCCAGGACAGTCTATGCATATAAGACAAATAAAACATATAAATTAGACAAATACCATCGAGTCTCCTTCACATATGACGTGGTTTAATACAGGATTTTTATATTCTACATGTGAATGAATGGCAAGTGGGGTTGTGAAAAAGTATCTGCACAGACCAAAGCATGTACAGTACTAACTTACTTAGATAGTTTGTCAGTGTATCTTGCCCTGGCAGTTTATTGCAGCAAAGGGGAACAGTATTTCAAAAGTGCAAGCTATTATGACGACCATTAAATGTTTTACCTGAATTTAACCAAATAGATCAGGGAAGAAAAAAAGCATCCAGCTGAAGAGCTGGCTACTCTTTATCATTCTCTGTGGCATCTTATAAACTGGACATGTTCATAACTAAACAAATTATGCATTCATTGTTATACTAATTTTACACAATACAATTTCAGCACGTCATTTTAAAATGCAGATTTGTATTTATCTTTTTGTAAAAATCTACAAACTGTATTCACACATCAAAGTAAACAAATTAGGTTAATTGCTACAGAATTTCGTTTTGCATTCAAGCTGATATATGGAAAATAATTGAGACTTATTACGTATATAAAAAAAAAAAGTGGATCTAAACCTAACAAAACTTATGTTGACTTGATAAGTGTCTGTAATCTAAATTGAGTTCTACAGATTAAAATGAACATTGTACCTACATGTACATCATTCTCTTGAAGAAAAGAGACTTACATTGACTGTTTTCGGTAATTTCATCGGAGCCGTCACTACACTGAGATGCTCCATCCCCAAGTTGCCAGAAATTAACACATTCTCCACTGGCACACTCAAACTGAAAGCTTTGGCATGCTGAAGAAAAGAAATATACAAGAATATAGTTCCATGCTGTAAGGGACACACCAGAAAATGTGGAAGAAAGTTAAATGTCTCAAATCTTTACTTTGTGCCAGTCTTCAGTTTCACACACAATTTGAATACATGTATGCGATACTTATAGCCTACTCTATCATTCAAATGTACTTTTTAAAAATACATGCCACTTGTCAAGACTGAATACTCCCATTAATCTGAAACTTTTTTTATGGATTTCAAACAAATAGTTGTCCTTAACCTCCATGGTCTTCATGGTCATGTGTGATTGAAAACACATCATAGAATAGCGCCCATTTGGTACTAAACACACACACACACCACTATACAGATATACACACAAATATGTATACACAGTATATATAGTAATATATAGTATATATTAAAACAGTTGAAAGAAAGATCCTTGAGAGTTTCAATTCACTATTACCAGTTTCAATTGATTTTTTTCTGACGAAATAAATTGTAATTGGTAATAATAGCGTATACACACTGCTGCCAATTTTTTACCTTTTTTCGTACTATGTCCCATTTGCAGGCCAAAAAAAATCAAAAGGTTAAATTCCAACGGCATTTGAAAGATAATACTAATTTAGAACTTCCCTAAAGAAAGTGGGGCTTGAAAAAGTCTTCAAGTGGGAAAATAACGACTATTCGTTGTCAAATCAACTTAGGAGCTATGGAGCCAATAAGTAATACGTTTTATGCTGCGCAAGATTCAATCAGTTTAATTTTGGCCATCACAAGAAGTGGGTTATTGATGTAGACAAATGCTCATGTACCCTTTACAGCTCATTTTATGTTTGTTATTACCAGAGAAGTAAAAAAGCCAGTCAGTCACTCAATAGTGTCTGACAGTGAAGTCTAGAAAGTAAACAGGTTTCCTTGCATAATTTGAATACGAGGACACTGCTAACGTTTTAATTTCAAAGATAGGACATACATGACATATTCAAAATTCCTGCAAAGTTCTACAGAATTTGAGGTTGGCTGGAAAAGGGATATAGTACCTTTAAAGTGATTGTGAGAATATGATTTATTCTTGATAAAGACTACATCTTCTCAGAACTTTATCAATGAATCTAAAGAGATTAAGAGATTGATCAATAAAGTTCTGAGAAGATATGATACTTCATCTATCAAGAATGAACCATATTGTCACAATTATTTCATGAACAGTGGTTATAAAAAAAAAATTCTTCAACTTCATGGATAACAGTGTATTTATGTATTGGATAACTATATATATATATATACTCCATTATATAGTCAACTGATTCTTTTATTTTGTGTCAAGTCTGTTTTCAAATCTTTCATCGCAGAACAGCATCTTCTATTTTTATTTGTAACCTTATTGACTCTGCTGCCGATCTTGCATAATGAACAAGATGCTGCTCGAATGATCATGCATACTGATATAATTGCGGGTGTCCCTATATTATCTGTGATAATGCTTTTGCGTAGTGGGCACAATAACAGGTTTCAATCCCAATTAATCCTTCATTTCAAAATGATTTATCCTTCTATACATAATCTTTGAAAGGTGAGTTTCACTTACAACAGTTCTTTTCATCACTTCCATCAGCACAGTCTACGAAGCTATCGCAAACGCTGTTTTTGTAAATGCATTTCTCACCACAATCATACTGATGGGCTGCACATTCTGAAATATGAAGATAATTGTTTCATGTTAAATAATGTTGGTATAATCTAATTTGCTCCAAAAAATATTTAATATGAAAGCTTGATATACTTTCTGTTTGACAGCTAATCACAATAAACCCAATACACACCCTTTTTCTTTAAAATAACCCCATTGAAGAAAAAAAAAGGAATAAAAATAGCTGAAATCTAAATCATTCTCACTTTTCTGATTTAAGACCTTTAAATGAAATCAAAATTAACCCCCTTCAAAAAAAAAAAGAAAAAAAAAAGAAAAAAAAGAAATCAAAATCGAGTAGAGTCAAAATCCAAATCATAATCACTTTCCTGAGTTATCATTTTTTTTTAACCTAAGAGTGTATAATTATCGAGAATCGATTAAATTGATTAAGCTCCATTAAATGACTAAACCACTTATGAGCAGCAATGATGTTAACTAATTTATAATTACCACAGTCTTGTCGCTCATCTGTAAAATCTCCACAGTCATTGAATCCGTCACACACAAATCCTTGGTGAATGAACCGCCCATTGTTGCAAGCAAATGCTGCATTTGAGAAAGATTAACAATATCAATCAAGGCCTTGTCAGATATGATGGCGCAAAACCGCAGAGTTTTTTTATATGACACAAAGTATCATATGTATCACAACACAGGGCTTAGTGAATACATGCAGGACCTTTAATGTACCGGTATGCAGTTACCATTCATTAATAATACACATTAAAAATATAGGGGCTGTTTACTGCCTCATGTCTGAACGACCCTTAAGACAGAAAGAAAACCTGCAATTGAATGCATTCCACTCTATATAAATAGAGAAGGAAGTAGAGAGAGAGAGAGAACAGGAGCGGTGTATGCACATGTACTGCTCCCGTTGTTCTGTGCTGTAAAGTGTTCCAAGGAAATGTGTCTGGTAACTTACTTATAAAATATTTCTGCATTGTCTTAAAAATGCGAAAGATTATTATTCTCAATTTTTGTCATAATCACTTGAGAAAGGATTGCCGTAGCTGGTATTTGTAAAAAAATTGTGTGCTAAATAAAAGCATGAAAAACATAAAACTTCTCTTTGATAATTTTTGTGTTATCATCCATATAATAATAATAATAATAATAATAGCTAGTTCTTATATAGCGCTTTTCAGGAATTTGAGAAAGGGGAAGAAGATCGACCTTAGTAGGCTGGCAGCAACAACATAAACAAACAATCAAACAAATCACAAGATTGTTTGAACAAGAAACCAAAGACCGATAACCATTGAAATTTGTGGAGATAGATGGGTAATGGAATACTATCATGGTATTTAGAGTACAGATAATATCTGATATCTCTTGATTTGTGGATCTAAGATATAACATTCTTTAAAGAAGTATTCCTGTCAGGTATTTAGCTTAGCCCATTAGAGAGACAAACATTTCAGATGCCTAAAAACACTTTTGATTTTGAGAAATGATGCTAAGAAGTATTTTGAATGATTTTCTATATTTTGCTGGCAGAGAGCGGGTATATACGGCCTAAGATGTCTGGGCTGTACAAAACTGCATTAGCGGCTCGAGCAGCACAATGTGAGGATGCTACGTCACACAGTCACATGGTCAATCTGGATTTTGTGCTGCAAATTTAATAATTTCCATTAAGAATATCCAACACACAAAAAAAAAACTATTTTGAAGCAACCGTTGAAAGTTATGGCGTGATCGATTCATGTTTTGTTTTACTTATTGATTATTGATAAGCTGCTGAAAAACTCTTATTCTCGACAGGAATTAGCCTTTAATATTGCAAACTAGAGTATATATTATTCCATTCTTATATATTTGTATAATGTTGAAAACATAGGCAACTCACTGCAGTCTGTTTCACAGGAATGGTAACTGGTGCAGAAGTTATTGCGGTTGACACATGCTCTATATGGACCACATCGCACTTCCCAAAGACTAGGACATTCTGTATGAGACATATAAACAATCATCAAGTCAATGGAAATCATATAGTATTGTTAACATTCAGTAAACACAATGGCACAATAGCAAACACTGTCAAGAAATCCGCTTTAAGGCAATTTCGATAACCTTCTGCATGACATTTAAAAAAAAAATCATATTTGAATTTCATAATGTGGAATTGTAAAGGTCACAAATTTAAAACATGATGCGCAATTGTCAGAGGGTGATTTTTTTTAAAAAGAGTAAATAAAGTATAAGTACTTCATTTACTCCAAAGTTCATTCTTAATAGGTGTTTACAGGGGAAATAATATTTATGGAGAGTAGAAAATCCTTTGTTGAATATATTCCTTCTTGTGTTTTTGTTCTTGGATACATCGAATTTACATCTTTTTCGTATTAATACGTGAAATTAAGAAATACATTGACAACGTAATTGATTTTGCATTTGGGAAGCAATCCACTTTGTCTCACGTTGAAGATATGGCATGTACATACCTCTTGTATTAGACCATCATTTGAAACAAAGAATAGGCCAAATATATGGTCCAAAATTGTCATATGACAGAGACCCATATTACCACGATGTGCAATTAATTATTAAAGGACCCGGGACTTCTAGCTACCTCTGCAAGATTTTTATCACCACGACTCAAGTACAAACTTACATTACCAATTATACTAGAGTATAGTTAAACTGACTTGAACATTTGTTTTAAAATTCATGATTTTGTTTATAATGCCCCAATTTTATTTTTTAGAATCACACCGTTTTTATATCAATTTGAATAATTCGGTATCAATTTTCACAAAAATTGATCGGAAGTAAATAGCAACAAGGGTTTAATATTTTGTACAACCTCTGCCTGTTTTTGCCTTGTTGCAACATATTATCAGACATCATTTAAAATAAGGAAACAAAGTATTTAGATCTTAAAATTGGCAACGTTGGAAGTCACTACTATACAAAATTATATTCTACAAATGTACAGAATAGTTTCTGATTATGTATTCTATTTCAAGATACAACACTAAAAATAAACTAGATGGAACTTGAACTGCGTGCAGTCGAAAATGATGCCTCCACCATAGAGCAATTTTACAAACCAAAATGGAAGCAATTTTAAAAATTCAAGCTTGATTGTAATCCTTCTGTTGGTTCTAATGATAATGCGTTCACAAGCTATTTATAGGCATACATAATGAGCCCCACGACCCTAAAATCTAATCAGTTCATTGGTTTTGCAAGATATACATATACTTGCCTTGAGTTTGATGGTAATCTGTCTATTGGTTCTCATGATAATGCGATCACAAGCTTTTTTTTAAATACATAATGAGCCCGAAGACTTTTGATCTTTGACCTCATGACCCTAAAATCTAATCAATTCATTAGCTCGGCAAGATACATACATGACCCAAGTTTGGCGGTAATCCATCAATCGGTTCTTGAGATAACATGATGCCGAGCTATTTTTGCATGACCTGTGACCTCATGACCACAAAATCTATGGACGTACAGACAACCAAAAAACATAAAAACTAAATGTTGCAGTTTGGAAGAAAAGAGGCTGACCAGTGTAGCATTTTCAAAAACTCCGTCCAAAAAGTGTTGAAATGTTGATGATTGAGCATACATACCACACTCTTCATCAGTCCCATGTATGCAGTCATTCACTCCATCACAGAACATGGTGGAGTCAAGACATTCAAAGAAGATGTCTCCACAAGTTGTTTCACCAGCAGGACATTGAACTGTAGAGTATATTAACACATACAAATGAAAAGTGAATCTTCTCTCAATATCCTTTAATCCATTATATATATTGTATATGTGTCTACTTTATTATGTTAATGTTGTATAGATTTGTTATGTGTACTCTGATATCGTGAGACCAATCTAATGTATAATTTGGTGTAAATAAATAAAACATTTGAAAAATGTATGCTTATGTATACAATATCAAGTCCATAATACAATGTACTAGGTCCAGTGAAATTTCTATGAATCTTAGTTTATTATCTCTTGATATCTTCTTCGGGAGCAAAATTTATATCCCTCTCTCTCTCTCTCTCTTCCTGCCATTGGCTCTTTACACTTCTCTAAAGATTGCGACTTTTGTCTTGACAACCTGCGCGTATCATTTGTGCATATAAAAACAAAATCACTTGTATTTTGCAGTATCAAAACTTGTAAAAGCCCTACTAGCGAAATATCATTTACTTTAACAAACATGTCAATTGAATTCCTTTTTCTGTTGTGACAATTTTAAATTATTCATCTCTGCTGCAAGCATTTTTTGTCAGTTGTAACTGGTAAATAAGGTGCTTTATAAGAAAAATACACATAAAATTGTTTAATATGAAAATGGGAGAATACATTCACAACGCACACACACACATGTATACATATAAACACACACACATATATATATACATTTATATTTATGATTTATAAATGTTATACATTTATACATGGTAATCATTGGCCCACATATTAATCAGTATTCATATTTTCAATCTATCAGATTTATTCTGATGTACTTCAATTCAGTTTAAAAGCTTAATTTTCAATGTGTTTAGTGGTAAATTATTCTTACTTTTAAATATGCTTGAAGACATTTAAAGTAAACTAAAGAAACCATAACCAAACGAGAATCATTATTATGTATGACTGTTATTTTGTCATCACCAAAATTTTTCCATGTTTTGTATCATATTTCTGTTCTTTGTAAACCTTGTCTGAGCCTTCATTTTACATGTGAACAAACCACATATCCATGTTGAATGACATTGGACAAATAAATACATTGAATGAAAGAATGAATATATAAATATTGGTTACATACTTCCTTAAAACACAATTGCAAACAAATTAACCTCAGGCAAATTTCAATAGCCTCATCCGTTACCTTTGGAAATGTGAAAAAATTACAGTGACATACAATGCCACATTACATAATCCAAATTTGAATCCTATAGGGAATAAGAAACGGCATTCAATTTACTCTTGGGTTCATTTTTGATAGTATTTGTGATCATGTTAAAATCACATTATAACAAAAATAAGAAATAAGAAGACTAAACGAGAAGAGAGATATGGAGAGGGAATAATAAAGGGATGAAAATATATTTACTTTCTGTTTCTTGGACAGCGGTAACTTCAAATGCAAAGGAAGATGTGTGAAAAAAACTCCCTTGAGTTCTGAAGTATGCGATCCAAAACTCAGATCCCGGTGGTATGATAGGTAGCAGACTGTTTCCTTCAATTCCCTTGTAAACATCATATGATAGCTAGAAATAAACATGAGAAAATACTCAGACATTTCGTCCTTACTGAATGTACCACAGACATATTTGTCTTGAGTTTGATGGTAATCCGTCCATCGGTTCTAATGATGATTCACAAGCTTGTTTTGCATACATAATGAGCCCCATGACCTTTGACCTCATGACCCAGAAATCTAATCAGTTCATTGGCTCTAGAAGATACATATATGACCCAAGTTTGGCGAGAATCCATTAACCGGTTCTTGAGATAACGTGATCACGAGAACGGGACATACGAACGGACACCCCAAAAACATAATGCCATCTTTGTTGAGGAGGCATCAAATACATAAAGGGGAAATTCCATGAATTATGAGACATGACAAACAATTCTAAAATCTGTATTTCTTCCATCTTCCATGCCCAAAATGGTTAAAATTGGGATATGTCTAGATAGAATAACGGAATCATTTTCTACCATTAATTGTATTCTTGCATGTCCCCTTTTATGGAGAATCTAAAACTGCACATACATGTATGGATCAACATAAGCAGGACTATACACACACACAAAATTGCTTATAAACTCTCAGTTGCAGCATACATTTACATTGTATTTTGGATGGAAATGCAACAAGTCAGTGATAAAGGGCAAACCAACTCTTATAATAATTTCATTTGTACGGAAGTGGAAAAAGAATGGTGAAAGTTTAAATTAAATTAGATCAAGAATATAAGAAAGTTAAGGGAGTTTGAAATATGATATCATTGAATCCATATGAATAGCAAATTGGCAATTTGGTGGCTGGATATTGTGACATATTCACGGACAACTCTCACATTTGTTGTGTACAAAAATATATGTTTTTCTCCCAAATGCCTATTGTGAGTATGGGTATAGCATGTTATTAAATGTTATCTAAAAAGAAAAAGACCATCCTGAGTCATAATTATTATTATTGAGTCATAATTAACTAAAATGTCAATTTTAGTAATTCTGTGTGTTGGAACAAATAGGGAAGTTGTCTGGCACTTCTTCACAACGACATTGCCAATTCAGCCAATTTAAAGTGCCCACATGTATAGTGTTTATAACTTTTAAAAAGTACATAGCCTAGGCTTCTCATTTTTTGTCTGATTTCGTTCAAACTTTCACCGGACTGCTTCTCTGATTTTTCTGCTTTCTTTTAGAGTAGTTTATTCTTAGGGATGGAAGTGCATCTGAATTCTATTTGAAGGATTGTTGCACATGAGAAAAAACTAATTTATACATACAGTACCTCATACAAAATCGTTGAAGCATTGTGTATGTCAAAACCAGTTCCTAGCGTAAAATGGTCAACACTTTCCATCTGCAGATGGATGATATCCAAACGTAGCCTTGTCCCATCCACTGCACTGAATGTCCATGTCTTTATCAATGGTCTGGTGATAGGTAAGTAAACTGGATATCCAAGGGACTGGATGGTAACATTTTCGCCAAGACTCAGATTAAAGCTTGCGATGGGAGCTGTAATATGATAGGCATTACATGAATACAGAATCATCCGATCTATACACCCTGTCATTATTATTCTATTATCTATTTTGAAGAGTATAGTAGATGAATATGTTCAATGACATCTTCTTTACTGTCTAAATTATGTACAGGTGTGGAGAGCCACTTTTGGGGGAATCATATTAGGGATAATTCATTTGGAGTGAAAAACCAAACTCAGAACTGTAGAATCCATCCTTAAAAGTGCCATTCAACCATTACTTTTGGAGTGGATTTCACCATAATTTGGAGTCGATTCTACTCAAAGGAAGTGATCTCTAATATGACTCCTAAAAAGTGGATTTGCATTAAAAGAGTATTTGTGACCCGGCACCACAAAACCAACAAAAAGTCGCAACCAGCGATTCTCCATAATCAGCTAAAATGTCAACTTAGGTGAAAAAATAGATTTTTTTTTTTTTTGCATTTTCTGAAAGAGTGGTCTTTTCTGTACCTAGTATCAAAATTTGGAAGTCTAAAACATAGTAGAAGATGTGTTTTAAACGGTTTTTCTAGACCAGTTTTTTTCGCACAGCCTTCGGTCTCTTCCAAAATTTGATCACTTTTCCCGAGCGAAATTATCGTAGTCCGGAAATGGTCGGTCGTTGCTAACGGGTCGTGCTGCGCGGGCTGTGATTGGTCCGTTATAGCAATCAGTGCGGCGCGCCATTTTGTTTGTATCCGCTTTCACATCCGAGTTCCAGATTTGCGTTGATCTTATATTCTCCGTTAACGACTTCGAGTAGCTTGATTGTACATCACATATCCAGAATTTGTTGATCAAGAGTAAGAACATTATTATATTTTATACATTTGAGAGTGACAAGTTGCGAAAAAGTCTACAACGTCGTTACAATGCCAGGTTTTGTACGTGAGCAGAGCCGTGGGATGGTAACGGGGTGCACCAACGGAGATGCCCGGGTAGCTCGGGCGGTCAACGAAGCGATGATGCGGGGGCTAGCTGCGGGGGATCAGGCCAACCTTACAGCTTTGCTTACTGAACACTTCGGGCAAGACAGCGACGAGGGAATTCCTGATAATGACGAGGACATGTTATACGATGAGACTGACGACGAAATGGACATTGGAGAAGAGGGAGAGGAGGATATGGAACTGGATGAAGGTGAAGATGATGATTTTCAGCTTGTTGTCCCTAATTTGGCTGGAGAAGTGTTGGAAAGAGTTGGGACTGACGATTGGTCTTCGGAAGCAAACGATGAAGAACTTCTTCGTGTAGAGAACTTTGAAAAGTGCACCTGCAAGTCAAGAGCATCATCGTGCATCACGCAGTTTGATCCCACTTTTGTTCTGCGACTGAGAGCGCAAATGATGGACGGAGCGTTGAAAACTGAAGAAAGGAAAATGTTTATCATGGGGCGAGTGAGCGCGACAATCCAGTGCGGTAAGACAACCCAATGCTCTAAGAGAGCCGGACAAAAGGATAGACAGAGGGCAAGAGTCAGCTACATGGTAGAGGGGAAGCGTGTGTGCAGGGAGACCTTCATGTTTCTACACAGGTAAGTGCATTCTGTTGAATAGAAGCCTTTTGTTAACATGCTTTGCTTAAATATGCAACACCTTTACTCAGATGATTACTAACCAAAAATTTCACAAATCAATGTTGAATTCAATATTACTTTTAATAAAAAACTTTGCAAGGACTTGCCAGTTCGTATCCAAGCCGTGCACATTTGGACATGATTTTTTACACCTAAAATGCTATTGGCTAGAAGTAGATTATCATTTAATTTCTTATTGGAGGAATCATAAAATGGGCAGAGCATGAGAAAAGATATTATGAAATTTAACATGGTTTAATTACTGCCCCAGTTATTCCCGCAAACTTGATTTCCTGTATTTTACAATAATAGAAACCTTTTGATTTAGCATCAATTTGATTTGCCATTAATTGTGGTTCTGTTTTGTTTTATATGAAATGAACTGTCTATTTTGATCTTAAAAAATTAGTTATCTGGATAATGAAATGCGGTTGTTGATTCATTGAACCATGAAATCTTATAATTTCTTTATTTTCCTCTCTTATCTCACAGTGTTGGTGACACCCAGCTTCGGAATATCACCAAAAGCTATCTACAGAAAGGGGTCGTCTCTCCATCTAAGGCATCAGGTGGCATCAAGGCGAACAAAGCAGCTCTTACCAGCGATGACATCAACAGAGTTGTGACGTTTATCACAAACTTCGCAGACACCCAAGGCCTCGTCATTCCAGGGCGCATCAGTGGCATCAAGAGCTCCGATCCCCGTATAAGACTTCTCCCGACCAATCAGACGAAGGCGTCTGTCTGGAGGTGCTATGAGACGGAACTTGCCTCCAAGAATGATCAGCGTGTGGCAAAAGGTATTGTATTGTATAATTGTAAAGAAAAGTAGGCCTATATTTCCTGTTTATGATAATAACAATATAACAATCAGCATGTAGCAAAAAGTATTGAATTGTTTAATTGTAAAGAAAAGTAGACCTGTATTTCCTTTTATGATATAACAGCAACAAAAGTTTGATAAAAAATTTGGGCTTCTAGATAGCAGGACACTTCAATAATTTATTAAGACAAGGGAAATCTGTTACTCATCTGTCTAAAGTGGTAGGCAATGTGCAGTTGATATGAAAAAGTTGTTCTCAGTAATAAATTTCTTAACATGTATTAAGAAATTGATGTTTCGAGTTTGCTCAATTTTATTTTCTACTCTTTCTCCCTTTATTACAGGACTTCCTCCTCATAGAAGTGCAAAGCAGACAACATTTCTTAATGTTTGGAGGAGATACTGCCCCTTTGTGATCACATCTCGCCCCAAAACTGACCTGTGCTGGCAGTGCCAGAAGAACAACTCTGCAGTGTACCAGAGCGCCAACCTAACTGAGGAAGACAAGCTCGGCCGTATCCAGACCCAGACAGAACACCTTGCCCATGTTGCTGTTGAGAGGAACCTATACCGGGACATGGTTCTTGACTCCCAAGCTGCCGTCAAGGAAGGGAGAGATGGGGAGGAAATGCACTACTCCTTTGACTATGCTCAACAGATGCATTTTCCCACCGATCCTGATCAGCCTGGCCCCATGTATTTCCTATGCCCAAGGAAATGCGGTTTGTTTGGAGTGACATGTGATGGTACAAACAAGCAAGTTAACTACCTCATCGATGAAGGGATGACTTCAAGCAAAGGTTCCAACTCTGTAATAAGTTATCTTCACGACTACTTTGATCAGTTTGGGAGGGGTGAGCGAGTGCTGCAGTTGCACTGTGATAACTGTGGAGGACAGAACAAGAACAAATTTCTCATGTGGTATCTCGCCTGGAGAACTCTGTGTGGTTTGCACGACGAGATTGGTGTTCATTTCATGGTATCCGGACACACAAAGTTTTCACCCGATCGTGCATTTGGCCTTGTGAAACACCGATACAAGAGGACCTTCGTCAGCAGCCTGCAGGACATCAGTGACGTTGTAGAGGAGAGCTCTGTGAACGGACACAACATTCCTCGACTTGTGGGACTGGAGGATGGTACAGTTACCGTACCAAGCTACGACTGGCAGAGCTTTCTTGCACCGTTCTTCTTCCCTTTCGTTGGCATCAAGAAGTACCATCACATCAGGTAAGATAGAAGATCAGTCAATACGAACAAATTTCTTTTTAAATGTATGTTTAAACCACAAGCATGTTTTGAATAAAATGCCTCTATTGTAGACTTTATTAAATATCTTCAGTAGTTGAGGGCTAATCTGCCACACACTCCAATTCACGTTTCTGTCAAGATTCTAAAAGAATACAATAAATGCAAAAATTGCACTACAAATTTTTTTTTTTTTAATTCACAGCCAAAGTATTCACATAGTAAAATCTTTACTTATTTATTGTCATTACCAAAATACCATACTATTATTACTCACTATTGTGTCTGTACATGACCTAAAGCTTTTCTATCTGTTTGAATTCACAGTAAAGTAATTATTTTTTTTCAACTTTCTCAATTTTTGTCTGCAGGTTTCACCGTGACCACCCTGGTGTAGCTTTTGTAAAGGTGCAGCCTTCCGATGAGGAAAAGAGGATCCAGCTTCTTCGTTCACCAACCAACCAACCACCGCGCGAGCTGCCTGAACCAGTATCACCTCCCGGACTGACAAGAGCACGAGCTACTTACCTGCACAGAACTATTCGAGAGTTCTGTACAGCATCTACCCGCGACATCGTCTGTCCCGCTCCAGAGCAAGATGCTGAGACTGAGAGTGATGGTGATTCTTCATCTCCGGAGAATTAATTTTTGTTAGCTGTTACGAGAGCTGAATTGTGTTTTGTTTTGTTTGTGCACACTGTTCAATACATACATTCAATCGCTTTGAGATGGACTTGCAAATCTAAATTCAGTTCATTATAAAACTTTTCCATTGAAGGTAATGTCTGTACTTGTGATGAAAAATATTGATCTATTTGTGGGATACAATGCTTAAAATACATGGATGCTTAGGGTCACGTGCACTGTCTTTATGTGTAAGTTGAAAAGAGCCCCTGGACATTTGACCAATATTTTATGGGAGTTGGTGGAATATTAATTGACATCTCGTTGATAGTTGTTTAATATACATAACTGTGCAATGCTAGACCACTCTCATGTCTGCTTTATTATAATTAGCAATATTTGTGTATCTTTGCAATAAACACAGTAATTTATTTATAAACATATTTTCCAGGTCTGGTACCAGTATGAAATATTATTCTGAGGTGAATTGTTTAGTTTTCACTTAGTAGGATGCACTTATTTTTTATTGATATCGATAATGTTATGCATATCTGTTTATTCTTTTGAAGTTGTTTCAGATAAATGTACTAGTGCACGGTCATTTTCAGGATTTGACTTGGGAAATATTTCCATGGAATGATTAAAACAATAATATTTTGAATGAATGCAATCATGTTTCTAGTA
This sequence comes from Strongylocentrotus purpuratus, assembly GCF_000002235.5. Classification (NCBI taxonomy): domain Eukaryota; kingdom Metazoa; phylum Echinodermata; class Echinoidea; order Camarodonta; family Strongylocentrotidae; genus Strongylocentrotus; species Strongylocentrotus purpuratus. Next base: position 28,090,148 of record NW_022145599.1, on the reverse strand, counting down.
TAAACTTCTTTAATGTAAACGAACGAGAGGTGATGAGAAAGAGTTGTTGCATTTTTAAACTTGTGATAAAGGATGAGAAAGAGTTGTTGCATTTTTAAACTTGTGTTAAAGGATGAGAAAGAGTTGTTGCATTTTTAAACTTGTGATAAAGGATGAGAGAGAGTTGTTGCATGTTTAAACTTGTGATAAAGGATGAGAGAGAGTTGTTGCATTTTTAAACTTGTGATACAGGATGAGAAAGAGTTGTTGCATTTTCAAACTTGTGATAAAGGATGAGAGAGAGTTGTTGCATTTTTAAACTTGTGATACAGGATGAGAAAGAGTTGTGACATTCCCTAAATAATTTTGTTTTCATTTCTGTGCTTCCAAATTTATTCTCCCATAAGAGTTTTGAAATCAAGTTCTTATTGTAAACACACATTCACACTCTTGATATCATCATTTTGCTTACAGCTATCATAATTCTCCCCCTTCTTTTCCCTCTCTGTCTCTCTCTCTCATTCTTTCTATTTTTCGTTATTCTATGTTGGTGTCTTTACTGTGTGTCTCCTGCCTTTCTTTATTTTTATACCACTTTCTGGCTGGTATTTATGAATTGCTTCCATTAATTATCATCAGGATGGCTACTGGAAATGAAAGAGCAAGTCATAGTAAAAATACTTTGAACCTCCTGTGAGAAAGAAAACAGTATGGGAATTAAGTATAAAGCAAGTTCATAATGTGGTTACAAATAATTGCCCAGATGTATACAAAACAAGATAGGTGACAAGCAGTGTTATGTAAGGGGGAACAAAAAGACTCTGGGTCCACCATGAATAGGCATTGTCTAGTGCAGGTGTCTCGGCACTATGTTGCAGTTCACTTAATCTGTCCAATTACAACTCTATACACATACAACATAATAACTTTTGAAAGACTTAAGTCCACACATTGAAACCTCAGAAACATAATGAACAGACTATGTTTGACCATCAGGCCAAATTTTAGCCTAATCTGAAAATCTCTTCATAGTGGTTGCTATGGCCTTTTGATTCACCCTTCTATTGATTTCCCTGTGGTTTGCTTGCTCCGCATGCTTGAATAGCCCCAAACTTTAAAGCTCTCTTTCTCACAATTTAATACCAGTAACCTCCCTCACCAGCTCTTTTCATTCACTAAATTAAAAGGGTTAGGAAGCTTCAATTTGGACAAGCAATATACCATTTTAAAGAGGAGAACTTCTTCTTTCATAATCAGATGAAATCAGGAAAATAATTTTTGCTACTTTTTGGTGGTTTTGTGGTGCCGGGTCACATTTACATTTCCTGTGACACGATCCTAGTTCCTGTTTCGAATTAGTTTCAAAATTAAAACATTCTTTAGTCTTTATCATAATTTTCATAGGAAAACCAAAGTGACATGGAAAAATCAACAAATCTTACGGCAATCAAGCTCATCACGTAAGTCAGTACAGTCCACAGTACCATCACATCTGTTTCCAGGCGGAGCGATCTTATCTCCAGCATCACATGTTATGATATCTAAAGAAAGAATAAAGCATAACAAAGTTACATTGCATGCATTGTCAAGAAAACATTTACATTTATTTCCTTCTGGCAAAGTACAGTAATGTGTAAAAGAAAGATCACTCCATCAAACAATGCTATTAAAGCAGAAGGAGGGAAATACCATAAAAAACTTGTGTTGAGAATGTCATGAACAAATAAAAAACAAGTTTACTGCAAAAAGTATGACAAAAAAAAAAGGATAGTCAGATAAAGAAAAAAAAAGGATAGTCAGATAAAGAAAAAAAAGGATAGTCAGATAAAGAAAAAAAGGATAGTCAGATAAAGAAAAAAAAGGATAGTCAGATAAAGAAAAAAAAGGATAGTCAGATAAAGAAAAAAAAGGATAGTCAGATAAAGAAAAAAAAGGATAGTCAGATAAAGAAAAAAAAGGATAGTCAGATAAAGAAAAGAAGGCACGAGAAGAGCAAACAAATAAGGACAAAGCAGATTGGAAATTAGGAGAAGGGATGCCATTAAATCACCAGTTGATGTTACAAGATAACTGAAATAAGAAGACCAATAACCGACGAGAAAATAACAATTAAATTTGTTCCCCGTGGTCCCAGCTCGTTGAGAATTTCAGTGTTCAACCTCAATGACTATAACTCAACAGTTAATTTAAAGCATTTAACCTTACTGTGGCTATGCCAAAATATTAAGCATTTGCACTATCATGGACCAACTACTCATTAGGTGCTTTCAAGTACATGCATAAAGCAAAGGAAGCCCTTCCAATCTTTTTCTTAAAAAAGCATTTCCCGAACAGTTTTGTCCGCAAGTGATTTTATGAGCTGCACCCAAAAAGTGCATGTCTTTAGGTCTATAGATCAGGTGCAGTTAAAAACAAAATTAGACACCGTGTAGAAAAGGGATAAATACCTTCCAGCGGGAGTGCAAGTATTTCGAGACCAAAACCTCCGCCATACAGGCTCTTGAATTCCACCGACAGTTCTCCCTCTGGGAATACTTTATCTGCAATATCGCTCCAAGTAAAGGTTGTATCATCTGCAAATGACCACGTGGTCTCTCTCCGGCTTGTAGTTGCACCAATGTTACGTATGATAAGTGAGTCACCAAAATAGAGTTTAATATATTCAACTTGGACTATCAGAGCATTTGCACTGTCTGCTGATGAAACGATCCAGCTTGAATAGATGTAGTCATTTCCATAGTTCACGTAAGAAGGATAAGTGTAGGAGGCAAGGAAAACCGTTTCGTCTGTTGCCAGGATGACAGCTAATGAAAATGTCAAGAAAGATAAAGTAAGTGAAGAATATCTTGCCTATTTATCCACTGCATTGTTATTCTCCTATTCTCAGTTACACATTTTGTATGTCCTGAATCATCATTTTATGAAGGCTTAAAAACAAAGGGGATCAAACTCGAGCGAAAGTTCTCGGGACAATCTATTTTATCACTGTTAGAATAAACATGTGCTATTCAAATCAGGTTTAATATTGAATGCGTTTTAAAAAAAATGGTAACACGAATTGTGTCAAAATATGAACTGAAGCAGAAGATATATGTAAAACGTAAATGAAATGATGAGAAGTACCATTTTCTGCTCTATATTTTTTTTAATGCAGAGGAGAGGAAATCCACTATCAAAGGAGTGTATCAGATCACTTTAAAATACTGTGCACTTGAATCGACTCCAAAGTAGTGGTTGTATGACCCTTTTGAGGGAGGATTCCACTGTTTTGAGCGTTGTTTATCTAAGCCAAACAGAGTTATCTCTAATGTAACTCCTTCTAAAACAGATTTCGAATCGTGTACAATAAAATACTTACAACAATTTGTCTCGTCTGTACCATCAATACAATCAACCTTCCCATCACATACTTTGTTAATGCTAACGAGACCTTTGCCACTGCCAGCATTGCATATAAATTTCCCTACAAAGGACAAGATAGAAGAACAAAGTGAGTTAATATGAATGGCACGCTCCAGTTGATCATATACAACACCAAAAGGTGATCAACACAATCCCACGAACAGGAGGAAATATATCTCTCACTATATCTCTCACTTTATAATGTGACAAGTTGATTTAAACCAAAGATTAGGCAGGATCGATATACTCGAACATTTAAAACTTTGATTTCAACAGATCATGCGACTTCAACATATATTTGAACTAAGAACAAAATATGATTTCAAGAGAGGGAGGGGGTCATAAATTATAGAGACGAGCCACCAGCAACCAAAGAAATCAAGAAGAAAGTTATGAATTTCTTTTAAAGTGTGAAAAACTATGGAACTTAGAAAATCACTACACATATTGCCAATTTGGTTATCAGTTTGTGACCTCATTGCCTCACGATTTATCAATTGCTTTATATATTTTTATCCCATTAATTTCCCTTTTTATCCCCCAAAACTTGATTTTCCCATGGCTTTGACCAGGTAATATGATTTGTATCAGATTTCGTACATGACATTTGACAAAATCTTTTATGAACTTTGTAAAATTGATACTAATTTCTGAATATTGTATATTCATAATCATTGAATTTTTATATAAATAGTTTATCAAAATTTAAATTTTTCCTGATTACTCTATTTTGGTTCATCAACACAAAAACTTATTATTATCATTATAACTTGGACACTGGTGTGAGGAAATAAGTTTAGGGGGGAAATTGGAAGTTTATATTATCAATATAAAGAAAACAATGAGTGAATAGTGAGGCAATGATGTCACAGACTCATGAGTGAGTTGCCAATTTGTCTTGTGATTTTCAAAGTTTTTCATGTCATTAAATATTCATAACTTTCTTATTAGTTATCCGATTTTGCTCAATTTTTTATTGGTTTGTATGATTTTTCTGCTTCTATTGAAAGAAAGTTATTTTTGGAGTGTACTCGCCCTTTAACAAAGAAATTTAGAGTGCTTTCAAAGTTTTCCTTTTGTTAAACATGATTTTAGACGTAAGGTCGGGTTTAATTGAATTAGTAGAATATGAATGAGTCAAGTCAGCAGTCAGCAATCTACGAGTAGATATATATGCATTTCTAATATATATTTGATTCAAATTATTAACATACTGGTACTTATAATCCAGTCGTAACGTAACAGGCAGTATTTTTCAAAGTTTACTACTGGTAAATGCATGCAAATGCATCAACCTGAAGAAAAACACAACTTAAACCATTCCATCATATGAACTTGATTATTCATAGCTATAATGGCAAAATATGGTGCTTACACTACAATTTGTCAGAGCTGCCATAAAATTTTCCCCCAAAAAAGATGGCTCTTTCAAAACATTGGTGTGAATTACATGGTTATCTCCAAAGGGGGTAGGGCACATTTTGTTGAACAATTGCACCTTTTGTGGTCAAGAAATTAGCTATGATCTTGAAATTTTGAAGCTGAATTAGTATTGTGCACAGCAGTCTTGCTGCAACCAGCCCTCTTCCTAATATCTTGAAAGAAAACAATGCACATTTATTTGTATCTTAGAATCTTTTCTCAATTTGGCTTAGATGGAATATGAAAGTTTGTTTTAAATAGAATTAAAAGTGTTATTTTGTGTAATAACTGTACCATCTCGCAAGTAGAGTCCAATATCGATGCTAAAAACTCCTGAATCGTAATAGTCATCGGTCACAAATTCAATAAAGAGCTCATCTCCTTCAACGACGGTAAAATATGGGTTGTCCAGGGATGTAAAGCCAGTGAAATTGACTACAGTGAAGCCATCGGCATCATGGCCTTGTCCTATCTTCAAAGTATCATAGCTGTCGAGGTGCAACTCGTTGATGGTCACAACGAAAGAGAAGTTGCCTCCAGCTGATGAATTCGCCTGGAAGAGCCAAAGGATGGAGGTGTTGCCGTAGTAGCTATTTGGATAATTTGGCGAGTACAGATAAAGATGTTCTCCATTGTCCAGCTCATGTACTGTGTGGAACAATATATTTATTTATTCATTTAATGTCCAGGAAAAGTTAAAAAAAGAAAACATACATGGATCCAAGATTTACCCCAAATGAACAAATGTTATCAATTTTAAGCTTTTTTTACAAACACTCATACACCCTCAACCACCCCGCATACAGACAGACAAATATTTGAGTAAAAATTACAAGGAAGTAATTTAGGAATAGATTCCAAAACGGGTTATGAAGGGCAAGAACCACTTTATGAATAAAATACTTGTCACACTAAAGGATGAAATTTACATTGTGAACATCAGCAACCCTAAGAGACAGTTCCAATGTGAATATTTCAAGCAATTATTTCGGGGTTGAACACTGAAAACCATACTTTGCGTATTAGATATAGCCATAGAGCTTACATCACAGAAAGGGCAAGCATAGTGATACCTAAAAATGTTTTCAAACTACCTATACTTGCTCTTGTGGAAAGATTAGACTTTAAAAGATGAATGAGGCATGAAATATCAAGACAAAAGGGGCATGCTCTCACACATCATGGAATGCGCTGTATAAATGTAACTAATTGTTATTATGAAGTAATTATATATCGATGCATACCAAGGAAGCACAACGGAAGTATGGTAGTGGTACTGTGAACTTTCTTCTAAAACTTAAAGAGAAACACCCTGGGGTGCAACAGTGCACCTCTGGGTATAATGGGTACCGGTAAGAGTTGAAAGCTGAATGGTTCAATTCTGCACCCTGAGAGACACTGTTATTATAAAAACAAGGGTAGTAATTTAAACCTTTCAACCTTTTCAACATTTTATTATATCAGGTAGTTACATGAATCAAGCCCGATATTCCACATACATATCTTTCTACGTAACGTCCTGTTACAGTCTACAGACATTTATGTTTCAAGTCAAAAGTTATTAAAAGCAAAAAAAACATTAAGAAAACTTGTACAAATTCCATCTCATCTCGATCAACAATCATGTTCCGATATGAACAGTAAAGGGATCCTTTATGTGTTTCTTCCTAATCTCTACATGTATTTGATTATTTTTATAAATAAGATTTCTGATAACATCACATAAATCATCTCTTTTTACTCACTGCATGATGCCTCATCACTACCGTCTCTGCAGTCTAGTATCACATCACATATAGCGGATCCATTGACTGCCAATGGACCTGTCTTGCATTGGAAAGAATCTGTAATTTACAATAAAAGAAGAAAAACGTATAGATTAAGATAGTATGCCTTAAAAGTCCAAATGTGACCAGGAAACAAAAACATATCAAAAAGCGACCAGATCCTAAAAGAGGAGATTCTCAGCTTAAAATGATATATAAATCATCCCAATATGATGTTCCTAACCCAGTGAAAACAATGAGGTCTCCATTCTAGCATAAAATGTTATTTGAGAAAACTAAAATTTGTAGTATATTCAAGCATGCTGACCCACAAAGAAATGTGCAAGGTGACAAAAAGAGGATTATAACTCCCTATTATCAAATTGTCCTAAAACATAGCATACCAATTAAGTACACGCTGTTCTTATTTTGACCAAGTATCAATGCAAGAGCATTTTAAAGTTATAGGAATCAAAATAATACCAGTAGCCATTGTCATATGAAAACAATTATTACAACAACAAGAAAGATCAGACAAACATCGACAAGTCTACACAAAACTGCTCAAAATACCACTTTTAGATTATTTGGTGCTTCCAGATTTTGAATTAATGTAGAAGGTATCGTGGTCGAGTGGATAAGTCGCCGGACTGTCCATCACAAGGTCAGCGGTTTGAGTCCCGCCGTGGCACTAATGTCCTTTGGCAAGACATTGATCTACATTTGCCACACTCAACCCAGGTGATGTAAATGGCTACCTGGCAGGAATTCATTCCTTGAAATGCTGGAGCGTTGTATACGGCAGCTAGGCGTAAAGCAGGGGTAATAATAAATGCGCCTCGGAATAGAATTTCTAGATAGACGTTGCTATAGAATTGCCTATTATTATTATTATTACCGTAATTAACGTTGTATAAACTGCCCTCGTGTATTAACCGCACCCCTCTTTTTTTTTTGCCGACTTTTTTTTTGCCGACTTAAAAAACAGTAGAGGACCTAGGATAGAACCTTGTGGTACGCCGTGTAATAGAAGAAAAATTGGAGGAATTATTATTATCAACTACATATTGAAATCTATCAGAGAGATTACTTTCACACCAAGATGACAAACAAATTTGAGTGTTGTTCTAGTTTCAGAGTGGTGAGTCAACACACCGATTACAGAGCTGGGAGACATTGCCAGGCATAGCGCCAGGTGGAGGGGCATAAAACGAAACTTTTTTTTGGTGTACCGTGCATAAACCGCACCCCCGACTTTGAATTTTTTTCGGCGGCAAAAAGGTGCGGTTCATACACCGTTAATTACGGTATTAAGGTATACTCACAACATACTTGACAATCAAATTTGACCATCCCGACCTATTGCACCTCTATGAACCTCTAATTGAAAACCACACCATGCAACTCTTGGTTGGTTTTGTGGTGTAGGGTAACTAACACATTTTCATTTGACCATGAAAAAATATGTGACAGACTTATTGCAGTACTTTTTCAACAGACTTAAAAAAAGAAAAGAATTACAATGAATTTTGAAGAAAATTCAAAGAGCTGGGGCCCCCAAATTATCTTGAAGGTGTTTACCAGTGGTTGAGTTGTTTATTAATGTCTCTTTACTGTTATTTCTTGTGTGCCCTCAGCGATGCTACATTTGCAATATCATTTGTCATGATGGTAAAAGCAAACAAATTATTCTTGAGGCAATTTATGTTCCTCTATTCTAATTTTGCAATACTGGGTTAAAGTGAGCCACATTTATATGTGCTGCATGTTAAAGCAAGATTGTTTTTTTTAATTTGTCATGTTTACCTGTGAGATAACCCAAAGATATCTCCATTTGGAAGTAGTAGTAGTTGTAGTATGAACTTGATGTAAATTCAATGAACATCTCTGACGCAGCTAGAATGCGCTCCCCCCTTGGAAATTGCTGGCTTCCACTGAAGACCTCAGAATCATTGTTGGGTACCAGACCGGCTCCAATCCGTAAAACATCACCATAAGAAAGAGATCCGTAGTTGAGAGTGATAATGAATGCTACTTTCATGGAGTTAGTAAGAGCAGGAGCGCTTGAGTTGAAGAGCCACAAGGCACGTGTGTACGATCTGTAACCAGGACTGATTAGTACTCTTGTGTCTCCAAGATAAAGCGTGTGGACTGAAAGAATAAGAGACATTGTTTGGTTCTGTGGTTATTTAATGACTTTTAGACACAATGTCCTGCTTCTTTAATTGAAGGTGGTCACGAATCCTACCCAAGAAATCAACACTTTGCAGAGGCTTACCTGTACAAATTTGACAGCATTTCAATTTCAATGTAATTGACATTTACCAGTACGTTCTTTCAGTAATATTCATCAAGATATACACACTGAACAAGCTTGGGTAACAAGGATTCCTGGTAGAAGGAATCGACTCCCACAAAGCTGTTTGTTGTGTGTAAAATTAAGAAATCACCATTCTTTCATTTCCCTTTAAAATCATCATCTCAACGGTTATTCTAACACTCTATCGTATAGCCTATATTAATCAAGTTCAGATAATGTAATATGTCATCATCATGTTCAAACATTTCAATAGGTGACTTCAAAGGCATTTGAAAATCTGTAGGTTGATGACTCCAACAAAGCAGTCTGTTGCGTGCAAAAGAGATCATCATTCTTTTAATACTACATAATGCAAGTATTAAAACCAAATGTTTTGGGTACTGCTATGAATAGCAATGGACTAAAAGGTTATTTTTATACTTCTTATAAAGTTTGAAGTGATTTAAATGAGGCTTACATGAATAATTACAACAAAAATAAATATTTTAATTTTTAACATTACAGAAGATACCCTGACTAGTAAATCATTTTATCTTTGATTAAAATATAGGCATTTGCCTACATTCGGACTTTGTAAGAAACAAACCTGCATGTTGAATTATAACCGTGACAGATAACATTTCGGAGACTATAAAAAAGAAATTCAAGTGAAATGAACATGAAATTACCACAGCCTGTTTCATCACTGGAGTCCAGACAATCTACACTGAGATCACAACGAAAGGACTGGTTGACTGCATGAAATCCATCATTGCACACAAAGAGACCTGAACACCAACAATCAATGTAGAAGGGAGTTATCAGGATCATATTTGAAAAAGAAGATGACCCAAAAAGATGAAAAAATAACGGATACATATTATGGACCCTACAACATTGAAAAATTATTATGGTGATGATAGTACTAAATGTTTTACTACTACTTCTATTAGTGAAAATTTTTTACTTGGGAGCAGTGAGCAATAAAGGTCTTGAAACACCAAAACACAATAAAATACTTTCATATCAATGTGAGAAAATTGCACCTATACAACACCTAATCCTAACGATCTTCTGTGAGCAGGAAATTGCATGTAGTTTTTCCCACTGGCTACTACTACTACTTCTACTAATGAAAACAAGTAACTGGAATAGTGAGAGAAAAAAAAGACATGGAAAGGAATACCTGTAGGTTAAAATGGAAACTGTGAGTTTGTTGACCACTCATCAAACATAATATCACATAACACAACTTAATATAACTTGATATACCCTTTATGTATTAAATGTAGCTGGAAAGGTCATTTTCAATATGTAAAGTAATCATTTTCCTTTCTTGTTAATTATTTCTCCCTTTCCCATTCTGCCCACCCCTCTCTCTCTTTGTTTCTCTCCCTGCTCTTCTCATCTTTACCCCTCTCTTTTTCCTTTCTGTTTTCTATTGTCCATACCTTCCATGTCTTCCATTCATCTTTTGGTTTTTACACCTTCTTGCAAGTGAAATGCGATTCCTCTTTCTCTCTCTCTCTCTACTTTTCTCTCCTTCTTCTTCCACCCTCTGTATTTAAGTAATATTTTAATATGATGTGAACATTGTTGTTTTGATAATTCATAATGTACATTGATTGTTACGCCAGTGGATGTTAAATGTCTGTTTTTTTATACATATGGGTCAATAAAACTAATCTGAATCTGAATCGAAACCCCTAACCCCTAAGCATATAAAAAGAAAGATACACACAACCATGGTGCATACGGTTGCTGCAGGGAAAATTAATAGAATTGACATATACAAATATCCCCTTCTGATAATGATGTGATGAATGTAACAAGGGCAAATCCATACTGTACATATTAGAATATTCAAACATCCCTCTATTTCATGCAAATGTGGCTTGAAAGGTCATTTTCATTTCGTAAAGTAATCATTTTCCTTGCATGTTAATTATTGCTCCCTTTCCCATTTTGCCCTTCCTTTTTCTATTGTTCGTTCCATTTCTCCATTTCTTCAATTGGTCTTTTGGTATTTACATTTTCTTGCAAGTGAAATGCGATTCCTCTTTTCTTCCACAGTCCCTCTCTCTCTCTCTCTCTACTTTCCTCTCCTTCTTCTCCCACTCTCTGTATTTGAGTAGTATGTTAATATGACGTAAACAATGAAATTGTTATATTGGTGGTATTCATAATGTACATTGTTTATGCCAGTGGAGGTTAATCTTCTCGTTTTTTTAAACATATGAATCAATAAACCTAATCTGAATTGGAATCTGAACCCCTAACCCCCAATCATATAAGGAGAAAGAAACATGCAGCAGTGGTGCATACAGATTTATTTTCAATATGCACCATCTCCACTTTCTGGGGAGTGTTCTTACCATTATGCTCGCCATGAGGGCATACGGCAATTACCAAAACAAATGCTTTGTTCATCGTACCAGGTCCCCATTTCTCTCCTTGGTATCGAGTGGCAAGTGTAGACTAATGCCTTGCCAAAGGACATTAGTGCTGTGTCTGGGTTCAAGCCCACGACCCTTAAATTTTAAGTAAAGTGCTTAAACCTTTGGACTATGACACCTCTACTATAGGTTACAGATTGTAATAAATTTACCTTCAAGGGAACGGGGAGTAATCGCCAGGTTGAAATGTGAATAACTATAGGAGCTTGTGAAATCCACGTGCATCTCTGATGACTGAATGAGCCTTCTTGCCCTGTTAGACGGGTGGTCATCATTGGCAAATAGAAATTCTGAATCATTACTGGGGACAAATCCAGAGCCAATACGAAGTACATTGCCATAGCTAACATAAATGTCGCTAATGTACACAAAGAAGGCAATGTTACCGGTATCGCTTTGTGAAGAATTGATATTGAATAACCATGTCCTGTTGTAAGGTCTACCGTATGATCCATAACAGCGAAGAGAGTGGGTTTCTCCAACAGTAAGTGAGTATTCTGAAAATGAGTAAGAAGAGAAGATATAAATCTTATCAATATATAACACTTCATTTCAATTTGTTGTTTAAGTTTTATTACAATGCTCTTTTTCTCCTTTTTTTGGTTTCATTTATTTCTCATTTCCTCAAAGCCATGTAAAAATTAAAGGTACAAACTTGAATTCACTCATACTTAACATAGCCATTTCGTGCTTTGTCATAATGAGAAATTGGAACCTTGAATAGCCTATAGGCTTTGTGGATATAAGTTATTTCTTACAATTGTTATATATTGTAGTGAATACTTGTGTCATCCTTAAATATAAAGATGCAACTTTTCATTAAAAAAAGACGAAATACTTACTGCACTTGTTTTCATCACTGCCATCATTACAATCATCAATAGAATCGCATCGAGCAGTAGAAGTATAAAAAGTTCCATCGGAGCAAACAAAGAGGTCTGTTAAATTTTATAGAAATATAAAGCAAAAAAAAATTGATACTATGATTATGAAGGTAACAATAATTATGATGACTGCCAAGCACTACTCTCGACCATGATACTGATAATTTTATAAATGACACACACACAAAAATGTATAGCAAGAATGTTTAAAATCTATATATAATTTTTTTGCCCAGCATTCTTAGGCCAACGGATAGGAGCAGGAAGAAAAATACAGAATAAACAGAACTATACAACGTGCATGGTTCCGTGTGGTCCTTATTCTATGGGAGTGTGTATCGGACGCGTTGAGTAGTATATACTCTATTGAAATTTTTGAAACTCTACCTTGATTACAATATAATGACACTGAGACACCTAACAAACAGAATAAAGTATATTTTGGTGATTGGTACACTTTTGTCTCTGCTAGCATGAATAGGTCCTAAATATGGCTCTAGGACACCTGCCCCCCGGATAACCAACCCCAGTCAACTACCCCCGAGGACAACTACCCCCCACGGCAACCACCCTCAGGACGACTTCCCCCCGGACAACTACCCCATAGGACAAATTCCCCCGTACAACTACCCTCTAGGACAACCATTCTCTGCGACAACTACCCCCTGGACAACTTTCCTTGGGGTAGTTGACTGGGGGTGGTTATCCAGGGGGTGGATGTCCAGGGGCAAGTGTCCGGATACGCCTAAATATATGTGAATTTCGTCATTCCTGCAACTGGCTGATGTAGATGAATGAATAACCAAATGATGTTAGTATCACCGAAAGGACTCAAATACTATTTAATATCCCAATCCATAGAGAAAACAATGTTTTTGTTACTATTCTTCACAGCAAAATGTTAAAAACCACTCAGGAATAATCAATCACTTTAGAGTGAATACTTAATTTTGAAAATGCTTTTGAATTTAATTTTCTGCTACTTTCTTTACATGTTTTATAAAGAGGTGTCAATGTGAATAGGATTCGCAATTAGATTCCCGCTACAGCACTTTTCTGTCCTTTGACAAGACTTAATCAAAATTTGGCGCTCTTCAGCCGGTTGTAGTAAATTGGATCCGGCAGGAATCTATTCCTTGAATGCTGCTAGGCTAAATCCAGGGTATGTAATTTGCAGGTGCCTTATAAAGCATCTGCTAGGATAGGTATGTGCACATCATAAAAATGCATGCAGCTTTTAAAATATTACTAATAAATAAGATAATAATTACAATAATAATACTAATGATACTAATAATAACAACAACAATATTAATGATTTAAAAAAATGTCTTACAAACAGCCCTCTTTGTAATATTTTGAAAGAAAACAAAGCAGTTTTATTTGTATCATAGAATTTGTTCTCAATTTGGCTTAGATGTCATCCCAAAGTTTTTTTTAAATACAATTGAATGTGGTTTAATATTTTGTTTGTTAACTTTACCATCTTGCAAGTAGAGTCCAATATCGATGCTAAAAGCTCCTGAATCGTAATACCGGTAGTCATCGGCCACAAATTCAATAAAGAGCTTATCTCCTTCAACGACGGTAAAATATGGGTTGTACAGGGATGTAAAGCCAGTGAAATTGACTACAGTGAAGCCATCAGCATCATGGCCTTGTCCTATCTTCAAAGTATCATAGTAGTCGAGGTACAACTCGTCGATCGTCACAGCGAAAGAGAAGTTGCCTCCAGCTGATGAATTTGCCTGGAAGAGCCAAAGGATGGAGGTGTTGCCATAGTAGCTATTTGGATAATTTGGTGAGTACAGGTGTAGATGTTCTCCTTTGTCCAGCTCATGTACTGTGTGGAACAATATATTTATTTATTCATTTAATATCCAGGAAAAGTTTTAAAAAAGAAGACATACAGAGATCCAAGATTTACCCCAAATGAACAAATGCTATTAATTTTAAGCTTTTTTTTTACACACACTGATGCACCCTCAACCATCCCACATACAGACGGACAAATATTTAAGTAAAAATTACAAGGACGTAATTTAGGAATAGATTCCAAAACAGGTTATGAAGGGCAAGAACCACTTAATGACTAAAATACTTGTCACACTAAAGGATGAAATTTACATTGTGAATATCAGCAACCTTTGATAAGAGACAGTTCCAATGTGAATATTTCAAGCAATTATTTTGGGGTTGAACACTGAAGAGCATACTTTGCGTATTAGATATATAGCTATAGAGCTTACATCACAGAAAAGGTATTCATAGTCAGATCTAAAAAAAAATTGAGACTATCCATATTTGCTCTTGTGGAAAGATTAGACTATAAAAGATGAACGAGGCATGAAATATCAAGAAAAAAGAGGCATGCTCTCACATACCATGGAATGCGCTATATAAATGTAACTTATTGTTATCATGATTATGAAGTAATTATATATCTATGCATACCAAGGAAGCACAACGGAAGTATGGTAGTGGTACTGTGAACTCTCTTCTAAAACTTAAAGAGAAACACCCTGAAGAGACCAAACAAGGGAGCAATATTATAAGCTGGGTGCAACAGTGCACCTCTGGGTATAATAGGTAAGAGTTGAAAGCTGAATGGTTCATTTCTGCACCCTGAGAGACACTGTTATTATAAAAAATAAGGGTAGTAATTTGAACCTTTCAACCTTTTCAACATTTTATTATATCAGGTACTTACATGAATCAAGCCCGTTATTCCACATTATGACATATCGGTACAAATCTTTCTACTTGAAGGTCACGTCCTGTTACAGTCTAAAGGCATTTATGTTTAAAGTCAAAAGTTATTAAATGCAACCAAAAAAAATAAGAAAACTTGTACGAATTCCATCTCTTTTCGACCAACAATCATGTTACAATATGAACAGTAAAGGGATCCTTTATGTGTTTCTTCCTAATCTCTACATGTATTTGATTATTTTTATATTATGAGATTTCTGATAACATCACTTAAATCATCTCTTTTTACTTACTGCATGATGCCTCATCACTACCGTCTCTGCAGTCTGGTATCACATCACATACAGCAGATCCATTGACTGCCCATGGGCCTGTCTTGCATTGGAAAGGATCTGTATTTTACAACAAAAGAAAAAAAAAAGTATAGACTAAGATAGTATGCCTTAAAAGTCCAAATGTGACCAGGCAACAAAAACATCCTAAAAGAGGAGATTCTCAGCTTCAAATGATATATAAATCATCCCAATATGATGTTCCTAACCCAGTGAAAAAAATGAGGTAACCATTCTAGTATAAATTGTTACTTGAGAAAAATAAAATCTGTAGTATATTCAAGCATGCCGACCCACAAAGAAATGTGCAAGATGGCAAAAGGAGGATTATAACTCTCTATCATCAAATTGTCCTAAAACATAGCATACCAATTAAGTACACGCTGTTCTTTATTTAGACCAAGTATCAATGCAAGAACATTTTAAAGATATAGGAAATAAAAATAATACCAGTAGCCATGGTCATATGAAAACAATTATTACAACAACAAAAAAGATCAGACAAACATCGACAAGTCTACAAAAAACTGCTCAAAATACCACTTTTAGATTATTTGGTGCTTCCAGATTTTGAATTAATGTAGAAGGTATCGTGGTCGAGTGGATAAGTCGCCGGACTGTCGATCACAAGGTCAGCGGTTTGAGTCCCGCCGCGGCACTAATGTCCTTTGGCAAGACATTGATCTACATTTGCCACACTCAGCCCAGGTGATGTAAATGGCTACCTGGCAGGAATTCATTCCTTGAAGTGCTGGAGCGTTGTATACGGCAGCTAGGCGTAAGCAGGGGTAATAATAAATGCGCGGAATAAAAAATAAAAAATAATAAAAAATCGGAATAGAATTTCTAGATAGACGGTGCTATAGAATTGCCTATTATTATTATTATTATTAAGGTATACTCACAACATACTTGACAATCAAATTTGACCATCCCGACCTATTGCACCTCTATGAACCTCTAATTGAAAACCACACCATGCAACTCTTGGTTGGTTTTGTGGTGCATGGTAACTAACACATTTTCATTTGACCATGAAAAAATATGTGACAGACTTATTGCAGTACTTTTTCAACAGACTTAAAAAAAGAAAAGAATTACAATGAATTTTGAAGAAAATTCAAAGAGCTGGGGCCCCCAAATTATCTTGAAGGTGTTTACCAGTTGTTGAGTTGTTTATTAATGTCTCTTTACTGTTATTTCTTGTGTGCCCTCAGCGATGCTACATTTGCAATATCATTTGTCATGATGGTAAAAGCAAACAAATTATTCTGGAGGCAATTTATGTTCCTCTATTCTAATTTTGCAATACTGGGTTAAAGTGAGCCACATTTATATGTTCTGCATGTAAGCAAGATTGGTTTTTTAAACCAGTCATAACGAATATACATAATGTATCAATTATAATTATACATCAACTAGTTTTTTATGAATTCTTTTTTATTTTGTTGAAACTTCTTCAATTTTGTATGGAATCTTGTGTGTAACAAAGACAGTATAAACATTTGCTACATGTAAATGACTAAAGGTTAAAATTTGGCATGTATTTTTGAGAAATAGAATGCTAATATGGTATATATTAACTGTAACTAGCCGGCTTGTTACTTTGTGAAAATAAGCAAATTTATAAAAAAAAAAGATTTAACAGAAGGTCAACTAACTAATTTTAGAAGAAAAAGAATTACACTTTTAACCTTACAATGTGCTAATTTGAATTCATGAAACTGAAAAGGTATTGTAAATAAAAAGTATTAAATTTGTATGTAAAATTTGTCATGTTTACCTGTGAGATAACCCAAAGATATCTCCATTTGGAAGGAGTAGTAGTTGTAGTATGAACTTGATGTAAATTCAATGAACATCTCTGATGCAGCTAGAATGCGCTCCCCCCTTGGAAATTGCTGGCTTCCACTGAAGACCTCAGAATTATTGTTGGGTACCAGACCGGCTCCAATCCGTAGGACATCACCATAAGAAAGAGATCCGTAGTTGAGAGTGATAATGAATGCTACTTTCATGGAGTTAGTAAGAGCAGGAGCGCTTGAGTTGAAGAGCCACAAGGCACGTGTGTACGATCTGTAACCAGGACTGATTAGTACTCTTGTGTCTCCAAGATAAAGCGTGTGGACTGAAAGAATAAGAGACATTGTTTGGTTCTGTGGTTATTTAATGACTTTTAGACACAATGTCCTGCTTCTTTAATTGAAGGTGGTCACGAATCCTACCCAAGAAATCAACACTTTGCAGAGGCTTACCTGTACAAATTTGACAACATTTCAATTTCAATGTAATTGACATTTACCAGTACGTTCTTTCAGTAATATTCATCAAGATATACACACTGAACAAGCTTGGGTAACAAGGATTCCTGGTAGAAGGAATCGACTCCCACAAAGCTGTTTGTTGTGTGTAAAATTAAGAAATCACCATTCTTTCATTTCCCTTTAAAATCGTCATCTCAACGGTTATTCTAACACTCTATCGTATAGCCTATATTAATCAAGTTCAGATAATGTAATATGTCATCATCATGTTCAAACATTTCAATAGGTGACTTCAAAGGCATTTGAAAATCTGTAGGTTGATGACTCCAACAAAGCAGTCTGTTGCGTGCAAAAGAGATCATCATTCTTTTAATACTACATAATGCAAGTATTAAAACCAAATGTTTTGGGTACTGCTATGAATAGCAATGGACTAAAAGGTTATTTTTATACTTCTTATAAAGTTTGAAGTGATTTAAATGAGGCTTACATGAATAATTACAACAAAAATAAATATTTTAATTTTTAACATTACAGAAGATACCCTGACTAGTAAATCATTTTATCTTTGATTAAAATATAGGCATTTGCCTACATTCGGACTTTGTAAGAAACAAACCTGTATGTTGAATTATAACCGTGACAGATAACATTTCGGAGACTATAAAAAAGAAATTCAAGTGAAATGAACATGAAATTACCACAGCCTGTTTCATCACTGGAGTCCAGACAATCTACACTGAGATCACAACGAGAGGACTGGTTGACTGCATGAAATCCATCATTGCACACAAAGAGACCTGAACACCAACAATCAATGTAGAAGGGAGTTATCAGGATCATATTTGAAAAAGAAGATGACCCAAAAAGATGAAAAAATAACGGATACATATTATTATGGACCCTACAACATTGAAAAATTATTATGGTGATGATAGTACTAAATGTTTTACTACTACTTCTATTAGTGAAAATTTTTTACTTGGAGCAGTGAGCAATAAAGGTCTTGAAACACCAAAACACAATAAAATACTTTCATATCAATGTGAGAAAATTGCACCTATACAACACCTAATCCTAACGATCTTCTGTAAGCAGGAAATTGCATGTAGTTTTTCCCACTGGCTACTACTACTACTTCTACTAATGAAAACAAGTAACTGGAATAGTGAGAGAAAAAAAAGACATGGAAAGGAATACCTGTAGGTTAAAATGGAAACTGTGAGTTTGTTGACCACTCATCAAACATAATATCACATAACACAACTTAATATAACTTGATATACCCTTTATGTATTAAATGTAGCTGGAAAGGTCATTTTCAATATGTAAAGTAATCATTTTCCTTTCTTGTTAATTATTTCTCCCTTTCCCATTCTGCCCACCCCTCTCTCTCTTTGTTTCTCTCCCTGCTCTTCTCATCTTTACCCCTCTCTTTTTCCTTTCTGTTTTCTATTGTCCATACCTTCCATGTCTTCCATTCATCTTTTGGTTTTTACACCTTCTTGCAAGTGAAATGCGATTCCTCTTTCTCTCTCTCTCTCTACTTTTCTCTCCTTCTTCTTCCACCCTCTGTTTTTAAGTAATATTTTAATATGATGTGAACATTGTTGTTTTGATAATTCATAATGTACATTGATTGTTACGCCAGTGGATGTTAAATGTCTGTTTTTTTTTATACATATGGGTCAATAAAACTAATCTGAATCTGAATCGAAACCCCTAACCCCTAAGCATATAAAAAGAAAGATACACACAACCATGGTGCATACGGTTGCTGCAGGGAAAATTAATAGAATTGACATATACAAATATCCCCTTCTGATAATGATGTGATGAATGTAACAAGGGCAAATCCATACTGTACATATTAGAATATTCAAACATCCCTCTATTTCATGCAAATGTGGCTTGAAAGGTCATTTTCATTTCGTAAAGTAATCATTTTCCTTGCATGTTAATTATTGCTCCCTTTCCCATTCTGCCCTTCCTTTTTCTATTGTTCATTCCTTTTCTCCATTTCTTCAATTGGTCTTTTGGTATTTACATTTTCTTGCAAGTGAAATGCGATTCCTCTTTTCTTCCACAGTCCCTCTCTCTCTCTCTCTACTTTCCTCTCCTTCTTCTCCCACTCTCTGTATTTGAGTAGTATGTTAATATGACGTAAACATTTAAATTGTTATATTGGTGGTATTCATAATGTACATTGTTTATGCCAGTGGAGGTTAATCTTCTCGTTTTTTTAAACATATGAATCAATAAACCTAATCTGAATTGGAATCTGAACCCCTAACCCCCAATCATATAAGGAGAAAGAAACATGCAGCAGTGGTGCATACAGATTTATTTTCAATATGCACCATCTCCACTTTCTGGGGAGTGTTCTTACCATTATGCTCGCCATGAGGGCATATGGCAATTACCAAAACAAATCCTTTGTTCATCGTACCAGGTCCCCATTTCTCTCCTTGGTATCGAGTGGCAAGTGTAGACTAATGCCTTGCCAAAGGACATTAGTGCTGTGTCTGGGTTCAAGCCCACGACCCTTGAATTTTAAGTAAAGTGCTTAAACCTTTGGACTATGACACCTCTACTATAGGTTACAGATTGTAATAAATTTACCTTCAAGGGAACGGGGAGTAATCGCCAGGTTGAAATGTGAAGAACTATAGGACCTTGTGAGTTCCATGTGCATCTCCGAAGCCTGAATGAGCCTCCTTGCCCCGTTAGACAGGTAGCCATCATTGGCAAATAGAAATTCTGAATCATTACTGGGGACAAATCCAGAGCCAATACGAAGTACATTGCCATAGCTAACATAAATGTCGCTAATGTACACAAAGAAGGCAATGTTACCGGTATCGCTTTGTGAAGAATTGATATTGAATAACCATGTCCTGTTGTAAGGTCTACTGTATGATCCATAATAGCGAAGAGAGTGGGTTTCTCCAACAGTAAGTGAGTATTCTGAAAATGAGTAAGGAGAGAAGAAATAAATCTTATCAATATATAACACTTCATTTCAATTTGTTGTTTAAGTTTTATTACAATGCTCTTTTTCTCCTTTTTTTGGTTTCATTTATTTCTCATTTCCTCAAAGCCATGTAAAAATTAAAGGTACAAACTTGAATTCACTCATACTTAACATAGCCATTTCGTGCTTTGTCATAATGAGAAATTGGAACCTTGAATAGCCTATAGGCTCTGTGGATATAAGTTATTTCTTACAATTGTTATATATTGTAGTGAATACTTGTGTCATCCTTAAATATAAAGATGCAACTTTTCATTAAAAAAAGACGAAATACTTACTGCACTTGTTTTCATCACTGCCATCATTACAATCATCAATAGAATCGCATCGAGCAGTAGAAGTATAAAAAGTTCCATCGGAGCAAACAAAGAGGTCTGTTAAATTTTATAGAAATATAAAGCAAAAAAAAATTGATACTATGATTATGAAGGTAACAATAATTATGATGACTGCATAGCACTACTCTCGACCATGATACTGATAATTTTATAAATGACACACACACAAAAATGTATAGCAAGAATGTTTAAAATCTATATATAATTTTTTTGCCCAGCATTCTTAGGCCAACGGATAGGAGCAGGAAGAAAAATACAGAATAAACAGAACTATACAACGTGCATGGTTCCGTGTGGTCCTTATTCTATGGGAGTGTGTATCGGACGCGTTGAGTAGTATATACTCTATTGAAATTTTTGAAACTCTACCTTGATTACAATATAATGACACTGAGACACCTAACAAACAGAAAAAAGTATATGTTGGTGATTGGTACACTTTTGTCTCTGCTAGCATGAATAGGTCCTAAATATGGCTCTAGGACACCTGCCCCCCGGATAACCAACCCCAGTCAACTACCCCCGAGAACAACTACCCCCCACGGCAACCACCCTCAGGACGACTTCCCCCCGGACAACTACCCCATAGGACAAATTCCCCCGTACAACTACCCTCTAGGACAACCATTCTCTGCGACAACTACCCCCTGGACAACTTTCCTTGGGGTAGTTGACTGGGGGTGGTTATCCAGGGGGTGGATGTCCAGGGGCAAGTGTCCGGATACGCCTAAATATATGTGAATTTCGTCATTCCTGCAACTGGCTGATGTAGATGAATGAATAACCAAATGATGTTAGTATCACCGAAAGGACTCAAATACTATTTAATATCCCAATCCATAGAGAAAACAATGTTTTTGTTACTATTCTTCACAGCAAAATGTTAAAATCCACTCAGGAATAATCAATCACTTTAGAGTGAATACTTAATTTTGAAAATGCTTTTGAATTTAATTTTCTGCTACTTTCTTTACATGTTTTATAAAGAGGTGTCAATGTGAATAGGATTCGCAATTAGATTCCCGCTACAGCACTTTTCTGTCCTTTGACAAGACTTAATCAAAATTTGGCGCTCTTCAGCCGGTTGTAGTAAATTGGATCCGGCAGGAATCTATTCCTTGAATGCTGCTAGGCTAAATCCAGGGTATGTAATTTGCAGGTGCCTTATAAAGCATCTGCTAGGATAGGTATGTGCACATCATAAAAATGCATGCAGCTTTTAAAATATTACTAATAAATAAGATAATAATTACAATAATAATACTAATGATACTAATAATAACAACAACAATATTAATGATTTAAAAAAATGTCTTACAAACAGCCCTCTTTGTAATATTTTGAAAGAAAACAAAGCAGTTTTATTTGTATCATAGAATTTATTCTCAATTTGGCTTAGATGTCATCCCAAGTTTTTTTAAAAATACAATTGAATGTGGTTTAATATTTTGTTTGTTAACTTTACCATCTTCCAAGTAGAGTCCAATATCGATGCTAAAAGCTCCTGAATCGTAATACCGGTAGTCATCGGCCACAAATTCAATAAAGAGCTTATCTCCTTCAACGACGGTAAAATATGGGTTGTACAGGGATGTAAAGCCAGTGAAATTGACTACAGTGAAGCCATCAGCATCATGGCCTTGTCCTATCTTCAAAGTATCATAGTAGTCGAGGTACAACTCGTCGATCGTCACAGCGAAAGAGAAGTTGCCTCCAGCTGATGAATTCGCCTGGAAGAGCCAAAGGATGGAGGTGTTGCCATAGTAGCTATTTGGATAATTTGGTGAGTACAGGTGTAGATGTTCTCCTTTGTCCAGCTCATGTACTGTGTGGAACAAAATATTTATTTATTCATTTAATATCCAGGAAAAGTTTAACCCTTACTGTACTGGGGGGGGGGGCCTGGGAGGCCCCCCCCCTCGACATTTTCGGAGATTGCGCCGCAACCGCTTGGAATTTTGAATTGTCGTTTCATGACTATTTTCCCTCAAGTCTTACGCACATTTTGATACCATCTTCGTCGAAATCGGATATACCTGTAAGGAGTTACATAACAATTAGTATGCGCATGTCATCAAAAAAAAAAAAAAAAAAAGTGAAAATCGCATCAAAATTTGCATAAATTATCATTATTAATTACATTAAAATAACTTTTTTGTGTTAGAAAAGAAGTTTCATATGAATAATGAGTTTCAACAATCAAAAAGTGGAGTTTGACACGTTTTCGGTAAAATGCATAAAATTAGCGCATTTTGCATAATTAATTAGGCTAACGACAAAAATTTGCATATTCGGAAAAAACTAATTATACCATCTTGTTCCTTACGTAAATATCTACAAACATGCAAATTTTCGTGTTCATCGGACAATCGACGGCCGAGATCATAGGGGGGGGCCTCCCAGGCCCCCCCCCCCCAGTCAGTGGGTGCTCAAAATAGCCCAGTACAGTAAGGGTTAAAAAAAGAAGACATACAGAGATCCAAGATTTACCCCAAATGAACAAATGCTATTAATTTTAAGCTTTTTTTTACACACACTGATGCACCCTCAACCATCCCACATACAGACGGACAAATATTTAAGTAAAAATTACAAGGACGTAATTTAGGAATAGATTCCAAAACAGGTTATGAAGGGCAAGAACCACTTAATGACTAAAATACTTGTCACACTAAAAGATGAAATTTACATTGTGAATATCAGCAACCTTTGATAAGAGACAGTTCCAATGTGAATATTTCAAGCAATTATTTTGGGGTTGAACACTGAAGAGCATACTTTGCGTATTAGATATATAGCTATAGAGCTTACATCACAGAAAAGGTATTCATAGTCAGATCTAAAAAAAAATTGAGACTATCCATATTTGCTCTTGTGGAAAGATTAGACTATAAAAGATGAATGAGGCATGAAATATCAAGAAAAAAGAGGCATGCTCTCACATACCATGGAATGCGCTATATAAATGTAACTTATTGTTATCATGATTATGAAGTAATTATATATCTATGCATACCAAGGAAGCACAACGGAAGTATGGTAGTGGTACTGTGAACTCTCTTCTAAAACTTAAAGAGAAACACCCTGAAGAGACCAAACAAGGGAGCAATATTATAAGCTGGGTGCAACAGTGCACCTCTGGGTATAATAGGTAAGAGTTGAAAGCTGAATGGTTCATTTCTGCACCCTGAGAGACACTGTTATTATAAAAAATAAGGGTAGTAATTTGAACCTTTCAACCTTTTCAACATTTTATTATATCAGGTACTTACATGAATCAAGCCCGTTATTCCACATTATGACATATCGGTACAAATCTTTCTACTTGAAGGTCACGTCCTGTTACAGTCTAAAGGCATTTATGTTTAAAGTCAAAAGTTATTAAATGCAACCAAAAAAAATAAGAAAACTTGTACGAATTCCATCTCTTTTCGACCAACAATCATGTTCCAATATGAACAGTAAAGGGATCCTTTATGTGTTTCTTCCTAATCTCTACATGTATTTGATTATTTTTATATTATGAGATTTCTGATAACATCACTTAAATCATCTCTTTTTACTTACTGCATGATGCCTCATCACTACCGTCTCTGCAGTCTGGTATCACATCACATACAGCAGATCCATTGACTGCCCATGGGCCTGTCTTGCATTGGAAAGGATCTGTATTTTACAACAAAAGAAAAAAAAAGTATAGACTAAGATAGTATGCCTTAAAAGTCCAAATGTGACCAGGCAACAAAAACATCCTAAAAGAGGAGATTCTCAGCTTCAAATGATATATAAATCATCCCAATATGATGTTCCTAACCCAGTGAAAAAAATGAGGTAACCATTCTAGTATAAATTGTTACTTGAGAAAACTAAAATCTGTAGTATATTCAAGCATGCCGACCCACACAGAAATGTGCAAGATGGCAAAAGGAGGATTATAACTCTCTATCATCAAATTGTCCTAAAACATAGCATACCAATTAAGTACACGCTGTTCTTTATTTAGACCAAGTATCAATGCAAGAACATTTTAAAGATATAGGAAATAAAAATAATACCAGTAGCCATGGTCATATGAAAACAATTATTACAACAACAAAAAAGATCAGACAAACATCGACAAGTCTACAAAAAACTGCTCAAAATACCACTTTTAGATTATTTGGTGCTTCCAGATTTTGAATTAATGTAGAAGGTATCGTGGTCGAGTGGATAAGTCGCCGGACTGTCGATCACAAGGTCAACGGTTTGAGTCCCGCCGCGGCACTAATGTCCTTTGGCAAGACATTGATCTACATTTGCCACACTCAGCCCAGGTGATGTAAATGGCTACCTGGCAGGAATTCATTCCTTGAAATGCTGGAGCGTTGTATACGGCAGCTAGGCGTTAGCAGGGGTAATAATAAATGCGCCTCGGAATAGAATTTCTAGATAGACGGTGCTATAGAATTGCCTATTATTATTATTATTATTAAGGTATACTCACAACATACTTGACAATCAAATTTGACCATCCCGACCTATTGCACCTCTATGAACCTCTAATTGAAAACCACACCATGCAACTCTTGGTTGGTTTTGTGGTGCATGGTAACTAACACATTTTCATTTGACCATGAAAAAATATGTGACAGACTTATTGCAGTACTTTTTCAACAGACTTAAAAAAAGAAAAGAATTACAATGAATTTTGAAGAGAATTCAAAGAGCTGGGGCCCCCAAATTATCTTGAAGGTGTTTACCAGTTGTTGAGTTGTTTATTAATGTCTCTTTACTGTTATTTCTTGTGTGCCCTCAGCGATGCTACATTTGCAATATCATTTGTCATGATGGTAAAAGCAAACAAATTATTCTGGAGGCAATTTATGTTCCTCTATTCTAATTTTGCAATACTGGGTTAAAGTGAGCCACATTTATATGTTCTGCATGTAAGCAAGATTGGTTTTTTAAACCAGTCATAACGAATATACATAATGTATCAATTATAATTATACATCAACTAGTTTTTTATGAATTCTTTTTTATTTTGTTGAAACTTCTTCAATTTTGTATGGAATCTTGTGTGTAACAAAGACAGTATAAACATTTGCTACATGTAAATGACTAAAGGTTAAAATTTGGCATGTATTTTTGAGAAATAGAATGCTAATATGGTATATATTAACTGTAACTAGCGGGCTTGGTACTTTGTGAAAATAAGCAAATTTATAAAAAAAAAAAATTTAACAGAAGGTCAACTAACTAATTTTAGAAGAAAAAAAATTTACACTTTTAACTTTACAATGTGCTAATTTGAATTCTTAAAACTAAAAGGGTATTGTAAATAGAAAGTATTAAATTTATATGTAGAATTTTTCATGTTTACCTGTGAGATAACCCAAAGATATCTCCATTTGGAAGTAGTAGTAGTTGTAGTATGAACTTGATGTAAATTCAATGAACATTTCTGATGCAGCTAGAATGCGCTCCCCCCTTGGAATTTGCTGGCTTCCACTGAAGACCTCAGCATCATTGTTGGGTACCAGACCGGCTCCAATCCGTAGAACATCACCATAAGAAAGATATCCGTAGTTGAGAGTGATAATGAATGCTACTTCCATGGAGTTAGTAAGAGCAGGAGCGCTTGAGTTGAAGAGCCACAAGGCACGTGTGTACGATCTGTAACCAGGACTGATTAGTACTCTTGTGTCTCCAAGATAAAGCGTGTGAACTGAAAGAATAAGAGACATCATTGTTTGATTATGCGGTCAATTTTAGACACAATATCCTGCTTCTTTAATTGATGGTGGTCATGAATCCTCTCCAAGAAATCAACACTTTGCAGAGGCTTACCTGTACAAATTTGACAGCATTTCAATTTCAAAGTATTAAATTGACAATTATGTTCTTTCAGTAATATTCATCCAGATGTATACACACTGAACAAGCTTGGGTAACAAGGATTCCTGGTAGAAGGAATTGACTCCCACAAAGCTGTTTGTTGTGTGTCAAATTAAGAAATCACCATTCTTTCATTTTCCTTTAAAAAAGTCATCTCAACGGTTATTCTAACACTCTATTGTATAGCCTATATTAGGCAATTGAAATTATATAGGTTAATGACTACCACAAAGCAGTTTGTTGTGTGGTAAAGAGATCATTCTTTACTACATAATGCGAGTAAAACCAAACTGTTTTGGGTGCTGCTATGAAGAGCAGTGGACTGAAAGGTTATTTTGATACTTCTTGTAAGTTTTTTTATGATTTGAAAGAGGCTTTAATACATGAATAATCACAACAAAAAGAAATCTTTACATTTCCATCATTGCAGAAGATACACTGACTTGTAAAACATTTTACCTTAGATCAAAATATACCTTAGGCATTCGCCTACACTCGGACTTTGCTATGAGGCAGTCACCCAAAGAAGATGCATGGGGAACACACAGCCCGCGCATTGAAAATTTGCAAGTTGCGTTCTAGTTCGTCAAGCGCGCTAGACCAACGCTATGCATTCAACGTCATTTGCTCTGTGTGTCGGGAATAAGTGTGCACGGAGCATGACACACTTTATAAAATAGCTCTAGTATTTTATGCATCCTGACTGGTCAAAATGCGTCACATGACATGCAACATTTTTTGTGCACTGCATGCGTGCAAAAAAAAGCCCAACAAAAAGTATCATTGCACGCTAGCAACACGCTATGCATGGGCGCACAATGATGCACTGACCTTATTTTCTAATTTTTCAATACGCAGGCCATACATCGTCTATGTGTGACCAGGCCATAAGAGACAAACCTGTATGTTGAATTATAACCGTCATAGATAATATTTCACAGACTATAAAAAACAAAAACAATATTCAAATAAAATGAACATAAAATTACCACAGCCGGTTTCATCACTGGAGTCCGGACAATCTACACTGAGATCACACAGAGAGGACTGGTTGACTGCATAAAATCCATCATTGCACACAAAAAGACCTAAACACCAGCAATAAATGTAGAAGGGAGTTATCAGTTCATTGGCTCTGCAAGATACATACACTGTACATGTCCCGAGTTTGATAGTAATCCATCAGTCAGTATTGACAATGCATTCAAAAGCTATTTTTGCATACATAATGTACCCTATGACCTTTCACCTCGTGACCCCAACATCTAATCAATTCATTGGCTCTGCCGTTGCCTTAGTTTGGCGGTAATTCATCAATCGGTTCTTGTGATAACGTGATCACAAGCTATTTTTGCATAATGAGCCCTGCAACCTTTGATCTCTTGACCCTAAAAGTGGCAAGTGGCAAGTGTAGACTAATGTCTTGCCAAAGGACATTACCGGTAGTGCCATGTCGGGGATCGAACCCACGACCCTTGAATTTCAAGTAAAGTGTTTAAAACTTTCGACTATGACACCTCTACTATAGGTTACAGATTGTTAAAAGAATTACCTTCAAGGGAACGGGGTGTAATCGCCAGGTTGAAATGTGAATAACTATAGGAGCTTGTGAAATCCACGTGCATCTCTGATGACTGAATGAGCCTTCTTGCCCTGTTAGACGGGTGGTCATCATTGGCAAATAGAAATTCTGAATCATTACTGGGGACAAATCCAGAGCCAATACGAAGTACGTTGCCATAGCTTAAATAAATGTCGCTAATGTACACAAAGAAGGCAATGTTACCGGCATCGCTTTGTGAAGAATTGATATCGAATAACCATGTCCTGTTGTAAGGTCTACTATGTGATCCATAACTGTAAAGAAAGTGGGTTTCTCCAACAGTAAGCGAGTATTCTGAAAATAAGTTAGGAGAGTAGAAAAAAATCACATCAATATATAAAACTACATCTAAATTTGTTGTTTAAAATTTTATTATATGCTCTTTTCTCCTTTTTTGTTGGTTTCATTTATTTCTCATTTCCTCAAAACTGTCCATGTAAAAAGGTACAAACTTAAATTCACTCATGTTACATAGCCATTTCATGTAATGTCAATATGACAAATTGGAACCTTAAAAAGGCTTTAGGGTATAAATTCTTTTTAACAATTACTATTTATTGTAGTTAATACTTTTTCATCTTTAAATATAAAGATGTAACTTATCATTAAAAAAAGACAAAACACTTACTGCACTTGTTTTCATCACTGCCATCATTACAATCATCAATAGAATTGCATCGAGCAGTAGAATTATAAGAAGTTCCGTCGGAGCAAACAACAAGGTCTGTTAAATTTTATAGAAATATAAAGCAAAACATTAAAAATTGATACTATTATTATGAAGGTAACAATAATAATGATGACTGCATAGCATTACTCTCGACCATGATACTGATAATTTTATAAATGACACTCATACACAAAAATGGTTTAAAAAAAAACCCTGTTCCAATCACACACAAAAAATATTTGTAGCAAGAATGTTTAAAATCTACATAGTATTTTTTTTGCCCAGCATAAGCCAATGGATAGGAGTATGAAGACAATTTAGAATAAACAGAATACCACGTGCATGGAACTAAAGTCAGACTTGGGTTCCGTGTGGTTCTTATTCTTTGCGAGTGTGTATGGACATGTTGAAGAGTCTCCTCACAAATCAATAATTTGTTGATTGCGATACCTCTTTATTGAAGTTATCTTTGAAACTCATATCTTAATTATAGTATAATGACACTGACACGCCTAGCATACATAATAGAAAATTTGTTGGATTGGTACACTGTAATCTCCACAAAAAAAAAATCTCCATCTTGTGCCTATTGCAAATGGCAGATGTAGATAAATGAATTGCCAAAAGATGTTAGTACCACCGATAGGACTCTAATACTAATAGCCCAATCTATAGTCCAGGTTCATATTGAAACTAGATGGAATTTTGACTGCGCGCAGTCGAAAATGATGCCTCCGCCATAGAGCAATTTAAACAAGTTTGGAGTTTAAATCTCCAGTGGTTCTTGAGATATCATGATAACAATCTCAATGTATGGAATTTCATAAGTTGACCTCTGTGACCCTTGACCTTTGACCTACGTGCTCCAAAATCTAATCAGATTGTCTTCCTATGGTGATACACACTATCATTAAGTTTGAAGTTTAAATCTCCAGTGGTTCTTGAGATATTATATGGTGATACATACTATCATTAAGTTTGAAGTGAAAATTCTCCAGTGGTTCTTGAGATATCGCGATAACGATCTCAATGTATGGAATTTCATAAGTTGACCTCTGTGACCCTTGACCTTTGACCTACGTGCTCCAAAATCTAATCAGATTGTCTTCCTGTGGTGATACACACTATCATTAAGTTTGAAGTTTAAATCTCCAGTGGTTCTTGAGATATTATGATAACAATCTCAATGTATGGAATTTCATAAGTTGACCTGTGACCCTTGACCTTTGACCTACGTGCTCCAAAATCTAATCAGATCGTCTTCCTATGGTGATACATACTATCCTTAAGTTTGAAGTTTTTACATCTCCAGTGGTTCTTGAGATATCATGATAACAATCTCAATGTATGGAATTTCATAAGTTGACCTCTATGACCCTTGACCTTTGACCTACGTGCTCCAAAATGTAATCAGATTGTTTTCCTATAGTGATACACACTATCACTAAGTTTGAAGTTTAAATCTCCAGTGGTTCTTGAGATATCATGATAACAATCTCGATGTATGGAATTTCATAAGTTGACCTCTGTGACCCTTGACCTTTGACAAACGTGCTCCAAAATCTAATCAGATCGTCTTCCTATGGTGATACATACTATCCTTAAGTTTGAAGTTTAAATCTCAAATGGTTCTTGAGATATCGCGCTAACAAACTTAATACAAGGAATTTCATAAGTTGACCTCTGTGACCTGTGACCTTTGACCTACGTACTCCAAAATCTAATCAGATCGTCTTCCTATGGTGATAAATACTATTCCCGAGTCTTAAGTTTAAATCTTAAATGGTTCTTGAGATATTGTGATAATGGTCAAACGGGACGGACGTACGGACGTACGGACGGACAACCCGAAAACATGATGCCTCCGGCACCACCTTCGGTGGCGGAGGCATAAAAACAAAGTTTTTGCTTTTAATTGTTAATATTAATCCTATTAATATTACTATCATTATTATTGTTATTATTATCATTATCATTATAAGTGTTATCGTCATCATAGTTCAGTTCTTGTATAGCGCATAATATGTTATGAAATAACATCTCTATGCGCTTCCAAAGAGCTTTGGACTTTATTACCCTAGCTTTAGCTCCGGCAGCTTTATCAGCGCACAGTGCATTTCAAGGAATAATCCTACCAGGTACCAATTTACCTCACCTGAGTGTGGCAAATGTAGATCAATGTCTTGCCAAAGGACATTAGTTCCACGGCGGAACTCGAACCGCAGACCTTGTGATCGATAGTCCGGTGACGTATCCACTTGACCACAACACCTCTATTAATATCATAATCATTATTATTACTATTATCATTATTATCATGATTATGATCATTATTTTTATTAATATTATCATTATTATCATCATCATCCGTCATCACTTCATTAAAGCCTCCTTACCAGATATATCGATGCTCTGAACGGCAATGCTGAACCTCCTGTCTCTGAGTGTACTATACGACGAGGAAACAAGCCTAATCCACATTGTTGGGGATGCAACCACAAAACTGCCACTGGTACCACCATGGTAGCTAGACAGGTTGAAAGTTGGATCTATGCCAAAAAATGGATCAGCACCAGGTCCGATACTAAGGGTATCTCCATCGCCGAGAAAGACGTCCTGGGGTGTTATTCGGAAGCCGGATGTGTTTGTTTGCAAGACATATGTGAAGAACAACAAATTCCCATAACCTAGAGGGTAGCCTGGGGATGTAACTGATAGACGCTGTGCTTCTGCTAGGAATATTTGGCTGGGTTCTGTGTTAAAAAATTGACGGGAGAAGACTTTATAAAAACAACATAACAAAAATTGCCATTTGAATTATCATTTTAGGATTTTGAAATTGATAAAATCAACTTGGAACCGCAAGTCAGCAATAAGATCTTAACTTAATCCTAATGTAGCAAAATATCTTCCTATTTTTACAACTTTCAACTTAACTACTCCCTTCTTGTACAGCAAAAGAGTGGAAATCTACTTAAGGTCACATTGGGGATTACTAATTCCTTTGGAATTAAATCAACTCCAACATATAGTGGAATCGACTCCAAAGTAGAGGTTAAATTACTCTTTTGAGAGTGAATTCATCTATTTGGAGTGTTTATTTCCACTCTTTACAAAGGTGTTAAATCGGTATAGGTAGGATGAAATTCCTTGAATGCTGTGAGCACTGAAAACAGTAGCCTAGCGGAGCCGGGGTAATATATGATAATAAGCATTATTATCATCATCATCATCATTTTGACATTACTATTATTATTATCATATGACCCCTAAAGTTCGATTTAATTAAATTCATTTTATTTGCACATTTGATATAAATCACAATAACATACACAATACAAATTCAATTCCAACAAATAACACAACAGAACAGAAGTATCAAAATGTGGGGGGACAAACAAAGGCCAAAGGCCTGTCAAAGGCTTGACCCTAAACTATAAGAGTATATAAATCATGTGGTACAACAGGAAGAAAGAGAAGAACAAGGCAAACGTACCGCTTTACAGACTCAGAGGGTGTATGATTTAAAAAGAATAGATTTATATATTTTGTTAAAACTAGATAAGGAAGGGCATTTCTTTATTTCGGACCCCAGACTATTCCACAATTTTGGACCACAATATTTTATTGTGGTACAGGAAAATTCATACTTATATTTTGGAATTTGAATGTGGTTAGACTGTCTTGTTGATTAAGGTACAAAAGAACAATTTTTGGGAAAACAATCATTTAGAAATATTGGCAACAGACCGTGCAGGTACGAAAACATAAGACTGGCTAATTGCAACTTGTGTATATCTTGAACTTTCAACTGTTATCGTGTGTGCTAAGGGTGCTCAACCAGCAATAATTTGTATTGCTCTTTTTTGTAAGATTATAATTCTATTAAGATGGGTTGAAGCACAACTACCCCAAATAAAGTTACAGTATGTCAAATTAGGTATAATCATAGACTGATAAATAGCAATTAGAATATGGTGAGGTAAAACTTTCTTTAATCGACTTAACGCCCCAATGACTTTTGATATTTTGCATGCCGTCTCAGAAATATGATTTTTCCAACTTAATTTATCATCGAAAGCAACCCCTAACAAAATTAGTACAATGTACTAAAGTTGCTCGTGTACATGTACATATAGAGAGTATTATCTCCCATGTTCCATTTGTGGCAAATTTCTGACAGTATGGAAATCGTACCTGACACAAATATTTTAATAGATAGATCTATGTTCCATAGCTTGGAGGCCATTGGGGCGACTGTCACAATGTAAATGGTTAACCCCCCCCCAAACATCCATGCATAGAATAGTTCAGAGAGGAGTGCAGCTAGTAGGCTGCAGTGCCCACTATAAATGGTTTACATTGAATGGGAGATTGGACTGCACTGAATGCTTCACACAGGTGGAAGTTATGGTGTGTGAGCTTGAAAGCTTGGATGACGGAGATTGGAAGCTGTGGTGTAAGAGATTGAGAGTCAGTTGTTGGAGGCCCCAAGGAGAAGGCACACCCCTTGTGTATGTACTGTTCCGTTCGGTAATGCAGGCCTACCAGCACTGTTCTAAACTACAGTTCCAGCATCTCAGGCCAGGAGAAGCCTCCATGACTCAACTCACTCACATCAACTGTAAGTTTAAACTATTTATTATAAAGTGAATATATATTAAACTTAATTCATGAAGAGCCATCAGCCAATTTATATAACTTTTGAGCATAAATACCATTGATGAATTATGATAAAATACAGCATGTAATTTTAATTGTTTGTGTGATAGTCTGCAGTGAGATTTGCAAAGTGATTTTAGGCAAACTGTTTCATGATGTATATTAATCTATTTTGTTTATATTGCAAATTTAAAAGAGGCAAGGACTATCTTTAAGTTGTTCGTTAGGGACGAGCTGGGCTTGTTTAGCCACTTCTTTAAGCTGTCTTTTATAGCCACCCCTTGCAGCTACACCTCTGAGTCACCGTTCGTTGCCAGTGAACGTAGCCACATCGTAGCCACACTGTAACTGTCTTCGTTTCACAATTGAACATATTCATAAATAACTTCATATTTACCACATGCGCTTTGAATTTCATCATCATAAAACGGGCAAAGATAGTGGCCATTACATAACTCATCACTCCTGACCACCAGTGGGAAATGTGAGCAGATCAGTGAATCTGATGGGAACAAATTGAAAATAGAATTTGGTAAAAGTGGAATAAACAATAGCATATAATATAATGAAACATGCCCCCCCCCCCTCCTCCCTTGAAATTGAACGTCTGCATTTCATTGGGAAATGACAAATAGACATTACAATGGTCTCAATAACTTGAATATTCTTAAAGGGAAATCCAACCATAATCCCAAGTTGCTCTATAAAAGAGTAAATAAACAATAAGAGAAAATGGTAGTTACAGTTTGACCGAAATTGGACAAACAAAAAGAAACTCATGAATTGTTAACATTTGTATTAAATTACATATACTATCAAATTGGCCGAATAGGACCTGTCAATGTTGTATACAACAAACGGGAGAGTAGACCATGGAAATGCTATAGCACGAGGGAACTAGCACCACCTCCAAATTGGCAATTTGCAGGGGAAAAATTTGCATAGAAAAATTGTGATTTCATTTTTTAAAACATTCTTATCTCTCTTATTATATGCCTGATTTTCTTCAAATTTTCAACATTTTGCCTCCCTTCTCTTTATGCTATCACAGATGTGAACAACAGAGGTTGGATTGCCCTTATATATGACATGGATTTAAGTGGATTATTATCTTCGTCAATGTGTGCGGTACCCTTCTGGAGCTACTTTTAACATCAGGACAGCAAACGCTTTGACTTTCCTACTTGGTGCTCTTTATCAGCTTCTACATTTAAACAACATTCCAGACTACTTTGACTGGTCTGCTATTAAAAAAGGTAGACTAGCTTTACGTTTCATTCCAACTGCTGTCTATTTATGGAACTTTCTCCCTCATGTCGTAGGAAACATTTCAAATAATGGACTCATTCCAGCTTTTAAATGTAAAATACACAGATACCTCCTTGATGTGGCATGGTTTTGTTTTTAGCTTTATTCATATTGGGCTGGTATAACAGTTAACCACTTGGTCGGCCACCATAGCTCTCATCAATTAGAGATATTAACTGGTAAGGCTTTTGTTCCCATTCTGCAACTTGTAAAATCGTTTGTTCAATTCTAGTCTTTTCTTGTTTTGTATCACAAGGAAACACACGACTTACCTCCCGTGAGAATAGCAGATATCTCAACCACAGCAAAGCTATCATGGTCTTCAAAATAAATGTCATCAATTGGATGTATCACTGCAAACTGTGACCCAAGTTCATAAGAAGAGAAGTTTTGACTCCCTCCATATGTGATGTTTATTTGACCAAAATAGATTGGAAAGAAGAACGCTTGTTCATCTGCAACAAAGCCGGGTACGATTGTGAAGGGAGGTAGGATAATCGATGAATTGGTCAGTTCAAACTTCAAATGATATCCAGGATAGGTTCGTACATGGAGGTAAGGAACTTGGCTTCCACGAATAACAAGGCGTTCGGGTGGCAGGTCAGGTTCAATGACAAGAGTAGAATCTTTTGGTGAAAGCAAGCAGAGGCATAAAATTATATCAAACATTTGAAAAAAACTCTTTTCTTAAAAAAGGAAATCTAGAATTACCTTTCTCTCCGAGAACTGATAAGAAGCGTAAATTTTGAGATTTTGTAGACGGCAAAAGATACATGTTTATTCTCATCCTCTTTGCAATAT
Source organism: Strongylocentrotus purpuratus (assembly GCF_000002235.5). Taxonomy (NCBI): domain Eukaryota; kingdom Metazoa; phylum Echinodermata; class Echinoidea; order Camarodonta; family Strongylocentrotidae; genus Strongylocentrotus; species Strongylocentrotus purpuratus. The sequence goes on along the minus strand of NW_022145599.1, from coordinate 28,054,339 downwards.
CGAATGTAATAATGGAACCTTATAGAATGTTGATGTAGAGGGGTCATGGTAATAGGAATAATAATACAAGTGGCTTCTTGTATAGCCATCTTGTCTGTGACGCTGTGACATTCCTAGTGCTCTAATATTATTACCCTGACAATAGCCGAGTGCTCTAGCATACTAGGTACCCATTTCCACCTCGGTGGAGAGTGGTACCTGTGGATTCATGGCTTGCCAAAGGATATTAGTGCTGGGCTAGGATTCGACCCTTAACCTTTGGATTGAGATTCAAGTGAATATTAAAAACCACTGTACCATGTAACCTCAAGTATAGTGGACTGATCATTGAACAAAAGCCTGCTGCACACTATACAATCTGAATGTGATTTGATTTGGAAGATTGTGCAATAACATTTAATATTCAAACAACATGTAAAATCTTGGGAATGAACACGATTCCAAAGAGTCAAATGAATTATTGATTCAAAACCGTGAGATATTTGCAAGCCTTCTTGTGGAAAGAAAATGCAAATCTGCTCTTGCTATCTGAATCGTGAACCCTTATTTTAAACATATGTGTACATGAAACAAGATTGCAAACTCTTTTGAGCAAAACAAGGCAATTTTGATAGTACCAAACTGTATACAGTAATCCAAACATGATTTCTAATAAATAGGGTTTTGAAATTGCCCTTGATTTAATTTCAGTCTTTGCGATTGGTTGTATGAAATGAATTAAGTAATCCACAGCATTCTTACTTGTGATACAGGGTCCGAGCAGGATATCATCAATAGCAATAAATCCCTGGTTGTAGTAGTTGTGAATGATTCCTTCAAGAATAGCAGTCCCAGATGGAAGACCAAACAAGTTGATCTCGGCATACGTCCATCTATCAAAATAGTGTAAGACATAATATACACGGATAGATGGATAGATAAATAGATAGAAGTAATATCCATTTTCTAGTAGCCACGATATAACGTCTGTAACAATATATAGTGGTGTAGTTGATTGCAGCTGGCAGCAGAGGGAGACTACTCAGAAATATTGTATGTACTTCATAAATATAAAAGAAAGACAGAATAAGACACGCGCGGATGGGAGGATTATATGTGGGCAAACAATAAATACAAAATGGACTAAAATGGTGAGATTAAACATAATTGTGAGTCTTTAAGTATTTAAGAAATGTCTCAAAACTCAGTTGATAAGTAATCAACAACAATAATATAATTCATTCATAATATTAAAGTAAAGTGCTGTGAAACAACAGCTAGTTTATATCAGTGTTTTATTGTATTGAATTTTTGTATTACACAATCACAATACCATAATCTCGCAGTAAATGTTGTCTATTGATTGTAAAATACTCACTCATGCTTTGACAGGCCTTCATTTATCCAGATCAAGAAAGATTCAGACTTTGATCCATTAGTTTTGTAGGTGATGTTGAGGTTAAGGCTACCAGCAATGATGTACCAGAACGATAAACATTCATTGACTCTAAGGGGATCCTCCCTCACTATTGTCCTTTGCAGTGAGGTGGGGTTGTTGTTGTAGTAATGGTTGGATGACATCACTAAGTAATGGCCAGCTGTTTTCCGAAATAAAAAATAAAGTTGAGTAATTGCCATCAATTAAATTGTGAAAGAAAGAGTTTGGGAGCAATCAGAAAAAAAGGTTGAATATGAATAATACAAAAGTGATGTATACTGTGATGTTTTTGGAATAATCAACAGGACAAGTAATTGCCTCAATCTTGCTGAAAATAACATGCACCAGTGCACACAAAGAAGGGCATATGGTCTACACGCACATGTGGTATGAAAGTTTGGTCCACACTTTACAGCTATTTCTAATCATATTGTGTATATGCAGGAGCATTTGAAGAGCACTAATAATCTAAACTTATATAGCGCTTAATATGGTCTCTAACGCTTTACATATATTACTCAGGCATTTATCTGATATATTTACGCACTATGTGCACCATCTCCACTCCCTGGTGAATTTTCCTACCATATGGTCACCATTAAGGGCATTTGGCAATTACTAACACAAAGGCCTTTGTCATCCTACCAGGTCCCCATTACTCCCCTGGGTATGGACTGGCAAATGTAGATAAATGCCTTGTCAAAAGACATTAGTGGCATGTTGGCATGTCGAGGATCGAACCCATGACATTTGAATTTCAATTCAAGTGCTTGAACCACTAAAATACGAGCAAACTTTTTCAGGGGACATTTTTTCTATAATGTTCTTCTAAACAGGTATACAAAGAATGAGAAAGCTCAATTTTCATCTTTACCAGCACTCAACCTTCTATTTTAAAGACCAAACATAACTCATTTTGTAAAATAAGAAATCAAGACCCTTACAAACTTTGGCGAGGATACATTGTATATAGATGCTGCATTCACATCAAACTAATTTTTGTGATTGTTATATCTCATAAAGAATATCAGCCTCTATCAAAAATACTTTTTAAACAGCTTAAGGGTTGTTCTATAGAAATACTTTTTTTCAAACAATACATGACGAATGAAGTATCTAACAATGTCAGAATATAAACGTAGAAAACACAATCGCAAAACCTTTCAAAAATCAACCTGAGGCAAATGCAGTACAATAGGTTTTTTGCGTCACTTTTCGAAATGCGGGAACATTGCCATGATATCTTACGTACCGCAACATGGTATTGAAATTATCCTTGTGCTGTTTTCTTGAAAATCTTTTTATGATCATGGAAGCAGAAAATGTTCCCATTGTCACCGCTATGCCATTATGACTTACATCTGTGGCCAGTGTGTAAAAGAATGTTTTTCATGACACAGTGTGAACATGCTTTAAAATACCACACTACGTGTCAAAAACTGTTTGTCAACATCAATGTTGACCCACTTTAAGGTCCCGCTGTGTTTCATACTATGCCTTCAGGGAGGTGCAACTCATATCTTTGATGTGTATCCACATATATACGCACAACAACATTATTTGTCGTTAGAATTCTTTAGATAAATTTAAATGGATTGAAATAAGAGTTCATCATGCATTTACCAGTTGTATTAAGAGTATGGTCGACTTCTGCATATTCAGAGTAAGATTGATTCCCTGAAGTAATACTCCAAGATCCAGTGTAACCTCCAGCAGAGATATTGGTTGGGCTCCAGGAACAGAACGAGCCATATTCAAAGTCACAGAACACATCACCTGCACAAGAGGTGAAAACATTTTGTCTCGTTTTATGATATCTGGTAGACACATTCGACAATCAAGCTTGAGAATAGAATCGACATTATTTCATACATCAATATTTGATATTAAAATCCAAATCAATTGCCCGGGCCTTATGTATCTTTTATTTTATATTTTTACTCTCATTAATATACACAAGGTGATGTGACCATTATTATAATTTGGCATCATGTTCCACCTTAATCACCTAGCCATTGGCCCCTCCTAAAGTGAAAGTCCCTCTTCCTTTAATCATACCCATTCATGAAAAATACAAATGCTTATTCATTGTCTCCTTTAAAGAAATTTACAAAACAATTAACATCTACAGCGAACTTTCATTACTCCATCATTAAATTAGACGCATATATAACATAAATAGAGAATGACACAAAACTTTGAATGTGGGCACTAGACTTTTAAAGATTTTGCACCATTTTCACCAATTAGTCTATAATCTGACGATAAGCTTGCGAAACAACTTTTGTGCTGATGTGAATTGAGCAAGATGAAATTTGAAGTACGTAATTTCTTGTAGGGCTTGAATGTATACACACATGCACCAACCCCCCCCCCCCCCCTTACACACACACAAGCATAAATATATATATATATATTTATTCAAGCCCTATCTTAAAAAACAAATGAAATCACTGAATGTACAGATTGTATGCAAGGTAGTTAATGTCTTCTTAAATTTGATAGGCTGTTCACCAAAATTATGCTCATGAACGACTTAGCAATGATCATTTTGAAGAAGAAAAAGCATTCAAAAATTGCTTTTTCCAATTAATGAATGTTGTCACAGTGTTGCTTTCATTGCCTATGAGTGTATGCAACTAGGCTCAAAGCCATACAACCTGACATTGGGTTTGCCATTCATTTTATCCAAAAAGTTTGGAAGAGGAAAATTTGACATAAATCAGGCAAGCTGTCTATTGTGACGTTTTATTGTTCAACGTGTCAAATTAGAGAAAATACATTGTGGACATTTTGATATTGGACTACATTTAAATGTACTGATTGTAATGATATGCTGTAACTGTATGCAGGTTTCTGATTTTATTTTTAAATCATAATGTTCATCTTGAAAACGTATTATAAGGCATATCATGTGCTGTTTAAAAGAAAGTTAATGAAAGTTTCAACATACTTATATTTCCATTTCGAATAGTAAGCGAGAAGTATGATCCAATAACATCCCCTGTCCTGAAAAAGATCCAACCATCACTGGTGGTTGTCTGAATGAATCTGTAATGTTGGTAACTATCGAAGTAATCATGTGATACGCTGAAAAGAACATCATTTCCAGGCAAGATGCCTTCTCCTACTTGAAGTAGATCCACTTCAGGAGTGTATCCAACCAAATATGATCCAAGGTTATAAGCCTCAAAGACGAAAACCAGCACTCCGGATTCTGCATGAATCGTCCATGTGATCTGAAGGTTTGGGATGATGAAAGTCGAGTACATGGTACCCACTGATACTGCGCTGTTTTCGGAATCAGCAGTGAAGTTTATCTGTCGTGGAGCTTTATGAAACAAAATAAATATTGGAAAAATTCATAAATATTCAAATAGTTTAAAATTATATAAAGGACGAATGGGCATGAGTTCATTATAAGATATATCCGCACTCCAGTCAACCCTTACTGTATTGGGCTATTTTGAGCACCTCAAGACTGGGGGGGGGGGGGGGGCTGGGAGGCCCCCCCCCCCTACGATCTCGGCCGTCGAAAGTTCGATGAACACAAAAATTTGCATGTTTGTAGATATGAACAAGATGGTATAATTAATTTTTTCCTAATATGCAAATTTTTGTCGTTATAGCCTAATTAATTATGCAAAATGCTAATTTTATGCATTTTACAGAAAACTCGACATATTTGTCTGTAGACTTGCAAAGAATCTTGAAAATGTATTGAATAAATGTTTCCTTCATCTCAAATTCATGAGGTTACATTATTTTTATGATATTTGAAAATGCATAGGTTAGTTTGCATAAATTATGAATACGCATTCATGAATATCAAATCTGGAAATATACAGGGAACTAGAATCATTACAAAAATTTGTCAGACTCCACTTTTTGAATGTTAATTGAAACACATTATTCATATGAAACTTCTTTTCCAACACAAAATAGTTATTTTGATGTAATTAATAATGATAATTTATGCAAATTTGATGCGATTTTCAAATATTTAATTTCTTTTCTATTTAATTGTTTTTTATTTGATATTATATCTATTTTTTTTATTTCTAATGTATTCTTTTGTTCTGGAATACATCAAGTTACTTTGAGAAACATATAAAAGCAATTTGATATCAATTCATACATCTAAACCTGTATTCACATTTCTGCTTGTACACATGAATATATGCAATTATAGCATATTTTTGATGACATACGCATACTAATTGTTATGTAACACCTTATAGGTATATCCGATTTCAACGAAAATGGTATCAAAATGTGCATAAGACTTGAGGGAAAAAAGTCATGCAACGACAATTCAAAATTCCAAGCGGTTGCAGCGCAATCTTCGAAAATGTCGAGTGGGGGGCCTCCCAGGCCCCCCCAATATCTCTATCAGTCTGGGGAATGGTTTTAGGTAGATGCATTTACAGCCTCAATAGCATTGGATGGATTGTATAATGAAAACTAGATGGAATTCGACTGCGCGCAGTCGAAAATGATGCCTCCGTCATAGAGCAATTTTACAAACCGAAACGGAAGAAATTTTTCAAATTCAAGTTCAATTGTAATCCATTAACATGTTCTCAGAATATCGGGATTACAAGCAATTTCTCATATACATATATGACCCTTTGATCTTTGACCTCATGACCCTAAAATCTACTCAGTTCATTGGCTCTGCAAGATTTCCTGAGTTAAATAGTAATCCATCTGTCAGTTCTAATGAGAATGCGTCCACAAGCTATTTTTGCATACATAATGAGCCCATGACCTTTGATCTTATGAACCATTCATTGGCTCTGCAAGATACATAAATGATCTAAGTTTGGCAGGAATCCATCAATCTGTTCTAATGATAATACGATCACAAGCTATTTTTGCATACATAATGAGCCGCATGACCTTGACCTTTACCTCATGACCCCAAAATCTAATCAGTTCATCAGCTCTGCAAGTAACATACATGACCTAAGTTTGGCAGGAATCCATCAATCGGTTCTTGAGATAAGGCGATCACGAGCTGTTTTTGCATACACAATGTGCGCTGTGACCTTTGACCTCGTGACCCCAAAATCTAATCAGTTCATTGGCTTTGCAAGATACATACATGACCAAAGTTTGGCAGGAATCTATCAATCGGTTCTTCAGATAACGCGATCACAAGCTGTTTTTGCATACATAATGAGCCCTGTGACCTTTGACCTCTGACCTCATGACCCCAAAATCTAATCAGATCGTCTTCCTATGGTGATACATACTATCCTTAAGTTTGAAGTTTTTACATCTCCATTGGTTCTTGAGATATCATGATAACAATCTCAATGTATGGAATTTCATAAGTTGACCTCTATGACCCTTGACCTTTGACCTACGTACTCCAAAATGTAATCAGATTGTTTTCCTATAGTGATACACACTATCACTAAGTTTGAAGTTTAAATCTCCAGTGGTTCTTGAGATATCATGATAACAATCTCAATGTATGGAATTTCATAAGTTGACCTCTGTGACCCTTGACCTTTGACATACGTGCTCCAAAATCTACTCAGATCGTCTTCCTATGGTGATACATACTATCCTTAAGTTTGAAGTTTAAATCTCAAATGGTTCTTGAGATATCGCGCTAACAATCTCAATACAAGGAATTTCATAAGTTGACCTCTGTGACCTGTGACCTTTGACCTACGTACTCCAAAATCTAATCAGATCGTCTTCCTATGGTGATAAATACTATTCCCGAGTCTTAAGTTTAAATCTTAAATGGTTCTTGAGATATTGTGATAACGGTCAAACGGGACGGACGTACGGACGGACGTACGGACGTACGGACGGACAACCCGAAAACATGATGCCTCCGGCACCACCTTCGGTGGCGGAGGCATAAAAATGAAGACATGAATCGTCTGTTTTATAAAACAAAATTCCTGTTTGTTTGATAAAGTAAGGAGTCAGTTGAATATTGACCCATGTCATATCGATGGAAAATAAATCCCAAGTTTAGTAGGCTTACTGTTCTTTTAGGACATACTCATAAGCTACTCATGAGGGACCTTAAATCCACAAGCCTTGCTTTCAACCAAGGTCACCTCATCTTTCTATTGTAACGCCATATTCTGTTAACTTGTTATATTCATGTCATATTTGTAATGCGTGTTATGAAAGGAAGATAAATAAAACTTGAACTTGAAAAAACAGCTTTCATATTATTCTACGGACTGAAGCTATATGTAAGCACATTGAAAAGAGACAAGGTGTTGATTTTGCTGTACATATTATCATGGTTATTTTCATATCAATTTTCTTATAAAGATTAAAATTGGCCCTAGGATCCTCTGATGAAGTATGCCGACTCTAGTTTTTCATTAAAAAACATAGCAGTCTATAACACTGGGAAGTGTATGTAACATACATGTTAATATTGGACAACTAAAACATCACATCAGGGTGTCTTACCACTTTTTATCAGGAATAGTACACAATTAGTTAAAATGTTAAAGTTTTAATTTAAAAGAGTACAATGCTGCTTATTGTTAGCTCATCTGATTCATCAATATCTTCGGACATGCCTTGTATTTTAATAATATTCCTTACTAGTATCCAGTGAAAAAAATACACAGGGGCTCAGGGCGAAATAGCCCCCGAAATGCCCAAAAGAGCCCCCGAAAATCAAAAAAGAGCCCCCGAAAATTTGCATAGAGTTCAATGCAAAACAAATTTTAGAATGTTATTTTCATGCAGGCAAGGTTGAAAAGTAGCCCCCCAAAAATAAATATTAATTTTTTCCCTGCTAGTATCTCACATGATGGCAACAACTTTCAAGAAATCAACCAAAGGCGATTTCAATACCCTATTGTATTGAAATCCTTACGTAATCCGTCATTGTCATGCTTGCACAAGCACAAGGCTATTGAAATTGCCTTTGGTTGGTAATTTGAAAGTATTTGCAATCATGTTAACTGATTCAATGTGAGACGTAACATCAAACTTACGGCATTGAGATTCATCTTCACGTTGGGGACACTGTGCAGCTCCATCACACGTTAGATTCACATGGAACACCAAACCAGAGCTATTACCACACGGTCTGTAGTCTATGGAAAAATTGATATAGGTTTATTTTGAACATGCTTCATAGTAAACTTGTAAAAATATATTATAATTCAAAGGACATCAGTGGTAGATCAAGAAGAATAGGCAAATGCAACATCAAGAGAAAACAAATTTGTTATGAACAGTTTTTGAAAAGAGGTGAAAACGTGGTAAAATCATTATGTTAGATAGCCAAGATTCTGTGTATAGGAATTAGTATTGGCACAGATAAACCTCTAAAAAGGGAATGAGATCATTGTAATGTTGAGTTAATCTGATAGAACTTCCAAAATGAAACAGAGTCTGTTAAAAGATATGAAACCTATTTTTCCCTAGCAGTCTCTTTCATAATATATTATGTAAAAATCGATAGGTGAACAAGAGTTGGATCTCAAAATCAACAACAAAGAATGGCCAATCACTGCAACTCTTTCTGTTTTTATTTTGCTCTCTGACTTTCCATTCCATTGTGCTCTGTACAATCAAATGTTCCATGAATGTGATGACGTTATTACATGAATGCCTATCCTGACCATGCAACTGAATACAAATGTGGTTTTCTTGAAATTTTCAAGTTCAAGCGTTTGCTGCTTCGGCTTTTCAACAGACGTACAATGTAGCTATATCATGCATTCCAGTAACTCAATTAAAATGTATTCATGCCTACTGGTAATAATATCATAACATATTTATTACCATCAAATGGATGAAATGCTCTTTTACATAGGTACTTCAAAATCTATTTTTCATATTTCAAATTATATATAGGGAAAATTTGGGTTTCCTTTCTTGAAAATAGATGCCTTAATGCATACAAACCATTTATTTCTGATACGGCTGAAGCAAAGATTTGGAATCCACTTCCTCCATACTCAAACCCTGTGTCTAATGATACTGTGTCTAATGATACCCAAAGGCCATTAGAGGCGGGAGGAGCCAAAACACTGGCATAGACGTCCATAAGTTCATACTCCGAGTAAACCCAAGGGCCTAGACTGAGGAATCCTGAAATGCAGGTAATGGTAGATGAAGCATTCTGAGGGTTGTTACCCTCTCCAACACACAGGGTATCATTGGGGGTAATGGCAAGAATCGCGAAACGAAGCAAGACATAGTTATTATCAGTAGCAATCAAGGACCAAGTTACAGATGATGTTTGACCAGCAGTGTGATAGGTGTAGCCATATGATTGAAGCTTCAAGATATCCCCTGGTGATACTTCATGTGGATCTGAAGTTGAAAAAAAGCACAAAAGTGAAATCAAAATACTTTTTCTCTATTCAAATTATCGGATGTCAAACACATATGCGCATGGGCACATTTCGCTAGAGGAGCTGATAACCTTTGTCCTTATATCAACTCTTCAGCTTCTAAATTTTGCACAATTTTTTTTCTTTTTCAAACAAGACAAATGCGACAGTGTTCAGGAATTGACCTCTGTGACCATTGACCATTGACCTCTTTACCCAGAATCTGATCAGATCATCTTTTTATGATGATACATACTATCATCAACTTTGAAGTTCATATCTCAAGTGGTTCTCGAGATATCGAGATAACGGGCAAGCAGGACAGACAGACAACCTGAAAATATAATGCCTCAGGCACCACCTTCAGGGGGCGGAGGCATAAAAAGAAAAGTTTTGTGTAGTGATAGCTACATATATTTGGGCACCTCCTGCCTAAATATGAGAATATTTGGGCTGCTTGCTGCCTAAATTTGTGGTGGTGGTGGTTGCCCAAATATACGAAATTTACCCCCCCCCCACATCTTGCCTGTCTGGTCATGCAGTCTATGGTTTAGGAATTTATGTATTTATCATTTCAAATTTTCTCCAACCTTTGGATTGAGAGTCAAGTGAGTGAACCACTATATCATGACACTTCCACTTTGTTTTATAGGATCTTTCCTGTATCATAAGTGTGAACAAGGGAATTGATTTTACATAATTCCTATCCTTACCGCACATATATTCATCATTGCTATTCATGCAATCTGCAACACCATCGCATTGGGCTGTTCTTAAGGAGACTTCTGTCGTTGGTTCGCTGTCACAATACATATAGTCTGTATGAAAAAATAAAGTATAAATAATGAAAGTAACGAGGTACAAGCATTTTACAACTCCCTAATCAATTTACAGCTATAAAAGCATTCTTTGTACATGTTAGTAATTTAGTGGAATCCTTTGGCAACTAAATATCTTTCATATATTTTATTCAAAATCTCAAAGATTTTGTTATACTAAAAAAATAGAGGGTAGCACAAAAAGCACAAGGCAGCCGATATCTGTAATTTCAACGACATCATAGACAAAATGTCATTTTTTTTGGTTTGTTTTATTGGATAGAACTTTTTTTCTTAGTATTTCAAAGATCATCAATTTTGATTAGGCCATATAGATTCTGGAGCTTATTTTTAGTGGCAGAGTTGTTTTCAATATAACCATAATCGTGCTAGATGCAGTGACAAATTTTTACCTGACGGCTTCCCATAGAATCACAACATAACATACGAACGCCCGTTTCATTCATGTTTTTTTTTAATGCATTGATCTTAAGTATGTTGAATATTAATTTAAATTATTTGTATGCACCTTGAGCATCTTTAAAGATGGATATGTTTCGCTTTATAAATATTGTTATCATTATTATTATTTAGCAGCTGATTGTATGGAATCCCATCATGCACAATTCTTGCTGCTTCAAGCATGACTACTGTTGCAAAGGTAGCAAATTTGAAAACAACTTTGCCTCACCAAAATAGTCCAAGAATCAAAACATCTAACCCAAAATTTATTATCTTGGTTTCATTTTACAAGAATTTTCTACTTGATAATATAAAACACAATGACATTTTGTGAATGATTTCGTTGAAATTACAGATCCCAGTTGTTGAAATCTTTTTTGGCTACCATGTATAATAAGGAATATTGAATCTAATGCACTGATACCAACCTCTTGCTTCTACAGCAGTTATTTGAAACTCAAAGTAGTCGTAGGCATAAGTTGAGTACTGATATTCAATGAACATATCTGAACTGTTGAGGAGGTGTTTCTCGTGAGCCCCAGACTGGTAGCTATAATAATAACCATCCCTGTATGTTACATTCCATGTCCTGCTGCTATTGGTGTTTGGGTCATGTCCATAACCAAAGACCAGATGGGAGCCATCATAAAAGTATGAGTACAATGGTTCGATCAGAAAGGCCAAATTTGGTGCATCAGCAAGAGTGAGCTTCCAAAGGATGTAGCCGCCCCCAGAATGATAGGTCGATGACACATTCACTGATTCACCTTGTGTGAGGACTCTCTCTACAATAAAAAAAAAACAAACACTGGAAATAATTTTAATGGTAATTATGATTATAATAATAGCGATAATAAGTATTATAATAATAATAACATTAATAATAACAATAAAAATATTAACAATCTGAATCTAATAGTCAAGTGCTTTGAGAGGCTCTTATTGAAATTAAGAACTCTCTGAGATGACTGGCATAGTTGTGGGGGGGCATATCTTGTGAGGGGCATAGCCTCGTACGAAATAGTAACTATGCTTGTCAAAGGGAATTCATAATTTTACCAGTGCCTTGAAAACAGTGTATGACATATTTGATGTATACCCTTAATCAATACATTAACATAAAAATAAAGGGGTAAATTAATTGTGACAAACTTGGAAATGACTGCAAATTAGAAAAAAATGACTCCGCTGGGAATCGAACCTGGGTCTGTATGGGAAATGCCTTAACCACTAGACCATGTAGGCGGGTTGAGGCCAAGAAAGTATTGAAGAAGGACAAGCTGCATGCCTAGCTAGATCCATGTGGCATATATGAAGCTAGTCATAGTTCAATACTCCCCCATCCCTCAAAGAAAAGGAAAAAGTCAACTGCGTATTGGTTGGATAGGCTGTCAGTCAGTGACTGTATCTGGTGTAGCCAAGTCCCACTCAATCTGCCTCCAGGGGGCATTTTTAATTGCCACGCTGTAATTTCAAAGAAGTGGGTAAAAAATGGTTTGTAAAATCAATTTAATACAACCACTCCCCCACAAAAAAACAAAAACAAAATCCATCATTACCACATCCTTTTTCATCTGTACCGTCATCGCAGTCAATGGTGAAGTCGCATACTACCACCCAATTGTGCAGCTGGTTCCCATCACAGAAGAAATAATCTGCAAACAATTTTATAACACACTTTTTATAAACTTTAGCATGACAAAAAGTTGTTTAAAATTGAAACCCCCATTTGACTTTCACTACTCCTAGAGCTAAGCCTAAAGTAAACAATCCCCCTGCGGAGACCTTGGCGAGGTGAGAGAGGGAGAGAGAGAGAGATAAGCATGATAGAGGGAGAGAGGAAGGGAGAAAGAGTGCTAATTTTCACAATTAAAATTGTTGTATCGCCAATTTTGGGTCATTTTGCTTTGTTTGAACTTTCATTATGGCCTTCATCTAAATTATAAGTGACTTTTGGACATGAAAATATCTTAAAACAAGTAAAATATATACAGTAGGTTTGCGGTTGCACCATGTGTGAGAGAGAGAGAGAGGTTTGAGGAGTCCTGAAAAGGACTCTGACTCGGTAATCAACCCGAGGATCGCCTTGCTATGACACAGCCAAACACCTGACCAAGATTCTCCAACCACTCGTAGGACAATCGCAGCACCACATCAATAACTCCAAGCATTTCGTCGATATCCTCTCCAAGACCACCATACACGATACAGACATCATGGTCAGTTTCGATGTTGAATCTCTCTTCACCAATGTTCCTGTCACCGAATCCTGCCGAATCGTCAAAGAACGCCTCGAAGCTGACGACACTCTCCCCAACAGAACCCCCCTGACACCGGATGAAATACATGACCTCATGTACTTCTGCCTCAACTCAACTTCCTTCAAATGGCGAGACAATTACTACCAGCAACTTCAAGGCGCAGCCATGGGATCGCCTCTTTCACCGGTTATAGCCAATATCTTCATGGAGCACTTCGAAACAACGGCACTCCAGACTCTCTCACAACGCCCTTCTCTCTGGCTCCGATATTTCGACGACACATTCGTCATCTGGCCACATAGCAGACCTGACTTAGACCACTTTCTCGCCCACATCAACCAGCATTACCCGAGCATCAAATTCACCATGGAGACCGAGCAAAACAACAGCATCCCCTTCCTAGACGTTCTCGTTACCAAATCACCATCCGGCAAGCCCGCTCATCAAGTCTACAGTAAACCCACACACACCGATAGATATCTTCACTACAGATCCTTCCACCATCCATCCGTACTACAATCAGTCCCCAACGCCCTCATCCGCCGAGCCCATCAACTCAGCGATGCAGACCATCTAGACCAGGAAATCCAGCATGTCACCACAGCCCTAACCAGCATCAACGAATACCCAAGACATAAGATCAAATCCAAGACTCCCGCCAACAAGCCCGCAGCTAACTCCACCCCTGAAGAGAACCAACCCGCAGCTACACCACCGAAGCAAACTATTGTTCTTCCCTATATCGGTCAAGCCTCTCACAAGATTCAACGTATCCTTCAAGCAGCAGACATCCAAGTTCGACACAGTTCCTCCAACAAACTCCATTCGATACTCCACTCCCACAAAGACAAGCATCCAAACCACAAGAAAGCTGGAGTCTACAAAATACCATGCGAATGTGGAAAAGTCTACATTGTTGAAACGGGGAGAAATCTGGAAACAAGACTCAAGGAGCACAGAACCAGCTTCAGACTCAGCGATTGGGATAAGTCCGCCATCGTCAAACACGCCCAGCAACACAAACACACCATCGAATGGGATAACAGTCATCTCATCTCCATAATGAAACACTGGCATACACGCCGAATTCGAGAAGCCATCGAAATTCACCGCCACAACACCGTGCCCAGAGCTGCCAACATTTGATTTGGGTAATCAGGGAGATTTCTGAGAGAGCAGCATCGAACGACTTCATTGTTGGCGGGAACCAAGAATGGCCTTTTAGTGCCCCTGGTGGGGGGGGGGGGGGGGCAGGGGGCAGGCCCCCAAAAGCTCTTGGTTTTAAGCCTCTTTGAAACCCTTTTAGAACACATTTTTTCAATGATTTCTCAAAATGGAAGGCTTTGATATGGCACATTTTATTTGCATACAATTGATAACATATGAACTTCACATCATATTTCAGACTATGAACTCCTGTTACCTCTATTGTGAAATGGGGGATGTACTTGTGGAAGGCAAGGACTGGGGTGTGCTTGAGGGTTTTCCTTGAAGTGACTGGTAGGTTGCTTGCTTGAGTTTGCTAAGGAGGTCCTTGCTATACTCCCTTTGGTAGCATGGGACATCTGTGTTGGCAATTTTCTCTGTTAGGAGTGCTTGAAGTGTTTTCAAATTCATTGATCCCCTGAAATCAGTTTTGTTCTTCCTAACAATGCTAAAAACTCTTTCACATGAAGCATTGGAATGTGGTATCACAAGCAAAGATTTCATCACTTTGCTCAGAAGTGTGTATTTCTTTGAGCCATTGCCATCCTCCATCTTTGAAATTGCAGACCATTTCTTGTCTATTCTCAAGTTTTTGTTCAGGATCTCTGGTGATGTGGCGAAATACATCATTTCTTCCCCCACTCTTGATGGAGATATCTGCGCCGCAAACTGTACAAAATGCGTAGTATTCGCCTTTCGTAGATTTCCCAACACAAGGCCATTCCAAGTGGTAGTCATCAAAAATCTTACAATCTTACAATCTAGTCATCTTTATATTTCTGATAATATTTCGACTTCGACATTGTCCTGGATGATATTTTAATACTCAAACAGAGAGCAAAATACAGCCTTGTTTTGGACAAAGTTGACTTACGCCTTCGGAAGATGCAAGTTATATCGATGCGTTCCCAACGGCAAAGGAGATCAGAAAAAAAAAGTCGGCTTCAAAATCCACTCTGCAGTAACACTGCCATGTTGGTATCAAATGATAATCCACTTAAAAATCACATCGCAAAAGTCCCCAAATCAATCCAAAAACTGATGTTGAAATGTGCAGTTTTTTGGGCCGATCGCAGCAGACAAAGTCTGCTTGTTGTATCAGTGCAACTTCTGGCTGCTCTGACGCGACCGATCGGAAACCGGCACCAACGTACCGGGACGCTACGGGGGCCGGCGAGGAAGCCGCCCGGCAGAGCAAGCAGGCGAATTGCTATCACACAAACACCACTCACATTATCACATGTTCCCAATGGTTTGTTAGATTAGCCCGCCAGTCGTTCGGCGTAACTCTCATTTATTACGCTGTTAAATAAAGTACGATATCACGGTAAATTTATATTCGACGACTGGATAACAGGAAAATTCATATTACAGAATTGCCGTGTGTTTGTATACGTACGTACGAACTCAACATGCTAGTCTTGTGAAACAGTCGTTTATGAAAATAATACAACTTAAAATCTGGAAATCCGGGAGATTTTTGCATGGGGTCGGGAAAACGGGATATTGGGTCAAAATCCGGGAGTCTCCCGCAGGATCCGGGAGACTTGGCAGCTCTGCGTGCCCCAAGACTCAGGACTATACATCAACGACATCTGGAAACCTCTCATCAACAAGTACCCGGTCACTCCTCCTCCACCACCGCCTCCAGCACCGCCCTCACCACCCCGACAGATACCCGTACATCAACCACCGCCACCCGCCGAACCCTCAAAGCAGCCGCCAGTCTCACAGCTACAATGCACAGCAGACGACAACAGACTACAACGCCGCCTACGTCGGGGACACACACAGCGTCTCGCCGACAGCACTTCCCACTCATCGACTCGAAACTCTCCTAAGTCCGCAACCCGGAGCCTCCAGCCCAGGCGGACAGTCAGACGAATTACCTGCCGACCATCCATGCCCACTCCCCGATGACTCAAGCCGACACGGTCTACTATTTTTCCCTGACGTCCGCACCCCGGTCACTTAAGCTCACGCACGCCAGCTATTCTCCACTCCTGACGACGGATAGTCAACCTGTTCGAAACGTCGAGCCACTCATCCTCTCCAAGCGCTATAGTTCTCCTGAGAACTATATGCTAAGAAAGATAACAAACAGTCCTTTTCAGGACTACACTCCTCCAAGAAAGCTTACCGAGTCAGAGTTCTTTTCAGGACTCCTCAAACCTCTCTCTCTCTCTCACACATGGTGCAACCGCAAACCTACTGTATATCTACATCACCATGCAAGCCGACACTTACAAGCAGCAAGTAAAATATATATTTTCTACTTCTCATTTCCTTTCAGGCAGAGCCCCAGTAAGAGTTTGTTTACACTAGTATTACGTAACATGATGAAGAGTCCAGCTGCAATGCTGCAATCCAATATCATAATCTCTCACACAGAGCCAATTGGGGTAGTGGTACCCCATTAGATTGGTGCCTGTGTAATAGAAGTAACTCTCTCAAAGTTTTAACGAAAGAAACAAAATTGGGGTTCTGGCACCCCACCAGATTACATTGATTCCTGTGGTATGGTGGTCGGGTATATTTTTAATGAGAGCTTTTTGTAATAGGATATTTTTTGACCTGATAAGTGTTGCTGCAATTTAATAATAATAATAATAGTACCGGTAATCAATATTTTGTAAACCCAGGAAAAGCCACATCAGGATCAATGCTCTTCTCCCAGAGGGCCTTGCAATTATTAGCCAGGAACGTACCCATTAACAACTGGCTGGAGAGTAGATTTTTTTTTTATTAATGTCTGGCCAAAGGATGTTAGTACTGTGCTGGGATTTTATTTGTGTACTGTGAAACAAAATGTTCATGTATATGAATGAAGTTTACTTATAACATTCAAATTCAAATTCAAACCCTTAACAAATATACTGAGAAAAAGTCAAGTGAATAAACAACTACACAACAACACATTCATACCTCCATGAAACAGTATTTGATGAGCATGATCAATAGAATGGTAAGTGCGCAAATAATCTTTTTAAAAACAAGATGTGTGACTTAACATTTTTGAAATAATTTGATGAAACAACAAAGAAACAAATGAACAAATATACAAGAACAGCAAGCACAAGTTTTTGACTTGAAAATTAGGTCAAATGAAATAACAGTCTAAAGAAATTGAATGTAGTTGGAAAAAAGTTTTCAACTAGAGGGACTTTTAAACAATTTGTTTTTAAAAAATAAAAAAATACATTACGTTCTAGAAATGACAAATGAATGCAAGAAATATTGGTGTGAACAACTTTTCTTTTGGGAGTGGATTCCAATATTTTGTCCACGGATACCCTCTTGAATTGAAGTGGTTCCTAACATCACTCCGAAAAGAGTGGATTTCCATTCCCCAATGAGTGGATTCACGCTCCTATACAAATAGAGAGTACATACCTGATGCATTCAACACTGATATTTCAAGTTCAAATCCCATGTCGGTGAAATACGCATCTGATGAGAACTCAATGACGACTGATGGTTCACGTAAGAGAAAATCAACAGAACTGTAGATTCTGCTGTAGGGTCCATAGGAGAAAACGTTGGTTGTAGCATTAGTTTCCTGGTCTCCAGCTCTTCCCGTGAGATAGTCATAAGAATTTAGGGATAACCTCAGGATGGTAATTTGAAAATACAATTCCTCATGGTCTTTGGTGATGACCCAATGAACGTAGGCATTGTTTGGGTAGAAATCAGGAAAGTTGGGAGACTGAATTCGGATGGTTTCTCCTTCACTTACATGTTCATGGTAATCTAGTTTAGGGAAGAATTCAAAATGAAATTTTCAACCTTATCAGTACTACCAAAAAACAATGTCAATAAGAATAGTGACAATGACGATAATGTTGATGATAATGATAATAGTAATGAAGATAATAATAATGATAATATCAAATTATAATAATTACAATAATAATAATAATAATAATACAAATTAATGATAGTGTGGGGGTATGCAGGTTGAAACAATCCCAGTGGTTGTAGAAGCTATATGAGTCATGAAGAAAGGAATGGAGAAGTTTAGTGACACATCCCAGACAATCCTGTCGCAAAATAATTATCTCTGAGTCCTTGGAATTACAAATAATAATAATAATAATAATAATAATAGATTTATATAGCGCAGCTTTTATACAAAATATATTCAGCTGCGCTGGGAGAGACAGAAATGATGTGTCCTCAGCATAATGTTAGGTGAGAAAAATTACGATATACGAGTCTGATAAAGATTACATTTAGTTATTTGATTAAGTTTAGCTAACAGTAGACGGTGTAAACCAATAAATGGTAGCCCTAATCCTAGCGCATGCTGATCGTCTAGCGACAGTTAACTTCATGAACCCTACCAACTGCATAAAATAGCCCTGTTGGGCTCTTGTAAGTCGTTTTTGAAAAGCCTAAGGTTGATGTTAGTTCTAGATCAAGATGTCTTGACTAGGCTGCGATACTAAATATTTTAGTGTCTGTTAAGCCCTAAACAATTTTGTGAGCATCATACCTCCCATACACTCTCCCATTCGTTTGTGTATAATTTTCGTGCTGTGCGATTAAAAAAAAAAAAAATCACGTCATCTGTCTTATATGTAGAATAAGCTAAGGCAAAGTGCATATATGGCTAAGGCAACTATCTTAAACTAGACAAATTCTAAGAACTTAGAAGTTTATTGAATACGGGCCCAGGTGCCAGGAAATGCTCTCAACCTTAGGTCTTTCAAATCAGATCGAAGATGACAGTCTTGAGAGGAGGTGGAGATAGAGCATAGTAAAGTTACAAAGCAAATGCTGGATGAACTACTCCAGCTATAGGAGAGTAGATCAGAGACCATCAACAACCAAGAGGTTGGCCAGCGTAGCAATGTCACAAAGGCTGAGTCAATGCAAGAACTGGATTAACCAAGTGGCAATGGAGAGACCTCCAACAGATAGACAGCGAATGGAGGATAAGGACTGTAAAGCGGCAAAGCAAATTAAAGCCATCATTCCCAGTTGATGGACAAAGTATTGTTCATTCACCCGCAATAGTGAACAAGGCTATTGACATTCTGGTTGATCACATGTTGATGGCATAACTCCCTTTTAATACCAGACCTCAGTATTTTTTCCGGAGATCCGCTCATATACAGCTTGAATAACGCCATTGATGTGGTGATGGGAAATAGTGGGTTTGAACCATTAGAGCGATTTTTCTACCTACTGAAGTACCAATATAATTACCTCCTCGAAAACTGGTTCGAGGTTATGCTCTCGAAGGAGATAAGAGATAATATTTTGATACCCTAACAATCCTCAAGCAATGGTATGGAGATCTGTTTGTGCTGTCCAACGCTTACAGGGACAAGTTAGACTCTTGGCTGAAAGTAAACTACAAAGACAGGCAAAGTCTATGCAGGCTGTCTGACTCTGCTGGACAATGCTGCACAGCTATGGAAACCTTAGGAAACTTGTGATAAATCTAGGCGAAACTCCTAGATCATCTGGCCCCAAGATGGGACAAGAAGGTGGACAACTGTATAAAGGGCAGTCTAAGGAGTTTCCCTCGTGTCCAGGAATTCATTGAAAGAGGACAACATTGCCTGTGGTCCTGTCACCTCCCTGCAGAGTCTGAAGGAGATGAGGTCTGATAAGAGACTGACCATGCAAGGCTGGTCATTGATTCACACCTCGACAGGCGACTGTGGACCTCCTCAAGCAGGCATGGTCAAGAAGCAGCATTATCCAAGCTGTCAGAACACAACTAACATGCAGGTACCCTTAAATAAGGACCTTATCTCCAAGACTTTGACCAATGAGAACAAGTACGCCAAAGAGAATAACAAGTATTTTTGTGTCATAGATTTGTATCATGACATTTGATCGGTACTAAATTAAAAAATACACATCAAAAGATTCGGTTTCAAGTCTACAAAATGTGTACTACAAATTTCCTGTATCTGCCGTTAATGTTCTGCTGCATTTTTTAAGCGTCATTCAATGTTCTGCTGTGCTTAAGGGTCGTTCTATGCTCTGCAGTATTTTCTTAGCGTAATTTTATGTTCGGCTGTATTTGCATAAAATATAATTGATGTTTGAGTCAAAATTAGAAATTTCTGTGAAGTATTTTTGCATATCTAACCTATTAGCTTTATTAGAGAAAACAAAAACAAATAAACATTGGCTAATTAATTGTGGAGAAGAATCATTTTCTTGTATTTATTTGGGGGCTTTAATTTTTGAATAAATTTGCATTAATTATCATAACCAAAATTTCAAAATATTTTTTTAATTTCTGTGTATCTCATTAAAATCTATAAAGCAAACAGAATCAAAATCGGATGAGAAACGATGGAGAAGAAGCATTTAGAAATTGTGGATGGATCATGGACGCCAGATGCCATGGCACACTGTTTAGCTCATCGCACCAATGCGGGCTGGATGAGCTAAAAACAAAACCAAAACCAGATATGTGTACATACCTAAAGATCCAGCGATCACTGTTAGCTGCAGCTGGAATCCCTGACGCGTGACTGAATAGTCACTGGTGAATCGCATCCAACTATTAGAACTGTACAATCTGTAGAACAAGACAAAATTGTAAAACACCTTTCATGATATTAATACATATTATCTGATTATTCACTATGTTCTGGATACACTGTTATTTCACACTTCAGCGCAATGCAATGCCGTAGTATTATTCAGTTAGCTTTTTTTACTAGTAAAAAAACTAAAATTTCATAGGCATAGCAATCCTTTCAAGATTTATTTGCATTTGCAAGAACACCCCAAAACTCATGTAACTGTATGTTGCCTGTAGACCTTCCTGATTTGCATATTAATATCGTTAGCCATTTCATATAGCAGGAAATAGGTCCAAAACAACATCAGGTGTCATTGGAAGTGACGGCCTTAAGTATGATTTCATTGTTTCATTTATATTTCTTTTCCAGTGTGAGGTAACCACCTGGCACATAATCTGTCGTACAGGCAAAAATGGTTTAAAATATCTGAGACATGGCAGATAACATCAGAGTCTCAGAGGTTTTCAGTTTGTAGCACAGGAGAAAGTGAGTTGCTGTTGAGAGCAAGATCACCTACTTTCTTTAATAGAGAAATATCCTTATCACAATGACAAAAGACGGACCGACCAAAATGAAAAAATTGCATTAATCCAGAAACTGACATACAACAAAAACTAATGTACCGGTACTTTATATCAAAATTTGTTGGGATGAGACGTCACACCCACCATAACAGAACATTTCAGTTACATGAACACACACACATGCGCAAATTTAGAGACACATGTATAGGTGAAACACTATTTTGTTCATATGGCTTCTTCAAGTTAAAATGCAAGTACATGTGCATTAAAAATGCACAAATATAAATAATGTATACATTTACACAAACCTCAAAGAAGCTGGTATATCTTGTCCTGAGAAAGTTTTTGCCACCAAGTTCCCAGGCGTATGACCATTCCCTATGCTCAGATGGTCATAGCCACTCTCCAGATTAAATGCTATGAATGTGATGAGCACCGAGTAGTTTGATGGAGCCGTGATGTACCAAGTATAATAGGCGTTGTTTGGATACTCATTAGGATAGTTTGGTGATGAAATTGACCGCGTTTCTCCAACAGTCAGGTTAACCACTGAAACTTTAGTAGTGTAAAGAAATAAACCAAGTACAATAATTTGATGATAAATTTTGTCTGTTTAAATAAAAAAAGGACATGCAGATCATCAAATTGGTTCAAGTCATAGATTTAAATTCTTGAAAAAAAATCTATTTCATTTACTTTTATTTACTGCAATTGCACTTTGCCATAATGTCCAACATTATTTTTGCTCATATGATTGTATTGTGTTTTTTCCGGTGTATGGTAATCTTGACGTCAAATTCATTTGGGTATTACCATACAAATGGACATACTGAAAAACAGCCTTTGGGGTTGAAAGTGTGTTTTTACCGTGTCTAAATAAAATCAACAACAACCCTTAATGTAGCTTAATATAAGGTATGCACATTTAGGTTCAAAGAAGGTCAGATAAAATAGTTTTAAAATACAGGTAACACATGGGGTATTTGCACATAAAAATAGCACACACTTACATACATTTGCACACACATACTCTTTTCAACACTAAAATAAGAGTATGTAGAAAATTATTTTAAAACGTTTGTCTAAAGATATATGAAATAATTGAGTGCAGTGTTTAAAGACATGTTTAGCAATGGAGTAGTTATCATGGTAATACCTGAAATCGTGTCATTGGTTGGACTAGCCGTAGTAGTACCTAGAAAAACAAAAGAATATTGCATTATTTGCTTAAACATAGGCATGTGTTTCATTTCACTTTTGCCTGTTAATCAGTATGAATAAAGAAATATACAATCACACATATATGCACACACATACTTTTCTCAACACTATTAATTAAGAGTATGTAGAAAATTATTTTTAAATATTTGTTTAAAGTTTAAGATATGAAATAATGAAGGATAGTTTGGTGATGAGATCAAACACATTTCTCCTAGAGTCAGGTGCACTGCTGAAAATTTAGTCGCGTAAAGAAGAAAACCCATGTACAATAATATGATGAATCTTGTCTGTTAAAATGATTAAAGGAAACCTCACCCCAAAAAATAAATTAAGTTATTCCGAGAGATTTATTGTATTCTTGCCCATTAATCTACATGATACCCCATCAAAGTGTATGTGAGAGGTATATAAAACAAGATATTCTTAGCATAATGTACAGTTTCTAAGGACAACATAGGCATCGCCATTTGCTCGATATCATAGGCCTACTATGCAAAGTCGTTTATCAAGCAAATGTATTCAAATCTATAGACGCTTCCTTCCCACGTGTGTGTGCAGTGATGAAGTATTTCATTCGCTTGCAATTATCTTTTGTGCTATAATTTTCTGAATGCAAATTGCATGGAAATAAGCTGATGTTTGCATATTTGTGGTAATTTATGCAATTAAGGTCATAATATTTAACCGTTTTACCAAAAAATCATATATTCTTCATATTTAAACATTCATTTTTTTTACTCCACACCCGGACCCCGTTTCATTAAAATTGTTATCAATTACAATAACTGTTATAAGCTACTGAAATCAACGCATTTGATTGGCAAAGAGCAAATTTGTCGTAGAAATTGAGCTTTTCTTATTGTTAATATTAAGGTTCATAAAGGAGGGCCCAGATGAAAGCTTTTAGTTTTGATAATTTTAGATAGTCATATACAAAGGTTTTGCTATAGTCCGTTTTTTATTTGTATATTTCTAGCTGAACTGAAATGGATGATGCCATTTCAAATTCACAAGATTGAACATGTCAACTGAGCAAAAGAGTGATGCAACATTCAATTTACATAATAGTACTGTGATTTTAAACAATTTCAATCTTACCTGTGCAGTTCAATTCATCCTCTCTGTTATCGCAATCATCGATACCATCGCAAACCCAGCTTGGATCATACACACATTCATGGTCAGATGCACACTCGAAGCAGGACGAGTTTGCTGGGGGGGTTGCTGGAATAAAGTGCACTTATACAGTTAATGCCAGTTGAACTAAAAGTCACTAGTGCATATGCATGCAAAAATATAAAGTACATAAATGTCGCAATGATTTACAATTGTTTGGTAGTCAATATATAAAAACCCAGACTTTTAAAATTTTGCTGCACTCTACGATGCAAACTTGAAAAAAGGACCTTGTGACCTGGAAAGGATGATGCCATTTCAAATTCACAAGATTGAACAAGTCAACTGAAGAAAATGTGTATGCTTACGGCAATACTCCTCATCAGAAAAGTCACCACGATCATTGAAACCGTCACAAGTTTGACAATTCAGAATGCAATTCTTGTTAGTACTTGTGAAAGAGTCATTGCTACACCCTGGTCAACATGAAACTATAGAAATTCATGATCATATCATTTACTGACAAGTGCTTTATCATTGCCAAAATTTAATCAACCTAAATGCACAAGTAATATAATTTGGGGTTGGAACCAACTGGCTCAAGAAATTTTGGTTGACCAGCTTCCTCTACCAGTAGATTAATCCCCCACTCCCCCCCCCCCCCCCATTACAAATGGACTTGCCCTAAATCAAAGGTATTCAATGATCTTCAGGACATGAACAGATGTCAGCACACAAATTGCATAAGCTGTTGCCCAAACCCTGAGTATGAAATTACGTTTTACAAAAGGAAAACCTAAATTTCAAGTTAAGATGAATCCCTTGTTGGTTTAAATTTGAGAAGGATACATGATAAAGAGTCTTACAGGTCTAACTAAGCAGAAAATAACCATTCATAGGTAGATCTGTCATACATTTTGGTCGTCTCTAAGAAATCATTCACATGGTACACAATAGCACATTCCACTACATTACAGCATTCTACATAAATGGAAAATCACTTATACCGGGTAGGTGAAATAGTCAACATTTTAACATGATTAAGATCGTAGTAGATTATTTTTCGATTTGAATAATATTAAGGGATTGGGTAACTTTGTCTCAGATTCTGAAACAAAATCCTGGATTTAGCTCATGGTGCAATGATAATTATATATAGGTCAGTCAGGAACCCCATGACTTTTACAAGTCGATCGCCTGTCTCATTATCAAGATATTTATGATTGGAAATCGGAATCAAATTTTGTGTTTGCCTAACGGTGTTCATATGTTTGTATTGTATTTTTCAGGTGTATGGTCATTTTGTCGTCAAATTCATTTGTGTAATACCATAAAAACGAACATACCGAAAAACAGCTTTTGGGGCTGAAAGTGTGTTTTTCCTGTGTCTAAATGAAATCAACAACAACCCTTAATGTAGAGTATAATTATGCACATTTAGGCTTAAAGAAGGTACAATGTACATCACAGCAAGCTCAGATAAAATGGTTTTAAAATACAGGTGACTGCACACACATACTCTCCTAAACACTAAATTAAGAGTATGTAGAAAATTATTTAAAAACAGTTGCCTAAAGTTTAAGATATGAAATCGTTGAGTGCAGTGTTTTAAGACGTGTTTACCAATGGAGTAGTTATCATGGTAATACCTGAAATCATGTCATTGGTTAGACTGGCCGTAGTAGTACCTAGGAAAACAAAAGAATATTGCATTATTTGTTAAAACATAGGAATGTGTTTCATTTCACTTGTGACTGGTAATCAGTATGAATAAAGAAATTGAATGAAAGAAAATCCCATTTTTTTAGTAGTTTCTTGATACATTTCATTCTACAAGATCTAAATGCTCATCACATTTGAATGGTCCGATCGATGATCCATTTTCGCAATTTTCTTTTAGAAACTCATTTATTGGTAAATGGCTATGCTCACTCATGCATGAATGGTACAATTCCAAGTGCATATCATCTAAACAAGGATTACTATATATATTTATTTAGATATATAAATATAACTATACTTCCGATACTTATTAGAAAATCTTAATTAGAAATAGTGTCCACTTTCTTGTTATGCTGAGTGTAGTTTAAAATTGGAATTTCAATATATTTGTGCATGCGCTATCAGCAGTATCTTGTCTGTGCTCTCAGCTGTGCTGTGCTCCGACAGCTGCTGTACAGACGATTGATCCAGGATTATTTTCGTCAAGAACATAAGGTTAGGATTAGGGTTGAAATCATGTTTTAGTTTAGCTTCATGGCTAGGATTTTCGACAGCCGGTACTGTGTTTTATCAACCTGCAAGGACCTTATCTCCAAGACTTTGGCTGATGGGAACAAGTACGTCAGAGAGAATACCAAATATTTTTGTTAAATTTTTTTTGGTTAAAATTGTATTTTTTGTTAAAATTTGTATCCTGACATTTGATTAGTCCTAAATTAAAAAAAAAAAACAGAATCGCTTTCAAGTCTACAAGATGTGTATTGCCAATCTCCAGTATCTGCTGTTAATGGCATAAATACTCTTGTGTTTAGTGGGTCCCCAATGCAATGCCCATGAATACATTGTACCCATGCAGACCTTTAATGTCACTTAGGGATTTGTCTCATTTTCTAGTGAAATTTAAAGCATGTTCACATATGCACTGTGCGCATTCAATATTTGTTTAGCTACACTGTCCAGCAGTCAGTTTCAAATTTTATGCCTGCAGTTTTGGCCAATCAGAGGCCTTGGATATTCATATGCAGTATATAAAAGAAAATATCAAGGGTAGTGATACTTTTTAGTTTTAATCAAGAATTCCATGAATCATAGTATTGCTAGAGTGCCTATATATGTCTACGCATACATATACGTGCAACTGATTCTTATGAAATAAAAAAACTAATGAACAGAAATTTGTTTGAGTCTCTGTTATCATAAATAGATATAGACTCGGAGATATATGTGAAAAACAAGTAAAACATATCTGTAAAATTTTAGCAATTCTATTCACCAGCCTCGATATGGTAAATTTCCACTCAAGAATCATATCCCAAAGCGACATGTAAATTGAATGAGTGTGCAGACGTGGGAACATAAAGAATGTAATGAATACATCTAGAATCACATTAAGCATCAAAGGAATTTTAATAAAAAATTGGCAAATTTTAAGTCAAATATTAGGTGCCCAATCATTACGTATGCGACACAAGAGGAAATACCAGGGACTAGCCTATATACCAATTCCCACCACACTGCACCAGCCTGCAATCTAATTAATAACTTGAATTTAAAGAGATAATAAAGGAGTTGGAGAAAGTGGAAAGACGTTTATATTTGTTTGCATTATATGGTTTTAAATGTATTAATTGATAAAAGTGCTGAAACTACAACAATACCTAATGTTGGTGGAACACTGCCTGCGTAATCTGCAATAAAAAAAGAAATTATTTATTGTTCAAATGAGATAATAGACAGATCACTTGAAATCATTTATGTAAAAATTTGGAATTTCATATATCCTTGGTTTTCTCTTCGCTCTGCATTACACGTTTTGTGAAGTTATATATTGTTAATAATAAGGAAGAATCTATTCTGCACTAAAAACAAAAAAATTTAAGTCAAAGAGGGGGCACAAAACTTATCCTCTACATAAATTCTCCTAAACATGTCTCGAATTTAGATTTACCAATTGTAAAAATTGTGTCTCCATGATTAATTTTCATATAACAATTGGGTTTCTATACATATATTGTTGCTTAATTAAACCAATGTTGCTTCATTGGTGTTTTTTTTAAATAGCATGATTAGAGCTTTCTCTTTACAGAATATATTTCTGAGATGCATTCATTAAAAAAAAAATGCTTGTGTTGTCATATGTTAAATTTCTTTCAATACCAAGATATTTATGATCTTAAACATACTTTTCACAACTCCTAGAATGAAAGGCAACAGCTCAGAGACTCTCGCGTACACTCCTGGGTTTCCTGGTTCCGCACATCCATATCCCCAACTAGTTACACCGACCAGGTGCCATCTACCATCTGGACCTTCACACGCTAAAGGACCACCACTATCACCCTTCAATCAAAATATAATATTATACTATTATTTCATGTTCTGGCATTCACTATACATGCAATAAAATATTTTCACTGACAAATTAGCAATTGCACAAGTGATGTTATATTTCACTGGGGCCACAGGCATGAGCCTGGGAAATTCTGCATTTTTTTTTCCTTTGGGGGGGGGGGGGGGTATTATATATTGAGCGATGCAATGCATGCATTATTTGTTATACAACATTTGGGGTATTTATGGTATGTATGGGTATATATCTCATATCTGGAGTTAGGCGCTCTGGATTATATTCAGGTTGCCCTTGAATTACATGTTCACAGCTAAGATAATGCAATGAATGGATACATGCAGGGGAGAGGTGCAGAGTCTAATTCAATTTAGTACACATATTGTGCATGTAAGGTTCACGCTCATGCACATATAACAAAATGTTGAGAGTCAGCTAGTTGATATCTTCCAAGCCAATAGTATGCTCTCTAACAAATACCCTATTTTATCTAAATAATGAATTAATATTCAACTATCAAATGTAGAAGAGGAAAAACTAACGTCACAGGTATCTATATCTCCTCTTTCATATCCTGCGCATATCATGTTGTCTGTAAAGCTTTCAGTCCCAAGTAGACTTCCACAGGTGATTCTGCTAATCAAACCCACGACTGCCTTCTGCAAGTGGTCTGGATATCCATCTACAGAATATGATATGAAAAAATTCAACATTTTAACTCCTTGAATGCCAGATGTGATACTGTCCAATGGGATTTGTGATAGAATTTGTGCAAAACTGCAGCCATAATGCAATAAGAATTAATCAGGTTGATAGAAAACTCGGTCAATCTGATTACTTAAAAATGGGGAAAACGTGACACTTCATCTATTTACATGTTTACTATCATATTCATGCTTGCATTACTAAACAAATAAAAAATTATTTCATTCTAACCACTACTATACCAAATATTTTAGCATTTTCCATTTTTAAATTTTTTGTTTGTTCGTATTTTCCTACACTGGATGCGGTTCCTATAACCTTCTGGCTCAGGTGTTCGAGGACCCCAATGAACGTTAATGTTAATTTTGTTTTCCTACTTTTGTTTTGAAAGGGATCCCTAAAATATAAGGACCCTTGTGTTATGACAATTTTGGAAGAGTGTACTAGGTGCCTGCATGGCCACCCCTCCTCGCCTACCCCCTCCCCCCCCCAAAAAAAAAAAAAAAAATTAAAAAAAAATTGTAAGACCAAAATTGAGCTACAACGTACCAATTTGAGTATTTCCCCATCCGCTTACTATACATTGCTTGTATACAGTGGTTTCTTGAGATGAATTTGCAAGACATGCAGGTCTGATGTAATCAGTGTAATTGACTAGCGTAGAGAGTTGGATGAGTGCTATATCTGCATCATTGGTGAAAGAATCATAGTCGGGATGAATGAATATTTGACTGGGTGTAATGCTGAGGCGATATGGTGAAGTGCTTTCAATGTTGAGATTCCCAAAGACAACCTCATCCACAGTATAGCGGCTACCAGAAGAGCTATGGAGATGAAATATAATGTTCAAAGTTTATTTCAACACTTTCATCAAAACAACACATAACATACATGTTTTGAAACATCAAAATGTTCAATATCACAGTCATTATGTTAAAACAAATAGCGTAGAGATCATCAGAGTGAAGAAAAACACTGAAACACACACCAAAAAAAAAATCAATATTGAAAATGAGTCATTAATAGATAAGTAATAAACATTCTGGGAATGTAATAAAATGTTGAATATTCATAACTCTTTGTTAACTGCCATGTTACAAATCATTTCACTCACCTGTTACAAATAATTGTATTTCAATAGTCAGAATGTGAATTACATCCACTAATTGCTTCTAGGTTAGCCAAACATAAGCCATGTTAAGATAGGGGCTTGCTAGTTGGCATAAGTTAATCCCTGCAGCAGTAAATATCCCATAAATATTTAACTCACACCATTAGTTGTCCATACCCTCTTGCTCGGACCAACTTGCCACGATCAAGTTAACACGACCTTCCACTGACCCAGTCTTATAATCAGCGTAACTTCCGGAAGCCAGGGGCAGATCCAGGATTTTCCAAAAGGGGGGTGTGAAATGTACAGATTGTACGCGCAAAGTGCTAAAGCCTTTATGGTGTAAGGTCCGGGGCCCACTTGAGGGCCCCAGAAAATGTTGAACCTTAAAGAGAAGGTTGAGTTCTGGGAAGAGGTGAACAATAATTTGTGAGTGTTATCATTGTATTTTGCAAGTGTGGAAGAACATCAGAGAAAACTAGATGGAATTTTGACTGCGCGCAGTCGAAAATGATGCCTCCGCCATAGAGCAATTTAAACAAGTTTGGAGTTTAAATCTCCAGTGGTTCTTGAGATATCATGATAACAATCTCAATGTATGGAATTTCATAAGTTGACCTCTGTGACCCTTGACCTTTGACCTACGTGCTCCAAAATCTAATCAGATTGTCTTCCTATGGTGATACACACTATCATTAAGTTTGAAGTTTAAATCTCCAGTGGTTCTTGAGATATTATGATATGGTGATACATACTATCATTAAGTTTGAAGTGAAAATTCTCCAGTGGTTCTTGAGATATCGCGGTAACGATCTCAATGTATGGAATTTCATAAGTTAACCTCTGTGACCCTTGACCTTTGACCTATGTGCTCCAAAATCTAATCAGATTGTCTTCCTATGGTGATACACACTATCATTAAGTTTGAAGTTTAAATCTCCAGTGGTTCTTGAGATATTATGATAACAATCTCAATGTATGGAATTTCATAAGTTGACCTCTATGACCCTTGACCTTTGACCTACGTGCTCCAAAATGTAATCAGATTGTTTTCCTATAGTGATACACACTATCACTAAGTTTGAAGTTTAAATCTCCAGTGGTTCTTGAGATATCATGATAACAATCTCAATGTATGGAATTTCATAAGTTGACCTCTGTGACCCTTGACCTTTGACATACGTGCTCCAAAATCTAATCAGATCGTCTTCCTATGGTGATACATACTATCCTTAAGTTTGAAGTTTAAATCTCAAATGGTTCTTGAGATATCGCGCTAACAAACTCAATACAAGGAATTTCATAAGTTGACCTCTGTGACCTGTGACCTTTGACCTACGTACTCCAAAATCTAATCAGATCGTCTTCCTATGGTGATAAATACTATTCCCGAGTCTTAAGTTTAAATCTTAAATGGTTCTTGAGATATTGTGATAACGGTCAAACGGGACGGACGTACGGACGTACGGACGGACAACCCGAAAACATGATGCCTCCGGCACCACCTTTGGTGGCGGAGGCATAAAAATGTTCTCTGGAAGGCATGGATCTGCAAATGCCTTGATATTCTAAATATGGCATATAACATCATAAAAATTGTGACTGATTTTTATGCCACATGTTTGTGTAGTCCCATATATACAGAGCTGGTAACTTTACCAAGACTGGACCAAATTTCTTATCATTTTGATACTCAGGGTGCCATGTGAGAGCATCCGCACGGTCAACTTACCCTACCCTCTAGTCGTGTTAGCACGTTACACGCGGCACACGAAACGTCGTGATCTTTCAGATCCCTTGCTGACTATACATTGCGAGACAAACGAATGTCACTAGCGATATTAATTTCAATGTTACTAAAGTTATCGAACGGAAACCAGATTTGTTATGACAGGACGGTCACACGACATCGTTTATCCCCTCCGACTTCGTCTGCGAGGGGATAAAAAAAGGTGCAGATGGTGCTACATAATGAGAGTTGGTAGCTATTCTTAAACATTTCTTTTGAACTTTAAATAGTGAGTCTTATTCAGTTGCCCATATTTACCCAAAATAGCTCTAAACATGAACCGTACGCCAACCAAAATTGCCATCGTGGGAACACAGCTATTATATTTTGTCCTACCGAACAACACGAAACTCGCATTCCGACTTTTGAAATAAATTTTTTTGTACCAGGTGAATGAAATAATTTGTAATAATAACGAGGCACTTAACAAAAATTTGTGCATTAAATCTGATTCCATGATCAAAAACATATATACATGCATATGCATAATGTGTACACACACACACACACATATGTACATATATATGTATACTGTATATATATCAATCTGAAAAGTCATAGAGATTTATCAATAAAGTTGTGATAAGACATTCTTTGTCTATCAAGAATCAAGCATTTTGTCACAATCATTTCAAGAAAAGAGGTAAGAAAAAGAACATTCCAACTGTATGGGCAAGAGCGTATGTAAATATGTATATGTGTGTATATGTATATATATATATTTATATATAAACATACATTCATATACATATATATATATATATATACACATATACATACACTGTTGCCCATAGAGTTGGAATAGTTTTTCTTACCTCTTTTCATGAATGATTGTGACAAAAATGCTAATCACAACTTTGTTGATAAAAGAAGTTTATTTCCATTCTATTGGCAATGGTATCTACGGTATAAAGGATAAACATTTGATGTGTTTCGGAAGTGATAGTTCTGTATTATGAAGCAAAAGATAATAGACTGCCAAACTTTCTTCAATCCATACATGTATGTTGCTCATGAAATCAAAGTAAAACAATATCTCCATTTTGAAAAATTGTTTACCTGGTATATTACAATATTTTTGCTCTTTCTACATACTTTTCGAGCCGTAAATTAATGATACAGCAATTATGATTATTAAATCTAGGAGGGGACATCCAATCACCAGTTGTAATACTGTTTAGAGCCTCACAGTGATATGAAGACAATACATGTACTTCAAAAGGACAATTTATACTTTCTATATTCTAGAATATGTTATTAAGGAAATAATACCAAACCAATTATTGCATGAGCTTCTTATTCTATATAGAATATTCCTTTAAGAAAAGGGGCTATTGAAGTTGTCCACGACCAAATGTAGGATGGGAAATATAGTATTGCTGTGATTTTGCAGGAACCTGCCTTAGACCTCTACAGCAAACATTGAAAAATCATTATTGAATGAAATAGGAGTCATATATGTATTTTAAACATTTGAATGGGGATACAAAGGTCCTGGGTTTTAGGCCCAGCATGGTACTATGTCCTTCAGCGAGGCATTTTCTCTACATTGCTGCTCTTCATCCAAGTGTTAGATGGATACCCAGTGGGATGTGCTTAGATTAGCATGTGCAAGCCTGTAAAAGTTACCGACTGGAATGCTCCAAAGGGAGTAAAGAGTGTGCACTGTAAATCACAGAATCATAGCAGAATCCACTGACCAGGATAATAATGCTGTAAGCACTTTGGTTGGTTACCTTGTAACTGGTACGGTGTGCTTTATGAAAACAAGTGCAAAGGTCCAACTTACACACAGTGAGCTGCTGTCACTACCCATTCAGAAGAGATTAGAGTACCTCCGCAGAAACCAAATCCGTTATCTTTCAAATGTACCATCCAGGGAAATTCGCCTTCATTTGCATCCACGCCACCTACTATTTCGGCAAATTTCTGTCTATATGCTGGTCTTGTACCACAGATGTCAGTTTTTAACAGGTCTAACATAGAATCAAATTGTAAAGAAAGATATATGAATCTTTGATAGGGTCTATACTAGTATTAAGGGAGTCATGCAAAATAATTTACAAAACTTAAGAAACATTTATCTAATATCGAAAAGTACAATGGTTTAAAGTTGGTATTATGTATTTATATAAATCACCATAAAAAATAATACAATTTGATTAAAAGACAAAATTAGACAAAATGTGCATAAAAACTCAACTGTAATGTGCCAAATTAGTAAAAAGGAAGACAGCAACATGCAATGAATAATGATGAACGATTAAATATGTATAATAGGAATGTATTTTATATGTTTGGAGACGGGATGGGTTGAAAGAGAGAAAAGTGGGAATTTCAGTATTAAGAAAGATAGATAGTGATGGGAGATAGTTTAATAGTGATGGGAGGAAACGAACAGGAAGAGAAAGAGACAAGGAAAGAGTGAGAACGAGAGAGGGAGAGACAAGGTGTGAATTAAAGAGCAGAATTCAACATTTCCTGATTTGGATTTGGCTTTCTATTACTGATGAAGTAATCATGCAATATCTATGACAAGCTAGGATACCAATTTGAAGTAACCGCTGGACCAGTTGGAGCGCTAGGGTCGTCACAGCATGATGAACATGAGTGCTACACAAGATGACACCATATTAAATTATCAAATTGTTCAATACATGCTTCTGCGATAATTGCTCTATGGTTATTGTCTATAAAACTAAAAGAGTTCCTGATTTCAAAACTATACCCAACACTATACTAATCATAGCCTCAACCCTGACCTAAAATCCCAATTTCAACCCTAACCCTACATCTTTCAAGAAATAACGCCCAGAGCAGTTGCTGCCGGCTATTGCGGCGTAACAAAATAGCCAGTGAATGCCGACGGGTGCTATGGTTTAGTTTTGTCTTAGTTTATTATCTGGTTTTTGTTATACAATTTTATCTGTTTATTGTACAGAGAACCCCACTTACAAGCTTAAGCTTCTCTCGGGTTCCCTAACCATTTTTACTTTGTATGTCCAACATGTTTTGTATATGTCCTTCGAACATTGTTTGTATTTCTGAATGTTGTTTAAAAAAATGGTTGAACCAATAAATGAAATGAAATGTTGGATCATCCCTACCTCCTGTAGCTCCCTGGCAGTAACCATTAGGTGTTCTCCCTTTATCTGTAAAGTCTTTGCAGTTTACTGGCCAAGACATGTTTGAGTGCTGCTCAAAGAGTTCTCTACAGTGTGCTGTAATATTCACACAATCTGAGTAGCATGGGCGATTTGTAGGTCCTTGATGGATGCATTCAGGAAACAGCAAGTTGCATGCAAGGTCGATGGCTCTGGGATGACAACCTTGTAAACTGTGTATAATCTTCATTCAAAATAATAGTGGTAGGAATGTGATAAAAGATTTAAACATTTAAAGGGGAAGTCTACCCTGATATTAAGTTGGTTTGGTATAGAAGCAGAAAAATGAGAGAAACAGATCAGAAAGAGAGAGTTTGAGAAAAAGTCGATTAAAAATATTAAAGAATTTTTTTGAATTTTGAAGTTGCGATGTTGCAATAAATCAAACATGAATTGGCAGTTCTGTGATGTATCTTGAGACCTCCTGTCCAATTTGCTTGGCACAGAAAGTTTCATAAAGTTTCATTTTTTTTCTTAGTTATTGATGACGGCATACATTTGTTTCTTACATGGGTTGCCATACAACATATGTGCAATAACTATATCTAGAGTGAATGTATGATTGACAATTTTCTTCAGGGAAAATTTAATTTTTGAAAGTTTTTTAGTACAGGGCAAATGGAAGGAGAGCTCACAAGATACGTCACAGGGTTACCAATTTATGTTTGATTGATAGCAATTTCAAAAATTAAAAACTCTGTTATTTTTAATTGGGTTTTGCACAAACTTTCACTGACGTGTTTCTCTTAAAACCAACTTAATATCAGGGTGGACTTCCCTTTCAACCCAGGTTCATGGCACAGTGTAATTAAAAATACAAATATTTAATTGGCAAGGTGTACAGCAAAAATACATGGACCCAAACAGCATAGAGAAGAAAACAAAACATTGCCTTTTCAATATGAATGCAGGATGGATGAAATGAAATGGGGTTTCCCAATGTAAAGGTACATGTACTACAACTCAATATTATAAGAAAGAGGTTCGACACAAACTGTGCAACTAGCATCACCGCAGTCCATCATATTGCTACTGTTATATATTTTGTATGTTCAATGCAATCGTTTTGGCCTGTATAAAATTTAGTTCATCTCATAAAGCAACTTTTTTGTATGAAGGAAATCTATATGGACACTTTCAGCATGGACGTTATGATACAAGTTTCTCCTTTGTAATAATACTGATAACATCCTTCATAAATTTCTTTCTGAAAAAAATTTGCTTTACTACAGCACATTAGTTATCAAGTGTAAAGAAATATTTATGTGTAATCCAGAGAATGAAATAAGATATAAACACACTGGAGCTACTCACAAAATTGTAAGAAAGAACTGCCTGAGGAGAATTTGGAGAATACTGATTCGAGAAGTATGTTTTGTCATACGGTAATTGTCCACATTCACCTATATTCTCTAGAGGAACACAGGGTGCTGTTTGATAAACAGAAAATATCATATAATAAGAAGGGGAAAATTAACATGAACAGCTGTATGTGTATATTCATGTACATGTAGGTTCGTGTTTTACTAATTCAGTAAACCAAATCCCAAACCCCGAGTATGAAATTACGTTTTACAAAAGGAAAACCTAAATCTCAAGTTAAGATGAATCCCTTGTTGGTTTAAATTTGGGTAGAATACATGATAATGAGTCTTACAGGTCTAACTAAACAGAAAATAACCATTCATAGGTAGATCTGTCATATATTTTGGTCGTCTCTAAGAAATCATT
Source organism: Strongylocentrotus purpuratus (assembly GCF_000002235.5). Classification (NCBI taxonomy): domain Eukaryota; kingdom Metazoa; phylum Echinodermata; class Echinoidea; order Camarodonta; family Strongylocentrotidae; genus Strongylocentrotus; species Strongylocentrotus purpuratus. Next base: position 28,017,852 of record NW_022145599.1, on the reverse strand, counting down.
CAAATGGTACACAATAGCACATTCCACTACATTACAGCATTCTACATAAATGGAAAATCACTTATATACCGGGTAGGTGAAATAGTCAACATTTTAACATGATTAAGATCGTAGTAGATTATTTTTCGATTTGAATAATATTAAGGGATTGGGTAACTTTGTCTCAGATTCTGAAACAAAATCCTGGATTTAGCTCATGCTGCAATGATAATTATAAATAGGTCAGTCAGGAACCCCATGACTTTTACAAGCCTGTCGCCTGTCTCATTATCAAGATATTTATGATTGGAAATCGGAATCAAATTTTGTGTTTGCCTAACGGTTTTCATAACACTACAGTCTATTGGGGAAAATGAGTGTGGTAAAACCGGTCACTCAAAGATTTTTACTCTTTTGAGGCACTTCATGATCATTTTGAAGCGCAATTTTTTCAGGGCTTCATTATTACACCATATCACAGACACTGATAACACGTAGGAGCATGCCTCTCAGATTTAACAATGTTACCCGATGCCTTAAAGGAAGGTAGTAGAGGTGTTGTGTTGTATTCTATTCTAAGCATAAAGACATCATCAAAAGTAAAATTGCAAAGGAATTCAATACAATTGTTGTGATCCATTGCCTTCAATAACATCTACCTGGTAGGTACATTAATAAGTATCATTAACTCAACACCTGGGCCCTGTTTTATAAATCTTGTTAACAATAACAAAAGCTAAATTTCTATGCCAATTTTGCTTTCTGCCAATCAAATGCCACGATTTCAGTAGCTTGTAACAGTTATTGTTACTTGTTAATGATAAAAAGTTTTATGAAACAGGGCCAAGGTGTTGAGACAGTTGAAAGCTTTCAGTTTTTATAATTTTAGATTATTTTAGATTTAGGTTTTGATATCGTCCGTTATAGTTATTTCTCGCCAATTGGAACGGATGATGCCCTTTCAAATTCACATGATTATAGGAGTCAACTGAAGAATAATGTGTATGCTTACGACAATACTCCTCATCAGAAAAGTCACCACAATCATTGTAACCGTCACAAGTTAGAGAATTCAGAACGCAATTGTTGTTGATACATGTGAAAGAGTCGTTGCCGCACCCTGGTCAAAATGAAAATATAGAAACTCATAAACAAATCAATTACTGATAAAAATTGAATCAACCTAAATGCAGATGTAATATCTAATCGACTTGCCCTCAATCCAAAGTATTGAACGGCCCAACGGACATAAACAGTTAATGTTAAAAGACCACCCAAAACACTTCTTTGAATAAATGTGTGGCTAGAGTAATGAGATATATCCGATTTAGTACTTTTATCCACAAGCCTAGACAGATTTTCATGTCGAAATTACGAACTGAATGTAAAGTGAATGAGTGGGCAGACATTAGAACCTTTGTTTTTTGCAATGTCAAAATGACATTGTTCTTACACAAATTTTGACAAAACCTGTGGCACACTTTAAAGGTTCTATGTCCCATTTAATTTGCAGGTCAAAAAAAAAAAAAATCAAAAATGTTAGATTCCAACGGCATTTGAAAGACAATTCTTATTTAGAACTACCTTCAAAACGAAAGGGTTTGAAAATTGCTTTTTTACAAAAATAACGACCATTAGTTGTTGAATCCACATAAGTGATTGCAATCACGTAAGTAATAGTCTGATTTTCAGACCCTTGTACCAAATGGTCTTACGTTTGGTGCTGCACAAACATTCAATCAGTTTGATTTTGGCCATTACAAGTAGTGGGTTATTGATGTAGACAAATGTACCTATCGTATTACAGCTCATTTTATGTATGTAATTATTACCAAAGAAAAAGAAGATGTCAGTCAGTCACTCAATAGTGTCTGACAGGGAAGTCTAGAAAGTAAATGGGTTTCCTTGCATAATTTGAATACTAGGACACTGCTAACATTTAAATTTCACAGATAGGACATTCATGACATATTCATAATTCCTGCAACGTTCTACATAATGTGATGTCGGCTGCAAAAGGGACATAGTATCTTTAATCTAGTTATATATATATATATATATAAGAAATTACATGACATCAAGCATAAGGGGAGTACAATATAACGGTAACAAATCTTGTTGATTTCAAGTGAAATATTAGGAGAGCAGACACAGGGTTCCCCTATATATTACACTAAAATATCATATCCTACATATTTTAGTTTAATTTTATGTTCTGCTGTATTTCAGCGCAATTCTGTGTTCTCTTGATTTGTTTGGTCATTCTATGTTCTGCTGCATTTCACCCTAATTATACTTCCTGCTGTATTTCAGCATAATTCTAGGTTCTGCTGTTTTTTAGCGTAATTTTAGGTTCTGCTGTATTTTGGCATAATTCTACTTCATGCTTTATTTCAGCATAAATCTAGGTTCTGCTGTTTTTTAGCGTAATTCTAGGTTCTGCTGTATTTTGGCATAATGCTAGGTTCTGCTGTATTTTAGCATCATTCTATTTTCTGCTGTATTTTTAAGCATCATTTTATGTTCCGCTGTATTTCAGCATCATTCTATTTTCTGCTGTATTTTAGCCTCATTATATGTTTCGCTGTATATCAGCGTCATTCTACGTTTTGCTGTATTTCAGCGTAATTCTATGTTCCGCTGCATTTTAGTGTCATTCTATCCCTGTTCTGCTGTTTTTTAGCATTAAGCTAGGTTCTGCTGTAATAGCAAAAAATATAATTGATGTTTGAGTCAATATTTCAACATTTTGTGTAGAATTTTTGTGTATGTAACTTAGCTCTATTATACCCCATTCACAGTGGTTTTGAAATTTGTAGCGGCGTTGTAGCGGAGCGGCGACACCGCCATAACACCGCTACAAATGCATTCACAGTAGAAAAGTTATCCCGCTGCAGCAGCGGGATAAATATCATGTACCCATTCACGCTGCAGCGGGTGATTTTTATTACCTCCGTAACAAACACGTGTATGCATGGCTCATGACCCGCGAGTGACCCCGATATGACCGGAAATACTTCAGCGCGGGGTTTTCGTAAACATGTCAAGTTGCTTTTTGTATCCTCGATCATATTACTTTTTAAAAAACTAGCATTTTTATTGCTTCCAATCAGAATGTTTTATTTTTTGAAGTGTGAAATATTTTTATTTGGATAATTATAATATCTACATAATAATAAAATCAATTTGAATCCACTGGTTACTTTATTTCTATTTCACGTTATGTTCCCCATTGCTGGAGAACAGAGGTCAGTGATAGGTAAGTAAACAAATCACACGTGTTTGTCGCGGTGTTATAGCGGAGAGCCTTCACACTGAGTAAACACCGCGACAGCAGCGGGACTGTCCCGCTGCTGTAGCTAGGCGTGCCTAGCGATAGTTTGTGTCGGCGTTATCGCTAGGCGGTGTTATCCCGCGATAGTTTATAATGGGTCCGAGCCTTCACACTGAAGACAACACCGCGACAGCAGCGGGACAGTCCCGCTGCTGTCGCGGTGTTTGAGGCCACTGTGAATGGGGTATTAGAGAAAACAGACAAAATCAAAACTGGTCAATGAATTATGGAGAAGAAGGTTTTTCTTGTAATTTCTTGCATTTTTTTTTTTAGGGGGGGGGGGGGCAATTTTAAAGCAAACTTTCAAAATTATATGAAAAATTTCTGCGGATCTCATTCAGCTCTGTAAAAGAAAAAAAAAATCAAAGTTGGTCAATGAAAGAAGGAGAAAATGTTTTTTGTGACTTTGAATCAATTTGCATGAATATGCAAAATTAATACAAATTTCACAATTCTGTGTAGAAGTTTCCACTCCCCCTACCCAGCCCTATCCATAAAGCAAACAGAATCCAAATCGGATGAGAAATTATGAAGAGAAAGCATTTAGAAATTGTGGATGGATGATGGACGCCAAATGCAATTGCATACTGTTTAGCTCATCGCACCAATCGGGCCAGATGAGCTTAAACCAAAACCAAAACTAGATGTGTGTACATACCTAAAGATCTAGGGATCACTGTTAGCTGCAGTTGGAATCCCTGATGCGTGACTGAACCGTCACTAGTGAATCGCATCCAACTGTTAGAACTGTACAATCTGTAGAACAAGACAAAATTGTGTCAATACTTTTTCTGATATTAATACATACTATCTGATTATTCACTATGTTCTGGATACACTGTTATTTCACACTTCAGCACCAATGACGTAGTATCATCAAAAAACAAACATTTCATAGTCATAGCAATCCTTTCGATTTTTGTTTGCATTTGCAAGAACACCCCAAAACTCATCTAACTGTAGCTAATTGCCTGTAAACCATCCTGATTTGCATATTATTATAGTTGGTCGTTTCATAGAGCAGTGTTAGGTCCAAAACCACATCAGATGTCATTGGGAGAGACTACCCAAAGTATGATTTCATCATTTCTTTCTTTTCTTTTCCAGTGTGAAGGAACCACCTGGCACCAACTCATAATCTGTCGTACAGGCAAAAATGGTTTTAAATATCTGAGACATGGCAGACAACATCAGAGTCTCAGAGGTTTTCAGTTTGTAGCACAGGAGAAAGTGAGTTGCTGTTGAGAGCAAGATCACCTACTTTCTTTAATAGAGAAATATCCTTATCACAATTACAAAAGACCTACAAAAGTCTGACAGACTGACTGACAATGGACCGACCAAAATGACAAAATTGCATTAATCCAGAAACTGACATACATCAAAAACTAATGTACCGGTACTTATATCAAAATTTGTTGGGATGAGACGTCACACCCACCATAACAGAACATTTGAGTTACATGAAAACACACACATGCGCAAATTTAGAGACACATGTATAGGTGAAACACTATTTTGTTCATATGGCTTCTTCAAGTTAAAATGCAAGTACATGTGCATTAAAAATGCACAAATATAAATAATGTCTACATTTACACAAACCTCAAAGACGCTGGTATATCTTGTCCTGAGAAAGTTTTTACCACCAAGTTCCCAGGTGTATGACCATTCCCTATGCTCAGATGGTCATAGCCACTCTCCAGATTAAATGCTATGAATGTGATGATCACAGAGTAGTTTGATGGAGCTGTGATGTACCAAGTATAATAGGCGTTGTTTGGATACTCATGAGGATAGTTTGGTGATGAAATTGACCACGTTTCTCCAACAGTCAGGTTAACCGCTGAAACTTTAGTAGTGTAAGAAATAAACCAAGTACAATAATTTGATGACAAATTTTGTCTGTTTAAATGAAAAAAGAACATGCAGATCATCAAATTGGTTCAAGTCATAGATTTAAATTCTTAAAAAAAAATCTATTTCATTTACTTTTATTTACTGCAATTGCTCTTTGCCGTAATGTCCAACATTATTTTTGCTCATATGATTGTATTGTATTTTTTCCTGTGTATGGTAATCTTGACGTCAAATTCATTTGGGTATTACCATACAAACGGACATACTGAAACACAGCCTTTGGTGCTGAAAGTTTGTTTTTACCGTGTCTAAATAAAATCAACAACAACCCTTAATGTAGCTTAATATAAGGTATGCACATTTAGGTTCAAAGAAGGTCAGATAAAATAGTTATAAAATACAGGTGACACATGGGGTATTTGCACATAAAAATAGCACACACATACATTTGCACACACATACTCTTTTCAACACTAAAATAAGAGTATGTAGAAAATTATTTAAAAACGTTTGTCTAAAGATATATGAAATAATTGAGTGCAGTGTTTAAAGACGTGTTTACTAAATGGAGTAGTTATCATAGTAATACCTGAAATCGTGTCATTGGTTGTAGTACCTAGGAAAACAAAAGAATATTGCATTATTTGCTTAAATATAAAACACTGGCATGTGTTTCATTTCAATTTTGCCTGTTAATCAGTATGAATAAAGAAATATACAATCACACATACATTATATGCACACACATACTTTTCTCAACACTATTAATTAAGAGTATGTAGAAAATTATTTTTAAATATTTGTTTAAAGTGTAAGATATGAAATAATGAAGGATAGTTTGGTGATGAGATCAAACACATTTCTCCTAGAGTCAGGTGCGCCGCTGAAAATTTAGTAGTGTAAAGAAGAAAACCCATGTACAATAATATGATGAATTTTGTCTGTCAAAATGATTAAAGGAAACCTCACCCCAAAAAATAACTTAAGTTATTCTGAGAGATTTATTGTATTCTTGCCCATCAATCTACATGATACCCCATCAAAGTGTATGTGAGAGGTATATAAAACAAGATATTCTTAGCATAATGTACAGTTTCTAAGGACAACATAGGCATCGCCATTTGCTCGATATCATAGGCCTACTATGCAAAGTCGTTTATCAAGCAAATGTATTCAAATCTATAGACGCTTCCTTCCCACGTGTGTGTGCAGTGATGAAGTATTTCATTCGCTTGCAATTATCATTTGTGCTATAATTTTCTGAATGCAAATTGCATGAAAATAAGCTGATGTTTGCATACATGTATTTATGGTAATTTATGCAATTAAGGTCATAATATTTAACTTTTTACCCATAAATCATATATTCTTCATATTTAAACATTCATTTTGTTCACTCTACACCTGGGCCCTGTTTCATTAAAATTGTTATCAATTACAATAACTGTTATAAGCTACTGAAATCAACGCATTTGAAGTACGCGCAGAGGAATACAATATGAACATTTTATGTTACTATTAATATGAAATAATATGAATAATAAATAAATAAATAAATGAATAATAATAATAATAATAAAAAATAATTATATTACTGGATTTGTAAAGATATATATATTACGCTTTGTACTGATATGTGCGTTAAGTGTGTTTGAGTGCTGATAATATTATTATAGTTCACAATTTGGTATTTATTCAATTATTGTTTTTATATTTTCCTGTTTTACGTGATTAACTTAATCATAATTTGTTCTTGAATCGATTGGGTGAGTGGTACATACGCGGTATTATTTTATTTTACTTTTAGGCTCTGTATAAGCTTGGCTTGTTAGAGCTCTTGTGAGTAGTGTGCCGCGGGGTTTCATATCCTTAAACTGCGGCGAACAGAGCAACAAGACCAAGCTCTGTAATTGTTAGGTTTCTCCAATGGTAGGTTTGATTATATTCTTTTTATGTCATACGTCTTTATCTTTTTTTTTAATTTTTTTTTTTATAGTTTAGTCTACCTTGCTGATACCTCCTCAAAATATATACGATAGACTATCATTAATTCTGCTGCATTACCATATAGCTTATTTAGAGGTTACTGCAGATCAATCACCTGTACTGTATCCAGACTATAGTTAAGTGTAGGAGAACAGTAAAAACAGTGGGGCCATTGAAGGAGCGTTCACGTCGCGGTCCGTCAGATGAAAATCTGCGAATCCTTCAACCACACTACTCAAGTTTCTTTTAGTAACTACCACTGGACGGGACTTGTGTAGTGACACGATAAGAAGAAGAAGAACGCATTTGATTGGCAAAGAGCAAATTTGTCGTAGAAATTGAACTTTTCTTATTGTTAATATTAAGGTTCTTAAAGGAGGGCCCAGATGAAAGCTTTCAGTCTTGATAATTTTAGATAGTCATATACAAAGGTTTTGCTATAGTCCATTTTTTATTTGTATATTTCTAGCTGAACTGAAATGGATGATGCCATTTCAAAGTCACAAGATTGAACAAGTCAACTGAGCAAAAGAGTGATGCAACATTCAATTTACATAATAGTACTGTGATTTTAAACAATTTCAATCTTACCTGTGCAGTTCAATTCATCCTCTCTGTTAAAGCAATCATCAATACCATCGCAAACCCAGCTTGGATCAGGCACACATTCATAGTCAGATGCACACTCAAAGCAGGACGAGTTTGCTGGGGGGGTTGCTGGAATAAAGTGCACTTATACAGTTAATGCCAGTTGAACTAAAAGTCACTAGTGCATATGCATGCAAAAATATAAAGTACATACATGTCGCGATGATTTACAATTGTTTTGGTAGTCAATATATAAAAACCCAGACTTTTATAATTTTGCTGCATTCTATGTTGCAAACTTGAAAAAAGGACCTTGTGACCTGGAAAGGATGATGCCATTTCAAATTCACAAGATTGAACAAGTCAACTGAAGAAAAATGTGTATGCTTACGACAATACTCCTCATCAGAAAAGTCACCACAATCATTGAAACCGTCACAAGTTTGACAATTCAGAATGCAATTCTTGTTAGTACATGTGAAAGAGTCATTGCAACACCCTGGTCAACATGAAAATATAGAAATTCATGATCACATCATTATTACTGAATACAATTCTTGTTAGTACATGTGAAAGAGTCATTGCAACACCCTGGTCAACATGAAAATATAGAAATTCATGATCATATCATTTACTGATAAGTGCTTTATCATTGCCAAAATTTATTCAACCTAAATGCACAAGTAATATAATTTGGGGTTGGAACCAACCAACCCAAGATATTTTGGTTGACCAGCTTCCTCTTCCAGTAGATTAATCCCCTCACCCCCCCCCCCCCCCCCCCCCCATTACAAATTGACTTGCCGTAAATCAAAAGTATTCGATGATCTTAAGGACATGAACAGTTGTCAGCATGCAAATTGCATAAATAAGCTGTTGCTTTTGTGGGGTGAAGGGTTAGCATAAATGAAATTAATGCGCAACTGCTATATTTTAGTAATTTTACAACCTAAGAATGTTGCCATCTTTAACATAAGTGTGATGCAGCATTAAAACAAGAGAGTTGCAACATTCAAAATAAGTGAGCTGTAACCTTTTACATAATAGTGTTGCCACATTGAGCAAAAGAGTGATGCAACATTCAATTTACCTAATAGTACTGTAATTTTAAACAATTTCAATCTTACCTGTGCAGTTCAATTCATCTTGTCCGTTAAAGCAATCATAGGCACCATCGCAAACCCAGCTTGGATCATACACACATTCATAGTTAGATGCACACTCGAAGCAGGACGAGTTTGCTGGGGGGGTTCCTGGAATACAGTGCACTTATACAGTTAATGCCAGTTGAACTAAAAGTCACTAGTGCATATGCATGCAAAAATATAAAGTACATAAATGTCGCAATGATTTATAATTGTTTTGGTAGTCAATATATAATTTTATAATTTTGCTGCATTCTATGTTGCAAACTTGAAAAAAGGACCTTGTTAAACTATGGAACAACGAGAATCACAACACAAATTGCCAAGATGTTTATCAGTTTTAGACGTCATGTCCTCACTATTTAACAATTGCTCTATATTGTTTAATCCAATTCATTTCCCTTTTTATTCCCCAAAACTTGATTTTCCCATGCCCTTGCCCAGGTTATATGATTTGTATCATATTGCGTGCATGACATTTCACAAAATCTTTTATTAACTTTGAAGAATTTATACTATTTTCTCATTATTGTATATTCATAATTATTGATTTTTATATAAATAGTTTATCAAAATTCACATTTTTCATGATTTAACTGGAAAAAATTACTCTATATTAGTGCATCCACACAAAAACATATTACTATTAATCTAACTTGGATGCTGGTGTGAAGAAATAAGATTCTTAAGGAGAAAATAGGAAATTTATATCATCAATATAAAGAAAATGATTAGTGGATAGTGAGGACATGACGTCACAGACTCACGAGTGAGTTGCTAATTTGTCTAGTGATTTTCAAAGTTTTTAATGTCATTAAAAATTCATAACTTTCTTATTAGTTATCCGATTTTTCCCAGACTATTTTTGATTGATTAGTCTGATTTTCCTGCTTCTATTGAAAGTAAGTAATTTTTGGAGTGGACTTGGGCTTTAAACATAAACGCCCGTATTTCGAAGTCATGTCTAACTTAGTCATGACTGAAGTTAAACAACTGTTTAGTTTAATAGACACCACTTAAACCCGAGATCGAGTCTAAGTCCTGTCTAACTAAATTTGTATACTGAAGTTGTGTCTAAGTCGCGTCTAACTAAACAACTGTTGAAGTCCTGTCTATTAAAGTCATGCTTAACTACAAAGTCGTGTTTAACTTTAATCACGACTTCTGCGCATGCCTAGTAGGCGTTGATTTTGACATTGAAAATAATTGAAACCGAATGCTCATGCTTGCTCGCGCCGGATAAGAAAAATTATTCTGCACAGTGACGTGACTGGCGGACAGTATAAACACACAAATATCAGTGCGTCAATTATTCGCCGCGGGGGACAAAGATCCAGAAAAGAAACTTCTCCAACAGAATGGATAGTTTGGTATAGATTATGGAATTTCCAACATGTCACTATTAGATAAGAATAGTTAATATTATCGAGAAAAAATAGATGGCTATGTAAGAAAAAATCCTGCAAATTCGGGGTCAGCAAGTAGAGTGTACCGTATACGTTGAAAAGCAGCAGAATCGCGCTCTTAACCAGGACTTTAACAACCCCTTGCAGTCGTCTAAAGTTAAACAGGACTTAGACAGGACTTCACGTTTTACTTGACTTAATCATGACTTCAGAATATGAAAAATTTAGTCACAACTTTGTGACTTAACTTAGACGGGACTTAGACAGGACTTTAGACAAATGTTTAATTAAAGAGGAGTTAGACATGACTTCAGAATACGGGCCAAAAAGTGTTGCCATCTTTAACAGAAATGTTGTAACATTTAACATAAGAATATTGCCATCTTCAAACAGAACAGTGCTGCAAAATTCAACACAAGATTAGTATGGCATTTAACACAGGGGTGTTGCAATGGTCAACATAATAGTTTTGCCACATTCAACAAATGAATGATGTAACATTCAATCTACATAATAGTATTGTGACATTAAACAACTTTAATCTTACTTGTGCATTTTAATAGTCTAAACATAGCTTCAAACTTAATCTCAACCCTAAAACTAATCTTATACGAAATAAAGCCAGGTCGGAATGTGAGATTATCACTGAAAAATTAGAACATATCATGGTATTTTCTATAAGAAGTAATGTGGTTTTTACTGTACTGCCCATAGACAACAATATAAAGGCTGAATGCCCTTTCACTGTCGGTGATGACATTCAATTCAATGCAGAGCCATCAATATTTTGATAAACTTTCCAAATAACTTGAAAATTGATGGTGCTGTTGATGCAGAAGGAATTAAAATTCCTCTGCAAACATCTGAAGCACCTGGTGGCAATTAAAACATGTTTCTTCCCAAAAAAATTCATGTGATCTTATATGTCTTCCCAATGGTTTCATCGGTCATAGAGAATATCTTGGAGGAGAAAAAAAAAATGTATCAAGAAAAACAAGAACAGTAATCGTTTATTATTAAAAGCATGTAAAATGGCTTACCACACATCAATTCATCACTCTCATCTAAACACTCAACAAGCCCATTACATTTACTTGTCAATGGAAGGGCATAAGGGCTGGCATGACAGAGGAAGTATTCTGCAGATAAAAGACAAGATTGATGATTAAAGTCATTGAAAATTACATCCTACCCACGAACTTTAATTCCAATATACCTCCAATTTAGTAAACACTATTAACACAAGCAGATCTATCCTTCCTGCAATCATACCTGTATGAAGGAAGGATTTCTTGGATTGTAAACAAGTAAGAATTGGCAGATATGCAAATATTTCTGTACATCATGTACATGCCTGTCTAAAGGACAACTCCTAACATGTAAAGAACACCATTTGAGTACGGTAAATTGATGTAAAATGCATTTTGCGTATACCACATTTAACCTATCGTTGTATTCCCATAAGCTTAAAGCTAAAATGTACTAGAAGCACTAATGCAAGAATCCCCTCTACCGCCATCTCATGCCAGCCGTATCAGTATGGTCCTGTAACTCGCTGCGCTGTTATTACCTGATCGAGTCCTGTCTGCGAAACAGAAATTAGGTACCGGTATAGGGTTATGCACTGTTGACCATGAGATGGCACTGTGCAATAAACAGTAGGCTAGGGCAGAAATTTCATCAGTTCAGTATCGCTTTAAAACTAGGAATCACCTGATTCCCGCAGGCAATGGGTTGATTAATGATTTAGTGATTGGTATGTTGCTATTTGTTAGCTCCAGTTACCAAATAACATGTATGTATATTGTATTGACTATAAATGAATGTACATGTCAGTGATTTAGTAATAAAATAAAAACTTCGAACTTCAATTCGATTATTACCAGAGAAGTCTTTGATTGTACTTAGAGCAATAACAAAACCCATGTCTCTGGATGTATAATCAGTCTCGAAGCTGACCCAAGACAGGTTGCTGACCAGGAGGATTGAGTCGAGGCTGCTGTCGTACCCTGAGATGATCCGAACAATATTCTCACTGACTGATGGGTCATGTCCTATTCCGATGACCAGAAGGTCAAACACAGGCTCGATATGTAGGAGATCAAAAACGACTCGAGTTCCAGACTCTTCAGGAGCGGTGATCAACCAGGTTTGGTCGAACAAATTTGGATAGGGTTCAGGGAAGTTCGGAGAGAGCAGGTGGAAAATACTATCGGGCTCAAGGAAGATGTCATACTCTCCATCTTCTGTAAATATATCATAATTACTTTCGTTAAATTATGGTTTATTTAAGTATCAAAGTCGACAAGCCCACACGAATTACCCCAAAATCTGCAACTCTTATCAACAATATCCTAACCAATGTACACGTTTCTCCTATTCAGTCTGGGATTTTCTAAAGTGATATTACAGATCATCTGCCCATATTTCAAATAACTAACTTATACTGTGAACAATCAACCCCACAAATCTCCTATTTTACAAAAGACACAAGATCTTTTAATTCTATGACGAAAGATCTATCCGTTATTTTGTGGGATGAAGTTTTAGCGTGTGAGGATATTGATAATGCTTATAGTAAATTCATCCACAGTTTGAAGAATGCATATGAAAATAATTGTATATCAAAAAGAAGAATTAATAAAAAATATCAAGTACGTAAGCCATTTTTGTATATATTATAATATTGTTTTTATGCTTGAGAAAAATTAATAAACTGAACTGAACTGAATCGGAAAAAAAAAAAGTATCAAAATAACATTAAACGATCATCACGTGGAATAAGTACACTCAATAAAGTGGTGAAGTGTAACGTCATCAAAAAAACTATTTTTAGAATTTCTCAATTTGAACTGCATTTTCCGAAAGAGCATCAAAATTAATGTCCAAATGTCTAAAATCATTGAATATATTAAGTATAAGCCGGATATGACCATCTGAATAAACAGATTTCCTATAGGAACTCAGTGTTATTTTGCTCTGGATCATAACATTACGAGTTCCTATAAGAACTCTTTTTTATTCAGATGGTCATATCTCAGCCAATATTGAACATATTCAATTGGTTTTAGACATTTGTACATTATTTTTTATGCTCTTTCGGAAAATGAAGTTCGAATTGAGAAATTCTAAAAATTAATTTTTATGACATCACAGCTTCGGTACTCTATTAGGTATGATATAAAAAGCACTCTGGTACCATATCAATCATTATCTGCAGACGCAGAATTTTTGAGAATGTATCACATTATTTTATCCATCATGTAAAATGCTCCACAAGCATAAAATATACAACTTAGACCGTCATATCCTGCACACAGGGAGTCTGCTTCTGTGTTTTATACAGATTTTGCATACTTTTGAAAGTTAAAATGACAACAGAGCCAACAATCATCAATTCATTACATGTGACCTTTTTAACAGTCTTGTCTTGTCTTGTTTGGTTCTATCCCCAAGCTAAAATACAATTTTCACGCGAGTTAAAAATTTGCTACTTTTCCATGAAAACGAGGACACTCCTAGCTAAACACGTATAATTGAATATGAACCTACAATAAAAAGACTTACGGTATGTGGGAAGATGAGTTTTAGTAGTCTCATAGTAGAAAATTATGTGAACAATTGTTTGAACAATTTTTACCTGACGTCCGACAACTAGACAGGCGAACCTGGTTGATCGCTATACCGGTATAAAAGGATTCACCCAAGATTGCTTCTAGCACCAGCCATCCGGATCCCTCGGGAGTGAGGTCCACCTGCCCAAACCTCCATTGCTCACTGCCCGTGTCAAGCTCACGCGACCATAGTTCTTGTTTCGTACGGGTATCCTGTGGAATAAAGCTGACCTTGAGTGCCCCCTCTGAAACGTCAATCCAATAAGAAAACGTAAAACACAGGGGCTCATCACTGCCGTCTCCCGACCGGATAAGTAGTGGGCTGATGAGACCTGCAGAGTTGACAGCTCCAGTTCTACATGTGGAAGCTTTTATGTAGGAATTGCCTGTAAACATTGCAAAAGAAAAGCAATGAAAGTGAAGTAATTATGCAAATTGATAGATACATATTTTGAAAGAAAGCAGTAGTTAATACGAAAAATTGAGCATCCTGTTCAACAGATTCTAAAACATAAATCCTCCTTATGAGGATGACTTATCAAAATGTTTTTACATGACTGGAACCCCCTGCAAAAAGGATATATATCATGTTTCCCATAATTAGGGGAATATAAAGGGGCCAGGAAGGAGACGGGTACGTTAAATGCAAAAGCCTCTTCATCTTCTATCTTCTTTCACAGTTTAAACTCTCTAGAAAATTCACATGCTACACGTAACGAACATTACAGGGTCATTCAGTGACATTAGTTTTTTTGTTCTTTAAAATATTATTCAGTCATTTATTAAGAAATGAAGGCCCTAGGGAAAGAAGTCTTAGTAGAAATTCAGTTCAAAACATACCATAATACAGATACCAATCACAATCATCCTGTGGTTCTTTGACCTGCTCCCATCCACAAAAGTCATCTTTGAAGTCGCAATACACGCCAGGTGAAACATCGATGTGACGTTCAGCAATTTCTAAATTGTGTCAAAAGAAACGTTCTATAATTAATCTAAATCAACTGTTAGTGATAAGATAGAAAAAGCACAAAATATAATTTTCAATGAAGGATGCACTAAATGAATGCACTAAAATGTGTATCTTTCTTAAAACAGTGTATTTATATATATACTCTTTACAATGATTAAAACATGCATTCATAGAGGGGGTTGGAAAACATAACTGGAGATGCAAAGGTCATTGGGTCGATCCCACCAACGGACTTTTTCCTCTTCTCTCCACCAAAGATTTAAGTGAGTAAGGATGCAAAATTAAGTGTTGTTTGCTTAATTAACACCATTAGCATGTGTAAAAATATTTTTAAAAAGTGGAGCTTGTGCATACATTGTGCGCGGATAAGCCTGAATCAATAATTGGCATAGTTATATATCCCTACAGCACTTTAGAGATATCATTGATGTATGAAGTGCTATACACGTAGAACACAGCTAGAGGAATTATGAAAATATTATTTACATTTTGTGTAATTTGATTAATTATCTATAGGTATAAAACATGGATACTTGATGGGGAAAAAAATATATTTGTTAACTCTAACTAAAAAGAGTATTTAACATATCAAGACAACAATCTTACCATTGCAAGGAGGGAGAGGTGATTGGTCCAGGCAGACACATGAGTAACCAGAGGCAATATCATTGCAAATATTTGAATCACCACACGTTTGGTTTGTACATGTTGATGCATCTACGAAACAAGGAAGAATTCAATGGTATAGGTACATGTAGGCTCATGTATAAACACCAAATGAAGACGTACTATTAATACTAGTATTCCCATGATACTGTTTAAGCTGTAAATTCTTACTTCATGAGGATAATGGTTACAATTACACCCATTAATTTAATAGTGGTCATAATGTATTATATTTAGAACGATACACCTTCATAAAAAAAAAGGATTATCATTATTAAAGTAAATATGCACGATAAGATATATCGTGTCATCGATGCTGCATTCTTTACACTGACCAATAATACCTTCTGGAAAATTAATGGAATAGGCCAATGCCTGTTTCACATGTGTCATCTCCTTGATATAGGACCATGTCAGTGACTGGCATAGTTGTTAGAGTCCAACATAAAAGTGATATTGAATAAAAAGGTAAAAAGAACAATGAACTGTGTAATCATTGCTATGAATGTAACACATGTAGTGCAAGCTAGCTTACAGTGCAGAAAACTTCCAGAGACTACTCCTGAGGCATTTAATGCTCTTATCCCATTAAACCTCATTTGTCTTCATCACATCACTTGCAATCTTTAGTTCATTATCGTGTTAGGCTGCATAGCCCATTTACGATTACTAATACACCAAACTAGAAGAAGATAAAGAATTACTGTCATATGCAGTAATGCAATTCACTGGTTTTTCACACAGGTAAAGATGCACTCAAAAGGAAGCCTTATGTCTATTAAACAAGGCAAAATCTAACCTTGAATAGATTTTGCTTCTATGGTTGCGCTGAAACCATGACCTTCAACAACTTGAACCGCCTCTGATTTATACTTGATCCAGACACTCTCTCTGCGGACATGGTAGAAATGAGCAAAGAATGTGTCTGAGTCTGCGATGATGGAAGACACATCACTAGAGTCCTTGCCAAAGCCCATGACCAGGTGATCAAATACTCTCTCGAGATCAAGGTATCTAATGAATATGTCCAGTGCATCACCGTCAGGTGTCGTTATATACCAAATCTTCTCAGGCGTATAGATTACATTGGCCACAATGTCCTGGGATTCCCCTAATGGAATTTGAACTGGTGGAGGACCTGAAATTTAAAATAGAAAAAAAATAGAATAGACTGAATGTTTATTACATTAGGAAATCTACCCAAACATAATGTGTTACAAGGGGAAATCTACTATGTACTAATGAGTGAATGAACATCCAATGTTTCTATTGTCAAGTGATGAATTGGCAAATAATAAGGCATACAATTAATATAGCCAGTTGCGCACCAATCCCCAATTAAAAATCTCCTGACAATCCATTCTTATAAAATAATAAATAATACCCCCGGTAGTGGGTTCTTGTATAGCGCTCATGTCAGTCAGATTTGACCCTCCTGGCGCTCCCGATTATTACCCTGGCTTTAGCACGGCTGCCATACGGCGCTCTAGCATTTCAAGAAATAAATTCCTACCAGGTACCCATTTACTTCACCTGGGTAGAGTGTGGCAAACGTAGATCAATGTCTTGCCAAAGAACATTAGTGCAGCGGCGGGACTCGAACCGCGGACCTTGTGATCGACAGTCCGGCGACGTATCCACTCGACCACAACATCTCTACACAAATCGAGGCATAAACAACACATCAACTCTTTTTTTTTATTACACAAGTTTAAAATTACCTTCTATCCCTTCCTCTTCCTCTTCTGGTCCTCCATTTTCAATGAAGTCCAGGTACTCAAAGACCCGGGTGTACACCCCTGGATAGTTTGGTCTCCCACAGCCATATCCAAAGCTTGTGATGCCCACCAAATACATACGACCTTCGTCGTCTTCACACTGGAGCGGTCCACCGGTATCCCCCTGTGAAATGAAGAGAATAAGAGGACAGTTACCCGTCAGTATATATAATACTGCTCTTCCTGTGCATGGGCACTGCTATTATTATCCCAGCATTGCCAGTTATCCATTTAATACATCTGGGTTGAGAGGGAAGTATGTGGGCAAAACACATTGTCCAAGATTTAGCAAGGATCGAACCCGGTACCTCTCATATGAGAGTTAAGAGTCTAATATACCACTGCTTCCACTAGTAAGGGTAAACAGACAAAAAAGGTCATCTGTTAGTGTTATCTTTTGCCCCTGCCCTATTTCCACTTGCTCATACACACACGCTACTTCAGTGTATGTATCGTGCATTGTTTATGCTCTAACAGAGAAATAGTTATCTGCCCGTGGATTTTGAGTCTATTTGTGTGTGCTTTTTTATTTTTATTGGTCTGCGGTTGTTTTTTAAAGTGCACACTTTAGTATCTTTATTCAATGTTCACGACTCAATCGGGAGTATGAAGAAAACAAAAATGCTATTAATCTACAAAATTATACTGCCTAGAAAGAATGTTATAAAATCTATGAAAGTTGATATTCTAAGACAATCCCAAATATTGAGATAATTACAACACTGGAAAGCTTTTAACCCCCAGAATAACACTAAATGATTTTATCCCAAATCAATTGGTAGCATTTTTGTGTGGTGTGTGTTCACGCTTGGATGAACAGGAGGCATTGTTTGCAACAGTGCAAAAATCGACTTGCACCAAAGTTGCTTATGTGATGCTTGAATAAAACGATTGGGATTTGGGTATTAATTCGGTCTTTGCAGATATCCAAATAACATCCCTAACAAAATTAATTATGCCACACATATCAAATATTGATTATCAAATATCAACAAACATTTATGCGTGTGTGTGCGAATTTGCTTCTGCAAAAAGCATATGCAATGCATTTCATTTGATACATTCAATTCACTCTCTCACTCTGCTAATCCTAATGTAATACATGCTGTAGGCATCCCTTTGGCGCAAGTCGATTCTTAAATTTGATATTATGCAAGCCAAAAATTGGTACGTAATGGTGACCAGCAGTAACGTAATGCGTTTCATTAAATCATTAGAGAAGAAGACGATTCGTTGTACCATTCTCGAAAATAATCCTCGTCTGAATTCAGTTCCCCCCTCCCTTTTACGTTTCTTTAACCCTTACTGTACTGTACTGTACCCCCTCGACATTTTCAGAGATCGCGCCGCAACCGCTTGGAATTTTGAATTGTCGTTTCATGACTTTTTTCCCTCAAGTCTTGCGCACATTTTGATACCATTTTCGTCAAAATCGGATATACCTGTAAGGTGTTACATAACAATTAGTATGCGCATGTCATCGAAAAAGTGATATAATTGCATATATTCATGTACAAGCAGAAATGTGAAGATATGAATTGATATCAAATTGCTTTTATATGTTTATCAGAGTAACTTGATGTATTCCAGAACAAAAGAATACATTAGAAATAAAACAATATAACAAGGAATAAAAAACAATAAAATACATAAGAAAATAAATAGTTGAAAATCGCATCAAATTTGCATAAATTATCATTATTAATTACATCAAATAACTATTTTGTGTTAGAAAAGAAGTTTCATATGAATAATGAGTTTCAACATTCAAAAAGTGGAGTCTGACAATTTTTGTAATGATTCTAGTTCCCTAAATATAGTTCCAGATTTGATATTCATGAATGCGTAATTTGCGTATTCATAATTTATGCAAATTAACCTATGCATTTTCAAATTTCATAAAAATAATGAAACCTCATGAATTTGAGATGATGGAAACATTTATTCAAAACATTTTCAAGATTCTTCACAAGTCTACGGACAAATATGTAGAGTTTTCTGTAAAATGCATAAAATTAGCATTTTACATAATTAATTAGGCCATAACGACAAAAATTTGCATATATTAGGAAAAAACTAAGTATACAATCTTGTTCCTTACGTAAATATCTACAAATATGCAAATTTTCGTGTTCATCGGACATTCAACGGCAGAGATCATAGGGGGGGGGGCCTCCCAGGCCCCCCCCCCCCCCCCCCCCCCGTCAGAGGGTGCTCAAAATAGCCCAGTACAGTAAGGGTTAAATCATTAGAGAAAGACGATTCGTTGTACCGTTCCTCAAAAATAATCCTCGTCTGAATTCGATTCCCCCCCCCCTCCCGCGCGGAAGCTTTTTTTTTACGTTTTATTAAATCATTAGAGAAAGAAGATGATTCTTTGTACCGTTTTCTACTATTAATCCTTGTCAAGTTCAGTCCCCCCCCCCCCCCCCCCACCTGCGCAAAGCGCGGAAGCTTTTACGATCCATTAAATCATTAGAGAAAGAAGACGATTCGTTGTACAGTTCTCAACTCTTAATCCTCGTCTGGATTCAGGTTCCCCCTCCCTTTTAGGTTTCATTAAATCATTGGAGAAAGAAGACGATTCGTTGTACCGTTCTCGAAAATAATCCTCGTCTGAATTCAGTTCCCCCTCCCTTTTATGTTTCTTTAAATCATTAGAGAAAGAAGACGATTCGTTGAACCATTCTCGAAAATAATCCTCGTCTGAATTCAGTTCCCCCCCTCCCGCGTGGAAGCTTTTACGTTTTATTAAATCATTAAAGAAAGAAGACAACTCGTACCGTTCTTGACTCTTAATCCTTGTCTGAATTTCATAGATGTTCTTTGTCTGCTCCTTTTTCTTCCTACGTCCTTTCCCTTTTCTCTCTTCCCTTTTATTTATTTTTTTGCCAGTGAATTTTTTGGGGACCGCCCCCACCCGCCCCCTGGCTTCGCGCCTGCGGTCAGATAAACACATTTTGATACCTTGTCCGACCCCGGAAGGCAATAAATTACGGTCAGATAAGCATTCAGGGGCCCACCTTAGGGCCTCTGATGGGGTCGAGGCCGTGGAGCCCCGGAAGCTCAGGGGTTTTAGGCGTTTAATTAAGGTCAGATTAGCATTTTTTGGATACCTTATTAATTTAATTGTGACACTGGCAAGACACTATTTGACGTGGGGTCCAGGGGCGGAGCTCCCCAAAATCAGGGGTTTTAGGCATTAAATTACTGTCAGATGAGCATCTAAGGGCCCACCGTAGGGCCCTAGGTGGAATCCAGGGGGCAGAGCCCCTGGATGCTAAGGGGTTTTAGGCATTTAATCACGGTCAGTCAGATGAGCATATTTTGATGCCTCATTATTTGTTGACACTGGCAGTTAACTATTCTTTCTTGCTTGCTCTCTTTCTTTTTTATTTCTCTTTAATACTTTTTTTTTTAAAGTGAAGGGGTGGGGGGTGATCCCGAGGCTCCCGATCCCCGCCGTTCATCGGGCCCTGAGATTTTATAGGAATTTTAAGAATCATATTTCTGGCTGTAAGTTTAGAATTTGTCATTTTCCAACAAACGCATACAAAAGTATCATTTACTAAAAAGTGAGGAAAAATTTCGGAAATTATGTCATTTCAGCATTGGATCTATTTGTAATCCACATATGAACAAATTTTGGGCATCTGCTCACGCGGTCTCGCTCCGCGGTCTACAACACGTGAAATTGTCTTTGAAAACGCGCCAAGTATGCAAAGAAATGCTCCTACAAGGAAAACAAACTTTGAATTCACACCATCTCGGGTGGAAATCACATATTCAAATACTGTTCTTTCCACTGATACCAATTTCGAACTGATTAGTAGACTGGAAAATAGGGCCTTTTCGTCTTCAATAATGGACAACAATCATTCAATTTGTGATTTCTCTATGGAGGTCACAGGAAAATTTGGCTTATTCACTGGGGTTGTGTACTTCAACGAGATAATGCTCGTAACTGCGACTTGTTATTGGGCCATCTTGGGCGCCAAAACAGAGGATATGTAATCCCCTACCGTCTGATGTAACACATAATTTGATTGGTTGTCGAGAAAGTAGGGCCAATTTCAATCCAATAAAAAATAGCTTTTACAAACTTACACATCGACCTCTATAATATATGCAAGCTAGTGCGTAAGCGAAGTTTTTACACAGCGGACAATGAGGCTTACACACCGTGCTCGCAGCCGTGCCTATTTCTACCACCAGATTTGACTCGGCTCCGGCGATGGAAAAGACACATTTTACGTTGATTTCAGCAATTTAATGAAGGGAATTTAGATATTATGGACGATCTTTTACAAAACAGGTGTGTAGGGATTAGATTATATCTCTCACGAGACATTGGACTCTTTAATTTTCCTGAAATTTAGCAAATTAATGGCACTCAGAACTCACTGCATGAGCAGATATAAATATTCATGGTTGATCTGCTAGAGAAGGAATCGCGTATTCATATTGCAGGGTGATCCTGCCCATCTTAGACGGAGGGATGACAATGGACTTATGCATTGTGATGTGCATCTGTATCTACTAGTAGACATACATATATATTTTCCTGATTTGTTTTCCTTTTTTGGGAGAAGAGGGGAGAGAGAAACAGAAAGAAGGAGAGGGAGAGTGTTGACAAGTCACGCACGCACAGCGGTGTTGACATTCACACTCTCACCAGTTTTATACGATAAACCCCTATTTCATAAAAATCGACGAGTCCGGTACCTTGGTGTTACGCTCTAGTGCACTCGAATGTTCGTCGTCTGTGTGGGAGGTACACAAAATGACTCATTGATCTTTTGGCCAAATGTGGGTCAAATTTGTTCATATGTCCCTGGTAGTTTTGTGTGTTGTCAGGGTGCTACAAGAATTTTTTTCACCACTTGCCCTGTCGGGCAAGTGGGTTTTCAATTTACTTGCCCAAACAATATTTCCACTTGCCCAAAACTTTAAAGCGAAAAAGGACTCGAGGTTAAAGCATTTATTATCTCGTAATGATAAGTTAGTGTTTTAGATAGCAAATTAATGCACATACATGTACAGTGTAACTGTACTGAATAATAACCTAATATGTCAAAGAAAATGGTCAACAAAGGATGGTTGAAGGTTTAAAAAATGCATTTTATTGATTCTCCATAAATAATCAGATTCACATGAATCTCGGCAAGGTAGAATGGTTCAAGCAGGTTTAAGTTTTTAATATTCAGTCATGTAAAAAAGCATAATGACCCTGTTGTAAAAAATATGATACAAACATGTCATTAATGGTAGCCACATGTACCATGGTGCAACATCACATGTGTGTCTGTGCAAGCCGCTGTCATTTGGAAACGTAGGCTAATTTTCAGCTGTTAATAATTTGGGTCAACTCTTCCATCAAGAAACGTCATGTAAATAATGGGTAATCAACTATTTTAAATAAAGTACAGACATTTTTATTTCATCATTCACTGCTATAAATATCATGCCAAAATTTGTAAATTCTTACTAAATAATAATATTGAAGATATTTTACGATAAATCTCGGATAAGTATGCGAAAACTAGACTAAACAACGTCGCTAAAACCATGAAAACAAAACAACAACGGCTTATATTCTGGGGGTCTCGATACTATTATCAAAATGACTCGCTCGGTCGGATCTTGAGACCGCAGTAATAAATTGAAAACGAGACAAAAACATTCATCTGATTTATATGAGCAGCGAGTTTTAAATAATATGTTCACAATCATTAACAGTCATTATGAATAAATATCAAACATTTGACTTTTTGTACTTACTAGAAAATCCCTGTTGTTTATTCCATTCCGATTCGCACGTGTTCATTTCCCTAGAATAATGACGTCATATTTGGCGTGATTCAACCAATCGGCAATCAGAGAATAGCAAAGGCCTGTCGGTGCGGCCTGCAGAGCTAGAGAGAGAGAGCGCGAATAAGCTCGCAGCTGGTACGATCGCGCTAGCTGTCTCTAGCTAGCTCACGGCCGGCCGTGCGTGGAGGCGGAGCGGCATTCATGGCTTGAAGTGTCACTGTTGCATGCGCGCTGAGCTAGCTGAGCTGGCTAGCTGTCTGTGAAGTTTTTTCGAAATCGGAACGATCGCTTTTTTGCTTCTGGATTTTGACGACGGGTAAGAAGTTGACGGGTGAATGGTAGAGTTCTTGGACACTACGAAATTACTGTAAAAGTATCACTTGCCCGAATCGGGCAAGTGATAATTTGATTTACTTGCCCGACGGCTCAATTTGGTTGCCCCGGGACGTCGGGCAAGCGGGTTTGTCGCGCCCTGGTTGTGAAAATATATTTTTGTCTATTTTTTTCCTATTTTTTCCCTATTTTCTGGAAATTCAGATTATTTTTTCCTATTTTCTAGTACAAACTTTTTTTCCCCTATTTTTTTCACCTATATTTTTTTTTTGGCCTATTTTTTTCCTATTTTCAAGCACAAACTATTTTTTCCCTATTTTTATCACCTTCAACTTTTGTGGACTATTTTTTCCTATTTTCGAGTACCAAACTATTTTTTCCCTATTTTTTCACCTTCATCTTTTTCAGACTAAAAAATTTAAAAAAAATATATTTTCGGGACTATTTTCTACCTACTTTCCCCCTATTTTTTTCCTATTTTTTTACGACTGGGGGTGTTATGGAATTAGAAATAAACCACGTTTGAATTTATTTCCCCCAAGCCCCCCCCCCCCCCTTTCAGTACGCCAGTATCTCCTCTTTTCCTTTTTTCTTTCCCTTTCCTTCCTTCTCTCTTATTTTTTTAATTGGGGGGGGGGAGGGGGGCAACAGCCTAGGAGGCAAGGCCCTTTCACCTCCCCCCCCCCCCCCCGATCTCCTTTTCCTGCTTTTCTTTTCTTCTTCCTCTTCTTTCTTTCCCTTCTCTCCTCTTTCCCTTTCTCTTCTTTTCCTTTCTTCTCTCTTTTTTTTTTGCGGGGAGGGGGGGGGGGGGGGGGGGAGGGGGCCAAGGTCCGCTCGCCCCCCCCCCCCCCCCCCCCCGGATCCGCTCCTGCCCGCGACAGCCAACTCCGCATACAGCATCAGATGACAGTAGGGACTGCGATATAAAAATGCGCCGCACAAGCCCGGGCGCTGCACGCAGTTTCCACTTCTCGGCTCGTGAGTACTGCAAGCGCATGATTTGAAGTTGGTCAATCATCCGCACACTTCATATTATAATCAATCTTTCTTCAACCGCTGAATAAGTATTCAAATATATAAAATCCCATAGATGTCGAGTTATGAATTTAATTCTTCGTATTAGGGAATAAATATGACTTGTACTTACGGGATTTCTACGAATAACCATTTCAAGCGCTAAAGTTGGGTTCGAGCATTGGCAGATGATCTGATGACAGACGACGTCGAAGCAAAATAGAGCTTATGCGCATGCGCGAATTCGTCGTTATTTAGTTTTAGATGAAACGAATTTCACTCGTCATTGTTATAGATGTCAAATCTGTTATTTCCGTCAGTCAAAATTTTATGAAACGGGTCCCAGGTGCATAAAATAGGCACATGATGGTAATGTTGGGGAATAATTTGCCAAAACTCATATGAAGAACACTATTTATGCTGATGAGGATATACCGGGTAAATAAAAAATATTATCAAATATCATAGATCTATTAGTACAATAGAAAGATAGAATAGAAAGGTCAAAAGTTGTAAAAGCAATGCAGATACATCTGTATATGCCAATTGACACAATCTCTAACATGATGCACTGTATATAAGAAACTACAACAATATATGTCAACGGATCAGCACATATATCATTCAGACAGATATAATTCATGACCATAATGGTCGATCGTGCTGTTTGAGGCTTAATTATTATTCAGATGATATAGGCTATTCATAATATTTCGTTGATATTTTTGTACCTGTACCCCCTGGACATCCACCCCCGGATAACCACCCCTAGGATATAACCACCCTCTACTATACCAGCCCCTTGGACAACCACACCTCAGGGACAAATAGGGCAACCATGCACCGGCCTCTAGGCCGAACCCGCCCCCCCCCCCCCCCCCCCACTCAGAGGTCGGAATGACCGCATGCGTGTTGCCAAAATGTCCGGTAAAGGGGTACTTTTCGTGCGACAAAGTCCGGCCCGAGAATTGTAAAAAAAGGGGTGTATTTGACTTTTCACCCGGAGATTTCTTTAAAAAGGGGGTGTTTTTCTTTTTTCTCTCATCTCTTTGGACTCCTGAGAAATTATTCCGAATTTAGGGGGGTATATTGAAAAAATTTCCTGATTTAGAGGGTCTCCAAGGCAGGAAAAGCCCGCGAAAAGCCCGCGAAAGGGGGGTTCGGAAATGTTGGCAGTCCTCAGATAGGGGGTGCTTTCAAAAAGAGGGTACGAGCATATGCGTTCCCTAAATAACACTGAGTGGGGGGGGGGGACCGGGCGCCCGGACAACTACCCCCGGACAACTACCCCCTCGGACAACTACCCCGGACAACTACCCCCCCCCCCCGACAACTACCCCCTAGATTAGTTGTCCGGGGGTAGTTGTCCTAGAGGATGGTTGTCGTAGGGGGTACTTGTCTGGGGGAAGTTGTCCGGGGATAGTTGTCCTAGAGGGTAGTTATCCTAGGGGTGGTTGTCCAGGGGGTAGGTGTCCTATAATTACCCTTTTTGAAATCACGTATGATACTGTGTAACAAATCGTTCTTTGTATTTTTTTCGTATAGGGTTGTAACTTTTAATATCCTACTAGCTGCTTTTGTATATTTTTTGTATACTGATAATATTATCGTCAACAAGCATTAATATATTGTATATTTGATTTGATTTGATTTATTGATTAATTGATTCTTTGTCAACTGTTTCATCCTGTGCTGCTGGTAATCTTTTATACATTAATAAAATAAAGTAAATAACATAAGATTCAGGAGTGCTATAGAGCTGGTAAAAGTGGGGGAGATCCCCGAGATCACGAGGCCCATGCAATTCAATTTGTCGTTTATCTCTACCTGACAAGTATCCATATCTCCTGATTGGTGACCTGCGCAGATCATGCCGGATGTGATTTCTCGATCATGGTAAAAGCGTGCACACTCCTCCTGGCTGAAGATTCGTACTGTGGCCTCTTGCATGGTGTCTGACACGTGCCCTCCTACGAGTCGATCATAGACAAAAATATAACTGTTTAAATCAATGTCTCCTTTGCTTTGGATGTGCAAAAGATATTGTCTGTCTCTTTTTTCGGGGTGGGGGATTTTAGTCAAGCTGACGATACACTGAACAATACGTTGTTTGCTCAGTTCTACATAGCGGTATAATCATTAGTGTGGCCAGGTGATTTGTCACAGTTTCGATCGCTATATAAATAGGCCTACTTTGGGTGTTTGAGGATTTAGGTATTCATATATAGTGTAACAAATTATATCCTAGATAAAGGTCATTCTAATGGTTGAATTGTCACTTGTGCACGTGTTTATATTCTAGAATACTGTAAAATTATAATCTTAAAGTGTCGAAGAGAATTGTGACCTCCAAATCTCTTCCATTTTTAAAGTAGATCTTAAGTAGATATGTGCTATTTGCTCATTGAGCGACCTTCAGCAACTATTCAAAAGCACCAGCTGCTCGGGCACAATGTCAGTTGACGACAATGATGGTGGTAAATAATGATGTTAACATTCTGTACTCATTTTGTATAGCGTTAACAGAGATCTAGCATATGTTTTTAGTTTTGTTGTTGTTGCTTAATTTAACTGCCAAGATTCCGTTGTACAATCAATGCATGTAATCTTCAAGATATCGAAGATATCACAATGAGTGAAAAAGATCACTCGAGATTATGAGCAACATAAATATTACAAAAAATATTACAAAAATGAATATACCTCACCTTCTTCAGTTAATCCCCAACCAGAGACATAACACCTTGTGTAGGTAGAAGGATCTTCTTGTGGAGACAAGCATATCGGTCTTGTGTAATCGTTATTAAATTCGAGGGGTTTATCAAACACAATCAGTGCAATATCGTTATCTATTAGCTGGCTGTCGTAGTTTGGATGGGAAATGGACTGCACTCCAATTTCCAAATGATACGGTGAAGGCCTTGACAGTTTCAGGTCACCAAGCACAGCAGTTTCAAAGATATCCCTGAAAAAGTTTGAAAGAAACAAATATATTCAATTCCGCTCTAAATATATGTAATATATTCTTACCATTGTTAATTATCCTTCGTACGCATAAACATAAAAACATACCATGGCGTACAATGCAGACGAAAACCTTAGTTTTTCTTTGCTGGCAAATCACGGAGGTATATACGCGCTAGTTGTCACAATCATTTTAACCTTTACGTAGGTCTTACCAAAAGATATTAATATTGTGGCAGGGATTTGAACCCTATAACACGTGGTTCATAGTCCCATATTCACTAGACCCCGACAACCTCTACAAATTATGCATGTAATTATAGATGGATCAAACAGAAGACCTTATGATTCATAAGCTTTTTCGCTTTGTTCATTAATTAAGCTGCCTGAGGACAGCGAGTGAAGCAAGGCCTGAACTGAACACAAATGTTAATACAATGCGTTGAATGTAAATCTTGTCTGCTGAAATCCACAAGGACATTAACTTGCATCATTTTCCACAGAATTAAATTGAATGCCCTTCCTACTCTCACTAGACAATTTTTGTTCAGAACGTAACAATTATTGTTCACTGGAGTTATACCAACTGCCTGCAATAACTTTGTATCACACAATCATGTTCCGCTATAACTCCTTTTTTTCTAACAAAAAATAGTTTCGGTGCTCATCTTGCCTTGCCTCTAAACAGTTCGAGGCATTGGATTATATCACTGTCAACAAAGCAGAGTCAACTGTTCTTACCAGCAGTGGGCTGAGGTAACATCTAATGTACATCTACTGTTCTGTTTAATAACAACCAAAAAGTTCGAGGTAATAGGATATTACTGTAAACAAAACAAATTCAACAAGCAAAGTCAACCAAGCAAACTATTCTTACACGCAATGGGCTGCGGTAACAGCTACTGTTCTGTTGACGACCACGGCTGCACATCGATGAACATTGTTGCTGTCTCGAAGAGAAACCATCCAAGGCCAGTCTCCCAGCTGGGTCAATGATCCACCGATGATTCTTGAACTCGTTGTTGGACTTGCCGGCCGGTAACCACATTCAACATTTTCTTAATTATGGGAAATGCAAAACAAATTATCCATGTTTAATTCTGGCATATATATATATGAGAAAAACATTTATCTAATCATCTTAGCCATAATTCAGGCACATAATGAGAAAACATGTTTCTGGCATTAATCTTCTGCAAAAAAAAATTATTGTAGAATTGCAGAAATCCTCACTGTGGCCTTTTAACCATTGTAAAGCATTTCCCGAATCATCTTGAGGTCAACGGATGCCTACGCGTTCATTCAATAAACCTACTAGTAATTAGTCTATGGTTTATGATGCATGTGTCACACAAGTGAACGGCCTTTAAACATTATGCGGCAATCCCCGCAGTTAATTGCTCAGCGGTCAATCAATTTCTACACTAGCAAAATTCCTAGGTTTAATTAACCCAGGACCCAAAACTATAGCTGACTATAACCCTTTACTAAAAAAACTGAGAACCCTAACCCTAACCTTGTATCTTCGACAAAGAAACCCCATAGAATGCCCGTATACTCCATAACTCCATATAAACAAGTAAATAGCCCGTACAAGCATTTTTTAAGTGGGGGTTCTTAGGGTTGCAACTTTGAGCCAGAGGTGAGAGTGAGACATTGCGAAGGAGCGACCAAGCCCGAGGAATATTTAGTGGCGAATAAGAGTGGGGGGGGGGGGGGGAGGGACGGAGGTTGTGAGTAAAAAAAAAAATAATTGCTCAACGGCAAAAAATCAACACCCCCCCCCCCCCCACACACACACACACACTTAAGCAAAAAATGAAGAAGAAGAACAAATCCTTTTTTTAAAGGGGGCGGGGGTTCGCGTGAACCCCCCGAACCCCTATAGTTTGTACGGGCCTGCAGGAAAGGAACTCAGCAATCTTGTGATTTTGAAGAGGTCCATAGAGAATTGCAATTTTTGGTTTTGGTAGTGAGATTAAAGTCAGATAGCTATGATGTAATTTCAATTTCAAAATGAGTGTTTCAAAAACAGGTATAGAACAAAATCGCAAAGACGTCCGAAAAATCAACCTTTAGCAATGTCAATAGCCATGTCCAGGCATATCTATTGAAATGTACCAACATGGTAATAATATACCTGTAAAGCGCTTAGGCACATCGTTGGATCGATGTATTGAGCGCTTATAAACACGGAATATTATTAAATTAAAATTAAATTGACATATGATGTCATCCGACATCCGAACATGATGTTAATATCCAATATGGTGTTGATATTGTCCTTGAATCGATTGGTTGGTTGGGAGTCTTTACGACTGTGTTATGT
Source organism: Strongylocentrotus purpuratus (assembly GCF_000002235.5). Classification (NCBI taxonomy): domain Eukaryota; kingdom Metazoa; phylum Echinodermata; class Echinoidea; order Camarodonta; family Strongylocentrotidae; genus Strongylocentrotus; species Strongylocentrotus purpuratus. The sequence continues at coordinate 27,988,069 of NW_022145599.1, read as the reverse complement.
ATATCTTCATGAAATTATTGTCAATGGCAAAATCAATTAACATACCTAACGAAACACTGAATACAGCCATAGCTATGAATACATCGTTCGTGTCGATACCAGAGCGAAGTAGAGCCACAATGGAACCAGGTGATACAACGACAGTTGGGTCAAACAGAAGATCAACAAACGCAATCAGACTGCCTACGCTGTGAAGTGAATAAAGAAACAGATGTTTGCTACATGTATTTCACTAACTCCTTTATACTTTAACGTACCATAAAATAAACTTTCCTCTTTTTTTAATGTAATATAATATAGACACATTGCATAAAACGCAACAACATAAAATGAATATAAAGAGAACACCAATAGTTTCATGATATATGACACTTTTGTATTTACGAAGCATATTATAAGTGTATTAGATAATTTGATTTATAGGTGTCTGCGTCATCTAGAGCTACACATTGTATCTATCTCCTGTAATTACAAACCAATCTCAAGGTACAGGTATCTGTTCTTTCTAACTTTTAAAATATAAAGACTCATCCACATAATTTGGATGAGTTTGGTTGAAAAGACATGCCATTATCATTCTCTGATAAAGATTGATTCAGTTATATTTTGTTTATTGCATGACGGTGGTCATTTCCAGTTGCTTCACATACCAATTCAGAAAGGAAAATATGGCCAAGAGAAGAATTTTTCGCTTAAAAAAATAATTGCATCCATTTGGGTTTGGTTCCAGAAAATGTTACATCCATAACATTCATGAGACAGACTAGTTACAGAGCACAATGACATGGAATATGAAATATTGCGCACTATTCCAACTTCGGTTGCCATAACATGGAAGATGCTTAGGTATACTGTACACTGAATTTGTGGGGTCATCAAAATATCAGTCAGCTTAATGGATGTACTTAAACCAAAAAATTGAGTCCCTGATATCAATGGTTGTTCTGCTGAGACTACGCCTGGCTCCCTTGACCATCTCTATACAGAATGTTGACAAATGTCAGTTTTATAAAAGAATTCCTACACCAGACATTTATTTCTGTTTAGGTTGGAGAATGTTTTGGAACCAAAAGTATGCATGCAATCATGTCGTTTTCTATACCATAACCGATAAATGAATAGAAAATGTCAATTTAAGTAAGAATGATACCTTAACGTATTCACATTTGCTCCAACAAATCCGTGGGATGTCCCTTCTCCTGCTAAAACGGAATTCATCTAAACAAAACAAAAAAGAATTGAAGCATCAATCAGCATTACATTCACACACATTGTGGCCATCCAGGTAAAACTTAGGCTTGGCAAGCATTCAAAATATGAGACAAAGGGAAATTGTGAATGTTTTTTTTAGGGGGTGCAATCGCCAAACCATATTTGTACATGATTGTATGATTACATATTCAAATTGCAGGTATTATGATGGTTTTGTGAAAACGTATCCCAGATACAGATGACCTAGGCACTGTTTCATAAAATTGAATACCAGTACCAGGTGTCAAAGTTAAGTGAAAATTTGCTCAGAGTCAATCGGATGCACTTCTTTCAGTAGTTTATAACAGTTACTGTAACTTGTTGTTGATATTTGATAGTGATACCAAGCTTTATGGAACAGCGCCCTGGTTTTGAGTTTAATTCTTAAATAGTGGCCTGGTATTCTTTGTTCAGACATCTGTAAATTGTCACTTCTACAGAGGTGTGCTAAATTGACAGTCTGATAAAAATGTAATCCTTACATCTTATACTTGGCAGCTTCCTAAAGCCTACAATGTTAAAATAAGCCCCTTAAAATTCCTTGCGACTGATATATATAATTGTATACTAATTATGCCGTTTGCGCGCTTTCATTTTAAAACTATCGATTTGAGAACATCTCTGGATAAGATGTGACTTACAGCTGTTGTAATGTTTGTTTTCATTTCCATATTTTCTGGGGTGCCTTCTTGAATGAACTCAGGACCGTATTTTCCATGCATCTTTACTATAACAGCGATGGTTTGGGCATCTAAAGCTAGAAAGAAAACCAAACGAAAAATTAGAAGTATATTGCACAAGACCAAAACATTTTAATAAAAGACCAGTTACTAAGTTTAAATACTCATCATGTCATGATCAAATGAATTTCGAAGGTGAGGGAAAGGGTCCTCTCGTTTTTTCTCGTCTTTCCCCCTTCCCCTTTTCCCCTTTTTTCTCTTTGCAATTAGAAAGCAGGTGAGCCATTTGCTCACTCCCCACCTACCCCATTCAACAAGGATAAATCCCTATGACAATCATTTGCGAATCATGTACTAAATTGGCACATTGCAACAAAAGCCCCCTCCCCAACCCCTGATACAATGAAAACAATTTACAGGGGGGGGGGGGTCAACAGCAGCATGCTTCGATCTTCTTGTTTTTGTTTTTCTTCTTCTTCTTCATCTTCGTTTTGTCCGATCTCCTCCTTCTCCTTCTCCCTCTTCTTCTTGTCACCCCCTCCTCATTTCAGGTAGTGCATTTACGAAACCATCAAGAGTGCAAGATCAACAACATCTCAATGCTGTTACTTGTCCGCTAGGTGTTTCACAAAGTTCTCTTTGCCAAGACCAGCGACAACTTCTGTGACAAGTCTCTGGTCGCAACATTAAATCTGTCATATCTTTTTATAACGCCATCACAAGTGAACTATCGCAGTTCCTATGGTAAATTTATGGACAATCTTATTCTAAATCCCTAAGCTCTCATTATAATGAACAATTCTTATCGATGTTACGGTAAAAAGAAATATACATGCACATATGTTTTAATGCCTTAACGATTAAATGAGGTTAACATAATTTGTCAGCACATTTGCCTTCCGTAGAAACGACACTGAAGATGGGACAGTCTGCATGTTACTGATTTCAGACAAATGAGAATGACATTCTATCATAATTTATACATTTTTCACTACGTATTTTTTCTTCTAATTTCAAGCATAGCCTTGAAACAATTCCTTTTAAATTTTTGTTTTAAAATATTAACGTTTAAACCTTGATAGATACAATTTCCATTAAATATTTCTTAACGTAAATAGAAACAGGCCCCTTCTTTAAATTGGATATGAATTATGGTATCCTAAATTTCAAATCACTCGCCGCGTAAGGAACCTCGAGTTTTCTTAACTTTGTTCATTCTTACTTGTTATCGGTAACACATATTTTCATGTCAATCAGATGTTAACATCATTTGTGCGAATAACCTCTTCTGTTTTTATATTTTCGAACATTTTCAGTAAAAATTAGCCTAAAAATCAATGTGGGTAATTGAGAATAAATCTGAATTGTGATAAAGACTTCACTTGTTAGCCGATAGTAGCGATGTCATTACTTTGTAGCTTAAATGGCTTTAACTTTGTAAAAGGTTTGTCCGCTTGATGACTAATTCACACCCATTCGCATTTTTATTTGTATTTGAAATCCAACTTGTTGAATGGTTGTAATAAATAAACAGATAACAACGATGAAGAGTAATCTAAGGTGCCTACATCCATAAAAAAAGCGCCTACCGTGATATGAGTTATTATTTTAATCAAGAAATTTCCTTTTATATTTTATCTTAAAAAATGATCAAGGACGACATAGTTCAGAGTACACAAATATCACCATGTAATACATACCATTTCCACAATTGATGCCCTGATATCCTGCTGCACAATTGCATTCATAGGTTCCATTATGGTTGATACAATTCGCTCCATTCATGCAAGGGTTATCTGAGGGGCATTCGTTTACATCTATGAAAAGAAGAATCAACAGTGAAAAAGATTTATTTCATTGCGAAATTACTTTCAGGGTTATCGCTTTAGAAGACAAAGACAAAAAAATATGGTGACAAATATGGCATCATAGAATAACATACGTACCATTTTCACAAATGTTCCCTTTTAAAGGATTTATTTTATTGAGAAATTACTTTCATGTGTCATCGCTATAGAAGACAAAGAAAACAATATGTTGACAAATACGGCATCATATAAATACCATTTTCGCAATTGTTTCCTTGGTATCCTGCTGCACAGGTGCATACATAGGTTCCATTTTGGTTGATACAAGTCAAAGTTGCTGACAGAGGCAATAACGGTTTATCACCACATGGCATACACGGAACCTTTATCCTTGGTAGTACCATAATGTGTCTAGCTTTAAACCCCAAACAAAACTTGACCTAACCTGGTATTGTGCCTGGTGTAATACCTGGTGTGGTTCCCGGAGTTGTTCCAGGTGTTGTGCCAGGGGTTGTTCCCAGTGTTGTTCCTAAGGGGAAATAATGAAATGTTATACACCTATATTCAAGATTTCTGCGCTTAATTTGACATGGTTATCATTTGCTGTTTGGCATTGGAAATGACATATGTCTGGTGTGACAAATGTTTAACGCTGCTGGCGGAGGCAATAACGGTTTATAATCACATAGAATTCAGAGAACACAAATCCTTGGAAGTACCATAGTATGTCTAGCTTTAAAGCCCAAACAAAATTGACCTAACCTGGTGTTGCGCCTGGTCTAGTACCTGGAGTGGTTCCCGAAGTTGTTCCAGGGGTTGTTCCGGGTGTTGTTCCAGGCGTTGTTCCAGGTGTTGTTCCGGGGGTTGTTCCAAGTGTTGTTCCTAAGGAAAAAAAAATAAATGTTACACGTTTAACTAAAGAACTATACACCTTTATTCAAGATATCTGAGCTTAATTTGTTACGGTTATCAGTTGCTGTTTGGCATTGGAAATGACATATATCAAGTGTGACAAATGTTCAAAGCTCCTCACAGAGGCAATAACGGTTTATAACCACATGACATACATGGAACCTTTATCCTTTTAAGTAATAGTACCATAATGTGTCTAGCTTTAAACCCCAAACAAAACTTGAACTAACCTGTTGTTGTGCCTGGTGCAGTACCTGTTGTTGTGCTTGGTGTAGTACCTGGTGTGGTTCCGGTGTTGTTCCAGGGGTTGTTCCGGGTGTTGTTACAGGCGTTGTTCTAGGTGTTGTTCCGGAGGTTGTTCCAAGTGATGTTCCTAAGGGAAACAAATAAATGTTACACGTATTACTAAAGAACTATACACCTTTATTCAAGATTTCTGAGCTTAACTTGACAAAGTTATCAGTTGCTGTTTGGCATTGGAAATGACATTATCGGGTGTGACATATGTTTAACGCTACTGGCGGAGGCAATAACGGTTTATAATCACATGAAATTCAGAAAACACAAATCCTTGGAAGTACCATAGTGTGTCTAGCTTTAAAGCCCAAACAAAATTGACCTTACCTGGTGTTGTGCCTGGTGTAGTACCTGGTGTGGTTCCCGGAGTTGTTCCTGGTGTTGTTCCAGATGATGTAGCTGGCGTTGTTACAGCAGTTGTTCCAGGGGTTGTTCCGGGTGTTGTTCCTGGCGTTGTTCCAGGCGTCGTTCCGGGGGTTGTTCCAAGTGTTGTTCCTAAGAGAAACAAATAAATGTTACACGTATGACTAAAGAACTATACACCTTTATTCAAGATTTATGCGCTTAATTTGACATGGTTATCGGTTGCTATTTGGCATTGGAAATGATATATATCACGTGTGACAAATGTTCCAAGATGCTGACAGAGGCAATAACGAATTATAACCACATGACATACAGAGAACCCTTATCCTTAAAAGTACTATAATGTGTCTAGCTTTAAACCCCAAACAACACTTGACCTAACCTGGTGTTGTGCCTGGTGTAGTACCTGGTGTGGTTCCCGAAGTTGTTCCAGGGGTTGTTCCGGGTGTTGTTCCAGGCGTTGTTCCAGGTGTTGTTCCGGGGGTTGTTCCAAGTGTTGTTCCTAAGGGAAACAAATATGTTACATGCATTACTAAAGAACTATACACCTTTATTCAAGATATTTGCGCTTAATTTGACATGGTTATCAGTTGCTGTTTGGCATTAGAAATGACAAGTGTGACAAATGTTCAAATTTGCTGACAGAGGTAATAACGGTTTATAACCACATGACATACAGGGAACCTTATCCTTGGTAGTAATAGTACCATAATGTGCTAGCTGTAAACCCCAAACAAAACTTGAACTAACCTGGTGTTGTGCCTGGTGTAGTTACTGGTGTGGTTCCCGGAGTTGTTCCAGGTGTTGTGCCAGGGGTTGTTCCCGGTGTTGTTCCTGAGAAGAAATAATTAAATGTTATATACACCTTTTTTTTCTAGATTTCTGCGCTTATTTTTACATGGTTATCAGTTGTTGTTTGGCATTGAAAATGACATATATCAGGTGTGACAAATGTTTAAAGCTGCTGACAGAGGCAATAACAGTTTTTAATATATGTATTAATATGGAACTAAATACCTATATTCAAATGTCTGCGCTTTATTTAATTGATTATCAGTTGCTGTGTGGCATTGGAAATAACATATATTAGGTGTGACAAATACTCAAAGCTGCTTATACAGAGGCAATATTGGCAATTACTGCAGTAACAATTATCTTTGTTCGACCTAAATCTTCTAACTGTATAGTATAGGCCAAATTTCCATGATCCTAACATCATTTTCTACTTGGTTTATCTTCTTCTTATCTCAATTCCAGTCAAACTGTTATTGGAGTTCTGGTCATCAAATTACATTTCGCAATAAACAGTTTCAAAGTATTGTGAAATTAGATTAGGTGTACATAAATAAGATTTAGGGATTATCGAATCGAATTTTTTTTTTAAACATTGGATAACTAGAATTTATTTCAATTCGGTATGATATACAGTGTAAAGGTAACATTTTTGCAATTTGGCATAAAAATAATGATTTTTTTTTAAATGTTATGTTAGCACGAAAATACGAAAAAATTGACATTGCTTAATTTTGCTTCATGTTCATGTGACCTGAAATAAGATGTAAAACAGTAAATTGCAGTTAATTGTAGTCGTATATCATATTCATTCATTTCTCAGCAACTTCTTTTGTTTGCCTTTGTAATATGTGAATGTATGTTTGTATCTGAATAATTTGTCAGATAAATTAAAGATTGAGTTCTGGGAAAGATGAAAAATTATTTGTGGGATTCCTCATGTCAGTTTTGAAATAAATCACAATAGAAATGTGCCCTAAAAAGATCGCTCTTCGAATGTGCTATTTGAAATGCTCTTCAATACTCTATGACAATACACAGCTGATGAGCTTGGACCAAACAGTCATTCTAAATGTGTATGTAGTCACATACACCGATTTCCAAGTGTAGCCAATGTGATTTTATTGAAATGGAGTCAATCTTCTTATCAATTTGATGAACCCAAATCCACTTCCAACACCAATCCATATGAACTACATAATCAACATTTTCCAAATGATTTCAAGACAGTTTCTCTTATAATCTTCTTACATGACCAGAACTCAAGTTTATCTTAAAACACGCAATCTCATTTGTAGTTTGAGCTCTTACGAAATCGTTACTATGCTTCTAAAGTATAAGATATCATGTTAGCACGTCCAGTAATGTACAGATTCAACATATGTATTCATGTTTACATGAACGGCTGGACTTGACAGTGAATTCACATGTAGAATGCATTGGCGCGTTTAGTGTAATGGTGGGGTAGGGGGTTGTCCGGACGCAAAACAAACTAATGCTGTCACTTCCTCCTTTTAAATCTATCGTTATATACGGATCAGATAGCTCGAGCCATCATGAGTAATTTTCCTTCATATGAAATATTGCATGTAAACTTCTCAGAATAACTGCCTGACGTCAATTACCGTCCGGATAACCAACCTATCCGGACATAGGCGGTGATAGGAGGGGGATGAATCCGAACTAAACTAAAGCTGTCAGATTTTGCAAAGAAGATGGCACTAATTGATGTGAATATTGTTTTCATGTACAGGTTAGTCAGCATACAGATTTCATGAGGCTTGTATCCAGAAGAATTATATTTACTTTCTGGATTGATATATCGAGATATTTAACCAACCTGTCCGGACACAGGATCGTGTGGGTAAACATACCTGTATCACATAGATCTCCTCCCCATCCGGGTGGACAGACGCAAGTGAACTCATTAATCCCGTCCTGGCATGTGCCATCGTTAGCACACGTCACTCCTTCGCATTCGTCAATATCTGCCAAAAAAGGGCAAACAAAATGGATAACGATTCCTATGAAAATTAGACAGTGACGAATTTCAGAAAGAGAATAGGCTATTAAAAGAAAAGTTGTTGAAGGTTCAATTTAGGTAATTGAACTGAGACCTCATTCCTCCACACTCATAAATATCTGCAAAAATATTGTGAAAAGAATTTGTATTCAATTGAATTCAATTAAACTCAATGTATTCGTCCATCTTTAAAAAAGTACAAGTATAACATAATATTAACACATTGTATTAACATAATAATATGAACATAAAAATAAAGGGATTCCCTTAGTAAGCAAGTGAGCGAGTTGCTTGTAAACAGGGTCCCGGTATACAATATCCAATTTACAACTTTTGGTTTTATAATTACATTTGAGAAAATTATAAAACAGCAAAATTATATATTTAAATTAAAAAATTGCAAAAGAAGATGATATTTATGGTATAAACAAAAGAATAGGTATCTGATCTAAGTCGAACCGGGTAAACAAAAATCCCTTTCTTTTTTAAAAAGCCAAAAAAAAAAAGGCAGACATTGTGACAGAATTGTCTTTCATGCCAAATAATAATAATAGCCTAATAGTCCACTCCAAATTTTATTAAACCGAAACGGAAATTCTTTTTGCCCAATTGATCGTGAGCCCGGCAGCCACTGAGCAGCGCCAGATCGACGTTGCTCTATCCCTTATTGTTGAACGCCAAACAAGGTAGCAACAACTCCCATCTTTTAACGTCTTTTGGTATGATGCTCAACATGCAATATGTTATTTCGTTCATTGTTTGTTCATTTGGTTATCTCATTGGTTTAAATTGGCGTTATGGCACAAAACGGGTAGAGGGCACCATAAACAAGCTTATACTGACGCCCTACTAAATGTTAATAGAAACCTCACCCCAAGGAATAATTAAGGTATTCTAAAAAATTAGATGTATTCCTGCTCTTTGATATACAATATTCCTTACGACAATGTACAAGAGATATATAAATAAAGATGTTCTTGGCATGATGTGATACCTTTTAGCATAACATGGGTACAGCCATTTTATTGAAAATGTGACGTACCAGATGAAGATGGACATGTATCATGGAAAAAAAATTAAAATCAATAACAAAACCTTTACTTTTCAATGAGGAAGAATTATGGCTGAGAAGATGGAAATTATATTTGGAGAAAAACATATAGCAGGGGAAGAATTGTAACTAATTCATTTAGAAATCCTAAAATGTAGCAGTAGACAAAGCAATTTCACTTATAAGAAACCTTTAACCCAGAATAGCACCACTTATTTATGCAATTTGCGTTCTAGCAGATGTTATATAATAGCAGGTGAATGAAATGCTTCATCACCACACACACCTGAAAAAGGAAGGATCCATAAATTTGAACACATTTACTTGATAAACGACTTCACATATTACGTCACGTTATCAGAAACTGGCGATGCCCACGTCGTGCTGAGAAACTGTACATTGTTCCTGCTGTATGCCTCTCTCAAACACTTTGTAAATTAATGGGCAAGAATATAATAAATACAAATAACAAGTTATTTCTTGGAGTGCGGTTTTGAGGTTGGTAGAAGCTTAAACTACATGTTGAAATTATCTCAACCAATGATGTATTGAGTCTGCTTATCACATTAAGGTTACACCGGAAAATAAAATATAAAAATCGGTAATCTTGAGTACTTGGGTGCGTTTATCGTCATTGGCAGAATGTTTAAAACCATGTAAACCTTATGACACATATCTATAACGACAACTGAAATAATTATGATTAAAAAAACGATTCGAATGTCTTGTCTGCATATGAAATGTGAAGAATCGGGTAATCTCTTCCTATACACCCCTAGTAGCAGTACTATGATATACTGGTGGAGACTCTTGACTGTTACAAGAGAGGTCACGAGTTTGAACAAGCTCGGTACTTTGATTTTTGGAGACTGAAGATATTTGACCCAGATCCCCCTTCTCATTGATCGAGTGAATTGGTGCAATGCTTTGGTAATGAAAACTTTGAGGTCCGAGAGAAGAGCAGGATAAAAATTTTTCCTACCCTGGGTAAATAAAACTGAATTATTGATGATCATTCTTACCATTTTCACAGATGGGCCCTTCATGTCCCGTGAGCCTACAGTCACATGTGAAAGAACCGTCGTTGTTGATACAGAAACCTGAATTCTGGCAAGGAGTTGTTTCACATTCATTGATATCTATTGAAAAAAAATATATATAGATATTTCGTTCAGTTAGGGGGGGTAAGGTTACTTTTTTGTTTACAAACAAAGTTTGAGGGGAGTTTCTTCCAAAACACACACATAAAACAAATTGAGGGGGTTCGACACCCCCCCCCCCCCCACCCCTGCCTACGCTTCTGGGTAAGTGTATAATTGTGATCTCATGCCTTGTTCCTTTGGAGTCCGATTTTCTCGATTACTTGATTACTTTCAGATTGCCTTCGCGTCAGACACGCGCAACTAAGACAATGAAAACAATGGATACGTGCAGGGAAGACGTTTCCCATTACCACAATGTTCCCTCTCTCTCTTTCTTTCCCTCTTCCTTTGTATAATTTTATACATGTATATTTTCATACTTTACCATCTTTCTGTTATGGTATCATCACCTCTGGAATTTATTTCATTTTCTACTTAGCTGTGTGTTCTTCATCGCAACGAAGAGTGCGGATAAAAAGGAAATGATGCAAGAAAAAAAAAGTTGTTTCAAGTCAGAATGAAGTTACAGGAAAAGAAATAAATAATATATTGCAAAAGGAATTAGGTAATCTCTGTAATACGTACCTTACGATTGCCAAGATAAAATGTACACAAGTAAGAGTAAAAATCCAAATAGATTCAAGTGCACTATATACATTGTAATTGTGTTTTTTATAAACCATGATCAGTCAGCCTAACTTTTGTAATATACGTCACTGAAAAAAATTAGAAAGTATTACCAATTTCACAATTCTGGCCTTCCCTTCCTCTAATACACTGGCATGTATATGAGCCTTCCCCGTTCTGACAGGTTCCCTCATTTTCACAAGGATTAGTTGCACATTCGTCCACATCTGTTTATTAAGAGAAAACTTTATCACTTTTTGAAGGAAAGATTGACTCGTATTCAAAAACTTAAGGTTGACTAGATGTACGTTAAACCCGTCTCTGCCAGACTCTTTATTTTGTATAAACCACTGTAACAGTAACTCTGATTAAATTATGAGTATGTATGTATTTGTGAATATGTAATTTTGGTTTGTATCACTGTATCTTTGAATGTAAACGATCTATACCTAATAAATCCTCTGATGAGGCAAATAAAAGAAAACACAAAAAACTCTGAATTAATTATTTCAAAGCTTATTTTCATTTTCAAAATTCCTGGCCTCAAACGCAATGCAGTCATTATACAAATTGATATGGTTAATTTTGTAGAATAAGGTGATTGAAACTTGATCATACATACATTAGTGGATTCAAATTAATCGACTTGCATTTTTATTTTGTAGTACAATGTGTAGTCTAGATCAATCTGGATTTATAAACAAAACAAAAAGCAAAAAAATTCGTCACTAAAATGTAACACAAAAATGCTATGGCTTACAAAATCCTTACAGATTTTTTTTTTTTTGCTTACACATTCAATGTTCAGAAAATTAGGTAAATTTGTCTACATGCCCGAGGTGATATAAATACATAACAATATCACCCAACTCTCTAGATCATTAGTAGAAAGAAACACTCACCGATGTCGCACAAAAAACCTTCGTAACCCGGCGCACAGTTGCATGAGAAGGAGCCCTCATTATTGGCACATGTTCCTTGGTTACCACAGGGGTCGTTCAGGCATTCGTCCGTATCTACCAAAAGTAATTAGAAAATTACTTTCTCTTTGATTTCTGGCTTTAAAAACTGTTCATTTTTTTCTCGAAATCTGCGAAGAATTTACTATATCAAATTAGGATCTTTGCTTACAAGTCTACAATTTAGGTTGCCGTCAACATCAGCAAAATATATAAATGTTTAAGCTATATCATATGCAAAGGTATTCTCTCTGTGGTATATTTATTCCCAAAATATTGCTATGAAATAGTGGGTTTGAAAATAATTATCTGACATTTTTTTTGTAAACATTTGATATCTAGTAAGAATATATTTCAATTCGGTTTGATATACAGTGTTAAGGTAACATTTTTGCAATTTGGCATAAAAATAATATATATATATTTTTTTAATGTTATGTTAGCAGGAAAATACGAACAAAATTGACATTGCTTATTTTTGCTTCATGTGACCTGAAATAAGATGTAAAACAGTAAATTGCAGTTAATTGTAGTCGTATATCATATTCATTCATTTCTCAGCAACTTCTTTTGTGTGCCTATGTAACATGTGAATGTATGTTTGTATCTGAATAATTTGTCAGATAAATTAAAGGTTGAGTTCTGGGAAAGGTGAAAAATCATTTTTGGGATTCCTCATTCTTTAAATGTCAGTTTTGAAACAAATCACAATAGAAATGTGCCCTCAAAAAGACCGCTCTTCGAATGTGCTATTTGAAATGCTCTTCAATACTCTATGACAATACATAGCTGATGCGCTTGGACCAAACAGTCATTCTAAATGTGTATGTAGTTACATACACCGATTTCCAAGTGTAGTCCATGTGATTTTAGTGAAATGGAGTCAATTTTCTTATCAATTTGATGAACCCAAATCCACTTTTTCCAAATGATATCAAGACAGTTTCCCTTATAATCTTCTTGCATGACCAGAACTCAAGTTTATCTTAAAAAACTCAATCTCATTTGTAGTTTGAGCTCTTACGAAATCGCTAATATGCTTATACAGTAAAAGACATCATGTTATTAAACACGTCCACTAATATACAGATTCAACATATGTATTCATGTTATATGAATGACTTGACTTAAAAGTGAGTTCACATGCACGTTTAGTGTAATGGTGGGGTAGGGGGTTGTCCGGACGCAAAACAAACTAATGCTGTTACTTTCTCTTTTAAAATTTATCGTTATATACGGATCAGATAGCTCGAGCCATCATGAGTAATTTTCCTTCATAATATTGTCCTACATAAGTTTTAAGAGATTTATGAAATATTGCATGTAAACTTCTCAGAATAACTGCCTGACGTCAATTACCGTCCGGATAACCAACCTATCCGGACATAGGCGGTAATATAGGAGGGGGATGAATCCGAACTAACTTAAAGCTGTTAGATTTTGCAAAGAGGATGGCACTAATTGATGTGAATATTTATTTTCATGTATAAGTTAGTCAGCATACAGATTTCTTAAATCTTGTATCCAGAAGAATTATATTTACTTTCTGGAATGATCTAATGAGATATTAAACCAACCTGTCCGGACACAGGATCGTGTGGGTTTACATACCTGTATCACACAGATCTCCTCCCCATCCAGGTGGACAGACGCAAGTGAAATCATTAATCCCGTCCAGGCATGTGCCATCGTTAGCACACGTCACTCCTTCGCATTCATCAATATCTGCAAAAATAGGGGCAAACAAAATGGATAACGACTCCTATGAAAATTAGGCAGTGACGAATTTCAGAAAGAGAATAGGCTATTAAAAGAAAAGTTGTTGAAGGTTCAATTTAGGTAATTGAACTGAGACCCCATTCCTCCACACTCATAAATATCTGCAAAAATATTGTGAAAAAAAATTTGTATTCAATTAAATTCAATTAAATTCAATGAATTTGTCCATCTTTAAAAAAGTACATGTATAACATAATATTAACACATTGTATTAACATAATAATATGAAAATACAAATAGAGGGATTCCCTTAGTAAGCAAGTTGCTTGTAAGCAGGGTCCCGTTATACAATATCAAATTTACACCTTTTTTTTATAATTACATTTGAGAAAATTATAAAACAGCAAAATTATATACTTAAATTAAATAATTGCAAAAGAAGATGATATTTCCCTTGGGTACTAGGAATTAATGGCATAAAAAAAAAAAATAGATATCTGATCTAAGTCGAACCGGGTAAACAAAAATCCCTTCCTTTTTTAAAAGCCAAAATAAGGCCTACATTGTGCGGAATTGTATTTCATGCCAAATGCTCAACATGCTATGTTATTTCGTTCATAGTTTGTTCATTTGGTTATCTCATTGGTTTAAATTCGCGTTATGGCACAAAACGGTTATAGGGCACCTTAAACAAGCTTATACTGACACCCTCTGGTAGCACTTCAAGCTCCAGAAGCATGGATAATGCTTTATCCCAAATCATAAACAGTACTGTATGTATATATATATATATATATATATATATATATATATATATATAATGTCTTGCCAAACGACGTTAGTGCCTGACCGGGATTCGAACCTTCAATCATTGGATTGAGAGTGAAGTGAATGAACTTCTATACCACGACACCTTAACCTCCACGTAATATGATTAAATGAGTAAAGAGTTAATCTCTTGCCATATTTGCCAGGCATCACTTACTTCTTAAACATGATCTGCCCGTGAATCCGGCGGTACAGGAGCACGTGAAGTCTGAAAAGTCTTCGGCATCGATGCACATAGCTCCGTTCTGACATGGCTCGTTCTCACAGAAGCCTGTGTGATTCAAATATAATGATGATGATGATGATGATGATGATGATGATGATTAGGATAATAATAATATTAATGGCAAAAATAATAATTTAAAAAATAACAATAATGATAATATTAATATAATGATATGATTCAAATGATTCAAATGATTTTATTTCGCATGCAAAACATAATACAATGAATAATTATATTACAAAAATATGCAATGAAACGAAAAATATAAAAGAAAAAGCCCGAGAAAAGTGGAACTATCTGGAAGCAGAGCTTGTTGAAGTGTTAGTTCCTCAGATGCTGTTTTACAATATAACGTGAACAAAGTATGCTTAGAAAATCAATAAGTAGACAAAATATGTAGCTAAGAAATTATAGATTTTATGGGGAAAAAATTAAAGAGAGGAAAAAATAGTAGAAAGCAAAAAGAAAGATATTACAAAAAGGGAAAATGAATGATTGCAAAAGCTCTAGAAGAAGGAGGTTGGATCAGTAGAAAGAGGGAGAACGAGACTGAGCCGAGAGTCAAACAAACCGAGATATATAGGACTAATAATAAGTTTGTTTATCCAGAGAAGCCCCACACCCAAAAAGAATTTTTTTTTTTTTTTTTTTTTAGAAATCCCTGTTATCCAGGCTCTTCATACTTAACTGTATAAAACATAAATTTTTCTGTTTCGGAATTTAAAAAAGTGTGAATCGAAGTGGCTATTTTCTTTCGATCTTGTACCTCTTGGGATTTTGTTGTCATGTTTGCATGTTGTATTTTTTGTTGAAATTTGAATATCACTGTGATGTAGCCTTGCTCTCTGTTCTCTATCCCAAGTTTCCAGGCGGCGGATCCACGGGCCGATTCTACCAGCCCGCCCCCCCCCTACTCAAACGGTAAAAAAATAGGATAAAAATGTAAATTATACTCTTTTTTTTACTGAGTCGGGGCAAAATTTATCCTCAAAAACTGGACAAAAAAAAAATGTGCTCTTACCCACCCACCCCTCCCCCCCCCCCCCCCCCCCGCTTATTCACCGGCCGGTTGAGTCGGCGCAAAATATTTTCTCAAGATTTGGTCGTTTAAAAAAAAGTAGAAAGTTATGAACTATGTAATGACATGATAAGCTATGGAAAACTGTGAACATTACAAGACAAATTGCCAACGTGATGGCATCATTCCCTTTCAACCCACCAATTATTTTTCCTACATTGATAATACGAATTCTCTTTTTGACCAAGAATATGATTTCCCCGCAACATGAAAAAGTTAAGTTTGTAATGATATTTTTGTTTTGCATATAGACATTAAAGGTAAAGACCAGTTATGGTCATGCGATTGCATTGTGAAAGAAACGTTGTGGAATCGATCAGAAAAGGTTGATCATCTAGCATCTAGCATCTGCAAGGTTCTGGAATCATCAAAATGATAAGAAATTTGGCCCTTTCTTTGTAAAGTTACAAGCACTATACACAGAAAGATGTTTATGGGACTACCCTATATCTCTCACAGACCATGAGAGAAACAAATTTACCAAATATATGAATTAGTAGGCGGTTTCCCGGCAATTTTTTTATCATCATGTATTAGTCAAAACATATTCTTTCACATGATTGGTAATGAGAGCTTCCATTTCATTTCTTGAAATTGGGGCGTTTCCAATACTGGTCTTTACCTTTAATACGGAGTAATACTGTTAAAATCATGAACATTTCGATATATATTTTTTAATATGATAAAAGAGTGATTATGAGAAATTAATTTTTTTTGTGTAATGATATATTTTTAAAATCATGAATACAAATGTTGTGAAGATGTAAATGGAAAACATATTGCTTTACTATGACTTAGTTTAGTTCAATCATATTCTTGGAAGAAAAAAATAGAATTTGTATTGTAATTTGACAAACATTGTAAAAGTCTAACCTGAAGTCATTGTTACCGGTCCAACATCGTTTGAAATCGTACTCAAGGCTTCTAGAACACTGTTCAGAACATCGTCGAATATATCCAGCAGTTGTTCAGGTTCTCCAGAAAAGACAATGTAAATAATTATGAAGTCAACGTGCCAGCTGCCTTCCCTTTAAAAGGATAGAATAAAAAAGAGGGAAAAAAGAAGAAATGTTGTCAAAACCTTGATTAGACATTGATCTTTATGTCCCTCAACGACTAAAACTATTCTTTTAGCTAACTCTGCCCTATATATTGTGTAAAAGTTATGAATGAGATATTATTATACATTATGCAATTTGCTCTATTTTGATCGAGAGTGACCATGGCAGTGCAGAGTAACATGTTTTCCGTACCTGTTTGCAATAGATATGGTGTTGCACAAATGACAATTGTAATTTATATCTACATTTGCAATACTCTGGCCATCTCTCGACATGACACACAGATTATTTCGCGGAGTAATGTATTTAAATTGTGTACACACGATGAGCTATATACATTCAACTTTTATACATTCTTGCATTTCAGTAGTCAGAATGCATATTTGATACTTTTCGTTTTTTTATGTGGGGAAATGTGCAGAAATGTTTTGCTTGCTAGTAACATCTCCCCTTCCAATGTGTACAATTAGGTCAAATGCTCTGTTATATATCTTTGTATTCTAACTCTTATTGCAATAATATTATACAACAAGTGAATGTAATAGCTCGTCGCTAGGTAGACGTGTATAAATTTGAATAGATTTTGAATTACACAACAGTTCTACAAAACGTCTTCATATTTTTGATGACTGTCGGAGCTTGCTCGTCTCAGCATCAACGAACGTATGCCATATCATGAGGTTTCTTAATAAAATAAACTGCTCAACGATGGACAAATATGGCTGTCACTATTAGTAATGATAGCGACAAAATATCTATCTTTAACAAAGGCAAAGGGTACGAGAGCTCACAATGAGCAATTTGCATTGCAACGGATGAATGATGAAATCATATTAGCCTTTCATTAGCCACCAATACCGATTGGCACGACCACTTTAGGCTTGCCTAGTCTGTCGATCAGCACAAAAAATAGGCCCCAAGTAACAATAGGATTGCATCGTGCTATACAAAAGATTTGCATCCTATAAAGGCTTGTTCAGATATTGCGCAGTAAAGAGCGATTTCTTTTTTTATTTGGTGTAACTGAATGGCAATCGCGCGCAACAAAGGACTCTGGACACTACTGCACATGTCTGTATATATCATCTTTTTCCTGAACATTATGAAATAAATCAGATTCCTTTGGCTGAAGTATTCCGTGAGAAATACAATGTGGTATATAAATAACATGTGTGTGGTAGGTAAGAGGGTGCCGTCTGTTAATTCGTTCCCATCACCTTACCGAATCTCGAGGATCTGAGCACCGGCATAGGTAGGATCATTTGCGTACTGGGCATCAATCTGTTTAAGGAGAATATCAAATAATGTAGTATTATTTACGGGTTTTAGATATTTCTTTTGAGATGTAGCATTAGGGTGAAATATTTATGAGTAGTTTTGGATTCAATTTAATGCAAAAGTATTTATGAATTAATGACAAGAACATAACTCCATCCAAAAAAATAAATAAATAACATTGGCGCCAGGTGAACATTATGTATGCGGTTCTAGAAATATAAAATACAACTTAGGTAATCCCGATATCTTCTCCCATGAATTAATGTACCTTTCATTTGCCACCAGTGTCGATTGACATGTATAGGATATGGGTGGACATTTAACAGCTAAATTATTCACACCCTTACCAAGATTTTTAATCATTCATATGTGAAAATTGATTTATCCTGATTTATGTTTTTGAGAATGTGACAAATCAAAGCGTACATCTAAGATTATTCACCAAAGGCCATAATTCAATTAGTCCACCTTTCATTCTTAAGTTACAAAAACACATACACATCGAATTACTTGGAGTATGACAAATGCAGTTGGTAACTTATGTATATGTATGTAACACTCACACGCACACGCAGACACATACGCGCACACACACAATGCGTATATACCTAAATGAAATTGATTCCTTTACATGTGACAGACAACGATAACATAAAGAAAAAATAGGACATGAGACAAGGTTGAACACTTGCATCAAGTAAATGAGAATGGGTATAACCAAGACAGACACGATATGTGTAAGACGAGATAATATATATACAAGCATTATAAAAGCATAGTATAGGTTTTCCCGCCCAACTTCGTAAACTTAGCATCCGAATTAACGTTACGTTCATTCAAGTTCGTGCGAAATTGAATGACTATGTAGATCAACATTCAAAAAGCTAATTGCGTCGTTCAATTTGATTTAGTAGCATGCGATTTCATACTCTTGTCACGGAGAAGTGCAAAACGAGCATTCAATTTAGAAAAGCGTGCAAAGAGCATTCAAATTCGCGCCGGACAGACGGTGGTATGTATTCGAGCATTCAATTTAGTGATTAGGCATCCATATGTGACATTTGTGCATTGCTTTTCATTTGATGTTAATTTGTCACTTAATATACTTCTGTTTGAATAATTTAATGCTAAGTTTACTTGTAGGAATGATTATGCGTATTCGTTAGCAGATATCTGTCATTACACAGGTAACTGTCCTCAGAGAAGGCGCACAATTTGTGACTTCTCTTCTTCTTGTAAGAAAAAGCTATATAATTATACACAGATCCTGGACAGCGGTAGAGTTGAGCTTTAGACATGGCCATGATGGAAACAAAATACAATGATGAATAAAGAAAAATATGTGAAATGAAAAGAAAAAAAGATTACCCACTCAATCCAGATTGATAAAAAAAAACATTTAAAAAATAACTTCATTTATAATGAAAGATATGAAGACATGACTGTATAAAGAAATGTTTCATTAAAAATAAAGATCGACAGAAAGAGAAAATATTGAATGCAATATAAATATATCAGACAAATAAGAAGATTGTATAATGTGAAATCATGTCAGAAAAGATCATAGAGAAAAAGAATAAACAAATGAACATGAAAATGTGAATATCCGAATAAACATCGAGCCTCATACAATAATTATGAGGTCTAGTTTTAATTTGAATGACCCGATTGCGAAAGAGGTTGCCCATAGACGAAAATGAAACCGCAATTCGACAAAGAATTGTCCTCCCACTCAACTTTGGCGAAATTGAATGACGTTAACGCATTTCCAAATCGACTGAACCAAACGTTAATTTAAATGTGCTTGATTCGAAAATTCGGTGACTCGAAACGAAATTGAATGCAAAAAGTTTAAAAATGAAACAGGGAAGCAACGAGTGGAGAAAATTTGCTCGAACATGAATGCACGTTAGTGAAATTAATCGCTGCTTTGACGAAATTGGCCGGGAAAACCTATACTTAAATTCTGTTTCCACATGTTGTAAATGATGGCGCTCCCCTATATGATCATTTCCATAAAATTAATTATTTATGGAATAGGTTTTGCATATTCCTTCTTTAAAACGCATAAAACTTTTCTAAGTAAATACTTCCTTAAATGAATTGGAGAAGGAATTTGACATAATAATCACTATATAAGCCGTGGGGGCGCAATTGGACGGGTACAGGTAGGTGTTTTTTGTGAGGTGAAGCTACGGTCACAAAGGTTCATACAAACAACAATTTCGTACGAATCTCCCTGCTTTTCCATTGTCTTCCCGATTTTCCATTGTCTGAAAATCGACCGTACGGCGTTCAAAGCAGTTCGTAATGGCATTTGGGACCGAGGCTTTAATGTACTATATCTGAAGAAATTTCGCTATTATGTTCAAAAGGAGACTACCTGAAAAAAGAACAAAGGAGACAAATCACTTACGGCGCTTGTGATTTCGACCACAGCTTCCATATACGCCATAGACTTGTTGTCTCTCAGCTCTTCAGTGAACTGTTTATCATCAAGGATCACATTGAGATTCACGGTAGCCATTGTGGTATTCTGTTGCATATCTATAAAAAAAAATGGACGTCATTCAAATCCTGAGAATAATGCTTAAGTGCAACGAAAATATTATGCATTGATAATTACATTAACATTACAGCACAGTGCGTACAAAAGTTGTTAACTTTGATGATTAGTATAAGGTCACAAAGCAAAAGATAGTAGAACTTTTGATTCGGCAAAAGATATGTAGAACACGAAGGATCTTGATGAGAGAGAGTGAAGAAAAAAAAACCACCTAGTTGGTTAATCGTAAAGATATTGTGAAAGAAGAGATATTTCCTTCTGTTTGCATTAATTTCATGTTGGACAGCAATTCGATGAATGTTCAAAAAAATTGTATAAATATTGGAATTTCTTAAGGTCTTATCCGTATGATAACAGGATTGCTTAGCATAACGTTATGCATAACTTAATGATGAAGTAATGCAGAATATATAAGAGAACAAAAAGGCAGGATATATTTTCCATTAACTCTTCTCCTTTTGAAGGTCTAACTTATTATTTTAGTTATTAAATGAACCAGGCTAAAGCCATGCTTGACGAATAAAATCAATCAATCAATCATGCATGTGAAAAACGGAAAAACTCAAACGTGCAATCTCACCAATTTTATCTATTATATATTCATGATAATACAAAGGCAAACTGTGCTAACTGCTGTTAAGTTCGTCAAATTGACAAAGATTCTTTTAGTAGAAAAACAGCACTTGATTAAACGAAGGGATACATGAACTGCAAGAATAATTATATTTAAGGTATATTCTACCCAAATGCTATATCCAACAATTTAGAAACTTCGTCATCATGATTCTGTTCATTAAATCTGTTATGTACCAAAACCAGGTCTTGTAGCACAAAGGTTTTCGATCAATTTGCAAGTTTAAAACAACGATTCTGATTTGTTAGTTTTCAGCCTTTTGAGCAATAACTATGTACATGCAACGAAACTGTAGATTGGCCATTTCGTGGTTGTTTTGTAATTGATTGCAAATCATTGTGTTACATTCCCTAGGCCTAAAATTACTAAGAATGCCATATGATCCGTATTTTACTTAAGATCTAAACCAGGCGATGGGATCAATTAAGCTTGCTCTCAAGTCGAGTTATTTTTGTTTAAGTTTGAGGTCTCAGTGTTTTCTCTTCGTTTTAATCTTATCCTTGCGTCGGGTGTAACTGAAGCCAGTAGTGAAATACGGGCCAAATGCTTTTCTAACCACATTCTAAAAACATTCATAATATATCAATTGTGATATTAAAAAAGTGAGTACATCTGTAGTGATCACCAAGGATACTTTTAGCCTTAAAATTATCAATTCCAAACTGCCTTTATACGAGCAATAGATTGTTGAATACCTGTAGTCGATTGTGTTGTAATTGTTGTTGGCATTGGCGCTGTCTCTGATGGTCCTGCTGTCCCCGTGCCAACTGTCACATCTATAGATTAAATTAGAATTTAGTTTAATAATGATATGAATAATAATCATAATAATAAATGATAGTAGGAGTAATAACACTAATAATAATAATAATAACAATAACAATAATAATAACAACTAGAAATTTAATTCGTCACGAAGACGAATAAGGTGGTCTGTCTAAGTCTTATGATAGATTTGAGAATGGGAGAAGTTATATAGACATGTAAACAATTATGATCATGATGAACATGATGATGATCATGATAGTAAAGGTGATGATGATCATGATAATGAAAATGTTATATGATGATAAAAACAATAATGTTAATGATGATGATAATGATGATGATCATGGTGATGTTGATGATCATCATCTTCAGACCATGATGATGATGATGATGATAATGATCATGATCATGGTGATGTTGATGATCATCATCTCCAGACCATGATGATGATGATGATGGTGACATTGATGATGATGATGATAATGATGATATTGATGATGATGATGACGATGATGAGTATGAACATGATCCTGACATCTGATTGAAAAAATGAGGAAATAATTAGATAGCAAATAGTCTCAGCTACAAGATACTAAAATTTGGGAGAAAACTGTTGAATAATAACCGAGATACTGGTCAAAACACATTGTCATGCAGATACATGTTTTGAAAAAAGTGACCTCCCATAGACATAACACGCAAATATGACAAATTATGCATTGTCGCCTTTAATCGAATATTTTACTATGATGACGTCAGATAAATGAAAAATAAATGACAAATTTCTGATAGAGAATTATCTCAGCTACAACATATCAAAATCTGGGAGAAAATCGATCACCGATAAGTGAGATAATCTCAAATGAACAAAGACAAAAATGACGTCATCAACAAAATACATTTGTTTGAGTTTAGATGCCAATATGATGACTTTATTTCACTTTGTACGAGTCAGGGTGGTATGAAATCATATCTCCAACTCATGCTTTCTCCAACCATGATATAAAAATTGGGGGTCAATGGACTATCTGAAGAGCTATTTCGATTTTTAAAATGGCATGTTTTTGATCAAATTTGCACTATATTGCCCATAGCAGTACGCGCGGATTTTGAACTTTGACGCACGCTCACGGCCTTATGAAATATGAAGAGTGACTGAAATTAATGTAAATTGTCAATTATGTTAAGAGGAATCCAAATCATGTAAACATTTTGAATTTGACCTTTTCCGCGCGCTGTGAGCGCGCACACCGCGCGCGGGGACACTTACGGACGGAAAATTTTGAAATGCTTAAAATGACCTGATTCGTACTCTCGTTTAATAGTTTAGTGATTTTGAGCAATTTAAAATTTTTAACGCGCACATACGCGCGCGTCATGACCTTTATGTGACCTTTGATGACATGACCTGTTGACCCTTGACCTAAAGTATATGTGATATGAATATGAATGACCTTTGCTGATGCATCATGAAGATATGATGGATAACGTGATTTCACAAAATGGCGCCTGGATGACGTCACGATAACCTAATGACCTTAAAAATGTTTCTGTCACGTCTCATGATAATGACCTATGACTGTGCCAAAATTGAATCAAATTGACATAACCAATCTTACGTTATCCGACACACAAAAAAGTGAAGAAATAAATAAAAATAAAGAAATAATAATAATAAAGAAGAAAGAAAATTCTGACGAAATCAATAGGTGGTCTGTTGATAACAGACCACCTAATAATAATGATAATACAAATAATAATGATAACAATAATAATAATAACGATTATAATAATAATGAATAATAATAATAATAATAATAATAATGATAATAATAATGCTAATAATAATAATAATAACAATAATGATAATATTAAACGTTTTAAAGGCGGCAAATCTACTTGACATCAAATGATCAAGGCGCACTAATGCAAAAGATAAATAACACAGCTGGATCTGCATTATGAACTCCTGAACAACACGAGTAAGAGAGCACATTAAACAAATGAAAGAGAAAGATTTATTGTTCGTCAAATCGCGAAGATACATTTTAGATTTTTTGAACTGATCCGCTATTACGAATCTCTAAAAAGGACAGCATTCCACAGCGAAGGCATATCATGTGGAAAGGTTCTCTCCAAACTTAGAATTCAGTTTAGGAACAAAAAGTAATCAAGAGTTTTTAGAGCGTAGAGATCACGACGTAAACTAATGATGGGGGTGTTTTAAAATTTGAAAATCGCGCCGACCGATAAATCGTTCAATGTGGAGGGGGTAAGGAGCACCCCCCCCCCCTCCCGGGTACGCGCCTGATGGCATCAAATACATTTTGGTGAAACCCTGAAGAAGGCCCTCTATCGGCTTTTGTCTTCTATTTTCCTCAGGTAAGTCTATTCTTCTGCTTCTTCTTTTCATTTTCTCTTTTTCTTCTTAAGTATTTCTTTCCTTTTATTTCTGTCTATCCATAGGCTTACTCATGTTTTTCCTTCTTCATTTATCTTTTGTTCGTCTATCCTCAAAAATGTCTCTTTGTTTCGATCTATCCTTATGACTTTTGTTGTAATTTTTTCCTTTTTTCATCCTTTTTTTACCTATAAAACCCTTAGGTTGTCGTTTTAATGGCATGTTCTCTGTCAACAATGTTATTGATTAGATTTCAAACATGCAAAAGATTAAAAAAATGATAGTGTAACACAAATCATTAAATGCAAGTTACATGTTCTTCGGGATTTCTTTTTGAGGGGGAGAGGGGAATGTTGAAACCATCTAGACCCGCTACTGCTTTTTGTCTCTCTATGAGATGAGAAGAAGTAATCAGTTTCGCTATTCCCCCTGGATCAATCATATTTAATAAAATATATTCCTTTTATTTCCTCTTCTGCATTCGCATTTAACGAAATATCCTTTTCTGTAACTTGCTTCCTTTCAGCGCATATCTCCCTACGCTTTTACTTCTTTGTTTACTAGTAAATCCCCTTTAGTGACATCTCATGTCAGCTAAATTAGTGTGGTCTGTAACTTTGTTGATTTTGTCCTCTGTCTGCGAAACAAAAAAAAAAGGGTATCGGGTTACGCACTGTTGGTTGTTGACCATGAAAAACCGCTGTGCAATAAACGCTAGAGCAGAAGTTCATCACTTCACTATCGCTTAAAATCAAGTAATTGATAAGACCTACCGTCCGATGTCAGAAGAATGCCTACAATCATTCCCACCAGGCCGCCTACGACAATGATACATAGCAGGGCGATGAGACCGTATATGACAAACGCTTTTCCTCGTGTTTTCTCATCCCTCTCCTTACCCACGTCGGAAAAATCTGACGATTCGGTTCCATCCACGATGTATCTCCCCTGCAACCCGCCAGGAGTGGCGACAGAAGCCACATGCGAGTAATGGCGTCCCTCACCACTTAGATCAAAGCCGCGGTTGTGGTGGGTAGCCTGAAATAATTGATAGACAGTGCAGAATGGAAGTTACGATGTACAACAGTGAAAATAAAATTATTTTCCTCTTTACCTTTATCTCGTATTTTTGGAGCCGCAAGGGCGTTTAATCATATCCAATCCAATCCAATTTAATCCAAAAGGCATTCTATGTTATTGACGTTTATAGTGCGTTTCCCTTGCACAAATGGCTCCACATGTTTTGGCTACTTGAATACCCTGTCGGAAGTGAAACATAAAATAGATGAATTTTATATCAACGTAAGGCTTATAAGCAATAGATTGAGAGGAAAAAAGTATAAAATTGAATGAAAAGGTGTTAAAAATGGACAGGAAAACCTAAATATACATGGTTGTTAATCGTGAGAAAATTCACTTCTCCCTCCCTCTCTGTCAAATCCTTCGGATACAAGTTGGGAACTTTTTGTTTTTAATTTCCCTTCATTGTGAAGATTGAAGAGAATGTTGATAATATTAGATTGGAAACAATGTCAAAGAGTTATTTATCAGCTTCTGAATATCCAAATAACATTATAGAACATATACTGTGGTATATTAATGAGGACTCATGACTCTCATACAACAGGTTCGTTCATTGTCATTGCTACTGCTTACACCGCTGGGCAAGGTGTTTTGCCTAAAGATTATACCATGAGACATAGGTAAAGCATGGAACTTTTAATGGTAACACATCCTAGTAATAATGAGGTGTCATAGTAACTGCTATATCAGACATGATTATTACCTGAAAACAATCTTCTGTTTTTTTGTTGTTGAATCAGTTAAACAGTTGGACATGCTTCTACACAGACTCGACAATTTCTCTTTTATATTAGTCAGTTACATCGATTGTTTTCCAAAATAGTTAATTTCTTATTATTTGATTTTCAGTATTAATATTGTTTTTCTTCTACCTTATCGTGACCTCAAATGGCTCTGGCTCAGATTGGTTTGCAATCAAACTAGAATCTAAAGTTACACAAACTTAGATCCTTATATTTTGTTGGGTATTTTTCATTCATATTTATTTAAAAAAATCATCTATGAACAGTAAATGATCATACATCTAATGAAAGAGCATTCTATCCCAAATCTTTCGGTATAATTTTTGTGTGGTATGTGTTCACGCTTGGACGATATGTTGGGATTAAAGTGAGAGAATGAATTGAATGTACCAAATGAGATGCATTGCATATGCTTTTTTGCAGAAGCAAAGTCACAAACACACACACACGCACACAAATGTTCTTTGATATTTAATATTATATATTTGACATGTTATTTTTTGCCTCAATGACCGAATTAATACCCAAATCCCTATTGTTTTATTTAAACATCACATACGCAAGTCAATGCAACACGTAACGTAACAGAAAATATACATGGTCCTTGATGTCGTGGTGGAAATCCCCAGGTTTTTTGGCGACGCACTTAATTACTGACAATAGCATGATTATTCTCCTAACAATAGTTTATATTCAAATTGGGCACGTTGCGAAGTTTGTGTTGGAAAAAGGAAAGGTATGGAAGGTGTGGAGACTTGCGTCGTCATTATTTTTGTTATCACTCTCCTGAGCATGAATTAGAATTGTGACTTTGGAGTATTTTTCTACTGGCCTGTCTACAAAAGCAATTTAGTAAGCCTAGTAAGCTTGTTATAAATTATGTTAAGTTTAAGAACGTTAAACTACACCGCAATGAACAGATTACCTACATTTTTATCTACACAATATAAAATAAGACAAAGAGTTTATAGATGTATCATTATAAATGCTCGATACTACTTAGACAAATTAATACTGGACCAAATTAATGGTTATTACAAATGTACCCAAGCAATGAGAAATTATAATGGTTTATTTATTCAAAAATCACATTGCAGCCCAAAGGCTGAATTGCACGATTTTTTTACAAATCTTTGACATAAAAACAGATTATAATGAACATTGTAAAAAGCATTACACAAAATAATAACTGCATACAAAATTAGTAACGCAATAATATTCAACTAATATTCTTTTACATTTTTAAACCGAAATAGCTAGGATTATCAGATGGTATAAGGGCACATAGATTAATAGATGATCAGATTGAGAGAGGGAGAGAGATAATCAAGAAGGGAGAGAAAAGGGTGGGAGTCAGAGAGGAAGAACTAGTGTTGGAAGAAAAAATACCATAAGGTAAAAACTAAGAATCAGGAGTAACGAAAGCGAGAAATAAGGCTCTAGGTATGTGTTTTTGAATGCTTCATCGTCATATGAGAGAGCAAACCAGGTACAAGGAATACATGATATATTGATATGTGAATATTGTTAAATTAAAATACAATTCATCATTTAAAAAGGTTGTATGCTTAAAATAATATTTAAAAGTGAAATTAGATAAATTATACTTGTACACTATACAGAGTCCAAATAGATAATATTAGGCTATTATTTACATTTAAGAAATAAGAATAAACCAAAACAAGTCTGAGAAAATGATGGAGATGGTTGTGAAAATCCCAATGAAATTATGCGAGATACTAACTGACAATAAAATGATCATTCTCATAACAATAGCCAGTATTCGAATTGGGCAGCTAGACAAGTTCGGGTTGGAAAAAACGGACTGGAATGTGTGGAGAAATTCGTCGTCATTATTTTGTTTTCACTCTAGTGAACTTGAATTAGACTTGTGATTTTGGAGCATTTTCTTCCAGCATATCTACAAAAGCAACACAAAATTCATTGTTTGAAAATGAATGGATATTTTAGTAGGCCTAGTAGGCTTGTTATAGATTATATTAATTTCGAGGACTTTAAACCAGGGAGATGAAAAAAGGGAGTGGAATCGAGCCGCTTTCCTTTGACCCCATGCTCCAAGCCGCCGAAAGGTTAAGCGCTAATTTGCAACTGTTGACCAGGTGGTGAGATAAAAGAGCGCATGAAATTCAAGGATTTAGAATTCCTACATCAGAAAATGGTATCCCAGCAACTGTTCACTGTCCCTTTCAATGATTTCTCATCAATTGCTGAATGTGTAATGAGTAGAACAAGCGAACACAAACTTGTGTAATTTCATCCCCTTTTTCTAACTGCAAAAATACCCCCTAAACGTGAAAACACGCATTAGCAAACTTAAAGTTATCGAAGATTATAAATCATGGATTAAATAACGGGACATTAAAACATGCACAAATTAGCGCATTATCCTAAAATATTGAGTTTTGTTAGGTTCTAATTTTTCTTTTACCAACTCTGGCACACAAATTATTGGATATATAATTATATTATACTAAATTTGAAAAATTGTTTGATGCTCTATTCTCAATACAAACCCCACATAAAGTTTATAATTTACACTAAAATTTTGCTTGTAATTTAATATTTTGTAATGAATGTGAAACTGGTACCTGGCCTCCGAAATTCCCCGCAGTGGAAGCGCGGCTCGGAGCAACCCATGAATCCGTTTGAATAAGTTACAAGAGTTTCCACTCCTCTCTTTCACCTCCCTGGTTAAACTACACCACAATGAACAATTCAGGAAGAAAAAAAAAGATCAATAGTCGCGTCTGCGCTGCTCTGGTGGTTCGTGTCCTGGTCTGGTGCCTGACGTATAGGGGAGGGTTCGCGGTGCATGATGGTGCGACTTAATGGTATTATCACGTGGCTTAAATTGGTCTTCCTGCAGTGCTCTAGTTCCGCGATATTGGGCGGTGGTTCGTCGGAGTTGCGTAGATCGGCATGTTATACGTTAAATCGTGTTTTTATTCTAATTTAATTACTTCTTATTTTTAATGTAGGTTTTCCCGGCCAATTTCGTCAAAGCAGCAATCAATTTCATTAACGTGCATTCATGTTCGAGCAAATTTTCTCTACTCGTTGCTGCCCTGTTTCATTTTTAAACTTGATGCATTCAATTTCGTTTCTAGTCACCGTATTTTCTAAACATGCACATTCAAATTATTTCAATGATTTTCAATGATTTTCAAATTTATTCATGTTTCCAACAAAACATTACAAATCAATTATAAGCATTTAAAACAAATTTAAGAAATACATGTTGAAAACAGAGGGGTCCACTAAAAAGCAATGCTTGTACAAGTGTGAACACCTCAAATGAAACTTAGGAATAATGAGTAATTAAATTAACTAATATGTAACTACAAAAGGAACAACAAAATAGGGGAAATAAAAATTAACCTTGGTTCAGGTACGGATGCGTAAGGGTCATTCAATTTCACCAAAGTTGAGTGGAAGGAGAATTCTTTGGCAATTTGCGGTTTCATTTTCGTCTAAGGGCAACCTCTTTCGCAATCGGGTCATTCAAATTAAAATATTATGATGTTCGATGTTTATTCAGATATTTAGTATTTCATGTTCATTTATTTATTCTTTTTCTTTGTGATCTTTTCTGACGTGATTTCACATTATACAATCTTCTTATTTGTCTGATATATTTATATTGCATTTTATGGTTTTTTTTTCTTTCGACATTCTTTATTTTTGTTGAAACATCTCTTTATTCCTATCTTCATATTTTCATTATACATGTGTTTGAGGTTGTTTTTTGAATGGTTTGTTTTGATCATTCTTGATTGAGTAGGTGATCTTTCTATCTTTTCATTTAACATCTTTTTTTCTTTATTCATCATCGTATCTTGTTTCCATCATGTCCATGTCTATTAAAGCTGAACTCTGTCCAAGATATTTTTATATATAGCTTGTGCTTAGAAGAGAAGTCACAAATTGTGCACCTTCTCTGGGGACAGTTATACCTGTGTAATGACAGATATCTACAAACGAATACGCATATCATTCCTCAAATGAAAAGCAATGCACAAATGTCACATATGTATACCTAATCACGACATGGAATGCTCGAATACATACCACCCTCTGCCCGGAGCGAATTTAAATGTTCTTCGCACGCTTTTCTACATTGAATGCTCGTTTTGCACGTCTCCGTGACAAGAGTATGAAATCGCATGCAACTAAACCAAATTGCATGACGCTATTAGCTAAGTTAAATGTTGATCTACATAGTCATTCAATTTCACACGAACTTGAATGAACGTAACGCTAATTCGAATGCTAAGTTTACAAAGTTGGGCGGGAAAACCTATACTTGAGTTAAAGCAAAGTTATTTCACATCCCCCCACTTTTGAATCCCTAACCCTCTTTAAATCATAAGCCAGTCATTGATGCTGAACATTAATTGTTCTCTTTTCTACCCCATATATATAGTACAAAGGCTTACTCATCTTCCTTTGTAACTTAAAATTAATTTGAAGGAATAGAGACATTATATTTTAGAAATTATTGATAAAAAACATAAGCATAAAATCGTTTGGCTAATGTAAAGACCACGTAATATGTAGCCGACATTATATCAGATAAATTAGAATCATGTGTCAAATTCATGAATAATAAAAAATTTTATATCATGGGAGACCTTAACATAGATTTGTCCTTATCTTATATTGTTTGGGGCCGACACTTTACAAATGTGTATCTTCATTTTCTGTTAAACCTCTTATCAATGAACCAAAAAGGATTACACACGTAACGCATACTATTACTAAAAATATTTTTTCAAAACTATTAGACAACAAACAGAATGGAATAATATACTACGATATTTCAGACCATTTATATACCAATATTTACGATATGTCCGAATGATAAACACTTATTAAAAGAGTTCCCACTAAAGAACATTCAACAAGACGTAAAGAAACAAAGTGTAATAGAGAATCCTTAAAGATAGACTTGAGTCAAGAAGGTTGGTATGATATTTATTATGAAAAAGATGTGAAAAATTATTTTAAAAATTTATTTAAAAAAAAAAATTATCATTATGATAAAAATGTACTCCTGGCAAGAATTAAATCAGGCAAAATCGAAATAACTAAATAAAAAGAATTGTTTATTGAAATACACTGTACCTTAATGATAACGTTTAATCAATTATTGTTTTTAATCCAACAAGTATTCATGAGATTTAAGAAATTGTTCGTTCATTAAAATCTAGTAAATGTAGCGGTTACGATGAATTGATAAGTGTATCTTTATTAAAACAAATTATTCACCTCATAGCTTTCCCATAATCACATACCTTTAATCTATTTCTTTCCAAAGGTATTTCCCCCGACCCGCTAAAAATTTTGAACATAATTTTGATTCGAAAATAATATCGCTAATGATATTCGTTTGTCTCGCAATGTATGGTCAATAAGGGATCTAAAAGATCACGACGTTTCGTGCGCCGGTGCAACACTTCGTCAGGTGATAAAATATAATGTCAGCAAGCGTGTTTATACTCTACGGGAGGTCGCCATTGTTTCCGCCCAGCAGGCGAGCCGAGCCAGCGGCCTGCTGAGTGGTTGAGCGATTGGTTGTGCGTCGGCCAATATGCCTTGTGCGTTATTGTTCCAATTATTGATCGAATTAATTGACCGCCGGTCCTCGTTTTTATATCAACCCTCAATTTAGAATTAAGTAAATTATCATCTTGGTTCAAATCCAATAAAAATTATCTCTAAACATCAATAAGGCTTATTCACTTTATTTTAAAAACGTCGCTCGAAACGTGTACTTCATAATAACATTCTTATAGATGACATGCCCATGTTGAAAAAGAAGTAACAAATTTCTTGTTGATGTCCAAATATTGTAAACATTATATGGGTCTTAACAAATTTATTCAATCGTTTGTTTTATTAAGATGACAAGTTCATGGACAAAACAAATAGAACACTTATCTCACCTGCACACACCCAGAATGAGACACTTGCATTTCTTTCTTCAACTTTATGTTTATATACTTTTTGACTAAAAAAATTGCTATCGGCTCAAGCATTTATGCTTATGATAGTTGACCTCTGTATTTATATTGATCATTTGATTTAACTTCATTCTTGCAAGTTTTCAATTACAGCTATGTATTTTTTGTTTTTGTATTTCAGTTGTCATACTTTTATGTTAATCTATTGTAATATATAATATTATTATGATTTGAATATTTTGTATTTTATTTTCCAATAAATGCAGAAATATCTGCTAAATCATAAGTTATAGTAATGGTTATTTTGCACATATTCCATGAGGTTATAAGAAATGTTTTACTTTCCGAGAGCAGGAAAGTGATTTTTTTTTTTTTTAAATGTATGTACAAATCGGACAGAGGAAAGTGAGGGAGTGAAATAATCAACTCACTTAATTGCATCCCGCATGTATGATATATATCACTGTTACATTAAATTGTGCGAAACTTTAAAATTCACCAACTTTCTTATTTTTCGTCCGTTTTTAAAAGAAACTTTGATTCACTTTTCTATATTAATTCAATTCAACATGCAAATGGGCCAGACTTTAAACCCTGTAAAATGTATTATATTATTGAATGTTGTATTGTATATCTTTTTTTTCCGTCAAAATTAGTGTTCTGTTGGAAATGAAAAATAAAAACTGAAACTGAAACTGAAACTGAAACTGAAACTGAAGGTAAGGTTGAGTATAATAGTCGTGCGGCATTGTGACAAAAACTCAAGTGGGAAAGGTTGATTATACATAATACATAAGGTTCGGAACACACAAAGAAATTGAATCATTGAATCTTGCTCAATATCACATGGACATGCACGCAGAACAAAAAACTAAAATATGGGACAAGACTTTGGTCTAAACTTTCAGCTATATCTTGTCATATTTCAAAGATGAAGTACAATCCTTTACAGGGGACATTTATATTACGATATTCGTTTAAACGGACTTACAACATGAAAAGACTCGCAACATAATTATCATCTTTACCATGCAGAACTCAACATTCTTTTTAAGCGTCCCCTTTTACGGAAAAGAAAGTAGACTTCTCATAATTATATTATTTTTTTTATCCAGATCAGTCGATAATTTTTTCTGAAAATCACTTCCAAAGACGTAAAATCAAAAGAAATATGTTTAATTGGAAACGCCCCTAAGAGTTCAGGCATAAGCTCCGTGCCCCCATTCCCCGCGAACTTATCGACTTTCCACGAATGTGTTTAAAAACCGATAGACTAGGAATGAATAGTATTGTGACATTTTCAAAGACCATCATGAAATACCGAACAATAATAGCAATTTGACAGAAAGAAACTTTTAAAGCAAAAGCTATTAGAAGTCAATCATTTAACTGCACTCTGGAGCTAAAATTTCATTCAATGGCTGGATGCAGTTGACAATTGATTAAGCAAACATCGATTTTGAATACAAGGTGTTAACTTTGACCAAGCTCAAATAATGATATCATAACGTGATGACTGGTGGACTCGGAGAGTCTGGACCCTGGAGGTGGTGACGCGGACTAACTTTGGCCTTGGAGGGTGGTGACTTGGACTAAAGACCTTTAATAGTATAAAGACAATTTAAGCCGACTTACGTCCCTAGTTTGCTCGGCCAGCGGAGAATTGCTATGGGAATAATACGGGCTCGCAAAGTAACGTTCGTGAAACAAGTCTCCTTTTCCTTGATATTTCATACTCAATCCATCTTTTCAAAGTCTAATTTTTGCACAAGAGAGAGCATGAAGAGTTCTAGAAGTATTTTTAAACCTTTTTGCCAATACATGCTACCCTCAATATCAGGGACTAAGTATGCTTTTGATAAAGTCGTCTGCCATAGGATAACACGTGAAAACGAGGATTTTAAGATTGATTAAATTTCATCGAAATGATGTATTCATGACTGACATAAAATTTAAGTATGTGGAAAAGATCAATGAGTGCTGAAAATTTGAAAGAGATACCGCATGAGTCTCAGGGAATATACCTCCTTTTTCCCCTTTAACAAATTCAACTGCAGTTTGTTAACGCGTGAAAAACAAAGACTTCAAAAGTGTTTAGTATTCTCCTTGAAATTTAGGAAAAGTAAAAGAAGGAACAAAATGTTTAAAAGACCCCCCCCCCCCCCTCATTAACCCCGATGACTATGCACTTTCTAAACCTGCAGCCGATATGGGTTTACGCGGGAAATAGGGCTTTTAAAATCGATTATAATTCACACAGAAAATATTTGAATTTTTTGAAAAAGTGATCCACATCAAATTTCTATACCCTATTTTTATTGAGGCTCAACAATTCAAATAGATCCTGCCTAAATCCCCGGGGCTATGCAAGCTGTCGGAATTAGTCAGAATAAAATAGTCGGAAACTGGTCGAATAATAGTGGAGGGGGGGGGGGGGATGTCGAGACCAGAAAAATACGTTTTTTTTTTGTTTTTTTTTACTCTGAACATATTTTTCATCACTTTGTGTTTCAAATACTTAGCCTAAGTCTTTTTGAGGTCCAATTTCCATGAGAGAATAGAAGTAAATGGACTAGTTCTCTAGGAAATACCCTAAAATACCACAAAAAATAGGTATTTCGCGCCTGTGAAAAAAGAGCAGGGATTGCTTGCATACCACAGTATGCACGGGTAAGTTCGTGACTGCATGATCATTCTTTGATAAGTTTGGATCTATGCTTGGACTCAGTCTTGGCCTGAAACGGCTACAACACTGTTTGAAATTCACGCTTTTCTTCACTTTTGCTCATTTCAGGTTGCAAACATTGTCCTCAGACAAGAGAGTACTGAAGCTGTGACGTCATAAAAATCTATTTTTAGAATTTCTCAAATTTTTCTTCATTTTCTGAAAGAGCATCAAAAATAATCTCCAAACGTAGAAAACCAACTGAATATG
Organism: Strongylocentrotus purpuratus; assembly: GCF_000002235.5. Taxonomy (NCBI): domain Eukaryota; kingdom Metazoa; phylum Echinodermata; class Echinoidea; order Camarodonta; family Strongylocentrotidae; genus Strongylocentrotus; species Strongylocentrotus purpuratus. Next base: position 27,952,857 of record NW_022145599.1, on the reverse strand, counting down.
TACAGTATTGGTTGAGATATGACCATCTGAATAAATATATTTCCTATAGGAGCTCAGTGTTATTTGCCCTGGTTCGTAATGGTTAGGAGCCAGAGCAAATAACACCGAGTTCCTGTAGGAAATATATTTATTCAGATGGTCATATCTCAGCCAATACTTAACATATTCAATTGGTTTTCGACATTTGGACATTATTTTTGATGCTCTTTCGGAAAATGAAGAAAAAATTGAGAAATTTCAAAAATAGATTTTTGATGACGTCACACTTCACCACCCTATAGGGGATGATTCAAAGTAAGCCATGTTGCTTGAACTTGGAAGGCGCAGCGGTAAAATGTCAACAACGAAAAAAACAACTTAAGGTATCCTTGGTAAAGCTTACCCAATCATCCTCTCGTTGAGGCATCGCAATTTAGTGTGTGAGGTCCCTCTTGATGATGGAAGATTTATATGATATCAAGTAAATCCAGAAAGAAAATAATCTAGGACAGGTACGTACGAAGAGTTCAACCGGTACCTCCCTATGCTATCAGCAGGAAAGGTATGATAATATTCCAATTGAATCCAACTACATATAAAGCAGTGTGGTTAGACGTTCACACAGATTATCAAATTCATCCATGCATGGCCCTGCTATCACCTTTTCAATAACTAGACAATTGCAGAAAGAATTGCGGCCTAGCTTTATCCTGCGTAACAAAGCCATGAACACGGCAAGGTTAAATCACGGTTGGTTCCTCGTAGGAAGTACAGAGGGAAAATTTCCCTACCCCCCCCCCCCCCAATAAAATTCAAATGTGGTTTTTTTCCAGTTCGATACCAGTGATTTACAAATGTTGCTAAAATGACATGGTTTTCCACGGGGGGGGGGGGGGGTTCTGCCCCCCAAAAGTAGTGTCAGTTGGTAGGTTGTAAAAGAGAAGAAAAAATCCCATTAAGGCGTTCTGGGTTTTACGTTGCGCTTCTTCTATCTTCACTACTCGTATATCATGCATCTACGTGTGCCAAATATGTTTATAGGTCGACCTATTTCTTTGTGAACCGTTTTTTCCGCATGACTTCAAATTTTGAATTTGAGGAATGCCATATCGTAACACATCATGCTGTACCTCTAGACTCACTTTGGGTATCTTTATCTGCGTTTTACGAAACTGTGATAAGTACAAAGTGTTTCAATGGGATGTCGATAAACTTATGCTTATGACGTTTTCGTGAAACGACCCCCATAAATCTATGAAGATGTCAAGAGGATGACATCTGTGCATTTAGTCACTAGTGTTTTGTGTTACAGTCTTCACTGTTTCGCCAATCAAACTAAGATTTAGCTAGATCTTTTTTCTTCTTCTTCATTTTACTTAATATCCAGGAACATAAAGGAGTCTAACAAAAACAAATACTTTAACAATTAAAATAAAGAAACCATCATAACCATCAGATTTAGCTATATCTTTTTTCCCTCCTTCATTTTACTTAATATCCAGGAGCATAAAGGAGTCTAACAATAACAAATACTTTAACAAATTAAAATAAAGAAACCATCAAATAATGCCATTGTAAAATACTGTCCTCCTTAGACTTATTAGATGATAGTATAATACATAAATAATTAAATGTTAAGAAGACGAACATATATATATATATATATATAAAAGCGCTTATGGGAAAATATGAACTATGCTTCTACCTGTGGTTCACGGACTTTTTTGATAAATTTGCGACCCTTTTCTCCACTTGACGTAACACAACACACAATAAGCTTAAAAATGTGATTTTTATGATTTTATTAGATTCATTTCCGTTACAGTATGAGCATGTATACAAGATACATACAGATATAATAATTGGATTAATAATAATAATGAAAATAATTTTCAATTCTTATATAGCGCATGTTACATAATTGTCTCTATGCGCTTAGATATTAGAGAGGAAGAGAGAGAGAGAGAGAGAGAGAGAGAGAAGAGGAGATATTGACCTTTCACCGGTTATCACTTACTATTATCAAATCAATTACAAAACTTACATGATTACTTTATGATTTAAGACTGGCATGATCAAAACAGATATGTTTTAAAGTCGGATTTAAACTGATCTACTGAAGGACAACATTTTAGAGACTCTGGGAGATTGTTCCATAGTTTTTAGTATGGCATACTGGAAAGCACGGTGCCCATGTGCTTTGGTAGTGTAACTAAGGGCGTGAATGAATGTTTAGAAGATGAACGGAGATTGCAAGTTGGTCGATGACTTGAAATATTATTTTGCAAATACTTGAAAAACGATTATATCTCTTACATATTAAAACAACATAATAAACTCGTTTAAGAGACACAGTGGAAATATTGAAAAACATAACAAGAACAGAACGGAATTTTTTTTCCCGATTACTCACGTTGGCTTGAACATTTTTCGTTATTTTTTTTTTTTTTTTTATGGTCAGTTTTTATTCTTTTCTCTCTTGTAACAAATTATAATCATAGTACAAATTACAATCATCATAACTCTCACTGCAAATGTGATGACATTATAAATCAGTATAAATTTTTGTCTTACAAACGGCTTCAAAAGAAACTTACATAGTTAGTTCCTATACATCATATTTGAAACAAAAATTCATATTTTCAAAGAAAACATATGCAGTTGTATAATCCAATTTTGTTTTTGTTTTAACAATGTAGCAACTTATACTTCTTTTTATACTGTTGTCCTGAGAGAAAAGTTTTCTCTTTTTGTTAACCCTACCCTACCCGACCTCTCCCTTATCCCCATTCCCCCCCCCCCCCTCTTAACCGGTGGACGACTGGCTCTGGGTTCCAATTGTTTGTCTAATACTCAGGTTTTCCCATTTAGAAAAATGAATAGTGAGAGTTCCCCTCATTGCTGCCAATTTCCTTTCTTCTACTTTATCCCCTATTATACTATTCTTTATTTCATTAAAAGAGGGTGGTTTTTTAAGTTCTCTATTTCTATAAATCAGATATTTAACAAGAATTAAAACATGATTCATTAATTGATATTTTCCTTTATTTCTCTCCTCTTTCCCATACAGAATTTCCTCCAAACTACAGTTATGTATTTCAAAGTCTAAAAATCTCGTGCACATTTCCCACACTGATTGTGCAAATTCACAAGTATAGAATAAATGTTTATATGTTTCTTCATCTTTTTCGCAAAATGAGCATAAGTTAGTCGAGACAAGACCAAAACGGAAGAGGTGATGGTTTGTATATAATATATTATGTATAAGTTTGAACTGAAACTCTCTTAATCGACTGTTAAGTGTACACTGTCTTAGTCTTAAAAATATGTTTTCTATTTCCTTACAGGAAAAACCATAGTTCCTTCCAATTCTCTCAAAAACCAAAGGTTTAAAATCATCTTTCTTTATTAATTGTACATAAATTTGTTTTGATTTTAAATCAGCTATATTAGTTGTTTTCTTCCCCAAAGTGAAATCAGTTCCAGAATTATTTTTTTCTTCTCCCTTTCTAAAATTATTTTTCCAACAAACTGGTAAACAGGTATAAAAGTGCTTGATCTTTTCAATTTCATTTACTTCAACACCTAAATCGATAAAATGCCTGTCACTTTTTAGTTTACCATCGTTTTCCAGAATATGTTTTAATTTGTAAATTCCTTTGTCATACAACCTCTTATCGTATATACAACTTCCTTTATATCGAATAAGTTTATTATTAAAAATTACCACATCACCAATGTCTATACTCCTTATATGTCTCGTATTCACCCAATCTTCTAATAAATCCTTATAAAATTGTGGAGCTGTCACTTTTAATAAACTTGGTATATAGTCACATGAAAATATCAAATCTCCACCCACGTGTTCAGTGACAAAGTTAAAATATTGTTTCCATTTCATGTCTTCATCTTTGTTTAGAAGTTTTTGAATCCACATAATTCGCTGCGATTTAACTTGTGCAGAAAAATTTAACATCTTTAACCCCCCTTGGTTATAGTCTAAGAACATGGTGTTTCTATTGATTTTATCTGTTTTTCCTTTCCATATGAAATCAAAAGTTAATTCATCCAGTGAATCATAAACCCATTTTGGAACAGGAGTAAGTGACGCCCGATAAAGAACTTTAGAATAAATGTGCACTTTCAATAGTTGAATCTTACCCATAAGTGTTAAATCCCTTTGCTTCCAAAAATTTAAAAGTGTTTTTATTTTACTTAAGATTTCTTTATAATTTAGATCTTCTTTCTTGTGTTCATCGAGGGAAAAGAAAATCCCTAAAACCTTAAGAAAGTCAACTATTTCGCCAAAAGCAAAATCACAATCTAAACGTTGACATGAACCTAACCTTAATATTTTAGTCTTGTCGTTGTTTATTTTCAGTCCAGAAATTTTTTCGAAATCTGCAAATAATACTTTTAACCTTTTAATTGATTTTTTATTGCGAACAAAAATCGTCATATCATCCGCATAAAGTACTAGTTTAGTTTCCTTATCTCCAAAATTAATTCCGTCCACCAATTTATCTATTCGTAATTTGTGTGCCATTACTTCAATACACAAGATAAAGAGGTACGGAGAAAGAGGGTCTCCCTGTCTTACTCCCCTTTCTACTTTGAAATAACCAGTGGACCCTCCTTCATTTAATACACAACTTAGAGTGTTCATGTATAAAACTTTAACCCACTTTTGAAAGGACGGACCGAAACCAAATGACGACAGAACTTTTTGAAGAAATTGATGTGAAATTGAGTCAAAAGCTTTTTCGAAGTCTACAGCTAACAAAAAACCAGATAAATTGTAACGGGATGTATGAAAAATAATATCATCTATAATGCGAATGGCCTCACCAATATTCCTCCCTTTCATGTAGCCCACCTGATCTCCCATAATGATCTCATTTAATACTTTCTTGATTCGCTTAGCCAAAATTTTTGTTAAGATTTTATAATCGACATTAAGAAGGGAAATGGGTCTATAATTTTTCAGTGAAAAGGGATCTTTCCCATCTTTAGCGATTAACGTAATTACAGCTTGTTTTTGAGACGATGCTAATTCTCCTAATCTATATGCTTCATTCAAGGCATCTTTAACTAAATCTCCAATATTCGGCCAAAAGGTACGATAAAATTCTGAAGAAAAACCGTCATTTCCAGGTGATTTGTTCTGTTTTAATTCTTTTAAGATTTCTAGGCATTCTTTATTACTTATAGATCCTTCACAGTATTCTCGAGATTTTTCAGTCAATTTCGGTAAACCTTGAAAGAAACTATTATAACAATTATCCGAGCACTCGTACTCTACTTTACTGTACAACATGCTGTAAAACTTCCGGATTTCTTCAGTTATCCTTTTTTCATCGCAGCAAATAGCACCATCTGAGGTTTTAATTTTTTTAATAGTACTCTTTCTTTTGTTATTTTGCATTAATTGATTGAAATAACGCGAATCCCTTTCTCCGCTTTCGTACCACGAGGCTCGTGATCGAATCCTAATTCCTTCATTTACATAGCTATAAACTTCCTTTAATTTCTTTTTTGTATTTTCCAATTTTTCTAAAGTATCTGCATTAGTGCTTTCCGTCAATTGTTGTTCTAAACATTGTATTTCTTTTTCTAAATCTGTTCTTATTGTTCTTCTTTGATCAGCCAATTTTTTTGAAAATTTTTGTGTAAAGCTCCGAATTTTCATTTTTAAAAAATCCCATAACAACCTTTTGTCTTTTATTTTAGTTTGCAATTCGTTTTTTAATTGACAAATTTTCTTTTTTAACTCTCTAACATAATCTTCATTTTCACATAAACTATTATTGAATTTCCAATATGACCCTTTTCTTCCATTCGTTTTATTGACTGTTTTGTCAAATAAACGTAAAAATATTGAATGATGATCAGGGGCAACAGATGGAATTATATCGCACTTCATAACCATTTCCTCTAGACATTCTGATATTATCCAGTAATCTAGTCTACTTTGCATAAAGGGATTGTTTTGCATATAAGTGAATTGCCTTTTTAAAGAATGCCTACATCTCCAAATATCCAAAAGCTGCAAATCTTCCATGAATTTTTCAAATTCTCGATTAAATCTTTTCGAAATCCTGTTTAAAGATTTCCCGTTATAATCAAATTCAATGTCCCTAATCATGTTAAAATCACCACCTATTATAACCGGGTAGTTATCTTTATTTAACTTAGCCAGATTATTGCGTAATTTTCGAAGAAATTGCAATTGATCACTCTCAAAATTTCTTGTTGGAAAATACACATTGCCTAAAATCAACCTAACACCTTGAAACTTACAGTCTATAAAAATATATCTACCCTCACTGTCTTTTAAGACTTGCAATATCTCAATATCTATCCTCGGCGCAATCAAAACGAGAACTCCTTTACTGTGATTAGAACCATGACTAAAATAAGTAGAACCCTCCCACATTGAAGCCCACTTGTCCTCACAATCGCTAGTACTAAATGTTTCTTGTAGGAAAACAATGTCCGCCCCTTTATCTTTACACCAGAAAAATATGCGTTCCCTTTTATCTCTGTCCCTGATCCCTTTCACGTTGAGGGAGAACAATTTACAATTAATCAGAACATCCATAACCTATCACACACAAGAAAATTTAACCCAGTCCCAGAGCCAATCCCCCACCTTAAAGGACCCCACGAAAAGCAAGAACGAAACCCCGTCATCTGGGAAGGAAACTGATACATGTAAGGCATGCAATATTGCAGCTCCCCCGCCCCACCCCTCCCACTCTAAAAATTTCTATTTGAAGGTAACATTCCCGAAAATAAGGCTATAAAGGATTATGTACCCTCTCCACATTGAAGGTGCTATAACAGCCTGACTTACAGAATACACAAAATAAATGCTTCCTTGCAATTATAAAAAAAAAAAACATGTCATGTACGAAAATCTTTGAAGGCTCTTGAATCTATTAATCACAAATTGATTAAGTATTCAGGAGTAAATTACATTTCAATAATCAACATATAAAAAGGGAACATCCTTAATAATCACAGGGTTGTAAACCAGTATCTTCCCATATAATAGCTTAACTACCAAGTAAATACCAACATGAAAAACATGCAGCTGGTAAGTACACCTGGGAACAACCAATACTCTCCGAAGCTACATCTTATCTTCTCTTATTAAGGAGTGATGCATTTCACCAACAGTCTCACAATAATAACTACAGACCCTTGGAATTTGCATGCATATAAAAATAAAAAAATTTAAACAAAAAGATGACATTCTTGAAACGCATGTAGTTCGAAGCTTAAATACTTCTCAAACATAAGGAAATTTGACTTGGCAACAGCCCTGAAAAAAAAATGAAGCAATTATTTGACTAAGAATAAGAGTTATCCATTTACATTCCAATACTCTCCGAAGCTACATCTTTTCTTCTCTTATTAAGGAGTGATGTATTTCACCCAATCAACAGTCTCACAATAGAAACTACAGACTCTTGGAATTTGCATGCATATAAAAAAAGTTTTTTTTTAAACAAAAAGATGACATTCTTGAGACGCATGTAGTTCGAAGCTTAAATACTTCTCAAACATAAGGAAATTTGACCTGGCAACAGCCCTGAAGAAAAAAAATGAAGCAATTATTTGACTAAGAATAAGAGTTATCCATTTACATTCCAATACTCTCCGAAGCTACATCTTTTCTTCTCTTATTAAGGAGTGATGCATTTCACCAACAGTCTCACAATAATAACTACAGACCCTTGGAATTTGCATGCATATAAAAAAAAAAAAAAATTAAACAAAAAGATGACATTCTTGAGACGCATGTAGTTCGAAGCTTAAATACTTCTCAAACATAAGGAAATTTGACTTGGCAACAGCCCTGAAAGAAAAATGAAGCAATTATTTGACTAAGAATAAGAGTTATCCATTTACATTCCAATACTCTCCGAAGCTACATCTTTTCTTCTCTTATTAAGGAGTGATGCATTTCACCCAATCAACAGTCTCACAATAGAAACTACAGACTCTTGGAATTTGCATGCATATAAAAAAAGTTTTTTTTTTTTTTTTTTTCCCTCTCCTCTAGAACTGTCAAATAGATTTTCCATTGGGAGAACAAAAGCATTTCCAGTATGCTAATAAGTGTATTGCTTCTCGTGACATAATAGATAAGTACACCTGAAAAAAATGAAGCAATTATTTGACTAAGAATAAGAGTTATCCATTTACATTCCAATACTCTCCGAAGCTACATCTTTTCTTCTCTTATTAAGGAGTGATGCATTTCACCAACAGTCTCACAATAATAACTACAGACCCTTGGAATTTGCATGCATATAAAAAAAAAAAAATTAAACAAAAAGATGACATTCTTGAGACGCATGTAGTTCGAAGCTTAAATACTTCTCAAACATAAGGAAATTTGACTTGTCAACAGCCCTGAAAAAATAATGAAGCAATTATTGGACTAAGAATAAGAGTTATCCATTTACATTCCAATACTCTCCGAAGCTACATCTTTTCTTCTCTTATTAAGGAGTGATGTATTTCACCCAATCAACAGTCTCACAATAGAAACTACAGACTCTTGGAATTTGCATGCATATAAAAAAAGTTTTTTTTTAAACAAAAAGATGACATTCTTGAGACGCATGTAGTTCGAAGCTTAAATACTTCTCAAACATAAGGAAATTTGACCTGGCAACAGCCCTGAAGAAAAAAATGAAGCAATTATTTGACTAAGAATAAGAGTTATCCATTTACATTCCAATACTCTCCGAAGCTACATCTTTTCTTCTCTTATTAAGGAGTGATGCATTTCACCAACAGTCTCACAATAATAACTACAGACCCTTGGAATTTGCATGCATATAAAAAAAAAAAAAAATTGAACAAAAAGATGACATTCTTGAGACGCATGTAGTTCGAAGCTTAAATACTTCTCAAACATAAGGAAATTTGACTTGGCAACAGCCCTGAAAGAAAAATGAAGCAATTATTTGACTAAGAATAAGAGTTATCCATTTACATTCCAATACTCTCCGAAGCTACATCTTTTCTTCTCTTATTAAGGAGTGATGCATTTCACCCAATCAACAGTCTCACAATAGAAACTACAGACTCTTGGAATTTGCATGCATATAAAAAAAAAAAAAAAAAAAAATCTTTTTTTTCCCGCTCCTCTAGAACTGTCAAATAGATTTTCCATTGAGAGAACGAAAGCATTTCCAGTATGCTAATAAGTGTATTGCTTCTCGTGACATAATAGATAAGTACACCTGAAAAAAAAATGAAGCAATTATTTGACTAAGAATAAGAGTTATCCATTTACATTCCAATACTCTCCGAAGCTACATCTTTTCTTCTCTTATTAAGGAGTGATGCATTTCACCAACAGTCTCACAATAATAACTACAGACCCTTGAAATTTGCATGCATATAAAAAAAAATAAAAAAAAAATTAAACAAAAAGATGACATTCTTGAGACGCATGTAGTTCGAAGCTTAAATACTTCTCAAACATAAGGAAATTTGACTTGGCAACAGTCCTGAAAAAAAAAAAATGAAGCAATTATTTGACTAAGAATAAGAGTTATCCAAAACTGTTAAATACTCTCAGTTCTATATATCAATTTTGTTTTCAGACTCTCATCTTTTCTTTATCTTCTTTATCTTCTCCCTCACACTGTTCAGAGACTGCATCCTTTTCCATCATATTCCTTTACTTACAATAATATTACAATGGTTACCTATTATTAAAGCTTTGGTTAACATAACATTTCTTCACTCACGGCAGTCGATCAGACTGCAAGCTATATAAAAGACATATCAATCACAACTTATTATTGAACATGTGCCTGCCTTACGTAGCATCAAATGCAGTTAGGGGTTTAAACTAAATACCTCAAAACTGGGCACGCTGTGAGATAAACCTCAATTATCTGTATCACTTTCATAGATAGAGAGTAACTCTATACTGATATGAAACTGGCATGATAAATTTGCCAACATACTCTAGTGAGATACATTTTATGTATATCATTGGTCTTCTTTTCTTTTCAATCTCTTTTGTTTTTATAATTGTACATCTTGCATCTATGTTCCCCTAGGGGCAGACAAGAAGGAAAAAAAAATATGCATTTGGTCTAAAAGCTTGACCTAATATGAACTCACTGATTGATATGAACTCAAATTGATTTAAAAAAAAAAAAAAAAAAAGAATTTATATCAATCATTTCTTTTACTCTATTTTCGTCTGCTACACAGGGACGTGGAATAAAAACCTATGAAATAGACAAAAGCTGTATATCAAATCCTATTTTCATACTCTTCAAAAGAAAACAAGTTAGCATATAGTAGACAGTTCAAGACAGAACAGTTATATGTAGTTTGCTCCTCTCTTGTCTAGTTACTTCAATGTTATCTTTCCTGTAGTTTTCCTTTTTCTTTATATAGTCTGCTTCTCTTTTCTATAATTTCTTCATCTGCATCTTTCTTGTAGCTTTTATTTTCTTCTGATAAACATCACAACATGATATCAAGCAAGTATCTACCTTATCTGAAAACAAATGCAGTTAGGGTTTCTAACTAAGTGCAACAAAACAGGGAAGTAGTGGAATATACCTCAAATTTTCTAATATCAAATCCTGTTTAAGACTCATTTTTCTTTCTTTCTTTCTTTTAAGCCTAAGTCAACCTGACATTACTCTATTCAGATGCCATTCTTGCCAACTGAAATTCACATTATATAAGACAAGCTTACCATTTTCTAGCAGGTGCCTACCTTAATTATAGCCTCAAATACGATATTGGTTCCTAAATAAATTCAACCAAAACTGTAACACCTATGAAATAGACAAAAGCTGTATATCAAATCCTATTTTCATACTCTTCAAAAGAAAACAAGTTAGCATATAGTAGACAGTTCAAGACAGAAAAGTTATATGTAGTTTGCTCCTCTCTTGTCTAGTTACTTCAATGTTATCTTTCCTGTAGTTTTCCTTTTCTTTATGTAGTCTGCTTCTCTTTTCTATAATTTCTTCATCTGCATCTTTCATGTAGCTTTTATTTTCTTCTGATAAACATCATTCATCTCTTGCTTGTACGCCTGTGATAATATTTCTTTTCAGCTTTCTTTCATTTCTATCATGTTTTCCTTTTTCAAAGATATTGTTATTGGTTCTATATCTTATTTGATGGCTTCTTACCTAATTTATTACGCAACTGGAAGTAGCTGGATTGGCCTTTCTTGATGCTCTGGCTGAGGTTGCGGCTGCTGGTCACGCTGTCCGGGAAACGGTCCGGAAGTCGGCCTGGGGGTCTGCCCGGGATTTGGTCCTCTGCATTTTTCCAAGAACTCGGCCTGCTTATCAATGGGTAAATAAACCCTATCTACGAAGAGCTTCGAAGGCTCCGTTCTGGAGAAGTAAGCCAGTTTTCCGGCTCCTCTTGCCACTTTCAGAACTTCCATCTGAGCTTTCCTTTTCTGCCTGATTCGGATTGGTAGGTCTTCTGATATATACATCTTTGAGCCTTTTAGATATTTAGCGTTGCTCATTATCAGCTCCCTATCTCCGTAATAAACAAAACGGGCCTTTATTGGCCTCGGCCGCAAAGTCGAGGCCAGTCGATGTACTCGTTGGTATTTCATTTCCTTCACCAACTCCGGGTCCATCTTCAAATGATCCTTATAGAACTTTTGCAAGGTCTTTCTAACATCTTCTCCACCAGGCCCCTCGGCTGACGCCTCTTCAGGTATACCAATAAATACCAAGTTCTCTCGGCAATTATACGCGTTCAACCTATCTATTTCCTCCTCCAAAAATTCTTTGTCATCCTTCATTTCCTTCCTTAGCGTCGGAATTGTGTCCTTAATCACTTTCTCTATGTTGTTTGCGTTAAAAGTGACTGAAGCAATGACATCAGATATTTTGGATTCTATTTGTCTCATCTCTGTTGTAATTCTGTTCTCCAGTCCACGACACTCTTCATGAATTTTGTCCCACATCTTATTCATATGGATATCCAGTCTCTCGTCAAGAAGCTCTAAATCTAATCCATACCCTTGCTGGTCCTTGGCCTTCGACTGGGCGGGCCCTTCTGGGCTTGAACGCTGGCGTTTTTGTTGTTTATGCGCCATGTGTGCATGCGCACGTAGAATTGGAGAGAGACAACAGTAAGCTTATGGGAGGAGCGGAGCGGATAAAAGGAACGTCTTCACCCGACGACGGTCATGCTTCTATTCTTATATATTATTGTTATTGTGTATCGATGCATGATGCTTATATTGACATATCATAGATGGATAGATATAATTGCATACAAAATTACTGTTTGTAATCTGTAATGTCGGCATGATGCAGCATAAAATAATTCGATTGCAGAAGAATAACATGAAATTTTCTTCAACACGTAATAAACCTCAGGAAAAGATATCAAATTTAGATCGCAAATGCAAACGAACTTCTCATCAAGTTTTCGAAGTAACCCCTTGGAAGGACTTCTGTAGCTAGACAAGAAATATGGTATATTACTGCTTGGAAGACATCTTAATACAAAGCATGATGAAAAGCCTAAAGCTATTTCCAGCTGTCGAAGCAATTAAATGTACCTAGCTCTCGGACACCATTTTTGTATTAGGGTCTAGTAACGAAAGTGCAGCTTATAAGCCTGAACGTGTTTTGCATTTTTTTCCTTAAAATTTAAAAAGATCAGCTGCACGAATGTCTGGGGGGTAGGTGTCCTGATACGATGATGATATTCTTGCACCCCACTGACCAAATATCAGGACATTCGGGCACCTTCCTGAATTTAAGGTGAATATACATCCAAATTTTCCGAATCTTTCATTTTAATTTTCTAGATTTATATATTCAGAAATATAATCTTATCCGAAATTGTATATGTGACGAGGAGAGGAAAAGAAACAATGAACGGATGATTACTTGAAACAGATGGCACTGCAAAAGTTCTCAGACACGTGATGTAACAATGCCTTGATCGTACGGATACTCATTTTTGGTGTACAATTTTTAGTACAGTTAACGAATTTTAGAATTGTGAAGCGCACCACACCGCTTAGGGGAACAAACTTTCTGATTATTAGTGGGCTTGTGTTCTTCCGCCAATTGCAGCTGGGTGCAAAGGTTACTCATGATTTACTCCTGGCGTTTTTCGCTCGATTATAAACAATTCAGTTAATACTCATTTGCCCTTTGTTCGTACATCATAGACGAAATAAAAGCTGGAGCATTTTTTTTCGCAGGAGTAAATAACAGATCACCACAATAGTGTATTGAAATTGCTTTTGGTTGATTTTTAAAGTTCAAAGAAACGATGCATGCACGCTGAGCTTATTTAGCACAATTGGTGCAAGTCAGTACCATCATAATTTCAATCCTAGCAGTTCCTGTTCTTTTGTCGTCTCACTCACATTCATTTGGTTCACAGCGGTGGGTCCAGTGGCGTACGCAGGATATTTTCAAGGGAAGGGGGGGGGGGGTTAACATTTTGAAATCGGGCCAAAAATTTCGCAACGACTCAGCCAGCCGCTGAATAAGCAGGGGGAGGGGGGGAAGAGTAAGAGGACACTATTTTTTTTAAATCGCAACGACTCAGCCAGCCGCTGAATAAGGGGGGAGGGGGTGGGTGGTGTAAGAGGACTTTTTTTTTGTCTCGAAATTTGTAAATTTGACATTTTGCTCTGTAAGGTCATCTCTTTAAGGTGAGCCATTGGCATAATTTTTTTTTTTTTTTTTTTTAAATTTAACGAACGAAAACAAAACAAAACAAATCACAAAAGGGGGGTTTGGTCCAAAATACACACACAACAAAAACTGAAGGAAGGGGGTTTCACCAAATCCCCCCCCCCCCCTGCGTACGCGCTTGGGTGGGTCCCCTTTTCGATCGCTACCGCTTCCACATTCTTCTTCGTCTATTTATTTGTTTCTTTCTTTTTATTCATGGTACGATCACATGATCGCAACTATTTTCGAAAATCAACTCAGCTCAGGGACAATTTTCCTATTCTATATCCGTTAGACATCATCTTAGGACGTCATAGTCATGTTTAACACATAATATGTTGGGAAATAGTAGGTTAGTTTTCCCAAATTGTTGCGATCGTGCTGGAAATTAACCAGCGGCGAAAGGTGGAAGGGGGCAAAATGAAGAAACGTGTCTTGCATGCGACCCTCCTGTGAGAGAAGTGTTCTAGAGGTTTTGTTTTCCTCGTCAACTGCCCTTAGACTTTATCCACCCAACAGGCCTTTATCTGTTTCCCGTGCTTTATTCCATCACTGCAGTTCCCCCGAAGACTCAAACTCAAACAACCAGTAAACTCTCTATCGTGTAGCCACTGGCGTACCTATGGGGGGAGGGGGGCAGAGTGCCCCCCCCCCCCCGACGGGCTCCAGGGGAAAAAAAGAAAAAGGGGAAAAGAAAAGAAAAGAAAGGAAAGGAAAGAAAAAGAAAAAAGGAAAAGGGAAGAAAAAAGGAAAGAAAGAGAAAAAAGGAAAAAAAGGAAAGAAAAAAGAAAGAAGAAGAGAAAAGGAAGACAAAGGGAAAAGGAAAGGAATAAAAATGGGGAAATTTAAAAAAAAAAAGACCATTGCCGTACGCACCAGGGGGGGGGGGGGGCAGTTGACCCCAGATATTTTGAAAACGTACAGTTTTTTTCCTGAAAATGTAGTGTAGGCCTATACCAAATCCTTCAATTCTACTTTTGAAAATGCAAAAGTACCCTCATGACCAGTTCGGTCGCTCGAACTCCCTTCACTCCTTTTGCTTTTGAGATTCTTCGAAAACTTTTAACGCATCTTTCCCCCTCCCCCACCAGAAAAATATTCCGCATACGGCCCTGAAAAATTAAAACAAATGAAAATAGGAAAATATAAGTGATATAACAAATTCGAAACTCTTCGCTGGCGCGAACTGCTTGCTAACCTATTTTGTATTAAATGTTTTCACTTGCTCGTCCCCCTGAAAAAAAGAAAAGGATTAGTATTGCCTAGAATACAATTGTGCCTGCCCCGACGGGCCCCGACCTGCAACCATGGCAACAATAACACACAATATAAGTACCAAATGTTACTAAAAGAGACTAATTCATTTTTCTCGCTCGCTACACTCGCTCGCGAATAAAATGAATAGACATTGCTTTGGAAACAATTGTGTCCACCTTTGACCTGCAACAATATCATTAAAAATGTAATATAAGTACCAAATGTTACTAAAAGAGACTAATTCATTTTTCTCGCTCGCTACACTCGCTCGCGAATAAAATGAATAGACATTAAAAATGGAAGAGTTTTTTCGCCCTCTCGCCAAAAAGGAATTGAATCGCGTTAAACGCGATTGCGTCCATCCTGACCTGCACCAATAAAAACAAGTTTATTTATTAATTTCTATTAAAAGAGAATTATTTTTTTTGCTTACTCGCTATGCTCGCTCGCCAAAATGGAATTGACACCGCTAACGTGCCCGCCCCAACCTGCAACAACCAGTTAATAATTATGTACCAAACGTTATTCAAAGAAGTTTTGGTGTGCTCGTGCTCGCCAAAACGGAATTAACATCACCTTAGACATGATTGTGTAAGCCCTGCCCTGCAACAAAAAAATCTGAAATTTATGAACCAATTATCATAACAAAAATTTTACTCGTTCGCTATGCTCGCTCGCCAAAATAAAAATAACACCGCTTTTAATAATCACGTCCCTGACATGGAACAATGAACCCAAATTTATATACCATATTTTCCCTATAAAAGAGAAGTGATTTTTTTGCTCGCTCGCTACGTTCGCTCGCCAAAATAGAAATAACACCGCTTTTAATAATCACGTCCCTGACATGGAACAATGAACCCAAGTTTTATGTACCATATTTTCTCTATAAAAGAGAAGTGATTTTTTTTTTCGCTCGCTACGCTCGCTAGCTCGTGGAATTATGTGCCCACCACTAACCTGCTACAATATCATTAAAAAGAGAAATGTAGGGGGTTGCCTGCCCGCCAAAATGGGATTGACATTGCCTTTAACACGATTGTGCCCGCCCCCTACCTGCAACAATGACACAAATTTTATATAGCAATTCATTGAGAGAAAGATGTATTTTCGCTCGCTAGCTAAAATGGGTATAAAACCACCCTAAACACAATATTGTTCCCGCGCCCTGCATGGGACAATTGAACCAAGTTTAAGTGGCAATTATTAAAAAAGAAATGATTTTTTTCTAGCTCACTACACTCGTTTGCAAAAAAAATGAAATTAACGTCGCTAACAAGTGAATGTTCCCACCCCCAACTTGCAACAATACCAGTTTATATACCAAACGTTACTTAAAGATTTTTTTTGCTCGCTCGCTCGCCAGAAGTGAAAATTAGCCTCGCCTTTTTTGTTTGTTTCGGTCGCTTGCCCCCCCCCCCCCCCCCCCTCTGACGGAGTACCCCATGTACGCCACTGCATGTAGCCCAGGTAGGCATTATAAGGTTAACATACATGTATTACTCATCAATAAATCCATCACATTTAAGATAATCATGCGGATTTTAAAGATGGAAGATAGCCACGTGGGTTTACCATGAAGACACACATTATCATATTGTTAAAGACCCTGTCGGAAGTGAAAAATAAAATAGATAAATTATATTATCAAAAAAAGCAATTCAAACTCTCAGATTATCTTCAATTGGATCTAGCATTGAAGTCCCTACCTTAGCACCACTTAAGTTCTCTCATCTGAACAATGTTACCAAGTCCCTTTAAAGGTGAAATTCAAAGAAGATCACAAATATGTCAAATAATGTATCACTGGAAACTTGTAATCTAACAGATGGCCAGCGGACAAGTTTTAGGTCAACTACATATCGGGTGATTTATAAAAATACAAATACAACCACCTCCATAGCAGCTGGGATATACGAGAGATTCGCCGGAAAAATAACGATGTTTTCATGACGTCACTATATGGACCAACACTGCCCAAGCAGACGACATCCCATAGAGAATGAACATAATTGCAAAGCTATTATTTTTCAAATTATAATGAGTTTGGTGTATATAAATGTAATGGCATGTCAAACCATTCAAAAGGGGATACGACCCGATTCTGATGACTAAAATCTTTTGCTTGTAAATACACAGGATAGGGGTTAATTAACAATCAAAGAAACCAGACTTTCAAATTAAACACCCCCCCCCCCCCGCAATGATATTAAGGACGGCATTTGTTCCCTCTTGAAACGCCGAACATACCCCGGTGTGTGCAGC
Source organism: Strongylocentrotus purpuratus (assembly GCF_000002235.5). Taxonomy (NCBI): domain Eukaryota; kingdom Metazoa; phylum Echinodermata; class Echinoidea; order Camarodonta; family Strongylocentrotidae; genus Strongylocentrotus; species Strongylocentrotus purpuratus. Next base: position 27,935,626 of record NW_022145599.1, on the reverse strand, counting down.
TGAATATACATTGGCGTCTTATTTTGTTTACTAGCGACAGATTTCTTTATTTTTGTATCGCTACCTTTGTCATCAAAATAAAACCACGCGCGGGGTTTAGAGTGAGGGAATAGATTATACATTTAGCCTGACAGTAGTGAAGTAAGAGAAAGAACTCAAGAGAAGATAAAAAAACACAGGCACTGAAAATGTGTGAGATGTCATGGGATATCGTCTGCTTGTGCAAGTCATGTCCATACTGTGATCTCACACATCTCAGCAGCGTTCGGAGAGCTCTTCAGGTGCTATGCCGGGGCTGTATTTAAGTGTTTTGTAATTTATAATAATCAGTACTTCGAATGTTTCCAAGCATTGAATTTTGATAACCTTGTTGAATCAAAGTTTCAACTTTGCAATAATGAAAATAAATTTAGTTTTTAAAAATCAATGAATATCTACTTTAAGATGTTGTCTTAATGCAATAATATTAATAATGGTAAGTGCTTAAATAGCGCGTAATAATTCATAGAATACTCTGTGCGCTTTACATTTTTTAAACAATTATCCTTCAACATATATTGTTATGTGAACATATATAATACATGGATGTATAAGAGCAATTCTGCCAGATAATAATAACATAATGAAAGCAATAATTACGTATGTGTAAAAATAGCCAATACATTGCATGTGGAATGCATCCACCTTGTGGAACACGTTCCCAACAAACCCGGAGAAAACAATAAGTAGAACAGCCTCATGAAGTCCTTGACAACACATAAGTTTTCAAGGCCCTCGCGAAAGCCTCTGTGCTCGTGATCTCCCGAAGTCGCTCGGGTAGCCCATTCCACAAAATAGGTGCTGAGGCTGATAAGGCCTAAAATAAAAACTTGTTGTATTGCCCTTTGGGTGCCAAAACATGGGTCGGTCGGTCGGAAAAGTTTTTTTTTTTAACCTTTTTTTTTTGTCGCCCTCTTTGGGCCGATATTTTCGGAATTTGAATGTTTTTTTCTTTTTCTCGCCCTCTTTTAGCTAATATTTCTTAGTTTTTATTGCTTTAAAACATGTGCTTCAGCGTCATCATTCCATTAATATCTTTTTCACCTCATAATTATCCATGGTTTGCATGAGTGAGAATTTTGAAATAATTTGATTTTATGCATTTATATCCCATTTAAACAAAGAAAATCAATTTATTTTTTATTAATTTATATAAAGCAAATCTAAAAAACGGTTAAAAAACCCGTAGATTTTCAGATTTTTGGGTCGGTCGCAAAGGGCAATACAACAAGTTTTTATTTTAGGCCTAAGGCCCGATCGCCATATATATATGTTTGGGTACATGCATGTGGTCGGAACAGAAACTATTTTTTCTTGAGGAACGTCGATTTCTACTAGGTACATAGGGATTAATAATATCAAAGAGATAAGAAGGGTTTGGTGAATGATTAGTTTGTGGCACAAAATTATTACTGTATAAATAATTCTAATATGGGTAACCTGCAGTGAAGGCGTGACAACATGGGTGTAATGGGATCCCACCCTTTAGCACGTGCTACAAGTCTTGCAGCACTGTTCTGCACTATTTGCAATGTTCTAATATCTTTCTCAGGTGAGCCAGAAAGAGAGAGAATTGTTGGAATCGATCCTTTATTTCCAATAAATGCCACCCTAACTCTCAGGGACTAAGTATGTTTTGACAAAGTCTTCTGTCATAGGCTAACACGTGTAAACGAGGGTTTTAAGATTGATTAAATCGCCCCTGTTACCATTTCCTCGAAATTATGTTAAATATGACTTACATAAAATGTAATGAATCAGATGTGGAAAAGATTAATAAATGCTCAATAAGTTTAAAAGATTACGCATGAATCACAGGAAAATATACCTCCGTTTGGCCTGCTGTATGTTACACGTGAAAAACAAAGACTTTAAAAGTGTTCAGTATTCTATTTGAAATTATGTAAAATGCGACTTACATTAAATGTTAGAGTTTTTGAATGGTTAATGAAGAATCAAAATGCTTAAAAGACTCCCTCCCCATGAACCCTAAGGACTATGAATGCTTTTGAAATTCCAGCAGCTGAGGGTTAACGCGGGAAATAGGGTTTTTAAAATTGATTATAATTCCTACAGTAAATGTTTAACATTTTGAAAATGTGACTCACATAAACTTCTATACCCTACTATTATTGAGACTCAACAGGTCAAATAGATCTCCCATAAATTCCCGGGACTATGCATGCTTTTGATCCTAAAGAGGCCATATGATATACTGCATGTGAAAACGTTTGTTCTTATTCATGACGTCATGTAAGCCTGTACGAGAGTACACCTAAGTCAAGATAAAATAGTCGAAAACTGGGGGGGGGGGGAGACCAGAAGAAAAAAATATGTTTTGTTTTATTTTTTACTATTTTACCTTTTTAAACTCTGAATATATTTTTTATCAATTTTAGTTTCAAATACTTAGTCGAAATATGTGTGTAGTTGGGGGTCAATCTGTTTTCATTTGTTTTTCTCCATAAGAGAATAGAAGAAAAATGGTCTAGTTTTGTAGGAAATACCATAAAGATATAGAGAAAATAACAAAATATTTATAAATATATTTCGAGCCTGTGAAAAACGACCAGGACATGCTTGCATACCACAATGTTCACGTGTGCTTAGTTTCGTGACTGCATGATCATCCTTTGTTAAGTTATGTTCTTTCTTTAATTGGACTCAGTCTATGCCTGATACGGCTACAACACCATTTGAAATCTACGCTTTTCTTCACTTTTGCTCATTTCTGGTTGCAAAAATTGTCCTCAGACAATGGCGTATCATCTTTGCACCCTTACTCGCGTTTGCAACACACCCGAATACCCCAAAATGACCCTTAAAAATGGGTAGGGGTTTCGAGGCTTGAGCGGCACACCCCCGTCCAAACCAAATCTTAGTCACCCCCGGGGCAACACACCACTCCAAAGGCGGCTGACGACGAAATAAGAACCAAGTTTCACTATTCTTCTTAACATCAATATTTTGATTCGATACCCGATAATTCAAAGTAGGCCATGTCGCTTGAACTTGGAAGGGACAGAGGTAACATTTCAACAACGAAAAAACAACAATTCATTAAACTTTTATTTGATAAATCCTAAATTATTGATCTTGCATACATCGATAAGACATCATGGTCCAGATCTAAGAAATTCACCACAGACTCAATAAAATAAATTAAATTAAATTTAAAAAAAAAGCATTTCTGTCGGAGAACATTGTTTGATTAAATATTCAATGTTATTCCAGATATCTATAAATATCCATCACTTAATTTTATATATCCTGTATACCATAAGTTTCTGTGTGACGAGACATATTAGCATCAACACATTTTTATTTACATTTTTATCATCATCATCATCACCATTATCATTTTCTTTTATTCTTTTAATCACCCACCCCGCCCGCCCCGGGCTATCACGCTACCAAGCAAACGCTCATCGTAATAGTCCTTCTTCTTCTGCAAATTTAAAAATGAATGATTCTTGATAGTGTGTTATCTATTACATTTTGTTTTAAATCAACATTTCCAATATTATTATACTGTGTATACTTTAAAAAAATTGTATATGTAGTATCGTTGAAATGTAATTTGATTTGTATGTTTTGCAGAGGAAAATAAATTCAATTCAAATTCAAACAGAAGGTACCCTTGGTAAAGCTTACCCATTCATCCTCTCGTTGAGGCATCGCAATTTAGTGTGTTAAGTCCCTCTTGGTGATGAAAGATGTCTATGATATCAAGTAAATTCAGAAATAAGATAATCTAGAACAGGGTACAAAGTGGTCAACTGGTACCTCCATGTGCTTACACCGGGAAACGTATGATAATATTCCAATTAATCCAACTACATATATAGCGGTGTGTTTACAGATTACCAAATGCATTCATGCATGGCCCTGCTTTCATCTTTACTATGACTCAGCCAACCGCTGAATAAGCGGGGGGCAAGAGGTAACTTTTTTTTTCTTTTTTTTTGGTCCCAAAAAGATCGCAACGACTCAGCCAGCCGCTGAATAAGCGGGGGGGGGGGGGGGTTAACCCCCTCACCCCCCCCCCCCCTGCGTACGTGCCTGCTATGACTAGACAACGGCAGAAAAAAAGGCCTAGCTGTATATTTTTTGCCCGAGCAACAAAGCCATTATCAGTGCAATGCGTTTTGGGTTTTACGCTGCGCTTCTCTATGTCCACTACTCGTAGAGCATGCTTCTACAGTTACACGCCAAATATGTTCAGATCCAGGCGCGGATCCAGGATTTTCCAATAGGGGGGGGGGGGGGCCTGGAAATTTGAACATTGCGCAGACCGTTTTTTCAACTCAACATACCAATACTAACAAGGTCATATTAGAAGCACCATACCAGTACAATTTTTTTGACATTTTCATGGGGGGGGGGGGGGGGAGGAGGGCTATAGCCTCTTGCCCGAAAAGTAATTTTCTGGTTGTACAATTCGACTCGTGAGCGATCGAGCGAAAATTTGAGCATATGTATTCTGTGAAAGTGTTATTTATCACTAAAATAAACGAGAAAAGATATAAAAAATTCATATTCAGGCAGCTCGCTGTTCCATCCCCCCCCCCCCCATTACGCGAGAAACGCAGAAGCTTTGACCTTTCATTAATTATTAGAGAAAGAAGACGATTTTTTTGGTACCATTCTCGACTCTTATTCCTTGTCTGAATTACGTTCCTCCCTCCCCCCTCCCGCGCAAAGCGCGGAAACTTTGACCTTTCTTAGTTTAATAAAATTATGAGAGAAAGAAGATGATTCGTTGTTCCATTCTTGACTCTGAATTCAGTTTCCCCCCTCCCGCGTAGACGCTTAACGTTTCATTAAATTATGAGAGAAAGAAAAGTATTCGTTGTACCATTCTTGACTCTTAATCTTCGTTTGAATGCAGTTTTCCTCCTCGCGCGCGAAGCGCGTGGAAGCTTTGATGTTTCATTAAATTATAAGAGAAGGAAGAGGATTCGTTGTTCCATTCTCGACTCTTAATCCTTGTTTGAATTTGGTTACCCCCCCCCCTCTCGCGCGAAGCGCGAAGCTTTGACCTTTCATTCATTATTAGAGAAAGAAACTTTGACCTTTCATAGTTTAATAAAATTATTAGAGAAACAAGATGATTCGTAGTTCCATTCTCGACTCTGAATTCAGTTTCCCCCCTCCCGCGCAAACGTTTAACGTTTCATTAAATTATTATTGAGAAAGTAGACGGTTCGTTGTACCGTTTTCGACTTTTTGTCCTTGTCTGAATTGAGTTCCTCCCCCCCCCCCCTTCCCGCGCGAAGCGGCTGAAGCTTTGACGTTTCATTAAATTATTAGAAAAAGAAGACGATTCGTTGTACCATTCTCCACTCTTAATCCTTGCCTGAATTTAGTTGCGGCCCCCCCCCCCCCCTCTCGAGCGAAGCGCGGAAGCTTTGACATTTCATTTAATTATTAGAGAAAGAAGACGATTCGTTGTACCGTTCTAGACTTGTCAGAATTTTCAAAAATGTTTCCTTGTCTGCTCCGTTTTCGTCCTACATGTATGTCCTCTTACTGCCCCTACCACCCTTGGCTACGCGCCTGCTTTAAAGGGAAAATGAAACGATCATGGTTGTGATAGCACACAATTAGGTTAGTAGAAATGAAAGGGAAAAAAGAAAGATCTATTACACCAACCATGGATAAATCACGGCCGGGAGCGTCATATCATAGTTTTGTGTTATCGGACGTGGGCCGGGGCGTAGCGGCCAATCGAGATTTTGCAATGTTGAATGCTGAAATTATGCATTCTAGAAAATACCTATGCCCAATATGTACCTCCTTTCCGCTATATTTCTTTCTAGCTATATTTCTAAATTTCCTGGGGGACGTGTCCCCCTATATCGGGCCCAGGATTGCCGCCCCTGTCCATGATTACTACGAACAGTTCAAATACAACAACAAGCGATTCGGTATGAGCTGAATTTAAATGAAGGGCAAAATAAGAGTTGTGAAGCGGCCCTACCGTTAATTAAAAATTATATGAGTATAAAGCTTCTATTTAAAAGACATCCAAAATATGGTGCCCTTTTCCAATTTCTCACTGAAGAGTGATGACCTTTGTAGCGCAGGGGCTGTTTTTAACGTTTAACTTTGAATGCGGCCAGCCCGGCCCCCTCAAATCTCCCGATTACAGTTTTTCCCTTATTCGTCGTTACTGTCAATTAGCGCCATTTCCTTGTCTTTCCCCCTTTCTCACCCGACTTTTCTCTTCCCCCATTTTTTTGTATTACGGGCCGGACTTTGTTGCGTGAAAAGTAACCCTTTTTTTTGAGATTTTGGGAACACAAATTCGGTCCCTCCGACCCCGGAGTGGGAGGGAAGGGGGAGGGGGCGCGGCCGTTTCGGCCCCCCCCCCTGGATCCGCCACTGAGATCGCCCTATTCATTTGAAAATCGTCGATCCGCATGACTTCAAACTTTGAATATGAGGAATGTCATATCGTTACAAACCATGCTGCCCCCTTAGGGCCTTAAAGGCCCTATCTCACTGAGCGGTGAATGCTTGCGAACTTAGCTAATTTAGGGTTTCGCCAAGGTTCGTAAAAGTTGCAAAAGGTTGCAAGAAAGTTTGAAAACGGTTTTTCTTGTCGCAAAATTTGTTTTTTCCGCAAACAGTTGCAGGCGTTTTCAAAACAGTTGTAAGCGTTTGTAAAACAGTCGTTAGCCTTTGCAAACGGTTGTAAGACGGTGTCGCTCTTTGTTTTCGTCAGTTCTCTTTGTGTTGATGCTAGCGACCACGTTACCATATGGTTCCTTTATAAAATCGACCCTTTGAGTACTAGTAGTTAGGAAAAGGTCTCAAACGTTCACAATCTGACGCTAACATTTCCTTGCAGTCGCTAATAGTCGCCAACCGCCTTTCGCAAACACTTTCGGAGACATTCGCTCAGATGTTGCTAATTGTCGCTTAACGTCACTAAAAGTCGCTGATTTTCGCCAACATTCGTCAGAAAAGTTGGCGAATCCAAATTCGCAACGTTCGCAAGCATTAGCCGCTCAGTGAAATAGGGCCTTTATGTCAGCGTTTCACGAAACCGTCATAAGTACAACATTTTTGATATTCTAAATTGGTTCATGTTTTGAATGTTAATTTGGTTTTGAGGAAGTAAGTACATATATATATAATATTGAGATTGAATGAGATAAAAAAGAGTATCAGTAATAAAGATCGCACAGAAATTCAAAAATTCAGTCATCAGACCCATCTTCATGTTTATCCCAGCAAAGACTGCTATGACAAGAAAACATTAAGAAAAAAGACACGAATGCTTTTCCCTCCTCATCAATACTTTTTTACAAAAGTTTAACAAACAATATGCTTCGCTTGAATAATGTCAGATAGTAGGCATACATGCAGTAAACCTTGAGACATATCCAGCCAGGAACTTTTTCATGTGCTTTCGACTTTTATGCAGTACGTTTCGAAAGGCTGAAATTATTGTATTGTTCGGGTTAACCATAACACAGTGTAACTTTATATAATAACATCATTTTGGGGGATTAAGAAACATGAAAAAAAATACAGTTTAAGTCCCTCAAACTCATCCGTTTTTTCTGCCATATTCATGAAACATTTTGTTTAATGTGTAGACTTGTACGAATATGTACCTGCTGGAAACTGTCGTATACAGTGTATGCCGGCACACCTTTTATAAATCTTGCACCAAATATCCTTCAAACAATATTATCATGTACAGGGCGGCGATTACTTTCCATGCCCGGGGGATCCAGGAGGGCGTAGCCCCCGGGAGCTCAGAGGTTTTAGGCATTTAATTACGGTCAGATAAACATAACCTCCCCCAAACGAACCTATACAACACACTTCAGACTCTGCTTATATAGAGTCAGTCAGTGGATATGGTGGAGCCAGAAGAAGTTATAGCAGAACATACGTACAACCGTCGATACCAGACTTTTCAGAGACCGAAGCTTTCGGTCTAATATCAGTCGATCCACATGCAGGGCTAGGTCCAATCTCGTCCATTGAATAGTACCACAACGTTATCCGATACACGAGGTTGTCAAGATTGGAATCAATCAATGCTAGTAGCGGCTGTACATACTGCGGGCAGAATCACACAGTTTCAACTAATAAAGCTATGATTTTAAAAAGTGACTGCTCTTGCAGCCACACTGTACTACGTGTAGCTAATTGCTCCCCCTATATAAAAAACAATGACTAATCGGTGACCATCGGTCCCTCATCACCCTCTTTTTCTTATGTTAATTGAGAGCTGGGTTGATGAGATAACAACCTGTCTAGTGACCTTGCAGGGTGTCTAATCCCTCCTATAAACTACAGATAAGCTTTAAAGGATGAACAAAAACAAACCTTACTTTAAAACTTCTCGGAAAACTGAAGATATGAGTGTCGGAACTCCCCAGGTGGGTGGTTGTGTTGCCAATAATGCAACTAGCTTTGAATGCGAATAATTAAATGCCAGAAAGGGAAATAATAAATAAATATATACAATGCACTGAGGCTCTAGTTGAAATTATGGATCGAGGTGGCAGGAATATCACCATTTCTGCAGCCGAGGAATCCATAATTTCACTAGTGGTTTAAAATTATGTTTTATATCTTTAAAACCTACCTTCATTAAAAATATGAAAATAATTATAATAATTTCTGTCACCGAGGAATCCACTAATTCAAGACTGACAGCTGGCGCTACACAAGTGATGTAGTAGTGTAGTGCAGTTACTGCGGCTCAGCGGAAATTGCACAGCGTGAGCCCCGTGACACCTCCAGAGTTGCCCGCTGGAGGCATTCGAACGCTCGCTGAATGCACGGTAGTGCCTTGGAAAAAATATCCATGACGTCATCCATGGTATAGTGCAATATCCCTTATAAAACAGTACCAGGCAACCATGGTTGTTTGTCCAAATAACCATCCACCGTTCGAACCATGGTAACCATGTTCTATAGTTTTAGTTTTAATTTTAGTTTATTTCTTTATTAAAAAATCACACCCGTCATCAGACGGCCGGCCTAAAAAGGCCTATGAGTGATACATCAAAAATAACAGTCATAAACAATTTGACATGATAACATATTACAAATATAAGTATAACATAATTACAATCACAGGGGGAAAAAAAAAAAAAAAATAATAATAATTATTCATTTAAGTAGTACAAAAGTTCTTGGCGAGTTGTTAGGATTTGGTTTGCAAAACTGGCTATTAAACTGCTTAGTGAGTCAGCTGAAATTAGGTAAATAAATTGTTGGTATGTGGAAAGATCTGAAAACGTATGGTCATGTTCTATTATATCATAAAGAAGTTGTGATCTGATGTCATTATATGCAGAACAAATCATAAAACAGTGGAACTCATCTTCTATGTTACTAGAATTACAAAAAACACAGTATCTTTCTTCATATGGGACATTTTGATAACGCCCAGTTTCAAAAGCTATAGGGGCACAACGGCATCTAAACAAAGCCAAAGCACGTCTGTTTGATCTATTTTGACATTCTATTACATATTTTGACGTGTTCAAAGATTGTTTAAAATTTCGATAAGTTCTAAGTTTATTTTTAGCATGAGCTTTCTTCCTTTTATCGTCAAAAATTGAATTTCTCCATCTATTCTCGATAAATAATTTACATGACGATGACACAGTTTTTACAAAATTGTCTGTACTAACAAGATTAGCTAAAGGTAAAACATGTACACATTGTAATTTTGAAAAAAGCTCTTTGACTCTGAAACACCAGTTTTTGACTCCATTGTTTGCTAGAGATTTAGACCAAGAAAAGATTTTACTTGGGTAGCGGTCACTATTGAGTTTACTTAAGTTACTCCATAATCTAACAACCGATTGAATTTGGTGATAGAATGGTGGGTCCCAACCCATCTCCCCTAACACTGCATTGTTAGGTGTATATTTCCCCACTCCTAAGTAAAAACGGCATGTTCTGAAAAAGACACTATTTATAACAGAATATTCATCCACACCCCAGATACCACTTGCATATTGTAGTATGGGTAAAATCATGGCATCATAAATTTTTTTATATGTCTTGAATAAAGAGCCTCCAATCAATTTGAATTTACTTATAACAACACCCAATGCTCTGGATGCAGACTGAGCTAGCATTCTGGTACCCTTCTGAAAGCTAAGGAGTTCATCAAACCACAGCCCAAGGTATTTGTAGGAGTCCACAATATCAAGCTTTTCTCCATTACAATTGAATAGTGCTGAGGTTTTAGCTTGGGACTTCTGTCTAAAATGTACAATTTGGGTTTTTGAGGCATTAAATTCAATCCTCCACTTGCGAGCCCAAGCGCCAATATTGTCTAACATACGTTGAAGGTCATTTTCATTTTCAGCAAGTACCACAATATCATCTGCATACATAAGCATGTCAATATTTGTATCTAGTACTTGAATCCCCCCATTACATAGCATGACATTGTCAACTAAATCATTAATGAAAATGTTAAAAAGAACGGGAGACAAAAGGCAACCCTGTTTGACCCCTGACTCTACTTTAAAAAAACTAGTATGATTACCATTAACATTCACAGTACACGTAGTGTCCCGGTAAAGAGCCTGTATACAATTGTAAAGCTTACCATGAACACCAATTAATCTCAACTTGTACCATAGCAAAGATCTATTAACTCGATCAAAAGCTTTTTTTGCATCTATAAAACAAACAAAAGTGTCTTTTTTACAAAGCTTTCTGTTTTCAATCATAGAGTAAAGACTGTACAGGTGGTCGAGACAACTCCTTTTCTTACGGAATCCATTCTGTTCTTCCTTAATAATACATTCTTTTTCAAGGAAATGAGTTAGTCTTTCTCTTATGATATCACAATAAATCTTACATATCACCGATATCAGAGTTATACCTCTATAGCTTAATGGTTCACGTTCATCCATTCCAGGTTTTAAAATTGGATGGATTATGCCTTTTTGCCAAGCTGTAGGGGAAATACCACGTTCAAAACAAAAGGAGAGGAGGGCATGAAGGAATTGTATTGAAGCATTGTTTTTTACCATCTCCGAAACGATACCATCTATTCCGGCAGCTTTGTTTAATTTTGCCCTCTTTACAGCTGCAGTCACCTCTGTTAATTCAATAGGAAGGTTTAAATCATTTCCTCTAGTATCAGATTCTTGAACATTACACTCTAGTATTTTCAACTGTGTGTTAACATGTGATAAGAACCCATCATCGAAACCACTTCCATTATCTTTAAACAGAGAATGGAAATCATTTTCCCATTTACTCATAACATTATCATAGTCTTCACTTATTTCTCCATCATCATTTATTATTTCCATTGGTATATTTTGGTACTTCTTTTCTTCATCTGACCCTATTCGACCAATCTCTTTCCAAAATGAACAAGAGTCTTTATTTACCATTGCATCAAGAGCATTGATTTTTTTATACTGGTAAGCTCTCTTAGCTTTTCTGACCGTTTTATCAAAAATCTTATGTGCATTTTTGTAATCAATAAACATCACTTTTTACCCTCAGTATTCTTGCACTTCAACCATTCCTTTTGTTTACATTTAACACAATTCCATAACGATTGCAGATTATCATTCCACCAGACCTTAGGTGAATGGGGAAGACCTTTTTGGGGTCTACTAGTTTTCCTTTCCCTACAACATTTATGAACACATTTTTGGATTACTTTTTCAAAGCCATAATACACATCGTCCAAATGTTCCTGCGATGATAGACCACAGTTAAGTTTACTTATAAGCTCACTTACTGCATTTTTACTTTCTTCATCGGACATAAAGGAATCATTAATATCATTCAGTTGGTATCGCTTGGATAAATTTTGAAAACTGGGTTTAGAGTGCATCTGGTTATCACTATTTCTACACACTGTTTTTCTGTAAAAATGCCAACATAGTATTGAGTGATCTGGCACTGAACCCACCACTGGGATTGAGTGTTTGTCTAGTAGATCAGCAACTAACAAAACATCAAAATTGAAATACAAATTTATGTCATGGTAAGGTACAATGCAATAGTCCACAACTGATTTTCCTTTGTAGGACACACAGGTAAAATTATCATTTGTATATCGACCATTCAGACAGCAAAAATTTGAGGTTACACAAAAATCTGCAAACAGTCTACCTTGAGAATTTACTTCAAAGTCTATAGTCTTTCTCTGTCTCATTGGGTCTATGCCTTCAATAAAGTCTTGTAAACCTCCGTTTCTGGCATTAAAGTCACCACATATCTGGATTTTACCCAGATCTTTATACTTGTACAATCCTGAAAACAACTTATCAAAAAACTCTTCTGCATGTCCACCTCTGCTCGAGTTCTCTGGGGGTAGGTAACATATGCAAATATAAAATGAATCGTTTTGCCGCTTATCTCTCAGTTGAAGCCACATAATTCCATCATATGATTTTTCCACACACTTTAGTGAAAATGAGCGAAGAATGCGACGGTGGACCAGAAATCCAACCCCACCGGATCCTTTCCTAGCATTTTTATGCAGATGTAGTCGGTCATGACCCAACCACACATAATTGGGAACTGAAATTGATTGACTTTTAGTAAGGTGAGTTTCCACTAGGCAAATAATATCAAAATCACATTTCACAAGGATGCTTTTCCTTATTGAACATGTATCCGACCAACCGCCAACATTCCAACAGGCGACACCAAGCTGGGAATAGCCATCGTTATCCTACAAATTCTCCTTACTACTACTAGCTGATGCGTCCGCGATGGGATCATTAGGGGGTTTGAACTCCACTCCATCGATGAAGAGTTTGCCATTTCTGAACAGAGTTTTCTTGCCTGAGTTGTATGCTTCAGATGCGACGTTTTTCAGTTGCTGTTTTACCTTACGGTCTGCAAGTGTCTCATCCTGCTTAATGTAGAAAGGTACCTTTGCTGCTTGCAGCTTGCGTTTGGCTCGAATGATCCTATCCCTGTCTTCCACAGAGCCGACCTTGAAGATGATGGGTCTTGTTGAACCATCCTTCTTCTTTCCAAGTCTGTGGGCTATCTCCACTTTCGTGTCGATGTCGAGGTGGTCCTTCAAAACACTATTCACTATTCCTGAGGGGATTTCGTCTTTTTTCTCTGGGCCATAATTACAGAGGATCAGATTGCACTTCCGAGAGTGTCTCTCCAGCTTATTGTTGACGTCTTGGAGGTGCTTTATGTCAGCCTCACATGAAGACATTCGCTTTGTGAGGGGCGTCACTTTTCTCTCAACCACACTTGTTCTAGCGGCTTGAAACTCAATAGAGTTTTCCAGCTCTACTTGCTTGGTTTTCAGTTCTTTAATACTTGCTCTCATCGAGTCCTGGCCAGATAGAATAGACTTTAGTGACTGACGAACAAATGATTCAAAGTCAGATTCTTCAACAACACTCACTGACCGAGTCTTTGTCTTGTCCTTATTGCTAGCGGACCCAGCACCCCCACCCGGTCGATCACGCAACTCCATTGACATGATTGTTGTTACTGTAACGAGCTATGTGTTGACTTACGGGGCCGGGGGTGACTAGGCATTGGACGTTGACTAGAATTAGAATGACAATAGAATTGTACTTTGATGGAATGTCTTGGGAGTCAATGCTGTTACCGGTGACCAGAACAGTGAAGAAGCAACACAAAATGTCATATGTGGGGCTAAATGTAAAAACGGTCAATTATTACACAAACTTGCCTTTCTGCTTAGATCCAAACTACTCCACAATATAAGTTTACAAGTATTCCATATACATCCTGATGATGGCTGGCTAGAATATGATGGTAAAACAAGGTCTAAAAACCGCTAAAAAATCACTATTCCAGCATAAAATCCTGACTCGCTTAAAATCCTGACTCGTACACGAACACGTGTCCGTAGCTCTATTGTTTTATACCATGGTTACCATGGTTCGAATGGATGGCATTGTTTTATACCATGGTTACCATGGTTTAATGGTGGATGGCATTGTTTGATAGCATGGTTACCATGGTTCGAATGGTGGATGGCATTGTTTGATACCATGGTTACCATGGTTCGAATGGTGGATGGCATTGTTTGATACCATGGTTACCATGGTTCGAATGGTGGATGGCATTGTTTGATGCCATGGTTACCATGGTTCAAATGGTGGATGGCATTGATTGATACTATGGTTCGAATGGTGGATGGCATTGTTTGATACCATGTAACAAATACAATGTTAAACAATGATATATTTAAACAAAACAATGAAAATAAACCTAAAAATTACAAATCATATGAAATATACATCAATGTGAACAGAGTAAGCTAATCATAAAAAAGCAATTTTTAATAAATGTGTCTTGAATTGGCATACAGTTTGACATTTTTTGACATTTAAAGGTATCATATTTTGTTCCAAACTTCAGCAGAAGCTTTGCAAAAAGAGCGATGACCATATAAAAGAGTTGACACCGAAGTAGACACGAGGTTTACCATTTTATTTTGTTTACCTTTTATTTTCCAGGGGGGGGGGATAATTGTTTTAAAAAAATATATAAAGCGCATAGAGAATTCTACGAATCACGCACTATTTAAGCTCTTACCATTATTAATATTATTGCATTAAGAAGGAAAATATCTTAAAGGGACTTGGTAACATTGTTCAGATGAGAGAAAGTGGTGCTCAGGTAGTGACTTTAATGCTAGATACAATTGAAGACAATCTGAGAGTTTGAATTGCTTCCTTTGATAATATAATTTTTTTTTTCTTCATTTTTCACTTCCGACAGGGTCTTTAACAATATGATAATGTGTGTCTTCATGGTTAACCCACGTGGCTATCTTCCATCTTTGAAATCCGCATGATTATCATAAATGTGATGGATTTACTGATGAGTAATACATGTATTTTAATCTTGTAGTGCATTCCTGGGCTACACGATAGAGAGTTTACTGATTATTTGAGTTTTTTATTGTCAAATGAAACCCAGAAATATTAACAAAATTTCTTATCAGATAATTCACTGGATTTCATCTTGGCAAATGAACTCAAAAAATATTCAAGCAAAAAAATTAAGTCTCGCGAAGAAGATCTACGAGGCCCAAAGGGTAGACTTACTGCGTGAGCCCTTTCGGTCTAGTGGAAGTGAAACTTTTGTCCAATATGATATGTCAACTTTAATATTTTGATTATTTTTCAAGACGTGGATACAATTTTTTTTTTTTTTTTGCACTGTATTTTATCATGTCACTTAACATGTACGAGAACCAATAATGATCAAACGGATCAAATACCACTATGTGCTACTTTTTCGTGTGATTTTCTTATTATTCATTTATTGTATTTTCAATTTTTGATATGCTCTTTTTGATATGTTTTTCGACCGTTGCATGTACAATCTGCGCGTCAAATACCCCATGAAAAGGGGAATAAGGACGTGCCCTTTATACATTTCTCCCCCTTAAATGTAATCGACTTTGGCTTGGTTTTACTTCGGGAGAACTGCAGTAATGGAAAAAGGCACGCAAAACAGATATTGGCATGTTTTTGTAATGAATGTATACAATCTAAGGGCAGATGACGAAAAAAACCTCTGAAAGAGCACTATCACCTCACAGGAGGGTCGCATGCAGTGCACTTTTCTTCATTTTGCCCACCCCCCCCCCCCCCGCACCCCTTCAACCTTTAGCTGCTGGTTTATTTCCGACACGATCGTAACTATACTTTCGAAAAATTAACCTATATTTTCAACAGACTTGTGCGTCACCTATTATAATTTGTAAACATGAACATGACATATCACGTAGTAGTAATCCTAACACGGATTTCTATCGGATATACAACAGGGCATTGACATTGCCCCTGAGCTGAGTTGATTTTGAAAAGAGTTGTGATCATGTTTGTCGTACCATGAACGAAACAAAGTCTGAACAAATAAAATAGACCACAAAAAATGAGGGAGAGATAGCGATTGAAAAGGGGACCCATTGCTTTGAACCACAGGAATGTGAGACGACAATAGAAAAGGAACTGCTTTGATCGAAATTATGATTTCTATGAATCTCACCCAGTGGCGTAATGAGCATGAGTAATGGGGGGGGGGGGGGGGGGGGGGTACAAAATATGCATCAACACTAGTTGGCATGATGGAGAAAATAGAGGGGAAAAAACCCTGCAAATTTGTTAGAGGGGGATGTTTAGAGGAGAGAGACCCCCCCCCCCCCCTCATCAGTACGTCAGCGCTCACATCCATATGCTATTAAAGTAATGTGTGCATGCATCGTACTATTGAAGTCCTGGAGTACGTGGCATATACAATAAGTTAACGAAGAAACTAACATCTTTACAAATCAACCAAGGGCTATTTCAATACACTATTGTGGTGATCCGATATTTCCTTCCACGAAAAATGCTCCAGGCTTTATTTCGTCTAAGACGTAGGTACAAAGGGCAAATGAGTATGGGGGGGGGGGGGTTGCAGCAGTGCACCTTCTTTCTTCTCTGGTGATTTTAAATTATAATAATCGGGTAATCATCACCTTAAAGGGCCCATGACATCGAAATAAATGTGTATTCCTGTTGGTGTGCAGTCCTGCATACATCTGTAAACTTTTGAATTTGTTTCATAGATTTTTAAATATTTTTTTAAAAATATTTGTTTCTCAAACTTGCTAACCTCCACCCCAAAAACCTCCAGATATCATTTCTCTTGTGACATCATCTGTCAGTAATCAATGAGCTAAGTTGAGAAAGTGGTATGTATCTTTGCCGCAGTCGACCACCTGTTACAATACGTAATACAATCTTCCCCTTCTAATAAAGTGCCCTTTCTCTGGTGAGTGACCAGGTAAGTTACTCCTTTTCACTTCAAATAAGTGCCCCCTTCACCTCTGATAAATGCCCCTTTAAAATCTGATCGGTGCTATTTTCTTTCAACTAATGCACATTTTCCTTTATTATAAGTGCCCCTTTTTCATTCACATAAGTGCCTCTTTTCATATATGGTCAAGACATTGCCCCTTTTCAGGCGCGATAAGTGCCTCTTTTCACCTTTGATAATTTTCCCTTTAACAATGATACGTGCCCTTTTTTGTTTCTTATACGGGACCTTTCCCCTTTTCATAAATGCCCCTTTTTACCTCTTATAAATGCCCCTATCAAAATCTGAAGGGGCACCTTTTCCGTTGACAAATGCCCATTTCCTATTCTCATGACTGACGTTTTCACCCCATTTTTCAAATGGTGAGTGCCTCTTTTTGAGGGTGTAAGAAATGCCCCATTTTCACCTCGGATAATTACTCTTTGTACTTTGACAAATGCTCCTTTTTTTCTTCTGATAAGTGTCCCCTTTTCCTCTCATAATTAAACGCGCCCCCACTTTAAAGCGACTAAGAGCAATTTCCCCCATAGCTCGCTCGCTACGCTCGCACGCATCTATAGATGATATACTTATGTTACTTATCAAAGGTCTTTTCAGTCTTCCGTTATGAGATTGTGCTTATAAACCCATCAGGATTGGGTGTTTTCTCTTTATAAGATGTAATTTTTTGCACTGCGACCTCACAAATCTTAACATTTTTCTTTTTCTTTAAAAGTACCAAATCATCTTTCACTTTGCCTGTTCCTAAGCATGCACCATACAAGCATCGATTTTTAATGTAATATTCCGTTATCTTGTTCTGTTCTTCAATATTTCCACTGGGTTTAGTTACATCTACCAAAACACATGGGCACCGTGCCCAGGGGTCTCGGTGAAATATAAATACTGTTAGCATGCGTGACCATGAAAACGCGTATAAAGGGGTGTTTTGTAATAGATTGGACGCGGTCCGCGCGGTGCCGCATTAAGGGGTTCAAAAACGTCCATTTTGGGCCATTTTCAAGAAAAAGGGTACTTTTTCAAAATGGTTCAAAGACCAACCCAAACCTATAGCTGGTCCCTTATATTTTGTTTTGCATAGTAGAATAGTAACACTTCCCTGTACATTGTGTACTTTTGTTTAAACACTACATGTACTTTATATAAAATAGAGCAAATTTGAAATGTAATACTCTTTTTTCAAAGAAAGGACTTATGATGGCTGTGCATAAAACCCATTTGGAAGTGTACAGGTTGATGTTATTGCTATAATTTGATATATTTAACATGTCAACAACTAAAATGGTAATCCCAATCGCAATTCAAAATGCTCAAGGGGTTACAATTTTACAATAATTGTTAAGGAGTACAATTTTTTTAAATACCCGTTTAGGGTGTGAATTTGGGAAAAAAAAACCACGCGAAATCCTCATTTATGGTGTATTTTGGTTTCAGAAGAAATCCTCGTTTTGGGGGTTTCTTGAAATCCTGTTGTCACGCATGCTTACAGTATTTCTACATGACTGAGACCCCTGGCCATCGTGCTTTCCAGTATTCCATACTAAAATTATGAAACATTCTCCCAGAATCTCTCAAATGTTGTCCTTCACTAAAATCCGACTTTAAAACATATCTGTTTTGATCATGCCAGTCTTAAATCATAAAGTAAACATAAGTTTTGTAATTAATTTGATAATATTGAGTAATAAACGGTGAAAGCTAGATATCTGTTATGTCTTTTCTCTTCTCTCTCTCTCTCTCTCTCTCTCTCTCTCTCTCTCATATATAAACACATTGAGACAATAATTGTTATATGCGCTATATAAGAATTGGACATTATTATTATTATTTAAAAATATTATTAATCCAATTATTATATCTGTTTGTATCTTGAACATGCTCGTACTGTGACGGAAATAAATAAAATAATTTAAAAAAAAAAAATCATATGCATTTGCTTTACGTCTAGTGGAGAAGAGAAGAGCAAATTTATGCAAAAAAGTCCGTGAACGAGGAAGAAGCATAGTTCATACTTCCCCATAAGCGCCTAATTTATATATTTTCGTCTTCCTAACATTGAATTATATATGTATTATACTATCAGCTAATAAGTCAAAGGAGGACAGTCTATACAGAGGCATTATTTGATGGTATCTTTACTTTAATTTGTTATTGTTAGACTCCTTTATGTTCCTTGAAATTAAGTATTAAAAGGAAATAGAATAAGATATAGCTAAATCTTAGTTTGGTTGACAAAACAGTGAAGACTGAAAAAAGCGCTAGGGACTAAATGCATAGATGTCATATAGATCCTCTTGACATCTTCACAGATTTATGGGGATCATTTCACGAAAACTTCATAAGCATAAGTTCATCGACATCCAATTGAAACACTTGTTATATTCAATACACGCGTTTCAATGGGTTGTTGGTGAACTTAATTCTTGACAGTTTCGTGAAACGCTATCATGATCCCCAAAGTGAGCCTAGAGGGGACAGCATGGTGTGTAACGATATGGCATTCCTCATATTCAAAGTTTGAAGTCATGCGGAAAGACGGTTCACAAATAAATGAGTCGACCTAAACATATTTGGCACGCCGTAGATGCATGATATACGAGTAGTGGAAAAAGAAGAAGCGCGGCGTAAAACACAGAACGCCTTAATGGGAGTTTTTTTCTCTTTTACAGCCGACAAACTGACACTACTTTGGAGGGCAGAACCCCCCCCCCCCCCCGGAAAATCAAGTCATTTCAGCAACATTTGTAAATCACTGGTATCGAATTAGAAATAAACAACATTTGAATTTTATTGGGGGGGGGGGGGGTAGGGAAATTTCCCCTCTG
Organism: Strongylocentrotus purpuratus; assembly: GCF_000002235.5. Classification (NCBI taxonomy): domain Eukaryota; kingdom Metazoa; phylum Echinodermata; class Echinoidea; order Camarodonta; family Strongylocentrotidae; genus Strongylocentrotus; species Strongylocentrotus purpuratus. The sequence continues at coordinate 27,915,920 of NW_022145599.1, read as the reverse complement.
TACTACCAACGAGAAACCAACCGTGATTTTACCTTGCCATGTTCATGGCTTTGTTACGCAGGATAATATATAAAGCTAGGCCGCAATTCTTTCTGCAATTGCCATATTATTGTAAAAAAATGAACGCAGGGCCATGCATGGATGAATTTGATAATCTATGTGAACGTCTAACCACACTGCTTTATATGTAGTTGGATTCAATTGGAATATTATCATACCTTTCCTGGTGATAGCATAGGGAGGTACCAGTTGAACCCTTCGTATCCTGTCCTAGATTATTTTCTTTCTGGATTTACTTGATATCATATCAATCTTCCATCATCAAGAGGGACCTCACACACTCAATTGCGATGCCTCAACGAGAGGATGATTGGGTAAGCTTTACCGAGGATACCTTAAGTTGTTTTTTCGTTGTTGACATTTTACCGGTGTGCCTTCCAAGTTCAAGCAACATGGTTTACTTTGAATCATTGGGTATCAAATCACATTCTTTCTGTTAGGAAGAATAGTAAAATTTGGTTCTGTTCAATGCGGCGTACGTCTTCAGCCGCCTTTGGGGGTGGTGTGTTGCAAATGCGAGTAAGGGGGCAAAGACGATACCTAATTGTCTGAGGACAATTTTTGGAACCTGAAATAAGCAAAAGTGAAGAAAAGCGTAAATTTCAAACAGTGTTGTAGCCGTTTCAGGCCAAGACTGAGTCCAAGCAAAGATCCAAACTTAACAAAGATGATCACGCAGTTACGAACTTGCCCGTGCATACTGTGGTATGCAAGCATGCCCTGTTCGTTTTTCACAGGCGCGAAATACCCCCAGTCTTTTCTATTTGTATTTGTTATTGTTGTTGTATCTAAGTTGAGGGCTGCGGGCACGTCAAGCTACTTTGCTTATTTCTATAGTCCTCCTGCATCTAATGTATGTTAATTATGCATTCAATATATTTGTTTAAATTCGTTCATTATCTGTATAAAATTATATACACTTAAAATATTGTTTCAAACCATATTATGTTCATGAAAATGTATGATGAAAAAAGAAAAAAAAAAGATGCAGAAACCAATAAATCAAATCAAATTAAATCAAATCAAATACATTACAAAACACATAAAAATGAAAGTCAAATATGTCCCAATTGTGTAGCCTAGATCGGTCCGAGGACAGTGGGCTCGAGTACTGGTCCGGGACCGTGTCACAACGTTGCGAAGGCAAGGCCGGAACAAAGGATGGAAACCAAGGCCTGATGTTGGCCTCGAGTCATCCAACACTGTTTTCAAAGCATTTAGGGATATGAAATTGCATCCAGCCATTGAATGAAATTTTAGCTCCAGAGTGCAATTAAACGATTGATATCTTCTTTATCTTTTGCTTTAAGAGTTTCTTTCTGTCGAATTGCAATTAGTTTTTGGTATTTCATGATGGTATTTGAAAAAGTCCCCATATTATTCACACCAAGTTCATTGGTTTTCACACACTTCAGGAATCGTGGAAAGTCGATAAGTTCGGAGGGAGCTTAGGCCTGAACTCTTAGGGGCGTTCCCAACAACATGTTGACGTTAATTACGAAAACATTCTTCAAACCGAGAAAGTATAGTCCCTCTGACTCCATATTCCTTTAGTTTACGGATTAATATATATTCGATGATCCATGGTTTCGAATGCCTTCGATAAACTCAGTGTGTTCTTTTTTTTTTTTTTAGAGGAAATCAGTTGATTTGTAACATAATTGTAGTATAGCATAATCAGTGGAGCGATTCTCTCTAAATCTATATTGATAATAATGATTATAATATAGAGTATTTGTAATGCGCCAACTCCACATGACTAATGTGCTCGAGGCGCAATGGAGAAGAAAAACTAAAAGTTAATGAAAATACACAAAAATGGAACGACAGCATTGTGAAAGTAAATCTACTGAAAAGCCGCTTTGAACAAATGAGTTTTGACGGCATTTTAAAGGAATCTACACTTGAAATATAACGAATATCTTGTGGCAATTGATTCCATAGGTAAGTTCCAGCGTTAGCAAATGACCGATTCCCCATGATTTCTTATTTCTCGGAACAACAAGCAATTTAGAATCGGATGATCTTCAGCGTCTGGGAGGATTGTGAATTATTAATATATTCATATTGAATAAAAAATATAATCCTTTAACATTTGTGATGGATTATCTTTTTTATGAATCAAAATTATGTTCACAATTTTTAGCGGGTCGGGGAAAATACTTTGGGAAAGAGGTAAATTAAAGATATGTGATTATGGGAAAGCTATGAGGTGAATACTTTGTTTTAATAAAGTTACACTTATTGATTCATCATAACCGCAGTGTATTTCAATAAACAATTCAGTTTATTAATTAGAGACTGTATCTTGAGTAATCCATGTTTTTTTTCTTTTCGATTTGACCTGATTTAATTCTTGCGAGGGGCACAGTTTTATCATAATGAAAAAGATTTTTTTTAAACAAATTTTATCTTCTTGACTCAAGTCTACTTATAAGGATTCTCTATTACGCTTTGTTTATTTACGGCTTGTTGAATGTTCTTCAGTGATTTTACATATCGTAAATATTGGTATATAAATTGTCTGAAATATCGTAGTATATTTTTCCATTCTGTTTATTGTCTAATACGTTGAGAAAATATGATTAATTATAGTATGCGTTACGTGTGTAATCCTAGTTGGTTCATTGATAAGGTTTAACAGAAAATGATGATAATACATTTGTAAAGTATCGGCGCCAAACAGTATAAGATAAGGGCAGATCTATATTAAAGTCTTCCATGATAAAATATATCTTTATTATTTATGAATTCGACACATGATTCTAATTTATCTGAAAAAGTGTCGGCTACATATTAAGTGGTCTATACATTAGCCAAACAATTTTATTCTGATGTATATCATCAATAATTTCTGAAATTAATGTCTCTACTCCTTCAAATTTGATAACATGTCTTAATGTTCAATGTAAATCTTTGCAAGTATAAAGAGCGACACTTCCTCCCTTTCCATTTTTTTCTCGATCTGTACGAACTAATTCATAATTCTCAATATTGAATATTGGAGAAGTTGAGTGTAGCCAAGTTTCGGCAATTCCTATCGAGGAAAATAGAAATGTGTTTAGGGTAGATTAAGATTCTTTAAATTATCAAAAGTTTGATATGTTTGTTATATAGCCTCGAATCATCATCAATAGTGATCTGTCAGTTCATGACAGGTTCAGTGGCCCATTAAAAATTCCATATCAAGTGTCTCTCCAAGCCCCTCTCCAAGTTCCTCGGTCTTGAGCTAACCGTTTCATCGTCTCATACCCCGTCGCCTCGAATATTAATGTTTAATCAACTAATACTGTGAAGATTATTGTTCGGTACCGTCGAATGAAAAGTTGAATTAAATTCACTATTGATACAATATTTACGCTGGGGTGTAAAAACTTGATCATTCAAAATATTATCTAAATCCATAGAAATGTCAGATTTGGTGTGACGACCAGTATAAATGAATATTATGTGTTTGGTGGGTATAATGTGTGCGTGTAGGACTGCATGTGCATTCAGTTTGGGTGTCGGGTAGAACAAATATAGAACCGGGGGTGTGACTGTCAGGCAGACACGGGGCTCTCGACAGTGTTTAAACGTGGAATACAGGGATCGTTTTCGATATTAATACATTTTTCAAGGACTCATGGTAAATTCGTTTAACAGTTAATTACCCTCGGCTGATTTTTTTGTTCGGATTCTTTGGCGGGGAGAGATGGAATGGAACGGTCTCACGCTTAACGACGTTGTATCATTATTCTTATTTGTTCGTCGTCTCTACGATGCTCTTTGAATCAAAAACAGCTTTTATTGTTAGGCTTCCTGAAAGATATTTCAATTGTTGTTAAGAATTTTTTGGTTGCACTCTGTAGATTATGATGATGTGTTTGATCTTTTTTTCAATAAAAAGATCAAACACATGATGAAAATCTACTGGGTGCATGCCAATAAGTTCTTTACAACAATAAACAAATGTGAGGTGCTATTCGGTGTGGCGTACACATGGCAATCACATGGTAGTTAAAATTATGATCATCAGTACTGGTTCAAATAAATTAAAGAGAACTGACTTCGAACCCAGCCATAGGCTCCCTCCTCTCGTTCTCTCTCCCTCTCTCTCCCTCTTCATCGCCTTACTTTTCCCTCTTTTACCTCCCTGTGCATTTGTATGCCTCGATAATACAGAAAATAAACAATAAGATTCTTCCTCTTCCCCTCCTTCTTCCTAGTATATACATGTAGTAGGAGTAGTATTAGCAGCATTATCTCAATAATAATGACAACAATTATTAATATAACTATTATTATGGTTGGTGGTGTGTTTTTTTGGTGTTTTTTCAGAGAAAAATATATTGAATCATTCTTGAGCAAGAACCAAACAATACATTTGAACAAAGTACATGTATAGACATATCGGTAAAACAAACATTATTACAACAGTGGCACATGTCCCTTTTTATCAAGTAATACAACGAATTTGTTGAGTTTGATAGAAAGAACCCACTTAACCTCATAACAACTTTAAGCATCTTCTTAAAATAATTTAAAGATAGCCGTTCCCTTTTGTATTTCGCAGAGAATAGTGTTTTGCACATAAAATGACAAAATTAAAGATACATTGCGTACCATCTGGGAAACCAAACAAAAAGCAATTTTTTATTCAAAAGCACTTCATTGTTTAGAATAGAGCTTTGGAAGTCTTGTATGAATTGATGCGTAACAGGGCATTCCCAAAAACAAGTGTGAAATACTTTCAACAGAGGATAAGAAATATGTACATAAATGAATTAGCTATGCCCATAATGTGAAGATATTTGTTGACACCTAATGTTCGATGTAAAATTCTGAACTGAAAATAACGAAGATTCGTAGAAAGGCAACATTTTAAAGGAATAGTATAAAGTTTCTTCCAGTCTTGAACAGGTTCAGTTAAAACTGTAGCCCATTTTATTTCCGAAATCGGAACTTTAAGAATCTTGCCAACAGAAATTTGATGAACATATTTGCATACTTTGAAAACCTTCTTTAAGTTATGCAACAATTAGCAAAAAAGAGGTAAACATAAATTTGAAATATCAAATAATTCATACCAAACATACCATCATCAATTATCATCAATACAGTATTGCATTTTGAAACGTACATTTCGGGTTTTGTGGAAAAGACTCATCAGGTATACATCCACGGAATAGGAAGGTTATTTCAAACATTATACAGTACTTGTAAATATGCTAAAATGTCTTTATCTTTTGCATCATCATCCTCATCATCTACATAGATTGTTTACCTGAAGACAAAAGAGATATTCAAAACAGTACTGTGTGGTCTAGTCTCTTTCTTGCACGACATGGTTATCATGTTCTATTTGAAAAATGTATATGTTGATCGTAACGAAACAAGGCAGTTCTTGAACAAAAAGATGGTGGAGTTTTTCAATGGGAAATATGACTAATATAATCATCAACGGTACTTTTTTGTTCATCACTGTTTTTCATAAATGTTTTGTGAGTAGAGTATCAGAAGCAAGTTAGTTTACACAATCTCTTTGTAGAGTATTTCAATAAAGTTTAGTACACAGTCTCAAACGCTACAAAGTTTACCAATGCTAAATGGTTATCTTCACCCAGGCGAACACGTAATTTTTGACTAAACAATTATCAGCTGAACAATGTATGTTAAACATGGAAATATCATTTTGACTAAACAATTTCATTTTTCATCATACGGATAAATTCAAAACAGCAACATTATATTGTATGATTGTAGGATAGTTTGAAATACCAAATACAATTATGATGAGAATAACTAGAGAAGTAAAAATAAAACCATTAAATGTGAACTAGTAACATTGTATTTTGACAGAAAAACAAATTGTGGAAATGTAAGTTATATTCATGTTCTAATAAAGGCACCAACCCCTGTAAATAGAAACATTTAAAAGAAATAAACAAATTTTTCAATACAAAGATACGATATGAGAATTCATAGAACTGAAATCCAAAACTCTAATATGCATTACTGATTTCTAAAAATGTGGTAGGTATACCTGATAAATAGCTGTTCTGAGCTAAACATTTGAATATAAAGATTTATGTTTTATGATTTATGCAGGAGTTCACTACAATACTGTAACAGAAAACTGACACAGGTACGACCATTCAGTTAATTGTTTCAGAAATCATGGACAGTGTTACCAGTTCACTTTAAATCAATTAATTGATTTTATAACCAATCTGTTTTATTGCGTTTACTGAATTCTATACACAATAAAAATTATGAGTGGAGTTTTCTATATGATATTCAAAATGTTTACCATTAAAAAGTATGAAAGAGAGATTGAGGTGTTGAAACATTGAAGCATTGCCACAACGATCAATATCATTGATTCTAGTTTCTTAAGCATGCTCTTCAACAAAACTTCTTTAAGTTTCTTCAGACGTATCTAGACTGCTTGAAAGCAAAAGGAATTAAGAGAATGACAGAGTCAACAATTAAAACATTCCAAGTCAAAATAAATAGAAAATCATTATCAGAATGTCAATTATGAAAGGGAACTTTACAGTGCATTATATTTATGATTAGGTGAAGGCCAAGGAGAGTTATGAAAATTATCATCATACTGAGCTGAGATGGCATGGGATATGTAGACCCTCCTGCTTAACTGATAGTCCATGGGCCAGACCAGATATTGGTACCATCAGAGGTGGCAAAACCTTTGTACTTTTTTTTTGTTTGTTGGCCATATATACGTGTAAAAAGTTATGATAGCATTTCCGAATGTACAGCTTAGTCAAATAATCAGCAGTTTCCATGGCAACACTAGACCAAAACCGGTATTATTCGAAGAAACAGTTAAAGTCATTTAAAAATTATAAAAACACTTTTGAATGCGTAAAAATGTACAGTTCAGAATACTTCACCATAAAGGAAAGCAATGAAATGCAATTTACATCACCATTTATAACGGTTGCCATGGTAACGACCCCAGAATGGCCTAAAATCAAGGATTTTGGAGTAATTTCAGTAATATATTACACAATATACTCATTCAAGACAAGTTAAAGTCCCTTTTCCAAAATAATGACACAACTTTATGACTAATACATCATATAAGCCAAGAATATGCTATTTAGTACCTTCCCATTGTTACCATGGCAACATGAATTAGAGTTAACAAGATGCCCTGTATGGTACTATATGCCATATTTTGGCTATATTTTGGCATTGGAGAGCTGTTGAAAGTTTATTTTGGTGTCTATACCCAGGTTTACAGGCCCACAGAATAAAAGTTTAGAATACCTCACCATAAAGAAAAGTAATGAAATGCAAATTACGTTACCATTTATAACGGTTGCCATAGTAACGACCCCAGAATGGCCTAAAATCAAGGATTTTGGCGTATTTTCAGTAACATATTAGACAATATGCCCTTTCAAGACAAGTTAAAGTCCCCTTTCCAAATTATTGAAAAACTATATGACTAATCTATCATATAAGCCAAGAATATGTTATATAGTACATTCCCTTTATTACCATGGCAACATGAATTAGAGTTAACAAGATGCCCTGTATGGTACTATATGCCATATTTTGGCTATATCTTGGGATTGGAGACGTGTTGAAAGTTCATTTTGGTGTCTATACCCAGGTTTTCAGGCACATGGAACACAGCTAAAGCATTATTTTGGACATTAACATAGGACATCACTGCTATTTTTCATATATTTGCATAAAATCAGAGTAAAATGACCATAAAAGTATTCTGCCACTGCATATTACAAGCTGTTTCTTAGGGTTTAGAAAGATATAACATTGTCATGACTACATTAGATGCTAGAAAACTTCATTTGATTGTATGCAATGTTGGAACCAGCACAGATTCATCACATTAATGACCATTTGTTTGTAATTGTATAAAAACTGTGAAGTCCCTGGGATGTATATCTCTTGGCATATGCACACTGTGGTCACCCATTGAGAAGATGTTTCAAGATGCTGGACTGAGGGACCTATGTGTAGAGTCAGGTGTCACTGATATTGGCTCTGTAGCTGGAGTGATTGAATGCTGCAAGTACAACCGTGCAGTAAAGTTGTTGTACGAGGCATAATTTATGCGACAGGCGTGGAAAGGCTTCCTACCCTGTCTAGAAACTAACCACACTGATGACCAGGTTCACCTGGAAGAAAGCCTTAGAGTCGTGAACAGCCTATGTGAAGATGTTTCTCAAGCTGCTGGCTGTAAGATGATTGAGAACCAGTCCTTTGAGCCCATCTTCAAGCTGTTTGATGTCTACCTTGATTACCTGATACTGGAGAATGGGACCCTCTTGGCCTTCTGGATGTATGTGGACATCGTCAAGGTTATGCTAGGTCTGGTTCGGGCATCTAGAGAGGGTGTCTGCATGGGTGCTGCACCTCGCTTTCATTCGTGCAATGATTCCCTGGTGCTTCGCCGACGACAAACTGAACTAAGCACGCTTTCTTCTCTACTATAGTATAATATGTACAAATGTCCCGGCTGGCCAATTGATCACCCAGATGTGCATGAACAATTCATGCAGGGCCAGATATTTTCTGTACAACTTGGTAGGACCTCTTTGGCAGAATCCCAGTCGACCAGAATTGAAGAAACCATCAACAAGGACACACAGACCACTGGGGTGGGGGACAAAAGGTTCAGCCTAAAACCAGGAGCTGACAGTAGGTACTACCTGACATCTGAGTACAGAAGGTCAGAAGCTCATATTATTTTGAGGGAGTTGAGAGACATGGTCAGCAAAAACAGTTTACAGCACTTCAATCATCCGGACCTGCAACTAAGCCGGATAAGAAAAGATGAGACCGATGTTCGTTCATTTGTGGAACTAATCAAGAACAGCTGAGCCATGATGAAACAGAGTTGGTCAACTTGTCTACTGTATCCTGGCCCCACAAGATATTGCCAAAGACCTGCTGAAAAATCACAAAGTTGGAAAAGAAGCATACCGAGAAGATCGTTTGGAAAAAGAGCAACCCATGGTAAACTTTCATGACAAGATGAAAAAAGAGAGCCTGATGACCTTCCTAAATATCAATAAAAAGCAGGCTGGTTACAAAGCTAAAGGGAATCAGGTAATCGTGAAGGCAGACCGAAACCTCTTTGGGCGCATGCATGATCACCATTGCTCACAGCAGAGCGCTATCTATTATAGAGGTTTAGCACGCCCACTCGGACCAATACCGTGGTCACTGCGCAAGACAAACAGGGCTGGAGAAAATTGTGTCACCAGCAGATCTCACTCTGAAGCCTTCAGCTTGTATCATTGATAGAATGAGCCTTGTCCATAGACTCAAAGGGGGCGACAAGTCATTTGCACATAGCAGATGCTGCATTGACGCTAGCTCTGCACGAAGGCACTGATAGTACCAGGACTGATCTCGTGTTTGATGTCTACAACTTTACATGGATGAGTCCATCAAGAATGCTGAGAAATACAACAGAGGTTCCACGGCTGAAACACATTGGAAGAACATTGCACCTTGTCACAACATTTTGCAGTGGAAAAAATTCTGAAGAAACCCTGAAAACAAAAATAAGCCTAGATTAATTTTTGGTCGATCAGTTGAAGCAGCCTGCAGAGAGGGAGAAGCTTCATAATAAGTCACTTTATGTGGCAAGTGGAGAAGCACTATGAAGAATTCATAACTCTGAAGACAACACAAGAGGAAGCTGACACACGAATGCTTCTTCATGCATGGCATGCTGCGGAGGATGGATACGGATCCATAGTAACCACAGCCGAAGACACCGATGTGCTGGTAATCTGTGTCTGTATTATCGTGCTGTCCCATGGTGTTACATTTTCCCACTGTGCCCTCATCGTTTCCATTCCGTCTGCATACTGGTCCCTTACCACTTACAGCGTGCTCGATCGTGCCAGCTAGTGTCACCGTGTTGGCCTTTCCCTCGCCGGGTCTCACCAGAGCCCCACTGGGTGGGTACCTGCTGCTTACCACCCGAACGCAACCATAAAAGAGCCATTCGTTGAACATTCGCTTGGCCTTGAAGACGTCACACACGGTATATGAAAGCTGGACACTCACCCTAGCTACCGGTCACACTTCAGTTCTCGAGTTCACGGATGTACGTCCTCATTGTTCTTCTTAACAATTAATCATAAATCTTCATAATTCTTCATAATGCCTACACATGGAAGCAGCTAGGGGCGGCAGAGCGACTAACAAATTAGAGGAGGGGGGGGGGGAACAAAAAGGGCACCTACAAAGGGGCACTTTAATAAAGTAATAGGTGCACTTGTCAAAGTAAAAGGGGCAATTTTCCTATGTACAAATGGGCACTTCTGGGGTACTTCGAAACTGGGGAGGGGGCTGTGCACACCAGCCCCCCCCCCCCCCCCCCACCGGAGCGGCGTCTCTACATGGAGGGAAAGCAGGGGGAGGGGTCAAGCTATAGGAAGCTCGATCCGCAGGAAACAACAGAGGAAGCATTTTTTATACAGTAAAATATGGAGTCACTGTGTCTGGCACGGTTTCTGAACGGGCACAATGTAAAACACGGCAACAGCTAGGCCGGTATGGAGACGTTACGAGGACGGTGGAATGGTAAGATGACGTTATTAGGTCGTTAAGAGAGCGGTTGACCGTTAATGATCGGTGGGGGCCCGGTATGACGTAACGAGGCTGGTATACAGTAACAACCCGTTGGACAAAATATGACACATCGATCGTCACGTCACCGTTCTCACTGCCCCACGAACGGCCTCGTACGAGCTCACCGTCCTTGTACTGTCCTCTTATAGTCCTCATACCGGGTTCTCACTGTGTGCCTCCGCTTGTGCCCACACGGCGAAAGTTTTGGGCATGCCCACAACTTTTGCAGGGTCTCGGCTGGTCTCTTTGGCCACTAACAGGCCCTTACCGTGCGGGTACTTTTATGTTTACAAACTTGCAAGCTTTTTGGGTGAAGATGTCTGCCAAGCTCTAACGCCTGCCTTTACTGGCTGCGACATAGTGCGTTTGCATGACGTGGAAAGCTGGATGCACTTAAGCTCCTGACTTTAAGCATCTTGGTGAAGAATGGGATGTTTCAACAACCCTAATAGACAAGATACAAGAGTTTGTGTGTCGAAATGTATGCATTCACATCCACAATCTGATGAGACCGAATCAATGACCACCACCTCTTCTTTGCAAAAGGAGGAGAGGTAGAATCCAGCCAGCTACCTCCATGCAAAGACTCTTTGCGCATGCATGTTCTTCGGGTGAACTACATGTACCAGGCTGCAATATGGCGACGCTGCCTTGTGTGTTAACCCGTAGTCAAAGATCCAACGACCTGTGGGTGGAACACAGATGGCAACGGCAATCTGTCCATATAGAATAGATAGCACAGCACCGGAATCTGTGTTGCAATTGATGTCCTGCAAGTGTACTGTGCCCGTGCCTGCAAATTTCCTGTCTCGTGAACCAACTGAAATGCACTAACATGTGCAAATTAAAGACCTTCACAAACCAGCAGGAAGATGATGATGATGAAGATAAAGAAGTGGCAAAAGTCAAGGTAGACGATTCAGACACAGACTCATGATAAATTAAAGTGAGATGAATATATTTTGTTCCAAGAGAAATGTAGGAAACAAATTTTAAATAGTAAGATGACGGCGTTCCCTTATTAACGTGTTGACTGCAGGAGTAACTTTGAGAAAGTTTGTCGAAGTGAGGATGAAAATACATGTAGTAGATGTTGCTTTCTTCTCTCTTGTCAATTCAGGATGAAAACAAAGAGAGGTGTTGCAGACAAAAGAAGAGTCGGTGACCGGTGATTGTGTGTGATCTATTTACCACAAGTCACCAGTATCTAATTGACAAATAAGCTGCCATTATCAAAGTCATGGTGACAACTTAGGGTAGGCTTAAAATTCCAGATCACATGGAAAGGACACTTGAAGGTTAAACTCGAAGATGTACTAGATATATTTTATCAGTTACATCATTTTGAACAATCAATGTAAAGTTTCAAAGGCATATACATGTTTTTTTTTCTGGCGTTGAAAATGTGAATTAATTTGTGTCCAAATGGACTACTTAAATTCAATCACACCTTTCTTTCAAAGAGAGTAAACAAAAAATAGGAAAGAGAGGGTGTGACAAATAGTTTCTGAGACTTCGTGCAAACCGCCTGTAATATTTCTGCCCAAAGAAGGTGTTTTGAATAAACAGACACAAATTTTCTGGAATTCATATTTACCTTTGACTCATTTATTCTCATTTTGCTCGTAGTATTCTTCGGGATAGTTTTGATACAATAGCAAGCAAATGGTCATTATTGTGATGAATCTGTGCTGGTTCCAGCATTGCATACAATAAAATGAAGTTTTCTAGCATCTAATGCAGTCACGACAATGTTATATCTTTCTAAACCCTAAGAAACAGCTTGTAATATGCAGTGGCAGAATACTTTTATGGTCATTTTGCTCTGATTTTATGCAAATGTATGATGTCCTATGTTAATTTCCAAAATAAAGCTTTAGCTGTGTTCCCTGTGCCTGAAAACCTGGGTATAGACACCAAAATGAACTTTCAACACCTCTCCAATCCTAAGATATAGCCAAGATATTGCCAAAATATGGCATATAGTATCGTACAGGGCATTTTGTAAACTCTAAACTCTAATTCATGTTGCCATGGTAATAATGGGAATGTACTATATAACATATTATTGGCTTATATGATAGATTAGTCATACAGTTTTTCAATAATTTGAAAAGGGGACTTTAAGTTGTCTTGAATGAGCAAATTTTCTAATATGTTACTGAAAATACGCCAATATCCTTGATTTTAGGCTATTCTGGGGTCGTTGCTATGGCAACCGTTATAAATGGTAATATAATTTGCATTTCATTACTTTTCTTCATGGTGAGGTATTCTAAACTCGTATTCTGTGGGCCTTAAAACCTGGGTATAGACACCAAAATGAACTTTCAACAGCCCTCCAATCCCAAGATATCGCCAAAATATGGCATATAGTACCATACAGGGCATCTTGTTAACTCTAATTCATGTTGCCATGGTAACAACGGGAAGGTACTAAATAGCATATTCTTGGCTTATATGATGTATTAGTCATATAGTTGTGTCATTAAATTGGAAAGGGGACTTTAACTTGTCTTGAAAGGGCATACACTCTTAAAAATAACTAGTCAGATTTTGATCAGATTTTCTAGTCACATTTTTTGACTAGATTTTAGTCATTATGACTAGAAATCTATCCATTTTCAAACAAGTTTGACTAGTAATCTAATCCATTATCGTTCGTGACTAGTTTTTTCGGTTCAAAAGGACTAGAAACTAGTAAGTGCCCCTGGGATCCTTTATTCTAGTCAGATTTGACTAGTTTCTAGTCAAATCTGACTAGACATTTTTAAGAGTGTATTGTCCAATATGTTACTGAAAATACGCCAAAATCCTTGATTTTAGGCCATTCTGGGGTCGTTACTATGGCAACCGTTATAAATGGTAATGTAATTTGCATTTCATTACTTTTCTTTATGGTGAGGTATTCTAAACTTTTATTCCGTGGGCCTGAAAACCTGGGTATAGACACCAAAATAAACTTTCAACAGCTCTCCAATGCCAAAATATAGCCAAAAAATGGCATATAGTACCATACAGGGCATCTTGTTAACTCTAATTCATGTTGCTATGGTAACAATGGGAATGTACTAAATAGCATATTCTTGGCTTATATGATGTATTAGTCATATAGTTGTGTCATTAAATTGGAAAGGGGACTTTAACTTGTCTTGAAAGGGCATATTGTCCAATATGTTACTGAAAATACGCCAAAATCCTTGATTTTAGGCCATTCTGGGGTCGTTACTATGGCAACCGTTATAGATGGTAATGTAATTTGCATTTCATTACTTTACTTTATGGTGAGGTATTCTAAACTTTTATTCTGTGGGCCTGAAAACCTGGGTATAGACACCAAAATAAACTTTCAACAGCTCTCCAATGCCAAAATATAGACAAAATATGGCATATAGTACCATACAGGGCATCTTGTTAACTCTAATTCATGTTGCCATGGTAACAATGGGAAGGTACTAAATAGCATATTCTTGGCTTATATGATGTATTAGTCATAAAGTTGTGTCATTATTTTGGAAAAGGGACTTTAACTTGTCTTGAATGAGTATATTGTGTAATATATTACTGAAATTACTCCAAAATCCTTGATTTTAGGCCATTCTGGGGTCGTTACCATGGCAACCGTTATAAATGGTGATGTAAATTGCATTTCATTGCTTTCCTTTATGGTGAGGTATTCTAACCTGTACATTTTTACGCATTCAAAAGTGTTTTTATTATTTTTAAATGACTTTAACTGTTTCTTTGAATAATACTGGTTTTAGTCTAGTGTTGCCATGGAAACTGCTGATTATATGACTAAGCTGTACATTCGGAAATGCTATCATATCAAAATATTATGTATAGATATAGGGCATTTCAAAATGCATAAGTAGATCTTGCCACCTTGAGTGGTACCAATAACCCAAATTTCTGGCCTTGGCCCATGGACTATGATAGGGAATTCACTGAGTTGCCTTTCAAGCAAAAAGGGACATGAATGAACAGTTGTTTAAAAAATGAAAATTAAATAGTTTACGGTCCTACCCTGAAAATGACTAAATGGCATCATCCGGAAGTGGGCTACTTTTGTTTGGAGACTGAAGTAATCTCATGAGTAGTCCACCCAGGGACGGGTCCAGGGGGGGGGGGCACACCCGGCCAAAAAAAAATTTAAAATCAGCCCAAAATGTACTGAAAAACAGGGGCGTGCCCCCGGCCCCCAAAAAAATATTAACAATTTTTTTTTTTTAAAGTGCCCTCTTACCCCCTGTTACACCCACAAATGTAATAACGCCCACAAAATGTAATAACGCCAACAAATGTAATAACACCTACAAATGTAATGACACTTTACCCACAAATGTAATAATTTCACCCACAAATGTAATAATTTTGAATCGCCCACAAATGTAACAATGACTTTACCCACAAATGTAATAATGACTTTACCCACAAATGTAATAAATTTGAAGGGATATTTTGTCGAATTTGTTCAAAACTAAAACCCTGTAATAAAGCATGGGTATAGCGCAGTCTTTACTCCAGACCCGGTTATTTCAAAAAATTAAAAAATCTTCAAAACTAAGACCCCATAATCCTTTTTCTGTGGAATAACGTTGTTGTTGTTGTTTTAATTTATAGGCGTTTTTCATTCAGAAGTGAATATTTACGCCTCTTCTCTCAGGATTTTTATTCCTTTAAAATTAGATTTACTTTTTTTGATATATAGATTTGAATAAATTAGATTTTTAAAAGCTAAACTTTTATTTAATGATGAAGAATTCAGTGGCTGGCGAGCAAAAGGCTTATCGGCTACATAGGACGCCCAAGGACCAACTCGGACACGGTACGTAGTGACAAGCTTCTCAACTCAGCCTAATGCTGAGCCTAGGCCCTCCGACGTCCACCAATATGTCTAGTCGTCTCCATCGTGTTTCTTCAAAATTTTGACCGAAAACCAAAAAATAAAAAAAACAGATCATGATACATGAAGATTTTAAACGTTAATATAGACAGTTCTCTCTTCTAATTTCTTTTTTTCTTTTTTTTTCCTTCTTTCTCACTCTTCTTCTTCATGTACATGTATACTCACTATAAAAAGCGAAACATATTGGGCTCAAATAATTATGTGCGGTGCAAGGTGGTTAGTAGAGAATCGAGCGTAGTCTTTCCTCCAGACACGGTTATTCAAAAGTTTAAAAAAAAAACACTTTTAAACTAAGACCCCACCATCTTCCAAACTAAGACTCGGTAATAAAGCATGGGTTTAGAGCGTAGTTTTTCTTCCAGACACGGTTATTTCAAAACTTTTTAAAAATCTTCAAAACTAAGACCCCATCATCTTATTCCTGTGGAAGAACGTTGTTTGTTGTTGTTGTTGTTTTAGTTTTAAGGGCGTGTGTCATTCAATTGTGAATATTTACGCCGAATTCAAGTTTTTTTAATAATTTTAAATGGAAACAACAAAAAAAGGGAGGGAAAAAAAAAATCGACACTGTTCAATTGTTCGCATTTTGCGGAGATTCCAGAAAGGCTGTCAACATAAAATCATTTAACCGTTTTGAGCGTATTTTCTGGCCAGCCCGGTTCGGTACGTTGAACAGGCTTCTCGGCTTCATGCGCAGCCTAGGCCCCTCCAATACCGGTCAAAGACTATGTGATGTCTGTCGGTGGGATGTCTCCTTTCCGGGAAAAAACAAAAGCAAACAAAAAACGAGAAAGAAATAAACAAAACCATTATAATTTAATTAGACTGAAAAACAGTTTTTGAAAATCTCAAATTATGCAGATATTTTGGGCTTCTTGTGCAAGGTGCAGTTAGTAATACCTTAATCTTAATAAAGTACAATACGTTACCTACGACCTATATATATATATATATATATATATATATATATATACATATACATGAGTATTGAGCGTAGTCTTTTCTCCAGACCCGGTTATTCAAAACTATAAAAAAAAAAAAAAAAACTTTTAAACTTAGACCCCACCATCTTCCAAACTAAGACCCGGTAATAAAGCATGGGTTTAGAGCGTAGTTTTACTTCAGACTCGGTTATTTAAACAAAATGAAAAATCTTCAAACTAAGACTTCACCATCTCATTCCTGTGGAATAACATGGGTATAGAGCGTAGTCTTTCCTCCAGACCTGGTTATTTCAAAAGAAATAGAAATTTAAACAAATCTTCGAAACTAAGACCCACCATCTTATTCCTCTTTTTTCTTCATTTCTTCATTGAGGAGGGACCGATTCGATGGTTCGTTGACCGTCGACGATCTTTTAATCATCTAACGCCCACAAATATCCTGGAATTCAATGTTCGTAGAAAAAAAGTAATCGAATAAGTGACCTTAAATGTATTTAAATATTGACGCTGATTGTTTTATGCATGTGATTATGAAATATGTTCACGATATGAAACATATTATATATATATATATATGTACGCTATTAGTGACATTGAAACGTTGGATTGCGATGTTATATTTTCATGAGTGCGTGAATGAATTACCTTTCTTCATGTGATGAACGTATCAATTACTTATACTGAAGACTACCAATTGGTACGCGGTACACGGTGTGAATTCATGAGAACGAAATTTATTCAAAGGCAAATACAAACAAAACACATTTATATTACAGTTTTCCCTACTTCTGAAACACTCAAGCAGCTATATAAACAAGAACAAGTCTGAAATGATAATCGGTTAACAAGCAAATAACAACGCATACTTTCATATAACAAATCATAAATTGCTGTATAACGAGATCACGCGAAACATATTTGCATGTTTTGAATGAACGATTGCAGAACCCTTTGACTGATAAAATACCTATATACTCTCTCAATCATGTTTTGGTGTTCATTGTTCTCTGGAATGTACATTAATCTAGGTTTTTTATTATTTATTTTTATTTCAATTTCGCTCACAAACGGTTTTGATGGCATGCCAATGTATCCGTACTTGTGTCAGTAGTTATTATGTCATGGCTGAGAGACCACACTCAAATTCATGCTAAAATTTACCGATAATATTTCATTGAATGATAATATCATTTTCCCTCTGAATGGGTAACATCGTACCTGTTATCAACTTTATCAGACTTATTCTGATATTGTGATCGCTTCGACTTTAAAGTGTGCTTCCTCATCCATGAGAAGGACTACCTGTTATATTCAAATATGTGCTGATATATTTTGCAATTTGGGAGGGTTAAATATAGCCTTTTCCTTAAAATGTGCTCACTCACCCGTAAAAAATTCATGAAAGTGTTATAATTTTTTGTGGGTGTTTCAAGTTTCAAGTTTCATTTACTTTCATATTTCCATTGAATATTTACAATAAGATGACAAAACAAAGTTATGACATCATTACATAAATAATATCACACAATCAGACATATCTATAATTGTAAATGGTCAGTAGACTATGGGTGAGAAAAAGACAGCAGTTAAATGTGTACCGGAAACTGAATATGTCACTTTTGAAAAGTGATAGTTTTGTTTTCAATGTGCTCACTCATGCATGACTCTAAATGTCATCCTTATTTTCACAATTAAGTTAGTCAATTAGCGTACAATCTTGTCATGTTATTTTCGTAAGTTCCATTTCGTTATAAAGTTACACTATTTCGATTAGGATAAACTTTAGTTTTTGCTGTGTTTAGAAGATCTTCATTGAAAAAGATCGCACAACCAAAAACAAACAAACAATTATGCATTAAACGGGTTAATCCTCACGTAGTATGTTTCAGACCAATCATGTGTGATTCTTTGTCTACACTATAAGTGTATAAACCGTTGTAAAGAAAATGTATGTGTCATATGAGCGAACTATATATCATAAAATATGTTATTTCAGTGTTAAAGCAAATATCTGGAAACTACGTGCCTCTATTGCTTTTTAAAATCACTAACATATTCATTTATTTATAATCCTTATACAAGTGTATGATTTGTTTTGCATTTATGTCTTTAATCAGATTTCTGTTTAAGGTTGAAAATGGCTCAAAAGTGGCAAACGCCAAACTCTCCAACAGAGATCAGGTAAAGGTTGTTAATATTCTTTATCTCATTGTATAATTAAAATAATTATTTCCTTTTGATCAGTCATACTTCATTTCAACTCCGTCTACTCTTGAAGCATCTGAAAAGTATTACTGACAAACTTTTGGAGTTGTACGTGTTAAGTAGTTTTATATGGACGAATACTAAGTTACAGAAAGCCAGGTACATTTAGTATTTCGGCATGTTATTCTCTTGTTTTTCTTAGCTTAGAAGAATTGTCACGTGTTAGGTTGTTTGCGTTTTATATCAAGTTCAGTTGATGTTATCGGGTTCAATATTGCCCAAATTATAACCTTGCTTGCTTGTAAAAGACATGTGAGTTACTCTACTTTTTTATACGTAATAATTATTTTGGTTCTGTTACCGTGTGTATATTAATGAAACAACCTCTTCATTCGTTTGGAATAAAATCTATGTATCCATCATTGCATCACTATAAAACCATAACCTCTGCAATTTACTCACATTGATTGAGAGAGTATATAGATATTTTATCAGTCAAAGGGTTCTGCAATCGTTCATTCAAAACATGCAAATATGTTTCGCTTGATCTCGTTATACAGCTATTTATGATTTGTTATATGAAAGTATGCGTTGTTATTTGCTTGTTAACCGATTATCATTTCAGACTTGTTCTTGTTTATATAGCTGCTTGAGTGTTTCAGAAGTAGGGAAAACTGTAATATAAATGTGTGTTGTTTGTATTTGCCTTTGAATAAATTTCGTTCTCATGAATTCACACCGTGTACCGCGTACCAATAGGTAGTCTTCAGTATAAGTAATTGATACGTTCATCACATGAAGAAAGGTAATTCATTCACGCACTCATGAAAATATAACATCGCAATCCAACGTTTCAATGTCACTAATAGCGTACATATATATATATATATATATATTATGTTTCATATCGTGAACATATTTCATAATCACATGCATAAAACAATCAGCGTCAATATTTAAATACATTTAAGGTCACTCATTCGATTACTTTTTTTTTTCTACAAACATTGAATTCCAGGATATTTGTGGGCGTTAGAATATTTACATTATTAAAAAATCGTCGACGGTCTACTAACCATCGAATCGGTCTCTCCTCTGTGTGTTATATAATTCGTCCCTATTTTCACGAAGTGACGGTAGTGAATGAAAATCGCATTCACTTTGTGTGCGGATTTTCCTCACTACCGTCACTTCGTGAAAACAGTGACGAATTTATATGGACCATTTTGACTGATTCGTCAGTTCGTGTGACCGCCGACCAATCATTTATTTGTGACGTGTTGTATCCACATATGTAATAATGTAATTTATTTTTAAATGGAAAAAAGAGGAATTTGATGGTGGGTCTTAGTTTGGAAGATTTGTTTAAATTTCTATTTCTTTTGAAATAACCGGGTCTGGAGGAAAGACTACGCTCTATACCCATGTTATTCCACAGGAATGAAATGATGAGGTCTTAGTTTGAAGATGTTTCTTTTTTTTTAAATAACCGAGTCTGAAGTAAAGACTACGCTCTAATCCCATGCTTTATTACCGGGTCTTAATTTGGAAGATGGAGGGTCTTGGTTTAAAAGGTTTTTTCTTTGTTTTGTTTTGTTTTGTTTTGATTTTTTTTAAAAAACTTTTGAATAACCGGGTCTGGAGGAAAGACTACGCTCAATACTCATGTTCTTACACAGGAATAAGATGATGGGGTCTTTTTTTTGAAGATTTTTAAAAAGTTTTGAAATAAACGGGTCTGGAAGAAAAACTACGCTCTAAACCCATGCTTTATTAACGGGTCTTAGTTCGGAAGATGGTGGGGTCTTAGTTTAAAAGTTTTTTTTTATTTATTTTTTTAAAACTTTTGAATAACCGTATCTGGAGGAAAGACTACGCTCGATTCTCATGTTATTCCACAGGAAAAGGATTATGGGGTTTTAGATTTGAAGATTTTTTTAATTTTTTGAAATAACCGGGTCTGGAGTGAAGACTGCGCGCTATACCCATGCTTTATTACAGGGTTTTAGTTTTGAAAAAATTCGACAAAATATCACTTCAAATTTATTACATTTGTGGGTAAAGTCATTATTACATTTGTGGGTGATTCGAAATTATTACATTTGTGAGTGAAATTAATACATTCGTGGGTAAAAGTGTTATTACATTTGTAGGTGTTATTACATTTGTGGGTAAAGTGTTATTACATTTGTGGGCGTTATTACATTTGTGGGTGTAACACCCCCATTTGTGGTTGATTCCAAATTATTACATTTGTGGGTAAAGTGGTCATTACATTTGTGGGTGAAATTATTACATTTGTGGGTAAAGTGTTATTACATTTGTGGGTGTTATTACATTTGTGGGTAAAGTGTTATTACATTTGTGGGCGTTATTACATTTGTGGGTGTAACACCTCCCCCCCCCCCCCCTCGCTTATTCATCCGCTGGCTGAGTCGTTGCGAATTTTTTTTGGGACCAAAAAAGAAAGAAAAAATAAAGTGTCCTCTTAACCCCCCCCCCCTCCCCCCGCTTATTCAGCCGCTGGGACTAATATATATATGTTCTCTTTCCCATGGTGTGCCCCCCCCCCGTGTGCCCCCCCCCCCGGCAAGAAATTCCTCGATCCGCCCCTGACTCTGCTCTACCGACTGAGCTATCGAGAATAAGTCATTTTGTTAATCCTCAATGAATTGATGTCTTTTTACAGGATGCGCATTTTGATTGGACACACTCTGAACATGTACCGTATATGGCAATTCCCACATATTAGCAGTACTCCCCGGGGCCAAAAAATGAAAGGGAACACACACCACCTGAGACACAATCTTAAACGTTTTCCCTGTTTTTAGGACCCTTCCATTTCAGAGTGTCAAATAAAAGTGTGCATAATTTCAAATTACCAAATTAATTGGGCCGTTATAATGAAAACGAATTAGGAAATATTTGATTTTTTAAATTTTCAAATGTACGTTTGATTATGATTAAAATTTAAGTCATTTCAAGTAACAAAATAAGTCCGTTACCAAGGAAATGGAATGTTAAAGAAGTTATCTTTGGACCCCCCCCCCCCTCCCCCCCCCCCCCAAAAGCAAAAAATAATGTAACTAATCGATACATATACAAAACAAATGGAATGTTATCAAGTACCCTCAGCTAACAAGATCTGCTCGTGTTGTCATAAAGTTGGTGGTGGATGTGACCACCATGGCCGTTTATACCGATTTGAATTGTTAAAATACCACATTTCGATAATTAAAAAAAAAAAAAAAAAATTGTAAGGATCTTAGTTTGTGTAAGTTTAGATTCCAGTTAGATTCCAGTTTGATTGCAATCCAATCTGAGCCATTTGAGGTCACGAAAAGGTAGAAGAAAAAAATATCAATACTGAAAATCGAATAATAAGAAATTAAATATTTTGGAAAACAATCAATGTAACTGACGGATATGAAAGAGAAATTGTCGAGTCTGTGTAGAAGAATCTCCAACTGTTTAACTAATTCAAATAAAAAAAAAATTAAAAAGATTTTTTCCAGGTAATAATCATGTCTGATAGAGCAGTTGCTATGACACCTCATTATTACTAGAATGTGTTACCAAAGTTCCATGCTTTACCTATGTCTCACGGTATAATCTTTAAGCAAAACACCTTGCCCAGCGGTGTAAGCAGTAGCAATGACAATGAACGAACCCTTTGTATGAGAGTCATGAGTCCTCACCAATATACCACAGTGTTCTATAATGTTATTTGGATATTCAGAAGCTGATAAATAACTCTTTGACATTGTTTCCAATCTAATATTATCAACACTCTCTTCAATTTTTCACAATGAAGGAAATTAAAAACAAAATGTTCCCAACTTGTATCCGAAGGATTTAACAGAGAGGGAAAGAGAAGTGAATTTTCTCACGATTAGCTACCATATACTTTATATTTAGGTTTCCCCGTCCATTTTTAACACCTTTTCATTCAATTTTATACTTTTTTTCCTCTCAATCTATTGCTTATAAGCTTTACGTTGATATAAAATTCCTCTATTTCATGTTTCACTTACGACAGGGTATTCAAGTAGCCAAAACATGGAGCCATTTGTGCAAGGGAAACGCACTACGTCAAATACACAGAATGCCTTTTGGATTAAATTGGATTCGGATTGGATATGTTTATTAACGCCCTTGCGGCTCCAAAAATACGAGATAAAGCTAGAGAGGAAAATAATTTTATTTTCACTGTTGTACATCGTAACTTCCATTCTGCACTGTGTATCAATTATTTCAGGCTACCCACCATAACCGCGGCTTTGATCCAAGTGGTGAGGGACGCTATTACTCGCATGTGGCTTCTGTCGCCACTCCTCGCGGGTTGCAGGGGAGATACATCGTGGATGGAACCGAATCATCAGATTTTTCCGACGTGGGTAAGGAGAGGGATGAGAAAACACGAGGAAAAGCGTTTGTCATATACGGTCTCATCGCCCTGCTATGTATCATTGTCGTAGGCGGCCTGGTGGGAATGACTGTAGGCATTCTTCTGACATCGGACGGTAAGGTCTTATCAATTACTTGATTTTAAGCGATAGTGAAGTGATGAACTTCTGCTCTAGCGTTTATTGCACAGCGGAAGGAAAGACATGAGTAAGCCTATGGATAGACAGAAATAAGAGGAAAGAAATACTTAAGAAGAAAAAGAGAAAATGAAAAGAAGAAGCAGAAGAATAGACTTACCTGAGGAAAATAGAAGACAAAAGCCGATAGAGGGCCTTCTTCAGGGTTTCACCCAAATGTATTCGATGCCATCAGGCGCGTACCCAGGGGGGGGGGGCTGTCAAGGGGGGGGGGGGTGTGCTCCTTACCCCCTCCACATTGAACGATATATCGGTCGGCGCGATTTTCAAATTTTAAAACACCCCCCCCCCCCCTTAAAAAAAAATCCTGCGTACGCCACTGGATGCCATATATGTTTAAAGACCGACAACATGTGATCATTTCACAATGATAAACTAATTTGATAAATCATTAGTTTACGTCGTGATCTCTACGCTCTAAAAACTCTTGATTACTTTTTGTTCCTAAACTGAATTCGAAGTTTGGAGAGAACCTTTCCACATGATATGCCTTCGCTGTGGAATGCTGTCCTTTTTAGAAATTCGTAATAGCGGATCAGTTCAAAAAATCTAAAAATGTATCTTCGCGATTTGGCGAACAATAAATCTTTCTCTTTCATTTGTTTAATGTGCTCTCTTACTCCTGTTGTTCAGGAGTTCATAATGCAGATCCAGCTGTGTCATTCATCTTTTGCATTAGTGCGCCTTGATCATTTGATGTCAATAGATTTGCCGCCTTACAAAACGTCTAATATTACCAATATTATTTTCATTATTTTTTTAATTATTTTATTATTATCATAGTTGTTTATTATTATTATAATCGTTATTGTTATTATCATTATTATTTGTATCATTATTATTAGTGTTATTATTATTATTATTATTACTATTGTTCTTCATATCATTATTAAACTAAATTATAATTTAATCTATAGATGGGACAGTTGCCACGGGGACAGCAGGACCATCAGAGACAGCGTCAATGTCAACAACAATTACAACACAATCGACTACAGGTATTCAACAATCTATTGCTCGTCTAAAGGCAGTTTAGAATTGATAATTTAAAGGCTAAAAGTATCCTTGGTGATCACTACAGATGTAATCATTTTTTAATATCACAATTGACATTATGAATGTTTTAGAATGTGGTTAGAAAAGCATTTGGTCCGTATTTCACTAATTCAGTTACACCCGACGCAAGAATTATGATTCAAACGAAGAGAAAACACAGAGACCTCGAACTTAAACAACAAATAACTCGACTTTAGAGCAACCTTAATTGATCCAGTCACCTGGTTTAGATCTTTAGTAAAATACGGATCATATGGCATTCTTAGTCATTTTAGGGAATGTAACACAATGATTTGCAATCAATTACAAAACAACCACGAAATGGCCAATCTACAGTTTCGTTGCATGTACATAATTATTGTTCAAAAGGCTAAAAACTAACAAATCAGAATCGTTGTTCGAAAACCTTTGTGCTACAGGGCCTGTTTTTGTACATAATAGATATTATTAACAGGATCGTAACGATGAAGTTTCTAAATTGTTGGATATAGCATTTGAGTAGAATATACCTTAAATATAATTATTCTTGCAGTTCATGTATCCCTTCGTTTAATCAAGTGCTGTTTTTCTACTAAAAGAATCTTTGTCAATTTGACGAACCTAAACAGCAGTTAGCACAGTTTGCCTTTGTATTATCATGAATATATAATAGATAAAAGTTGGTGAGATTGCACGTTTGAGTTTTTCCGTTTTTCACATGCATGGCTTTAGCCTGGTTCATTTAATATCTAAAATAATAAGTTAGACCTTCAAAAGGAGAAGAGTTAATGGAAAATATATCCTGCCTTTTTGTTCTCTTATATATTCTGCATTACTTCATCATTAAGTTATGCATAACGTTATGCTAAGCAATCCTGTTATCATACGGATAAGACCTTAAGAAATTCCAATATTTATACAATTTTTTTTAACATTCATCGAATTGCTGTCCAACATGAAATTAATGCAAACAGAAGGAAATATCTCTTCTTTCACAATATCTTTACGATTAACCAACTAGATGGGTTTTTTTTTTCTTCACTCTCTCTCATCAAGATCCTTCGTGTTCTACATATCTTTTGCCGAATCAAAAGTTCTACTATCTTTTGCTTTGTGACCTTATACTAATCATCAAAGTTAACAACATTTGTACCCACTGTGCTGTAATGTTAATGTAATTATCAATGCATAATATTTTCGTTGCACTTAAGCATTATTCTCAGGATTTGAATGACGTCCCTTTTTTTGTATAGATATGCAACAGAATACCACAATGGCTACCGTGAATCTCAATGCGATCATCGATGATAGACAGTTCACTGAAGAGCTGAGAGACAACAAGTCTATGGCGTATATGGAAGCTGTGGTCGAAATCACAAGCGCCGTAAGTGATTTGTCTCCTTTGTTCTTTTTTCAGGTAGTCTCCTTTTGAACATAATAGCGAAATTTCTTCAGATATAGTACATTAAAGCCTCGGTCCCAAATGCCATTACGAACTGCTATGAACGCCGTACGGTCGATTTTCAGACAATGGAAAATCGGGAAGACAATGGAAAAGCAGGGTGATTCGTACGAAATTGTCGTTCGTACGAACCCTTGTGACCGTAGCTTCACCTCACAAAAAACACCTACCTGTGCCCGTCCAATTGCGCCCCCACGGCTTACACTGTCGCTCATAAAGGTGGAATATTTTTTTAAATCCCAATTTATGGAATTATTTTAAAAATAATTTAAAAATAATAGATCTAGATAATAGTATACATTCTCCGATTTTATTGAATAATAATTTACCAATGTGTGTTTTGCGTGACTGCTAAAGCATGTGTATGCTACTATGCTTATCAACTAGGGGACCTTATGCCCTTAAGTCATAAATGACAGAAATGAGGATTAATGCCCCACAAAAGGGCACTAATATAACACATCGACACGGTTTTGATCCTGGGGTCTCACAGTTACGAGGCCATTGCTTTGTCACTGAACCATGACTGTACGCAGCGGGGGCTAGGGTAGGGGGCAGTTTCCATAAATTAAAAAAAAAAAAAAATGCAATAAATTTGCAATAATTTATTGCATTTTACCCTGGTTCCCAACGTAAAAAAATCTTCTGTGTGCCCATGCTTTGAGCCATAATGCATGGCCGTCCATAGGATTTTGTTATCTTGGGGACCGGGGTAAAATGAAATAAAGTATTGAAAATTTATTGCATTTTCTGTTTTTTTATTTATTTATGGAAACTGCCCCCTACCCTAGCCCCCGCTGTGTACAGTCATGGTTCAGTGACAAAACAATGACCTCGTAACTGTGAGGCCCCTGGATCAACACCGTGTCGATGTGTTATATTAGTGCCCTTTTGTGGGGCATTAATCCTCATTACTGTCATTTATGACTTGAGGGCATAGGTCCCCTAGTTGATAAGCATATTAGCATACTCATGCTTTAGCAGTCCCGCAAAACACACATTGGCAAATTATTATTCAATAAAATCTGAGAATGTATACTATTATCTAGATCTATTATTTTTAAATAATTTTTAAAATAATTCCATAAATTGAGGTAAAACTAAAATATTCCACCTTTATGAGCGACAGTGTATATAATGATTATTATGTCAAATTCCTTCTCCAATTCATTTAAGGAAGTATTTACTTAGAAAAGTTTTATGCGTTTTAAAGAAGGAATATGCAAAACCTATTCCGTAAATAATTAATTTTATGGAAATGATCATATAGGGGAGCGCCATCATTTACAACATGTGGAAACAAAATTTAAGTACTATGCTTTTATAATGCTTGTATATATATTATCTCGTCGTACACATATCGTGTCTGTCTTGGTTATACCCATTCTCATTTACTTGATGCAAGTGTTCAACCTTGTCTCATGTCCTATTTTTTCTTTATGTTATCGTTGTCTGTCACCTGTAAAGGAATCAATTTTATTTAGGTATATAGGCATTGTGTGTGTATATGTGTGTACACGTGTGTGTGCGTGTGTGTGTGTGTGAGTGTTAAATATATAAACATAAGTTACCAACTGAATTTGTCATACTCCATGTAATTCGATGTTTTTTTGTTTTTGTAACTTAAGAATGAAAGGTGGATTAATTGAATTAGGGCCTTTGTTGAAATACTTTTAGATGTAAGCTTTGATTTGTCACATTCTCAAAAAACATAAATCAGGATAAATCAATTTTCACATATGAATGATTAAAAATCTTGGTAAGGGTGTGAATAATTTAGCTGTTAAATTTCCACCCACATCCCATACATGTCAATCGACACTGGTGGCAAATGAAAGGTACATTAATTCATGGGAGAAGATATCGGGATTACCTAAGTTGTATTCTATATTTCTAGAACCGCATACATAATGTTCACCTGGCGCCAATGTTATTTTTTTTTTGGATGGAGTTATGTTCTTGTCATTAATTCATAAATACTTTTGCATTAAATTGAATCCAAAACTACTCATAAATATTTCACCCTAATGCTACATCTCAAAAGAAATATCTAAAACCCGTAAATAATACTACATTATTTGATATTCTCCTTAAACAGATTGATGCCCAGTACGCAAATGATCCTACCTATGCCGGTGCTCAGATCCTCGAGATTCGGTAAGGTGATGGGAACGAATTAACAGACGGCACCCTCTTACCTACCACACACATGTTATTTATATACCACATTGTATTTCTCACGGAATACTTCAGCCAAAGGAATCTGATTTATTTCATAATGTTCAGGAAAAAGATGATATATACAGACATGTGCAGTAGTGTCCAGAGTCCTTTGTTGAACGCGATTGCCATTCAGTTACACTAAATAAAAAAAGAAATCGCTCTTTACTGCGCAATATCTGAACAAGCCTTTATAGGATGCAAATCTTTTGTATAGCACGATGCAATCCTATTGTTACTTGGGGCCTATTTTTTTGTGCTGATCGACAGACTTGGCAAGCCTAAAGTGGTCGTGCCAATCGGTATTGGTGGCTAATGAAAGGCTAATATGATTTCATCATTCATCCGTTGCAATGCAAATTGCTCATTGTGAGCTCTCGTACCCTTTGCCTTTGTTAAAGATAGATATTTTGTCGCTATCATTACTAATAGTGACAGCCATATTTGTCCATCGTTGAGCAGTTTATTTTATTAAGAAACCTCATGATATGGCATACGTTCGTTGATGCTGAGACGAGCAAGCTCCGACAGTCATCAAAAATATGAAGACGTTTTGTAGAACTGTTGTGTAATTCAAAATCTATTCAAATTTATACACGTCTACCTAGCGACGAGCTATTACATTCACTTGTTGTATAATATTATTGCAATAAGAGTTAGAATACAAAGATATATAACAGAGCATTTGACCTAATTGTACACATTGGAAGGGGAGATGTTACTAGCAAGCAAAACATTTCTCCACATTTCCCCACATAAAAACACGAAAAGTATCAAATATGCATTCTGACTACTGAAATGCAAGAATGTATAAAAGTTGAAAGTATATAGCTCATCGCGTGTACACAATTTAAATACATTACTCCGCGAAATAATCTGTGTGTCATGTCGAAAGATGGCCAGAGTATTGCAAATGTAGATATAAATTACAATTGTCATTTGTGCAACACCATATCTATTGCAAACAGGTACGGAAAACATGTTACTCTGCACTGCCATGGTCACTCTCGATCAAAATAGAGCAAATTGCATAATGTATAATAATATCTCATTCATATAGGGCAGAGTTAGCTAAAAGAATAGTTTTAGTCGTTGAGGGACATAAAGATCAATGTCTAATCAAGGTTTTTGACAACATTTCTTCTTTTTCCCCTCTTTTTTAATTCTATCCTTTTAAAGGGAAGGCAGCTGGCACGTTGACTTCATAATTATTTACATTGTCTTTTCTGGAGAACCTGAGCAACTGCTGGATATATTCGACGATGTTCTGAACAGTGTTCGAGAAGCCTTGAGTACGATTTCAAACGATGTTGGAGCGGTAACAATGACTTCAGGTTAGACTTTTACAATGTTTGTCAAATGACAATACAAATTCTATTTTTTTTCTTCCAAGAATATGATTCTCTCATAACTTAAACTAAGTCATAGTAAAGCAATATGTTTTCCATTTACATCTTCACAACATTTTTCATTCATGATTTTAAAGACCGTCACCACTACTGGGCAAGAAGGGATTAGACCACCCAGTAAGCCATCAAGGTCACTGTGACAGGTGGCTATCTCATTAACTCAGCTCTCATTTAACATAAGAAAAAGAGGATCATGGGGGACCAACAGGCACCGATTGGGGAAGAGCACATTTTTTTTGTCCAGTTTTTGAGGATAAATTTTGCCCCGACTCAGTAAAAAAAAGAGAGTATAATTTACATTTCTATCCTATTTTTTACCGTTTGAGTAGGGGGGGCGGGCTGGTAGAATCGGCCCGTGGATCCGCCGCCTGGAAACTTGGGATAGAGAACAGAGAGCAAGGCTACATCACAGTGATATTCAAATTTCAACAAAAAATACAACATGCAAACATGACAACAAAATCACAAGAGGTACAAGATCGACGGAAAATAGCCACTTCGATTCACACTTTTTTAAATTCCGAAACAGAGAAATTGATGTTTTATACAGTTAAGTATGAAAAGTCTGGATAACAGGGATTTCTAAAAAAAAAAAAAATTCTTTTGGGGTGTGGGGCTTCTCTGGATAAACAAAATTATTATTAGTCCTATATATCTCGTTTTTTTTTTACTCTCGACTCAATCTCTTTCTCCCTCCTTTTACTGATCCAACCTCCTTCTTCTAGAGCTTTTGCAATCATTCATTTTCCCTTTTTTTGTATCTTTTTCTTTTTTCTTTCTACTATTTTCCTCCATTTTTTCCTCTCTTTTATTTTTTCCCCATAAAATCTATAATTTCTTAGCTACATATTTTGTCTACTTATTGATTTTCTAAGCATACTTTGTTCACGTTATATTGTAAAACAGCATCTGAGGAACTAACACTTCAACAAGCTCTGCTTCCAGATAGTTCCACTTTTCTCGGGCTTTTTCTTTTATATTTTTCGTTTCATTGCATATTTTTGTAATATAATTATTCATTGTATTATGTTTTGCATGAGAAATAAAATCATTTGAATATTTGAATCATATCATTATATTAATATTATCATTATTGTTATTTTTTAAATTATTATTTTGCCATTAATATTATTATTATCCTAATCATCATCATCATCATCATCATCATCATCATTATACTTGAATCACACAGGCTTCTGCGAGAACGAGCCATGTCAGAACGGAGCTATGTGCATCGATGCCGAAGACTTTTCAGACTTCACGTGCTCCTGTACCGCCGGATTCACGGGAAGATCATGTTTAAGAAGTAAGTGATGCCTGGCAAATATGGCAAGAGATTAACTCTTTAATCATTTAATCATATTACGTGGAGGTTAAGGTGTCGTGGTTTAGAAGTTCATTCACTTCACTCTCAATCCAATGATTGAAGGTTCGAATCCCGGTCAGGCACTAACGTCGTTTGGCAAGACATTATATATATATATATATATATATATATATATATATATATATATACATACAGTACTGTTTATGATTTGGGATAAAGCATTATCCATGCTTCTGGAGCTTGATGTGCTACCAGAGGGTGTCAGTATAAGCTTGTTTAAGGTGCCCTATAACCGTTTTTGTGCCATAACGCGAATTTAAACCAATGAGATAACAAAATGAACAATCTATGAACGAAATAACATATTGCATGTTGAGCATTTGGCATGAAATACAATTCTGTCACAATGTAGGCCTTATTTTGGCTTTTAAAAAAAGAAGGGATTTTTGTTTATCCGGTTCGACTTAGATCAGATACCTATTCTTTTTTTATGCCGTTAATTCCTAGTACCCAAGGGAAATATCATCTTCTTTTGCAATTTTTTAATTTAAATATATAATTTTGCTGTTTTATAATTTTCTCAAATGTAATTATAAAAAAGAAAGTTGTAAATTTGATATTGTATACCGGGACCCTGCTTACAAACGACTTGCTTACTTGCTTACTAAAGGAATCCCTCTATGTTTATGTTCATATTATTATGTTAATACAATGTGTTAATATTATGTTATACTTGTACTTTTTTAAAGATGGACAAATAAATTGAATTTAATTGAATTTAATTGAATAAAAATTCTTTTCACAATCTTTTGGCAGATATTTACAAGTGTGGAGGAATGAGGTCTCAGTTCAATAACCTAAATTGAACCTTCACCAACTTTTCTTTTAATAGCCTATTCTCTTTCTGAAATTCGTCACTGCCTAATTTTCATAGGAATCGTTATCCATTTTGTTTGCCCCTATTTTTGCAGATATTGATGAATGCGAAGGAGTGACGTGTGCTAACGATGGCACATGCCAGGACGGGATTAATGAGTTCACTTGCGTCTGTCCACCTGGATGGGGAGGAGATCTGTGTGATACAGGTATGTATACCCACACGATCCTGTGTCCGGACAGGTTGGTTTAATATCAAGATATATCATTCCAGAAAGTAAATATAATTCTTCTGGATACAAGCTTTATGAAATCTGTATGCTGACTAAATTATATATGAAAAAAATATTTACATCAATTAGTGCCATCTTCTTTGCAAAATCTAACAGCTTTAGTTTAAAGTCTTCGGATTCATCCCCCCTCCTACCACCTCCTGTGTCCGGATAGGTTGGTTATCCGGACGGTAATTGACGTCAGGCAGTTATTCTGAGAAGTTTACATGCAATATTTCATAAATCTCTTAAAACTTATGTAGGACAATATTATGAAGGAAAATTACTCATGATGGCTCGAGCTATATTTTCATATATAACGATAAATTTAAAAGGAGGAAGTGACAGCATTAGTTTGTTTTGCGTCCTGACAACCCCCTACCCCACCATTACACTAAACGTGCCAATGCATTCTAAATGTGAACTCACTTTTAAGTCCAGTCATTCTTATAACATGAATACATTAGTGGACGTGTTTAATAACATGATGTCTTATACTTTATAAGCATATTAGCGATTTCGTAAGAGCTCAAACTACAAATGAGATTGAGTTTTATAAGATAAACTTGAGTCCTGGTCATGCAAGAAGATTATAAGAGAAACTGTCTTTATATCATTTGGAAAATGTTGATTATGTAGTTCATATGGATTGGTGTTGGAAGTGGATTTGGGTACATCAAATTGATAAAAAAATTGATTCCATTTCAATAAAATCACATGGACTACACTTGGAAATCGGTGTATGTGACTAAATACACATTTAGAATGACTGTTCGGTCCAAGCGCATCAGCTATGTATTGTCATAGAGTATTGAAGAGCATTTCAAATAGCACATTCGAAGAGCGGTCTTTTTTAGGGCACATTTCTATTGTGATTTGTTTCAAAACTGACATATAAAGAATGAGGAATCCCAAAAATGATTTTTCACCTTTCCCAGAACTCATTCTTTAATTTATCTGACAAATTATTCAGATACAAAAATACATTCACATGTTACATAGGCACACAAAAGAAGTTGCTGAGAAATGAATGAATATGATATACGACTACAATTAACTGCAATTTACTGTTTTACATCTTATTTCAGGTCACATGAAGCAAAAATAAGCAATGTCAATTTTGTTCGTATTTTCCTGCTAACATAACATTAAAAAAAAAAAAATCCTTATTTTTATGCCAAATTGCAAAAATGTTTAAACCTTTACACTGTATATCAAACCGAATTGAAATATATTCTTACTAGTTATCAAATGTTTACAAAAAAAATGTCAGATAATTATTTTCAAACCCACTATTTCATAGCAATATTTTGGGAATAAATATACCACAGAGATTACCTTTGCATATGATATAGCTTAAACATTTATATATTTGGCTGATGTTGACGGCAACCTAAATTGTAGACTTGTAAGCAAAGATCCTAATTTGATATAGTAAATTCTTCGCAGATTTCGAGAAAAAAATGAACAGTTGTTAAAGCCAGAAATCAAAGAGAAAGTAATTTTCTAATTACTTTTGGTAGATACGGACGAATGCCTGAACGACCCCTGTGGTAACCAAGGGAAATGTGCCAATAATGAGGGCTCCTTCTCATGCAACTGTGCGCCGGGTTACGAAGGTTTTTTGTGCGACATCGGTGAGTGTTTCTTTCTACTAATGATCTAGAGAGTTGGGTGATATTGTTATTTATTTATATCACCTCGGGCATGTAGACAAAAATTAAATTTACCCAATTTTTTTAACATTGAATGTGTAAGCAAAAAAAAAAAAATCTGTAAGGATTTTGTAAGCTATAGCAATTTTGTGTTACATTTTAGTGACGATTTTTTTTTTTTTTTTTTGTTTATAAATCCAGATTGATGTAGACTACACATTGTACTTCAAAATAAAAATGCAAGTCGATTAATTTGAATCCACTAATGTATGTATGATTAAGTTTCAATCACCTTATTCTACAAAATTAACCATATCAATTTGTTTAATGACTGGATTGCGTTTGAGGCCAGGAATTTTGAAAATGAAAATAAGCTTTGAAATAATTAATTCAGAGTTTTTTGTGTTTTCTTTTATTTGCCTCATCAGAGGATTTATTAGGTATAGATCGTTTACATTCAAAGATACAGTGATACAAACCAAAATTACATATTCACAAATACATACATACTCATAATTTAATCAGAGTTACTGTTACAGTGGTTTATACAGAATAAAGAGTCTGGCAGAGACGGGTTTAACGTACATCTAGTCAACCTTCAGTTTTTGAATACGAGTCAATCTTTCCTTCAAAAAGTGATAAAGTTTTCTCTCAATAAACAGATGTGGACGAATGTGCAACTTATCCTTGTGAAAATGAGGGAACCTGTCAGAACGGGGAAGGCTCATATACATGCCAGTGTATTAGAGGAAGGGAAGGCCAGAATTGTGAAATTGGTAATACTTTCTAATTTTTTTCAGTGACGTATATTACAAAAGTTAGGCTGAATGATCATGGTTTATAAAAAACACAATTACAATGTACATAGTGCACTTTAATTTATTTGGATTTTTACTCTTACTCGTGTACATTTCATCTTGGCAATCGTAAGGTACGTATTATAGAGACCTAATTCCATTTGCAATATATTATTTATTTCTATTCCTGTAACTTCATTCTGACTTGAAACAACATTTTTTTTCTTGCATCATTTCCTTTTTATCCGCACTCTTCTTTGCGATGAGAAATACACAGCTAAGTAGAAAATGAAATAAATTCCAGAGGTGATGATACCATAACAGAAAGATGGTAAAGTATGAAAATATACATGTATAAAATTATACAAAGGAAGAGGGAAAGAAAGAGAGAGAGGGAACATTGTGGTAATGGGAAACGTCTTCCCTGCACGTATCCATTGTTTTCATTGTCTTAGTTGCGCGTGTCTGACGCGAAGGCAATCTGAAAGTAATCAAGTAATCGAGAAATCGGACTCCAAAGGAACAAGGCATGAGATCGCAATATACACTTACCCAGAAGCGTATGCAGAGGGGGGGGGGGGGGGGGAACCCCCATCAATTTGTTTTATGTGTGTGTTTTGGAAGAAACTCCCCTCAAACTTTGTTTGTAAACAAAAAAAGTAACCTTACCCCCCCCCCCTAACTGAACGAAATATCGGTGCGCTAAATTGAAAATTTCCGGGACAAAAAAAAAGTGTGCTCTTACCCCCCCCCCCCCCCCGCTTATTCGCTTATTCACCGGCTGGCTGAGTCGTTGCAAAAATTTTGGCGCGATTTTCTAATGTTAACCCCCCCCCCCCCCCCCCTCTCGAAAAATTACTGTACATACCTATATTAATCTTCAATTCAGAATTTCCCTCTTGTTGTATTGAACGTCCGAAGCATGAAATCTTTGTTTAATATATTTCTGTAAAAAAAATGTATGTATAGTAATTACGTACGAGTATATGTTTATCATATATATATATTTACATGTATATGTATTTTTTTCAATAGATATCAATGAATGTGAAACAACTCCTTGCCAGAATTCAGGTTTCTGTATCAACAACGACGGTTCTTTCACATGTGACTGTAGGCTCACGGGACATGAAGGGCCCATCTGTGATAATGGTAAGAATGATCAATAATAATTCAGTTTTATTTACCTAGGGTAGGCAAATTATTTATCCTGCTCTTCTCTCGGGCCTCAAAGTTTTCATTACCAAAGCATTGCACCAATTGACTCGATCAATGAGAAGGGGGGATCTGGGTCTAATATTTTCAGTCTCCAAAAATCAAAGTACCTAGCTTGTTCAAACTCGTCACCTCTCTTGTAACAGTCAAGAGTCTCCACCAGTATATCATAGTACTCCTACTAGGGGTGTATCGGAAGAGATTACCCGATTCTTTACATTTCATATGCAGACAAGACATTCGAATCGTTTTTTTAATCATAATTATTTCAGTTGTCGTTATAGATATGTGTCAAGTTTTACATGGTTTTAAACATTCTGCCAATGACGATAAACGCACCCAAGTACTCAAGATTACCGATTTTTGTATTTTATTTTCCAGTGTAACCTTAATGTGATAAGCAGACTCAATACATCATTGGTTGAGATAATTTCAACATGTAGTTTAAGCTTCTACCAACCTCAAAACCGCACTCCAAGAAATAACTTGTTATTTGTATTTATTATATTCTCGCCCATTAATTTACAAAGTGTTTGAGAGAGGTATAAAGCAGGAACAATGTACAGTTTCTCAGCACGACATAGGCATCACCATTTTCTGATAACGTGACGTAATATGTGAAATCGTTTATCAAGTAAATGTGTTCAAATTTATGGATGCTTCCTTTTTCAGGTGTGTGTGGTGATGAAGCATTTCATTTACCTGCTATTATATAACATCTGCTAGAACGCAGATTGCATAAATAAGTGGTGCTATTCTGGGTTGAAGGTTTCATATAAGTGAAATAGATTTGTCAACTGCTACATTTTAGGATTTCTAAATGAATTAGTTACAATTCTTCCCCTGCTTTATGTTTTTCTCCAAATATAATTTCCATCTTCTCAGCCATAATTCTTCCTCATTGAAAAGTAAAGGTTTTGTTATTGATTTTAAAAATATTTCCAACAAAAGCTTGGTGCATGATACATGTCCATCTTCATCTGGTACGTCACATTTCCAATAAAATGGCTGTACCCATGTTATGCTAAAAGGCATCACATCATGCCAAGAACAGCTTTATTTATATATCTCTTGTACATTGTCGTAATAGATATTGTATATCAAAGAGCAGGAATACATCTATTTTTTTAGAATACCTTAATTAATCCTTGGGGTGAGGTTTCCATTAACATTTAGTAGGGCGTCAGTATAAGCTTGTTTATGGTGCCCTCTACCCGTTTTGTGCCATAACGCCAATTTAAACCAATGAGATAACCAAATGAACAAACAATGAATGAAATAACATATTGCATGTTGAGCATCATACCAAAAGACGTTAAAAGATGGGAGTTGTTGCTACCTTATTTGGCGTTCAACAATAAGGGATAGAGCAACGTCGATCTGGTGCTGCTCAGTGGCTGCCGGGCTCAAGATCAATGGGGCAAAAAGAATTTCCGTTTCGGTTTAATAAAATTTGGAGTGGACTAATAGGCTATTATTATTATTATTATTTGGCATGAAAGACAATTCTGTCCAAGGGTGTCGATTTGTATCCTCGGTTGGGGGGGATGATAGGTGCCAAAATATTTTTGGCAATGGATCAAAGCAACCAAGAGGTAGAAGCGTGTAGCGGGTTGCACCCCCTCCCTTCCAAGTTATTACCTTTTTCAAGTCACCCTCAAAAACGATAACATTTCAGAGAATATGGGACCCACGTGGGTCCCACATGGGCTTGCTACCTGGTTATTATCCTCTCAAGCATATAGTCAGGATTTTATTTTAGGGGGGCGGTAGTGAGCACCTCCTAGGGGGTGGGTGCGGGGAGGGAAGTCCCCCCCCCCCCCCCCTCCCGCGCGAAGCGCGGAAGCTCTGACGTTTCATTAAATTATTAAAGAAAGAAGACGATTCGTTGTACCATTCTCGACTCTTAATCCTTGTCTGAATTCAGTTCCCCCCCCCTTCCCGCGCAAAGCGCGGAAGCTCTGACGTTTCCATAAATTATTGAAGAAAGAAGACGATTTGTTGTACCATTGTCGACTCCTAATCCCTGTCTGAATTCAGTTCCCCCCCTTCCCGCGCAAAGCGCGGAAGCTTTGACTTTTCATTAAATTATTAGAGAAAGAAAACGATTCGTTGTACCGTTCTCGACTCTTAATCCTTTTTCTTCCTACGTCCTTTTCCTTTCTTCTTTCTCTTTTTTTTGTTTTTTGGTCGGCGTTTTTTTTTTTGGGGGGGGGGGGGCGACCGCCCCCACCACCCCCTGGCTACGCCCCTGTATCGTCTCTGTCTCTCATTAAATCTCTCTCTCCCACTTTCTTCTTCTTCTTTTTGCACTTTTGCGCTTCGCGCTTAACATTTACTAAGCTCTTTGGTTTTTAACGCTGGGGCTTTGCATTTGGCGCACTGCCTTTCTATGATGCTGTTGATTGAATAAATTGAATAAATTCATCAATTCCTGATGAAGCCTTATGAGCGAGAATTTAATTTATTCTTGTCTCATATACGGTCGCCTCATTTACTTCGTTTTCTATTTATATAGGTATGTATTATGAAAATGAGATAGCAAAATGTGTATATTGATGGTCATCTTGCGAGTAATAACCATTAACTACTCTCATCGGGCTGTCATCTTTAATTTTTCTTTTTTTTTGTTTTTTTGATGGTGAATTATTAGGGGGGGGTGATTGTACAGGCCATCCCCCCCCCCCACCTAAAATATTGGGTGGATATATCCCCCCATCCCCCGGGATCGACACCCATGATTCTGTCACAATGTAGGCCTTATTTTGGCTTTTTAAAAAAGAAGGGATTTTTGTTTACCCGGTTCGACTTAGATCAGATACCTATTCTTTTGTTTATGCCATTAATATCATCTTCTTTTGCAATTTTTTAATTTAAATATATAATTTTGCTGTTTTATAATTTTCTCAAATGTAATTATAGAACCAGATATTGTATTGTATACCGAGACCCTGTTTACAAGCAACTTGCTTACTTGCTTACTAAGGGAATCCCTCTATTTTTATGTTCATATTATTATGTTAATACAATGTGTTAATATTATGTTATACTTGTATTTTTTTTTAAAGATGGACGAATACATTGAGTTTAATTGAATCTAATTGAATACAAATTCTTTTCACAATATTTTGGCAGATATTTATAAGTGTGGAGGAATAAGGTCTCAGTTCAATAACCTAAATTGAACCTTCAACAACTTTTCTTTTAATAGTCTATTCTCTTTCTGAAATTCGTCACTGCCTAATTTCATAGGAGTCGTTATCCATTTTGTTTGCCCTTTTTTCGGCAGATATTGACGAATGCGAAGGAGTGACGTGTGCTAACGATGGCACGTGTCAGGACGGGATTAATGAGTTCACTTGCGTCTGTCCACCCGGATGGGGAGGAGATCTATGTGATAGAGGTATGTTTACCCACACGATCCTGTGTCCGGACAGGTTGGTTAAATATCTCGATATATCAATCCAGAAAGTAAATATAATTCTTCTGGATACAAGCCTCATGAAATCTGTATGCTGACTAACCTGTACATGAAAAAAATATTCACATCAATTAGTGCCATCATCTTTGCAAAATCTAACAGCTTTAGTTTAGTTCAGATTCATCCCCCTCCTATCACCGCCTATGTCTGGATAGGTTGGTTATCCGGACGGTAATTGACGTCAGGCAGTTATTCTGAGAAGTTTACATGCAATATTTCATATGAAGGAAAATTACTTATGATGGCTCGAGCTATCTGATCCATATATAACGATAAATTTAAAAGGAGGAAGTGACAGCATTAGTTTGTTTTTCGTCCGGACAACCCCCTACCCACCATTACAATAAACGCGCCAATGCATTCTACATGTGAACTCACTTTCAAGTCCAGTCGTTCATGTAAACATGAATACATATGTTGAATCTGTATACTAGTGGACGTGTTAACATGATGTCTTATACTGTAGAAGCATAGCGATTTCGTAACAGCTCAAACTACAAATGAGATTGCGTTTTTTAAGATATACTTGAGTTCTGGTCATGCAAGAAGATTATAAGATTCGTATTTTCCTGCTAACATAACATTAAAAAAAAAAATCCTTATTTTTATGCCAAATTGCAAAAATGTTTAAACCTTTACACTGTATATCAAACCGAATTGAAATATATTCTTACTAGTTATCCAATGTTTAAAAAAAAATGTCAGATAATTATTTTCAAACCCACTTTTTCATAGCAATATTTTGGGGAAAAATATACCACAGAGATTACCTTTGCATATGATATAGCTTAAACATTTTTATATTTTGCTGATGTTGACGGTAACCTAAATTGTAGACTTGTAAAGAGAATGGTTTACAATCCCTTGTATACCTATTTTGCAACATCAGCATAGATTCTTTGATATGTTAATAATTGTATGGGGCACAATCTTCTTGTTTTTCGAGTTCTTTTTAAAAAATAAATTTAATCAATATCTCGGATGTCTGTTCTTTTTTTGTGTTGCCTAGTTTTTGTGACAATTCGGAGTGACGCATAAATAGGCCTACTTTGTACTTGCATAATAAAAAAAACTGATTAAAGACAACCTTAAGTTCTGGGGAAAGTATATTTTGGGGTGTTTTCACATTTTGTTTCCTTCTCAGTTAGGAAGAATGTTATAACTTTTTAAAAGGATCCCTGAAAGGGGTTGATAGTCAAAGGCCTTTATAATTTATATTAGTAATGACAAGAAATAGCTGAAGTGTTCGGGCTGAACATTCATGCCAGAATAAATTGATTTTGGTCCCATATACTACTACTTGTTTCTGCATGCAGCGCAAGTGCCTGAGCGGGACTTTCGTGTGCAATTTTTTCGATTCGATAATCCCTAAATCTTGTTTATGTACACCTAATCTAATTTCACAATACTTTGAAACTGTTTATTGCGAAATGAAATTGGATGACCAGAACTCCAATAACAGTTTGATTGGAATTGAGATAAGAAAAAGATAAACCAAGTAGAAAATGATGTTAGGATCATGGAAATTAGGCCTATACAGTTTGTAGAAGATTTAGGTCGAACAAATATGAAGATAAGTGTTACTGCAATAATTGCCAATATTGCCTTTGTAAGCAGCTTTGAGTATTTGTCACACCTAATATATGACATTTCTGATGCCACACAGCAACTGATAATCAAGTAAACTAAGCGCAGTCATTTGAATATAGGTATTTAGTTCTATATTAATACATATATTATAAACTGTTATTCCCTCTGTCAGCAGCTTTAAACAATTGACACACCTGATATATGTCATTTTCAATGCCAAACAACAACAACAAACAAAAAGATGTAAAGTTCTTTAGTAATGCGTATAATATTTAATTATTTCCCCTCAGGAACAACACTTGGAACAACCCCTGGCACAACACCTGGAACAACTCCGGGAACCACACCAGGTACTACACCAGGCACAACACCAGGTTAGGTCAAGTTTTGTATGGGGTTTAAAGCTAGACACATAATGGTACTTTCAAGGATAAAGGTTCCCTGTGTGGGTATGAAACGTTATTGCCTCCGTCAACAACTTTGAACATTTGTCACACGTGATATATGTCATTTCCAATGCCAAAAAGCAACTGATTACCATGTCAAATTAAGCGCAGAACTCTTGAATAAAGGTGTATAGTTCTTAAGTTATGCGTATAACATTTATTTTTTTCCCTCAGGAACAACACTGGGAACAACCCCCGGAACGACGCCTGGAACAACGCCAGGAACAACACCCGGAACAACCCCTGGAACAACTGCTGTAACAACGCCAGGAACAACATCTGGAACAAACCCTGGAACAACTCCTGTAACAACGCCAGCTACAACATCTGGAACAACCCCTGGAACAACTCCTGTAACAACGCCAGCTACAACATCTGGAACAACCCCTGTAGCAACGCCAGCTACAACATCTGGAACAACGCCACCTACAACATCTGGAACAACCCCTGGAACGACGCCTGTAACAACGCCAGCTACAACATCTGGAACAACCCCTGGAACGACGCCTGTAACAAC
The DNA here is from genome assembly GCF_000002235.5 of Strongylocentrotus purpuratus. Classification (NCBI taxonomy): domain Eukaryota; kingdom Metazoa; phylum Echinodermata; class Echinoidea; order Camarodonta; family Strongylocentrotidae; genus Strongylocentrotus; species Strongylocentrotus purpuratus. The sequence continues at coordinate 27,874,267 of NW_022145599.1, read as the reverse complement.
GCCAGCTACAACATCTGGAACAACCCCTGGAACGACTCCTGTAACAACGCCAGCTACAACATCTGGAATGACCACTGGAACGACGCCTGTAACAACCCCAGCTACAACATCCGGAACAACCCCTGGAACCACGCCTGTAACAACGCCAGGAACAACATCTGGAACAAACCCTGGAACGACTCCTGTAACAACGCCAGGAACAACATCTGGAACAAACCCTGGAACGACTCCTGTAACAACGCCAGCTACAACATCTGGAACAACCCCTCTAGCAACGCCAGCTACAACATCTGGAACAACGCCACCTACAACATCTGGAACAACCCCTGGAACGACGCCTGTAACAACGCCAGCTACAACATCTGGAACAACCCCTGGAACGACGCCTGTAACAACGCCAGCTACAACATCTGGAACAACCCCTGGAACGACTCCTGTAACAACGCCAGCTACAACATCTGGAATGACCACTGGAACGACGCCTGTAACAACCCCAGCTACAACATCCGGAACAACCCCTGGAACCACGCCTGTAACAACGCCAGGAACAACATCTGGAACAAACCCTGGAACGACTCCTGTAACAACGCCAGCTACAACATCAGGAACAACCCCTGGAACGACGCCTGTAACAACGCCTGCTACAACATCTGGAACAACCTCTGGAACAACTCCTGTAACAACGCCAGCTACAACATCTGAAACAACCCCTGGAACAACTTCTGTTACAACGTCAGCTACGACATCTGGAACAACCCCTGGAACAACTCCTGTAACAACGCCAGCTTCAACATCTGGAACAACCCCTGGAAAAACTCCTGTAGCAACGCCAGCTACAACATCTGGAACAACCCCTGGAACAACCCCTGGAACAACTCCTGTAACAACGCCAGCTACAACATCTGGAACAACCCCTGGAACGACGCATGTAACAACGCGAGCTACAACATCTGGAACAACCCCTGGAACAACTCCTGTAGCAACGCCAGATACAACATCTGGAACAACCCCTGGAACAACCCCTGGAACAACTCCTGTAGCAACGCCAGCTACAACATCTGGAACAACCCCTGGAACAACCCCTGGAACAACTCCTGTAACAACGCCAGCTACAACATCTGGAACAACCCCTGGAACGACGCCTGTAACAACGCCAGCTAAAACATCTGGAACAACCCCTGGAACGACTCCTGTAACAACGCCAGCTACAACATCTGGAACAACCACTGTAGCAACGCCAGCTACAACATCTGGAACAACCCCTGGAACAACCCCTGGAACAACTCCTGTAACAACGCCAGCTACAACATCTGGAACAACCCCTGGAACAACTCCTGTAGCAACGCCAGCTACAACATCTGGAACAACCCCTGGAACAACCCCTGGAACAACTCCTGTAACAACGCCAGCTACAACATCTGGAACAACCCCTGGAACGACTCCTGTAACAACGCCAGCTACAACATCTGGAACAACCCCTGGAACAACTCCTGTAACAACGCCAGCTACAACATCTGGAACAACCACTGGAACGACGCCAGTAACAACGCCAGCTAAAACATCTGGAACAACCCCTGGAACAACTCCTGTAACAACGCCAGCTACAACATCTGGAACAACCACTGTAGCAACGCCAGCTACAACATCTGGAACAACCCCTGGAACAACCCCTGGAACGACTCCTGTAACAACGCCAGCTACAACATCTGGAACAACCCCTGGAACAACTCCTGTAACAACGCCAGCTACAACATCTGGAACAACCACTGGAACGACGCCAGTAACAACGCCAGCTACAACATCTGGAACAACCCCTGGAACAACTCCTGTAACAACGCCAGATACAACAACTGGAACAACCCCTGGAACTACACCAGGCACAACACCAGGTTAGGTAAAGTTTTGTTTGGGGTTTAAAGCTAGACACATTATGATACTACCAAGGATAAAGGTTGCCTGTATGTCATGTGGTTATAAATTGTTATTGGCTCAGTCAGCATCTCTGAACATATGTCACATCTGATATATGTCATTTCCATGCAGGAGTATATGGCACTATTGGGTGCAAATAAAGGGTACGTGATATCGATTTCATTTTCATCTAGCCCTTAACTAATGCTATGGTCACATTACCCAAAAGTAGCCTACTCGGCAGCCGAGCGGCGAGTTTTTAGCCAATTTTGCCCGGCCACCGAGCGGCGGCCGCCCAGGCACCGCTTGTTTTTAAGACATCGCTCGGTCGCTGCTGAATTTTTAGCGCGGAGTTAAAATTTGGGCGGCGCCTGCTCACTTTCACTCGCCGCCCAGACTACGCTCGGTGACCGGGCGGTCCCCAGTTTTAAAAAAACATGCGAGTGTAAGAAGAGAAAAATCGGGTCAATTATCTATAAAAACTTTCGAAATATTAGCCTGCACCATCATCATTTTTATCATTTCTGTCATCGCTCTGTTATAATCATCATCATCAGTATCATTATTATCATCACCATATAAAACCCTAAAATGAGATTGTTATTGTTTTACATTTCCTTTAACAGTTTGTGGAGTTGACGAGTATCCGTGTTTCTTTGATGATACTACATGTTTCAATGCAAGCGATGTATGTGATGGAAAATATGACTGTCCTAGTGGTGTAGACGAATACAACTGTACAGGTACGATTCCTCTTTAACTTTATATTCCCTCCATTTTCCTCTTCATTAATATTTTCATTTTATATGTATATTTTGTTTTAATTATTTATCCATATACTTATTTATTTATTTTCTTTCTCATTTTTATGACATTTATTCATTTATCAATTTATTTATTCAATGACATGTATATATTTCATTTTTACTTGATATCGTTGTTATAAATGTTATTAAATTGGCAATACAGACTGGAATTTATCACTATTGTCATTGCCAATCGGAAAAACTTAGCTTTTTCCGTTGGTTCTGTCAATATGCATATTGGTCTGTCTCACATTTTTTAGTGAAAAAATAAATTACTGGTGCCAATGTGAAGAACAAAAACCGTTTTTTAGACTTTCGGAAAATTCTCAACTACTATGGCTTATTTGAATTTATTTGCCACCTCTTAATTAATTACTTTCACTGGCTTGCCTGTTTTATTCACTTTTCTACTCTATCCTTAGGATGTTTTGCCTGTAGTAATACCTCGACATGTCTGAGTGACCTTCAAGTCTGTAACTTCTATAATGATTGCCCAGCAGGAGAAGATGAAACAGAGGGTCTCTGCAACCACTCTCGATTCATCAGTAAGTTTCTAACAATTACAGGAGGGGGAGACAAAGCTTAATGTCTCCGTGAACACGCTATATTGTGCTAAAATATAAACCTGACCTTTGGTCTAAATTCATATTTGAACAAGGAAGATATACCATATATGTTTTCCTTGTGTTAAACATGAATCTAGACTGATCAAACGGGTTAAAGAAATTAGAAGAATTCCAACCACAGATTTTATCATATATACATGTAGGTCTATGATTATGTTTATGATCGTACATGATGGAAAGATGAAAATATTTGGCGTTGTAAAAACTCTGGCTTAATTTCTCAAAAGGGGTTAAATTCAGTACTTTGTCTAAACTATGTTTAAAAATCCGTTAAATAGGTGTGACTAATAGTATATTAATGGTTTATTGCCCTATAAATGGACCTGACAATAGGAGCTTGCTGCACTTATGGATATTTAAAAAAAGGTTCGTTCAGATATGCTGTTAAAAATCGGGTTTAAAAGGAATTAGTTCCTGCCAGGTACCCATTTACTTTCCTTGGGTGAGTGCGGCAAATGTAGATTAATGTCTTGCTAAAGACACTATAAAGAACTTTAGTACCGTGGCTTAACTCAATCCGCGAACCATGTGATTCACAGTCTGGTGACGTATCCATATGACCACGACACCTAAACGTTTTATGTTTAAATGAATGGAAAATAAGCAAGTTCTTTGAGCTCTTTGTCTTAAATTCTAGAAACGTGAAGCGTATTAGTTGCAGTTGATATCACTGTAAATATTCAACAAAAAAACTGTTTTCAATAGCCTACTCATGCCTGAACAAGACTTTATGAAGAATGTTGGCCTCTACATGATTATAGTCCACAGTCTAGGACCAGTATTAAGCAAATCATTCTAATTTAGTCCAAGTTTATGCATGTATGCATGAAATAAATATTCCATGTAACATATTTGTTAATACTTTTTCTCTGTTTATTTGCTATACCCTAGAAAATGTTGAGATTAAGACCGGAGAGTGGGAGCTCTTTAGTGAAGAATATGTATCAGAGAGGATTCTTGATGTTCGTGATACACCAGCTAGTAACATCTATGATTTTATTCATTATGGCTTCAACTCAGATCCTGGAACCTCACTGTATATGGAGATACAGGTTACCCTTCATTCTTATAACCCAAAACCAAGAACCCAAACCTTAAACCTACCCCTAACCCTCGCCCTGATCATCATCGCCCTTACTCTCAACTTTATCTTCGTCCCCACTCGTGCCTTCACTCTCACCCCAACAATCACCCCCACCCTTACCGGCTTCAACTTCACCCTCACCCTCATCCTATCGCTAGCCCTCGTTTTTACCCTAACCATAACCCTCAATGTCATCCTCACCCTCACCATAACCCTAACCCTCATCCTTCCATAACCCTCACCCTCTCCCTCACCCTCTCCCTCACCCTCTCCCTTACCATTACCCTCCCTTTACCCACAACCTTGCCCTTCGCGCTTCCCTCACTCTAACCCATACCCTCACCATTACCCTCAACCTCACCCTAACCATCACCCTCACCATGACCCTCCCCCTAACCATCACCCTTATCATTACCCTCACCCTCCCCTAACCCTCACTTCACCTTCCCCTTAACCCTAACACCAATCCTACCCTAACCACCACCCTCACCCTAATCCTCACGCTCCCCCTAACCCTCTCCCCATCCTGCATCTAACCCTCACACCAACCCCCCCCCCCCTAACCATCACCCTCGAACCCTCACCCTCCCCTAACTCTCACTTCACCTTCCCCTTAACCCTAACACCAACCCTATCCTAACCACCACCCTCACGCTAATCCTAACGCTCCCCTTAGCCATCACCCTCACCCTTACCCTCACCCTCTCCCTAACCCTAACCATCACCCTCACCCTCACCCTCACCCTCACCCTCACCCTTACCCTCACCCTCCCCCTCATCCTCACCCTCACCCTCACCATTACTCTCACCCTTACCCTCGCCCTCACCCTTACCCTCCCCCTCATCCTCACCCTCACCCTCACCCTCACCCTTACCCTCACCCTCATCCTCACCCTTACCCTCACCCTTACCCTAACCCTCACCCTCACCCTTACCCTTACCCTCACCCTAACCCTAACCCTCACCCTTACCCTCACCCTCTCCCTCCCCCTCATCCTTACCCTTACCCTCACCCTCACCCTCTCCCTAACCCTCCCCCTAACCCTCACCCTCACCATCACCCTCACCCTCACCCTTATCCTCACCCTTACCCTCCCCCTCATCCTTACCCTTACCCTCACCCTCACCCTCTCCCTAACCCTCCCCCTAACCCTAACCCTCACCCTCACCCTTACCCTTACCCTTACCCTTACCCTCACCCTAACCCTAACCATCACCCTCACCCTCACCCTCTCCCTAACCCTAACCCTCTCCCTCACACTTACCCTCACCCTTACCTTCACTCTAACCCTCACTCTCTATATCGAGATACAGATTACTCTTTACTCGTTAAACTGAACAAAAAAACTAAAAACCTTTTGAACAAATTCAAAACAAAAAACAACACCGCCAAGTAACTCTAAAAATGTCCCAAGGGGATCATGCTTCTTTTAAGTTTTTATAAAAATTACCCTTATGATACTGACAACTCCTCATATATTCAATTTTATGAATGAAAATTATTGTAAAATGTATAATGTTGTGTTTGCTTTGGGTCCTTAACGTTTCTGTTTCTCAATCGTTTACTATTGTTTCACACTTCATTTGCTCTCTTCGGCTCTCCGCATGGTCGCTCGTTAACTTTTTTTCGTGGTCGTGATCGTATCATGAAATTATTAGTATTTTCATATCTGCATTGCTTTTATCAATATTTTCTTTATTATTATCATATTAATATTACTATTGTCACGATTATATTGAATCGAATCTTACAATACAGAATTTGACAGTGTCACTGACTGGCCTTCTTGTCCCCCTGGTTCGTGTCTACGCTGGATCTGGAGCTGACCCGACATACCTCAATGCGACCCGAGGATATGTAGATGGATATGGGAATACAGCAAGCATAAGTGACTCCGTGAACTTCTCCCTTACCAATAACACAGGCTTTCTTCTAATTGCGATTCCAAAATCTGTAGTTGGCATCTTCAATATGGACTTCAGAGTCACAGCTATCGGTAAGAAGCATAACTCTGAATCAAGTGTTGGGTTATACGCAGCTATGTCGAGCACTTAAACCAAAGTACATGTACAGGTATTGAGGGTTATATCAATTCATAATCTCGCCAGGCAGAAGATTTTTGTTTCTTTGACGTAGGTCATATTATTCATTCGTATTCATTTAAACGGAGATTTTCCTCAGTTTCCATGTGCGCTAGGTCATAATTCGTTGACACCAGACATGGTTGAAATTAAATTAATGGGTAAACAAGTTATGATCACAGCAAATCCGTAGTCCAATCATGAAATGACCCTCCCTCCCCAGTCTCTTGGAGAGTCCTCAGTTTGAGGGAAATGAATGATATTGACTTTTTCGATATTGGGAATCGTTGGAAAGTGCAGAGTATTACATGAAGCATGGACCTAATAGGTCCATGCATGAAGCCTGTTGGCTATAGAACTGAAGGCTAATCCTTGTGATTGACAACACCTCTAATTGCACAAATACGCGAATGGCGTCGAATTCCCCATGAGAGCTCACTACAATGCATCATTAAGGCACAGGTGTCTACTACAGCTAGGTGTCTACTGAATGTCCTGTCCTTTTGACATATATGATTTATGTAATACATGATGTGAGCTATTTCTAAAAGGACTATTGATGATTCTTCTGTAGAAGAGAACCAGTTCGTAAAATAACTGAAGTTCAAATTGTTCATTGAGTTTTCTTTCGGACTAGTTCTGACAAAAATACTGGAAGAATATTTGTTGGTAGTTTTTTACATAATACTGTATTCGTCGTCAGGAGTGTCTTAATGTTCCTAATGTCAGGCAAAACTGTTTGGTTTTAATATGGCCAAAGGGTTCCTTTTAGAAATATTCCAAAAGAAAACGACTATATGAACTTCAGTTCTTTTCCCCACTGGCTCTTATCAAGAAAAGGACCAGCAGTCCTTTTAAGGACTTCCCAACATGGTGTTATGTAAAAACTTATACATGAGTTTTCTCATCAAGAAAAATGTAAAAGAACACCTTCTTTCCTTTCACAGAATGTGTGAGCCCCGAAGTGGCATGTAATGGCTCCCCTCACTGCTATGACTGGTTAGATGATAGATGTGATGGAGAAATCCAATGTCGGGATAGCCAGGAAGATGAGTATCGGTGTGATGGTAAGATGTAGTTAAGTGAGTCAAACATTTGACTTTAGATGCAAATGTCATGGAGCCAAGCCCTGGCACTGCAGCAGTTGATGGCCTATGGCTATGGCTTACAACGTACAAGATGTTTGATTGTTTTAAGAGGATATCAGAATATGCTGCCAACTTCTTTTCAATCCTGCAACATGCACTCTTAGGTTAAAAATTGCAATATTCATCTGTTAAATGTTGTAACATTTCTGTTAAAGATGGCAACGCTATTGTGTTTAATGTAAAAACGCTCCTATTTTCTAGTTGGTGGTTAGTTTGCAACTACACTGTCGCTCATAAAGTTGGAATATTTTTGTTTCACCCCAATTTATGGAATTATTTAAAAAATAATTTAGAAATAATAGATCTAGATAATAGTATACATTGTCAGATTTTATTGAATAATAATGCGACAATGTGTGTTTTGCGTGACTGCTAAAGCATGTGTATGCTACTATGCTTATCAACTAGGGGACCTACGCCCTTAAGTCATAAATGACAGTAATGAGGATTAATGCCCCACAAAAGGGCACTAATATAGCACATCGACACGGTTTTGATCCTGGGGCCTCGCAGTTACGAGGCCATTGCTTTGTCTCTGAACCATGACTGTACGCAGCGGGGGCTAGTGTAGGGGCAGTTTCCATAAATAAAAAAATCCCAAGAAAATGCAATAAATTTTCAATAATTTATTGCGTCTTACCCCGGTTCCCAACATAAAAAATACTCTGTGTGCCCATGCCTTGGGCCATAATGCATGGCCGTCCAGAGGTTTTTTTTAATGTTGAGGACCAAGGTAAAAAGCAATAAATTATTGAAAATTTATTGCATTTTCTGTTTTTTTTTTAATTTATGGAAACTGCCCCCTACCCTAGCCCCCGCTGCGTACAGTCATGGTTCAGTGACAAAGCAATATCCTCGTAACTGTGAGGCACCAGGATCAAAACCTTCACTTTTTTTTCTTTTTGACCTTTCACTGTACCATCTCCTTTGATTATTAAAACACGTAGAATCGCAAATAATATGATAAACAACCATATTTACTTTATTATTACCCTATTACCACTTGATCCATTACTTTTTGCGTGTAATCCTTATGGGAGATGACTTTTTCTCAAATCTGGATTCTACATTCATGTCTTTTGCGAGCAATATCGCCGTTATTTCGGCTTGATTTTTGTTGATTTTTGAGTATGTTGTAGCTGAGACTATATACTATCTAAATGTTTTCTCATTTTTTCAGTCTGATGTCATCATGGTCTGTTGATGATGATCATCAACAACATCATCATGATCATGATCATCATCATCATCATCATGATCATTATCATTATCATCATCGTCATTATCATCATCATCATTAACATTACCATTAATATCATCATCTAACATTATCATTATCATCATCATCATTAACATTATCATTAATATCCTTCATCTTACATTTTCATTATCATCATCATCATATCATCACCATTACTATCATGATCACCATCATGTTCATCATTATCATTATGATCATCATTTTTTACTTGTCTATATAACTTCTCCCTTTCTCTATATAGTAAATATTCAAATCTATCATAAGTCTAAAAACAGACCACCTTATTTGTCAAAGTGACGAATTAAAAATCTAGTTATTATTCCCATTTTCAGGTATTACATTACATTCCTCACAATCTGCCATTATTTGTAATTTAAAGACCCCCATGAGTATGAACTTACACAAGTGAATAAGACTTTTTGAAAAGGAAAGAAAGGGCACCCATAGGAACCTGTAGAAAATAAGTCAACGAGACCAAAGTCAATGTGCTGCACCAGGGGGAGATGTCAGGCAAAAAAGACTTGTCTCTCAGTGTTTCGAATTCCGACATGGCACTTATATCCTTTGGCAAGATATTAACCTATACCTGCTACTCTCCACCCGGGTGTTAAATGGGTACCCGGTAGGATGCGACCGTCATTGTTGGTCAAACATTTTATAAGCGTCAAGTAACGCCTGGCTAGAATACTCCCCAGGGTCAGTGGCAATCCAAATACTCTTCGGATATGATTCGAATTAACAATAAGACGTCTTAGGAAAATCCACACAGCCAAAACGTATATCATTCAACAATGACAATCAATTTGGCATGTAGTGATATTGCATATCTTCTCCATTACTTCTCCACCTCTCCTGAATAAAGAACATTTGAATGAGAAAGATACCCAATTAGGGAATGTGACAAGGTGAAAGGCTGTTAACTGTTGCCTCAAAACAAAATAAGTATCTCCTTATTTTCTACTTATTTTATTATAATATTTTTATTTTTATTCTTCATTTGAAGGAAACGTGTTGATGGTCAGAGTTGCTAATAATCATAAGAGATTATTATCAACTGTAAGGATTAAGAAGTAAGAATGATAGACTTATAAGACTCTGTATATATATATTAAGGATATATTGACTGCTTTGAGAGGCATAGTGGTTTCTATAGGGTCAAGGGAAACTCACAACCTGCTATGACCCCAAGGCGCTTGCGCCGCGGGGTCATAGCAGGTTGTGAGTTTCCCGAGACCCTATAGAAACAACTATGCCTCGAATATTAAAAGCAGTCAATATATATTTTATATACCGAAAAAATGGAAAATGTTGACTCACCCATTTAGGTTTCCATCTCTTTGAAGTCATGAATATTAACACCAACAATAACTTGTGTACAGTATGAAATCCAACAAGCTGTGCTCCAGTAGAACAGGGAATACCAAACACGTTTACACGAACAGTAACTTTTGTACAGGATGATATCACCAACAAGCTGTGCTCCAGTAGAACAGTAGAACATGAACAGTAACTTTATAAATTCACAAATTCGCAACATATTTACACAGACTGTGCGTCTAGTCCAGGTCTTGTCCAGGTCTGCATTCGGAAGTCTGTTTACATCTCCGAGGTCCGTGTTGACATTTCGCAAGAACTCTTCAAATATTTTAATGCCGTATTTTACTGCATACTTCGTATTTTTGCTATCAGCAGAATCGATTAAGTCTTGCAGCTGAATGTCATCCATAAGTTGAAATCTTGGCATAGCTGTGTCCTCCATTTTGCCTCTTTATTGACAAAAAATTGGAAACAAAAAACCCCAGTATTTTGCGATCGAGACTAGTACACAAAATGGCGATCGGTCGTCTGCGCTGCGTCGATTGGTAGATTCGTCGCCTGAATGCAGCGACCAAAATCGAATTGCACTCAAACACCGTTAACGGTATTGCGCATCGGTCATCGCACAAAAGAAACTTATACGGTAACACGTAAACCAAAATGGGGATCGCAGCAAAATGACGTCACGTTTCACAGCCATGGAAAAAGTGCTATGAAAAATTGATATAAACCGGTAGAGCCGGGGAAAATGACTATGAATTTCAATTAGCGGGCATGGTTAAGAACATGACTGCATTTTCAACCAATCAGAAGACAGGATTAGTAAAGAATCTTAAAATGAGGTATATAAATATATATATATATATATATATCTCACATTTGTATAGGATTTATTGAAATCAAATCAAATCACATCAACGACCCAGAACAAACAATCCGAAGACTGTCGACACTTGTCTTGTGTACAAGTTCAACATACAATTAAAATCAAGTATACATAATTAAATGGCAGTAAAGAATACATTAATGAATTACATAGGTTAAAATATCAAATAATTATATCATCACTGAATAAAGGTTAACAATACAGACAAAAATAAAGTAGTAAGTAGTGAAAAGTAAGCTTAAACAAAATGTAAAGAGCTGACAAAATTAAAAGCTCACTGCTGCTGGAGAGCGCCCTCTCTCTCTCCTTCTCTCTCTTGCTCGCTCTCTCTCTCTCTCTCTCTCTCTCTCTCTCACGTATCCTTATGTTTGCACTTTGTTGTTCTGTATTCCCCTTATGGCCTGTGGATCAGTAATTTTTGTCTACCATCTTGATACCAACTTCTCGTGATATGTATCTCTCCCATTACATATCAGTATTTTGTTAATGTTGGAAAGCTCGTACGAATGAATAAAAATTGCCATTAAAGTCACATAAGTGCGCTTTGTAAAAGTGTAGCATCATCATTACATGCACCATCATTATATTTAGGTTGATGATCATTGTCATTTTTAATGTTGTTGTTATTACTATTCACATTATCATCCACATTATCATATCAGTATTATTAATATTAATATTATCATTCTTCTGAATATTATCATTATTATTAGTTTAATCATCATCATCATTATAATTATTGTTTCTATCATTATTATAACTGTTGTTGTTGTTGTTGTTATCACTCATATTCTCCACTCAGCTGACAAAATCTTTATAACGGATGTGTTAGATAGCAAGATCTTTGTGGGCGAGAACAGTGGCTTCGACTTCCACGGCGAGGACATCCGCGAAATCCCACTGAACGGGGTTGAAGCTCCTACTGGTATTGACTACGATTACCGGACCGACGAGATTTACTGGAGTGATGAGGATGCGAGGACAATCAATCGAGCTTCACTTGATGGTTCGAACCAGGAAATATTGATTGAAGGCATTGGATGTGAGTGTGGCTTAGATATAATATATATTCATTCGTTCATGTATTTATTTGACTATTTATGTATATATCCATATATTTATTTATTATATTTGTTCGTTGATTTGTTAAATATTTCATCATTTATTGTTTATGTAATCATGTATTAAATAAGGTTTATCCATTCTAGCTCTATTTTTGTTTTGTTTAAAATCAATTTGTTATATTTGTTTATGTCTTTAGGCTTTTTCTCCAATGATATATATGCCATTTAAAAAATCATTTAGATTTGTTCTATCAATCAGAGTAATGGCATCCTAATATTCATACTTAATATGGTGCAAATTAAATCTGGACAGTGACGTTTGCGTATCGTCAGTCATCGTGCTATCCACCCTGGGGTTTGTGCATCATTGTGCTGCAAACCAAAATCAATCAGATTTGTTTCTGGCCCCTTTAATGATATCGTTTTGGTCAAATACAGTCCAGCACTTTTTTTTGTTTTCATCTCTGTAAATGTACTTTTTTTTTTTTTTTTTTTTACATTCTAATTTATCCATTCAGACCCGCAAGGAATCGTCCTAGATTTAATGACGAACAGGATGTTTTGGACTGATACTCTTTTGGAACAGATAGTGAGTGCTAGCCTACTCGGGTCTAACCGACGAACCATTATAAGTACGGGTCTTTATCTCCCATGGGGAATCACATTGTCTCAAAAAAGAGGGTGAGTGTAAATGAAAAACGTGCCATCTCTCTTTCTCTCATAGACAGCTATTTGTTTTTTCTAGATCTCTGCCTGTGTGTCTGTCTACTCTCTGTCTCTCTATCACACACACACACGTACGCGCGCACACACACACACACGCTAGTAAGCTATCCACCCCATTTCTCCCCCTCTATCCTTCTCTTAACATAGTTCGTAATCTACCACCTAGTTTCCTCCCTCTCTCCCTTTCTCTCTATCTTTCGCCCCGATATCATTGCATCTGAAAAACGACATCCGATACCTCCCCCATTCGAAAAATGTAAATATAAATACACACATACGCACACACACCCACCCGGAAAACAAACACACTCACGCACACGCACATATACACACACGCCCACAAACACATCGCGACACCCTATATCTATATATATATATATATATGTATAAAAATATAAAACATATGAACATTGAAAGCAAACATTCAAAGGCCAATACAAATTAGTGCGCAATCAACCTGACCAATATGAGACTAAACGGTCTGTGCGTGGGTGGTTTAATGGTTGTATGTGTGGGTGCATACCATCCACTCTCAACGGAGTTATTCAACCACTGCTTTTGGAGTGGATTCCACTCCAAAGTCGCTTATCTCTGATATCAATCATTTCTTACATCTACAATGACATGTTTATACACATAGTTCACATACACATTTTTTAGATACGGGCAAATCATTTTTTTTTCCTTTTTTTTTCTTATGGTGAAAGGAAATTGTACTGGACTGACGAAGGTATATCAACTGGAAAGATTGAGATGTCAAATAAAGACGGATCGGACAGAAGACAGTTGGTTACAGCACGCTTGAGAGAACCTAGGGGCCTGGCCCTTGATTCTCAAGGTATACAAGAAAAATCTTCGATGGTATCACTTCATGTTCAAAATTGTAAATACATAATCGTCAATGATGATGATTACTTATTTTAAGTAAAATGTAAATACTGTATACACGAAGACGATGTGAATTGATATCACCTGGATATAGAAATAGTTTCTACTCTGGTCGTTCAAAATAACATAGAATTAAGGTTTAGTATATACTTTTCGGATGTTTGTTAGAAATCTTGCCCCCAAAGGAAGGGGAAATGGGCATTTATGAGCGAACTCATCGGAGGTACAAAAAAGGGCACTTATGAGAAGGGGTACTTACGTGAAGAAAAAGGAGCACTTCTCTGAAATAAAAAGGGGCACTTTTGGGGTACTTTACAAAATAGGGAGAGGGGAGGGACAGTTTTTATTATCATTAGTTATCAGGTCGCTGCTAATTATTTATTAACTACCAGACTATTTTTTTCAACTCGTCTTCTGCAGAACAGCGCCTGTACTGGACGGAGAGCTACTATGATGTGATCGAGTCGATTGATCTTGATGATCTATCTGATCGAAAAGATCACTTTTACGCTGAGAGTGGTGATTTAGAGGTCTTTGGCATCTCTCTCTATTTCACCTCCATCTACTTCACAGACTTCGCATCTAGAGGTCTCCATGAGGCAGACATTGGAGTTGAGGAAATCAGGGATATTACTGGATTTTCAGCAGAAGCGCCTACCCATGTCAAGATTTATGCCGGTAGGATGAAAAAAGAAGATCTAAGAGGAAAACTTCGATCAGAGTTATTTTGAGTACAAGTTAGATTATTTTGATTATTTATCAGGTGGGCTGTATATCGTACAGACCACCTTATAATTTCGTTAGAATTGCCTTTATTATTTATTCTTTATTTTTCTTATTTCTAACCAGGTGACCCCAATTTATTTTTATATTTTAATAGAGTAGGAGTTGGAGATATTGTTTCACGTCTTATTTGATGCTCAATTAACTCATGACGTCATCATAATGGCCTCCGAACTCTTAGTTCCAATTTGCATATTGTGATGTCAGCATATTTATTGAAAATTGATTGTATCTCTGTAAATGTTGATAATTTTCTTTCAAATTTTGATATGTTCTAGCTGAGACAATTTTCTACAAATGCAGATGCTATTATTCTTCCTTTTGACAAAGGCATCATGGCGTATTTTCGCGATTAAAGGAGGCATGTCAATTTTTCACATTTTGCGTGTATTCTCTATGGGACATGACTTTTTCTCAAAACTCGATTCTACATTCCCGTCTTTCGCGAGCAATATCTTTGTCGTTTTAGCTTCGTTTACGCTGAACTTCAAGTATGTTGTAGCTGAGACAATAAGATATCTCATATGTGCCCTTTATTTTGTCTCGATTTTTTGTTAGATCAGCCCACCTATACTTGTTCCAAACAAGTATTACAAATCTAGTTTTTATTATTATTCTTTATGAATAAAATTCTTTATGAATAAAGCTATTATATTCAGAAACTGAAGTTAAACTATGTTGTCTTTGTTTTTCATTTAAGAATTTTAAACAGGAACAATAATGATAAATAATAGGATATTAATCATGCTACTACTACTACTACTACTACTACTACTACTACATGTACTACTAATACCATTACTACTAATAATAATGATAATTATAATGATAATAAAAATTATAATAAATAGATTGACGTCATGGGTGTCGATCTGTAACTGATACCTATTCATCAGGGGGGGATGATCTATTCATTCATCCCCCCTTGATGAATAGGTATTACGTAAGGATCGACACCCATGATTGACGTACTTGACTTATGCCGTCCATGCCGGAAGGAGACCTCGTGATGGCTTCCGTATGGTGATGATATGCAAGGTATTTCTGTCTGCAGCCAGTCTTGATGCATCTGTCAGCCTTGTTATGGATCTTGCTTTGCAGTCCTCTGAGATGCAGTCAAGCCATCTTTTCGGTAGACGGCCTCTTGGTCGATTTCCTCTGATGTTTCCTTCAACAGCAATTTTGGGGTACCTTGTAGGTTTCATTCTTAGGACGTGGCCAAAATATTCATGTGTGTGTTTCGGATCTTGTCTTTCCTTGTCACCCCCGTTATGCAACGGAGGCATGCAGGGCCATTTCAAACACCTGAAGCCTTTTGCTATCTTCTTTTCTTACTGTCCAGGATTGTGCCCATGAAGCAGTATTAAGAGGATAAGTGTTTGATACAGTTGCATCTTTGTGTGGCTACCAAATCTTTTTTTGATGTCCAGATGTTATTTAGTCTCTGGAAAGCTGCCCCTGCTTTCCTGATTCGATTGTTAATGTCACTTAAACTTGAGCCGTTTTCTGCTATTGTTCCCTCGGTTACACGAAATCTTCCACCTGTTTTAGTCTGTCGCTAGCTATGTAAATGTTGAGGTTGCACTTCATTTTGATGATAACTTGTTCACCTTGAGACCAAGGTCACAGCTTAATATAGATAAAAGTGTGGCAATAGAAAATCAGTTAATAATATTGAGAAATCAAAGTTGAATATATTTGTTCTTCGATTGGAAAATCTGAACTGTAATTGATCTGAGCCTTTGCGTATTACAAGTGTATAACAAAATAATTAGATTATGTTTTTTCTTTTAAATCTACAAATCTGGAAGCTATATATTTAAGTCCTTTGACAACGGAGCTTTGAAAGCGGAATTGTTTACCTGAAGAGCCTTAAACACGGATGCTGTCTAATTTCTCTAAATCGCACTCCCTTTAATATTTCAATAACGCTTCTCACATGAAATTATCTTAATTGATTCATTTTCAGACTTAACGTGCCCAGTTAACGAGTCTTGCCCCGGTAACAGTCGATGTCAGCTCGTGGCGTATAACACTCCCGAGTGCATTTGTATAGTGGGTTGGAAAGACTTGAACTGCCTTACAAGTAAGTAAATGCTGTATTTACATATTTACAATATGGCTCAACTATGAACAACCTACCTTCATTAGAGTTAAGCTACCTGACACGTGCACGAATTTCAGCCCCGTTTGCTCTGTGCGACAATCGATAGACGTTCGAGAGACAATAGGGACTTTTAGATTTGCACGTCGACATAGTGGACTGCTACGTGTAACGTCCTTTTACGGCACTGCCATTGCCTTAAAAGGACGTCACACGTAACAGTCCACTATGTCGACGAGCATATGTTTAAAGGATCATATTCAGGAGACAACCGAGAGAGAGAGCCTAGAGCCAACCGAGAGATGGTCCTTTTTAGAAGACATCGAATGTTCGTCGTTAACTATACAGGTTCCACAGGGATAGCCCCTGCCTCCCTGGTTGCTTATCAAGGAATAGTAGATATTAAAGTGTCATACTCATAGAACTTGACATTTCATCTAATTCAAGCTCTAAATTCTATCAAATTTTTTTAAGTATACTATTCTTCAATGATTCGGTAACACATGGAAAACGAACCTTAGATTTCCCCATAGATTATTGGACAAAATACATTATCGTTAAGGCACAAAATATTAAAAAACTGGAAAATAATATTGTGCATTTTTCAGCTGTCGTTTTACGCAATTTAAATGGCCCAAATTTCTGTTTGTGTGTCGTTGTTCTTCTTTTGTGGGTTTGTGTTGTTGGTGTTGTTGATTTTATTTTGTTTTTACTTTGTAGGAATCACATGTACTCTCCCGAACCCACCGCCGATGTCGTCTTTCGTAAACACCAGCGATAGCTACACGGCTAGTACCACTGTGACTGTTACGTGTGACAATGGCAATGACCAAGCTGAGTGGATTTGTAACGCTTATACGGGAAACTGGGACAAAGAGCCAATCGACTGCTCCGATCAGTCTT
The DNA here is from genome assembly GCF_000002235.5 of Strongylocentrotus purpuratus. Classification (NCBI taxonomy): domain Eukaryota; kingdom Metazoa; phylum Echinodermata; class Echinoidea; order Camarodonta; family Strongylocentrotidae; genus Strongylocentrotus; species Strongylocentrotus purpuratus. The sequence continues at coordinate 27,856,678 of NW_022145599.1, read as the reverse complement.
CAGGTATTCTTTAGCTCTTTAAAAAGATAATGGTCACAACAACAACACTATAAATAATGATGATAATTGTGATACTGATAACAATAATAATAATAATGATAATAATGATCAGCATCATTATAACAATACAAACAGAAAGAAGAAAAAGAAGAAGAAGAAAAAGGAGAAGGAGAAGAAGAGGAGAAGGACGAAATAGAAGAAGCAGAAGAAGAGGAAGAAAAACAAGAACAAGCTGAACAAGATAACGACAAAAGAGAAAGAGAAGATCATGATGTAAGACTATGGTCCTGCTTACCAAGAGTATCCTAATCAGTAGTAATACTGCTCTTCTGGAGGGCCCTGCAATCGTGTTCATACCCCTGCCTCATCGTCTGGCTACTATCTGGATTTAAGACGTCAGGCATTAATTTCAGTGAACTTGTTCCTACTAAGTACCTTGTTTGCTTCTCCTGGGTGAAGAATAGCAATCGTAAAAAAATGTCTTGCCACATTTATGACTTGGTAGGAATTTGAACCCTGACGTTGGGGGCGTAAGTTGGCCACATTGAGACATAAAGAAAATCTACGAGACTGCTCTTTTTTTGGAAAACTATTTGTTTAAACCTTCTTTAATAAACACGTTGAAATTAATGAAATGCGGAGAATATCATTTGTCTTTTATTAATAGCTTAAATAGGCGTGGAATGTAGTTTATGCTTTTTCTTTTTTCAGCATCTTAAACAAATAAGAAAAGTTCCTGAAACCTCTTTCCTGCCAATTTCAGGCACATTAGGTATAGTATTTGAGGTTATGAATTTTGTTGCCTGATACAGGTGTGGCAACTAAGCAGCAGAAAGTGCTACTGCTATGCTTAGGGAAAGTTGATTTGTGTCGTGAAAACGTATTGCTCTGGATAAACTTGATGACAATATGAAGTTTAAACACATTTTTGGGTTACACCCACTCAGGCGCGTACGCAGGAATTTTTCAAGGCGGGGGGGGGGGGGGGGGGGGGGTTTAACATTTTTAAATCGGGCCGAAAATTTTGCAACGACTCAGCCAGCCGCTGAGGGGGGGGGGGTGGGGTAAGAGAACACTTTTTTTTTTTTTGGTCTCGAAATTTGAAAATTTGACATTTTGCTCCGTTCGGGGGGGGGGGGGGGGTAAGGTAGAGGGGTTGTAGGGGGGTTTATACACATAAAAATACCAAATGGGGGAGGGGGTTAACCCCCAAAACACCCCCTCCCCCCGCGTACGCGCCTGCTGTACAGGGTCAACGGTCATATATTGTTTCAATCTATCTTCCCAAGATCCATGATGATCAAGGGGACACAATTTAAACTTGACATATAGATAAATCATAATGGGAGAAGCATTTTATAAAATAATATATCGTGTTATACATTATTCGTTATTTAAACCATTATTATACGTAACACCTAATTCGTCTAAGTGACGGATTAAAGTCTAGTTAGGTGATACGTATGAAATATACGTATCACCTTTTGATTTCGTCAAGATTTTTATTATTTATTTATTTATTATTTATAAGTTGATACGTATGAAATATACGTATCACCTTTTGATTTTGTTAAAATTTTTATTATTATTATTTATTTATTATCAGGTGGGCTGTATAACGTACAGACCACCTTATAATTTCGTTAGAATTGCCTTTATTTATTTATTTATTATTCTTTATTTTTCTTATTTCTAACCACTTTTTTGTGGACAAGATAACTTGAAAATGGCTATAAACAAATGCCTTGAAATTTGGCACACATAGGTATAGGATATGTACAAAGCACAGATTTTTTTTCAACCTTGACCTTGACTGATGACGTCATCTAGGCGCCATTTTGTAAAATTTTCTGAAAATCAACTCATGATCATATCTTCATAACCAAAAGGTATTTCTGATTCATATTTATCATGATCAAGGTCAATATCCGTCCGGTCAATTTAAGGCCAAAAAACGTGCGCGTGCGCGTACGTCCGCGCGTCAATGCACGCGTAAAATTTTGAAATGTTCAAAATCATCTCAAAATCATTTTGCTTACGTTTAAGGTCATTCTAAGCATTTTATAAAAAATCGCGCACACGCGCATGCGTGCGCGTTTTCGCGCGTAAAACTATTGCACAACATAGAATCGCCAATTTTTTTCTTTCATAATATTCCACATATTTTTACAAACAAATTGATAGTATGTTTTTCTCTTTATGACTATTAATGACGGAATGGTCGACCGTTAAACATAAATTTCCGTGCGCGCGAGCTCTTGTAATACATAGCATATATGGGCAAAAACATGCCTATGCAAAATCCATTGTAGCTCTTTAGGATGCAAGGTGACCCCAATTTTTTTCATATTTTGATTAAGTATGAATTGGAGATATAATTTTTTGTCTCATTTGACCCTCAATTAACTCATGACGTCATCATAATGGCCTCCGAACTCAAAATTTTAATTTGCATATTATGACATCAGCACATTTATGGAAAATTGATTGTATCTCTAAAAAATATTGATTGATTTTCTTCCAAATTTCGATATATTCTAGCTAAGACAATTTTCTACAAACAAAGTTCTACTAATCTTCATTTTGACAAAGGCATCATGGCGTATTTTTGCGATTAAAGGAGGCATGTCAATTTTTTACATTTTGCGTGTATTCTCTATAGGACACGACTTTTTCTCAAAACTCGATTCTACATTCCCGTCTTTCGCGAGCAATATCTCCGTCGTTTTAGCTTCGTTTACGCTGAACTTTGAGTATGTTGTAGCTGAGACAATTAGCTATCTAACGTGTGCCCTTCATTTTGTCTCAAACTTTAGTTGGACCAGCCCACCTATACTTGTTCGAAACAATTATTACAAATTTAGTATTTATTTATTTTTCTTAATTCTCGCCACTTTTTTGTTAGCACGATAACTTGAAAAGTATCTAAATCAAATAACTTGAAATTTGGCACACATATGTATAGGCATATAGAGAAATCACAATAACGTTTTCCACCTTGACCTTGACTGATGACGTCATCTAGGCGCCATTTTGTGAAATTTTCTGAAAATCAACTTATGATCATATCTTCATAACCAAAAGTAATCAGGTGGGCTGTATCTAATACAGACCACCTTATATTTTTGTTTAAATTGCCTTTATTATCAGGTGGGCTGTATATCGTACAGACCACCTTATAATTTCGTAAGAATTGCCTTTATCAGGTGGGCTGTATAACGTACAGACCACTTTATAATTTCGTTAGAATTGCCTTTATTTATTATTAAATATTTTTCTTATTTCTAGCCACTTTTTTGTTGGCAAGATTACTTGAAAATGGCTGAATCAAATGCCTTGAAATTTGGCACACATATGTATAAACATATGTACAAAGCACAGAAATTTTTTGAACCTTGACCTTGACTGATGACGTCATCTAGGCGCCATTTTGTAAACATTTTACGAAAATCAACTCATGATCATATCTTCATAACCAAAAGGTATTTCTCATTCATATCTATCATGATCAAGGTCAATATCCGTCCGGTCAATTGCAGGTCAAATAACGCGCGCGTGCGCGTACGTCTGCGCGTCAATGCGCGCGTAAAATTTTGAAATGCTCAAAATTGTCTCAAAATCATTTTGCATACGTTTTAGGCCATTCTAAGCATTTTATAAAAAATCGCGCACACGCGCATGCGTGCGCGTTTTCGTGCGTAAAACTATTGCACATCATAGAATCGCCATTTTTTTCTTTCATAATATTCCACATATTTTTACAAACAAATTGATAGCATGTTTATCTCTTTATGACTATTAATGACGGAATGATCGACCGTTAAACATAAATTTCCGTGCGCGCGAGCTCTTGTAATACATAGCATATATGGGCAAAAACATGCCTATGCAAAATCCATTGTAGCTCTTTAGGATGCAAGGTGACCCCAATTTTTTTCATATTTTGATTAAGTATGAATCGGAGATATGATTTCATGTCTCATTTGACCCTCAATTAACTCATGACGTCATCATAATGGCCTCCGAACTCAAAATTTCAATTTGCATATTATGACGTCAGCATATTTTTGGAAAATTGATTGTATCTTTGTAAAAATTGATCGATTTTCTTTGAAACTTTGATATGTTCTAGCTGAAACAATTCTCTACAAATACAGTTCACACAATTTTTCATTTTGACAAAGGCATCATGGCCTATTTTTGCGATTAAAGGAGGCATGTCAATTTTTCACATTTTGCGTGTATTCTCTATGGGACATGACTTTTTCTCAAAACTTGATTCTACATTCCCGTCATTCGCGAGCAATATCTACATCGTTTTAGCTTCATTTACGCTGAACTTCGAGTAAGTTGTAGCTGAGACAAAAAGCTATCTCAAATGTACCCTTCATTTTGTCTCAATTTTTTATTGGATCAGCCCACCTATACTTGTTCCAAACAAGTATTACAAATCTAGTTATTTATTTATTTATTTATTTATTATATATTTTTCTTATTTCTAACCACTTTTTTGTTGGCAAGATAACTTGGAAATGGCTCAATCAAATAACTTGGAATTTGGCACACATATGTATAGGCATATGTACAAAGCACAATAACGTTTTCAACATTGACCTTCACTGATGACGTCATCTAGGCACCATTTTGTAAAATTTTACGAAAATCAACTCATGATCATATCTTCATAACCAAAAGGTATTTCTCATTCATATTTATCATGATCAAGGTCAATATCCGTCAGGTCAATTTCAGGTCAAATAACGCGCGCGTGCGCGTACGTCCGCGCGTTAATGCGCGCGCAAAATTTTAAAATGCTCAAAATCGTCTCAAAATCATTTTGCATACGTTTTAGGCCATTCTAAGCATCTTATAAAAAATCGCGCACACGCGCATGCGCGCGCATTTTCGCGCGTAATACTATTAGACACCATAGAATCGCCATTTTTTTTTCTTTCATAATATTCCACATATTTTTACAAACAAATTGATACCATGTTTGTCTCTTTATGACTATTAATAATTGAATAATCGACCGTTTAACATAAATTTTAGTGCGCGCGAGCTCTTGTAATACATAGCATATATGGGCAAAAACATGCCTATGCAAAATCCATTGTAGCTCTTTAGGATGCAAGGTGACCCCAATTTTTTTTCATATTTTGATTGAGTATGAATCAGAGATATGATTTCATGTCTCATTTGACCCTCAATTAACTCATGACGTCATCATAATGGCCTCCGAACTCAAAATTTCAATTTGCATATTATATCGTCATCATATTTTTTGGAAAATTGATAGTATCTCTCTCTCTTAATATTGATCAATTTTCTTCCAAATGTGTATATGTTTTAGCTGAGACAATGCTCTACAAATGCAGTGGTCACAATTTTTAATTTTGCCAAAAGCATCATGGCGTAATTTTGCGATTAAAGGAGGAATGTCAATTTTTCACATTTTGCGTGTATTCTCTATGGGACATGATTTTTTCTCAGAACTGGATTCTACATTCCCGTCTTTCGCGAGCAATATCTCCGTTGCTTTAGCTTCGTTTACGCTGAACTTCGAGTATGTTGTAGCTGAGACAATTAGCTATCTCAAATGAGCCATTCATTTTGTCTCCAATTTTAGTTGGACCAGCCCACATATACTTGTTCCAAACAAGTATTACAAATCTAGTCAGGTGGGCTGTATAACGTACAGACCACCTTATAATTTCGTTAGAATTGCCTTTATTTATTTATTTATTTATCAGGTGGGCTGTATATCGTACAGACCACCTTATAATTTCGTTAGAATTGCCTTTATTTATTATTAAATATTTTTCTTATTTCTAACCACTTTTTTGTTGGCAAGATAACTTAAAAATGGCTCGATCAAATGCCTTGAAATTTGGCACACATATGTATAGGCATATGTACAAAGCACAATAACATTTTCAACATTGACCTTCACTGATGACGTCATCTAGGCGCCATTTTGTAAAATTTTACGAAAATCAACTCATGATCATATCTTCATAACCAAAAGCTATTTCTCATTCATATTTATCATGATCAAGGTCAATATCCGTCCGGTCAATTTCAGGTCAAATAACGCGCGCGTGCGCGTACGTCCGCGCGTCAATGCGCGCGCAAAATTTTTAAATGCTCAAAATCGTCTCAAAATCATTTTGCATACGTTTTAGGCCATTCTAAGCATCTTATAAAAAATCGCGCATTTTCGCGCGTAATACTATTAGACACCATAGAATCGCCATTTTTTTTTTCTTTCATAATATTCCACATATTTTTACAAACAAATTGATACCATGTTTGTCTCTTTATGACTATTAATAATTGAATAATCGACCGTTTAACATAAATTTTAGTGCGCGCGAGCTCTTGTAATACATAGCATATATGGGCAAAAACATGCCTATGCAAAATCCATTGTAGCTCTTTAGGATGCAAGGTGACCCCAATTTGTTTTCATATTTTGATTGAGTATGAATCAGAGATATGATTTCATGTCTCATTTGACCCTCAATTAACTCATGACGTCATCATAATGGCCTCCGAACTCAAAATTTCAATTTGCATATTATATCGTCATCATATTTTTTGGAAAATTGATAGTATCTCTCTCTCTTAATATTGATCAATTTTCTTCCAAATTTGTATATGTTTTAGCTGAGACAATGCTCTACAAATGCAGTGGTCACAATTTTTAATTTTGCCAAAAGCATCATGGCGTAATTTTGCGATTAAAGGAGGAATGTCAATTTTTCACATTTTGCGTGTATTCTCTATGGGACATGATTTTTTTCTCAGAACTGGATTCTACATTCCCGTCTTTCGCGAGCAATATCTCCGTTGCTTTAGCTTCGTTTACGCTGAACTTCGAGTATGTTGTAGCTGAGACAATTAGCTATCTCAAATGAGCCATTCATTTTGTCTCCAATTTTAGTTGGACCAGCCCACCTATACTTGTTCCAAACAAGTATTACAAATCTAGTCAGCTGGGCTGTATAACGTACAGACCACCTTATAATTTCGTTAGAATTGCCTTTATTTATTTATTTATTTATCAGGTGGGCTGTATATCGTACAGACCACCTTATAATTTCGTTAGAATTGCCTTTATTTATTATTAAATATTTTTCTTATTTCTAACCACTTTTTTGTTGGCAAGATAACTTAAAAATGGCTCGATCAAATGCCTTGACATTTGGCACACATATGTATAGACATATGTACAAAACACAGAAATTTTTTCAACCTTGACCTTGTCTGATGACGTCATCTAGGCGCCATTTTGTAAAATTTTACGAAAATCAACTCATGATCATATCTTCATAACCAAAAGCTATTTCTCATTCATATTTATCATGATCAAGGTCAATATCCGTCAGGTCAATTTCAGGTCAAATAACGCGCGCGTGCGCGTACGTCCGCGCGTTAATGCGCGCGCAAAATTTTAAAATGCTCAAAATCGTCTCAAAATCATTTTGCATACGTTTTAGGCCATTCTAAGCATTTTATAAAAAATCGCGCACACGCGCATGCGCGCGCGTTTTCGCGCGTTAAAGTATTACACAACATATAGATTCGCCATTTTTTTTCTTTTATAATCAAGGTTTATAATATTCCACATATATATACAAACAAATTGATACCATGTTTGTCTCTTTATAACTATTAATAACGGAATGATCGACCGTTTAACATAAATCTCCGTGCGCGAGAGCTCTTGTAATACATAGCATATATGGGCAAAAACATACCTATACAAAATCCATTGTAGCTCTTTAGGATGCAAGGTGACCCCAATTTGTTTTCATATTTTGATAGAGTATGATTCGGAGATGTCACATTTGACCTTCAATTAACTCATGACTTCATCATAATGGCCTCCGAACTCAAAATTCCAATTTGCATATTATGACGTCAGCATATTTATGGAAAATTGATTGTATCTCTGTAAATAGTGATTGATTTTCTTCCAAATTTTGAAATGTTCTAGCTGAGACAATTTTCTACAAATAAAGTCATCACAATTGTTATTTTTGACAAAAGCATCACGGCGTATTTTTGTGATTAAAGGAGGCATGTCAATTTTCACATTTTGCGTGTATTCTCTATGGGACATGATTTTTTCTCAAAACTCGATTCTACATTCCCGTCTTTCGCGAGCAATATCTACGTTGTTTTTGCTTCATTTACGCTGAACTTCGAGTATGTTGTAGCTGAGACAAAAAGCTATCTCAAATGTACCCTTTATTTTGTCTCAATTTTTTGTTGGATCAGCCCACCTATACTTGTTCCAAACAAGTATTACAAATCTAGTTTATTATCAGGTGGGCTGTATAACGTACAGACCACCTCATAATTTCGTTAGAATTGCCTTTATTTATTATTTATTATATTTTTTCTTATTTCTAACCACTTTTTTGTTGGCAAGATAACTTGGAAATGGCTCAATCAAATGCCTTAAAATTTGGCACACATATGTATAGGCATATGTACAAAGCACAATAACGTTTTCAACATTGACCTTCACTGATGACGTCATCTAGGCGCCATTTTGTAAAATTTTACGAAAATCAACTCATGATCATATCTTCATAACCAAGAAGTATTTCTCATTCATATTTTCAATGATCAAGGACAATATCCGTCCGTCAATTTCAGGTCAAAAAACGCGCGCATGCGCGTACGTCCGCGCGTCAATGCGCGCGCAAAATTTTGAAATGCTCAAAATCGTCTCAAAATCATTTTGCATACGTTTTAGGCCATTCTAAGCATTTTATAAAAAAATCGCGCACACGCGCATGCGCGCGCGTTTTCGCGCGTAAAACTATTGCACAACATAGAATTGCCTTTTTTTTTCTTTCATAATATTCCACATATATTTACAAACAAATTGATACCACGTTTGTCTTTTTATGACTATTAATAACGGATTGATCGACCGTTTAACAAAAATTTCGGTGCGCGCGAGCTCTTGTAATACATAGCATATATGGGCAAAAACATGCCTATACAAAATCCATTGTAGCTCTTTAGGATGCAAGGAGACCCCAATTTTTTTTCATATTTTAATAGAGTATGATTCGGAGATATTGTTTCATGTCTCATTTGACCCTCAATTAACTCATGACGTCATCATAATGGCCTCCGAACACAAAATTCCAATTTGCATATTATGACGTCAGCATATTTATGGAAAATTGATTGTATCTCTGTAAATATTGATCGATTTTCTTCCAAATTTTGATATGTTTTAGCTGAAACAATTTTTAACAAATGTTGTTTTCACGATTTTTCATTTTGACAAAAGCATCATGACGTATTTTTGCAATTAAAGGAGGCATGTCAATTTTTCTAATTTTTGCGTGTATTCTCTATGGGACATGACTTTTTCTCAAAACTTGATTCTACATTCCCGTCTTTCGCGAGCAATATCTACGTCGTTTTAGCTTCATTTACGCTGAACTTCGAGTATGTTGTAGCTGAGACAAAAAGCCATCTCAAATGTATCCTTCATTTTGTCTCAATTTTGTGTTTGATCAGCCCACCTATACTTGTTTCAAACAAGTATTACAAATCTAGTTTATTTTTCTTATTTCTAACCACTTATTTGTTGGCAAGATAACTTGAAAATGGCTCAATCAAAAGCCTTGAAATTTAGCACACATATGCTTAGGCATATGTACAAAGCACAATAACGTTTTCAACATTGACCTTTACTGATGACGTCATCTAGGCGCCATTTTGTAAAATTTTACGAAAATCAACTCATGATCATATCTTCATAACCAAAAGCTATTTCTCATTCATATTTATCATGATCAAGGTCAATACCTGTCCGGTCAATTTCAGGTCAAAAAACGCGCGCGTGCGCGTACGTCCGCGCGTCAATGCGCGCGCAATTTTTTTAAATGCTCAAAATCGTCTCAAAATCATTTTGCATACGTTTTAGGCCATTCTAAGCATTTTATAAAAAATCACGCACACACGCATGCGCGCGCGTTTTCGCGCGTAAAACTATTACACAACATAGAATCGCCATTTTTTTTCTTTCATAATATTCCACATATTTTTACAAACAAATTGATACCATGTTTGTCTCTTTATGACTAGTAATAACGGAATAATCGACCGTTTAACATAAATTTCAGTGCGCGCGAGCTCTTGTAATACATAGCATATATGGGCAAAAACATGCCTATACAAAATCCATTGTAGCTCTTTAGGATGCAACGTGACTCCAATTTTTTATATATTTTAATAGAGTTCTTCTTCTTATCGAGTCACTACACAAGTCCCGTCCAGTGGTCCACACAGGCTTTGGCACGGAAATTAACGGCTTCCAGGTCATCTTGGGTGCATGGCTCTGGCAGGAGTGGGCAGACTAGCAGGTGTTCCATTGTCTATTCCTGGCCGCATTCACATGCCGTTTGTTCGTCTCCTAGACCCCACCTCTGCATTAGGACTCTGCATCGACCGTAGCCAGTTCTTAGGCGGTTGAGGCTAAGCCAGGTAGGCCAAGTCTCACTGGAGCCGGTTGCGAGGGATTCCTTCGGGCTGAGGGAGAGTTTATGTGGAGTTGTCTGAAGGTGGTTAGACCACAAAGTCATCCTTTGGTTGTGAGGGCTAGTATTAAGAGGCTCTACCGAGTGCAGAAAGCTGTGTCTGGATTTGAGCCGCTTGCCCACTGGCTGTTGTTCGAAGAGTGGGTGGAGTGGATTGTTTTCTTGTTTGTCCTTTTCTTTCTGGGACAAGACCAACCTTCTGACGTGTGGAGGGGCAATACCACAGAGCAGGTAGATGTCTTCTACTTTAGTTGGCCTTAGGCATCCAGTGATCGCTCTGCAAGATGAATTTAGAGCTGGGTCAATCTTGGGTGCATGGGCCGACCTACTCCATACTGGTGATGCATACTCCGCAGCAGAGAAGCAAAGCGCGAGGGCTGTCGTCCGGATTGTTCTGGCATCAGTCCCCCAGTTGGTGTTGGCTAGCTTCTTGAGGATGCTGTTGCGGGCTCCAACTTTTGCCTTTGTGTTGGCGATGTGGTTCTTGTAGGTAAGGGAGCGATCGAGTGTGACGCCTAAGTAGACTGGGTTGGGAGTGTGCTTCAGCCTTTTCCCATACCAGCTGATCCTTAGTTGATGGTTGGCATCCCTGTTCTTGAGGTGGAATGCGCTTATCTGAGTTTTATCAGGGTTAGCTCTCAGGTGGTTGGTCGCATAGTATGGGATGAGACCGGCCAGGGCATCACTGAGGGACTCCTCCAACTTCACAAAAGACTGGTTCTGGGTGGCGATGCAGAGATCATCGGCGTAGAGGAAGCTCCTGGTGTTTGGGTGGATCGGTTGGTCATTCGTGTACACGTTAAAGAGTAACGGTGCGAGCACACTTCCTTGTGGTAGGCCATTTTTCTGTCTGCGCCATCTGCTGCGATTCCCATTGAGAACCACAAAATATCGCCGATTGGACAGCAACGTCTGGATGAGTCCAGTCAGTCTCACGTCCTTTGTCAGCTCAAAGATCTTCCTGGTAAGGATTCTGTGATTCACGGTGTCGTAGGCAGCAGAGAGATCAACGAAAGCAGCTCCGGTGATTAGCTTACTCTCATACCCGTCCTCAATGAACTGAGTGAGGTTTAGGAGTTGGCCAGTGCATGATTTTCCTGGCCTAAACCCTGCTTGTTCTGGAATGAGATGTTCATCCACGAATGGGGCGATGCGGTTGAGGATAAGCCGCTCGAACAGCTTATATGTATGGCACAGTAGGGAGATAGGCCTGTAGCTCTTTGGACTGGCTGCGTCTTTACCAGGCTTCAATAGGGCAATAACTTTGGATTTCCTCCAGAGCTTTGGGATGTTGTTGGTGCCCAAACATTCGTTGAACATTTTGAGAAGCCAGTTGAGGGCGCCTGGTCTAAGCTGTTTGATCTGCTCGCAGAGGATGTCATCAAGTCCAGCAGCTTTGTTGTTTTTCATTGCTTTGATGGCAGCAAGCAGGTCGTTCATGGTGAACGGTCTAGTGAAGCCTGGGTCATCTTGAGAGCTTAGAGCGTCTGGGACCTTAGGGAGTCTGGCCCTTCTGGGGTATTGGTCAGGGTTTCCCCGACCATTCAATAGGAGTTGATGGGCAACTTGGTCAGCAGTGACTTCAGATCTTGGTTGGGCCTTTGTATAGTCATTGCCCAGTATCCGGATCGTTTTCCATGCCTTCCTGCTGCTATGTGTCATGTCAGTGGATTGAATGAATTCCTGCCACTTCCTCCTTCTAGATTCACCAATTTCCTTGGTCAGATTTTCTCCAGATTCCAGTGTCTCCTCACTAAAGGGGTCCATCTGGAAGTGTTCGATGTAGTCTTCATACATCACTTTGGAGTGGTCCGTCAAGCCTTGAATGTAGCTTGTGCGACATCCTCGGGGGATGTTACACCTTGACGATTTCTTCATCAACTCTACAAAGGTGTCGTAGTTTTGGGGGGTGGCAGGTAGGTCCTGGATGTAGGAGTCAAAGTCCTTAGCAAACTTTTCCCAGTTTGCCTTCCTCAGGTTGAAACGACGTCGGAAGGGTACTGCTCGTGGAGTAATGACTGCATTAACCTTAAGCCCTATCGGTCGGTGCTGGGAGTGAGGGATTGGGTCGAGAATGACTTTCTCGCACTGGTTAGCAATCCTGGTAGATGTAAATATCAGGTCAGGGTTGTAGCCACGTCTCCACCTTGCACTGTTGAAAGAGGCAGGAAGCTTAGCGTCATGAATGAGGGACAGCTGATTAGCATCTGCCCATGTCTCAACGAGTTCACCATCTTCGTTCATTTCTCTATATCCCCAGGAAATGCTATGGCTGTTGAAATCACCAATGACCACATTCATCCTGCCGTCAGTAGCTCTGCCGGGCAGGTCGAAAGGCTCTTGAGGTGGCTTGTACACGGAGCTTACGGTGATTCCCATTAGGTCAATAGAAAGGACTTCAATGTTATTGATGTCTGATAGGTAAGATTTGTCCACAGCAAGACCATTACGGGCAAAGATTGCACTTCCGTATTGGTCATGTGGTCTCTCTGCGATGAGGGTCATTCCGGAGATACGAGGGCGAACTCGTGTAGGCCCGCGATGGGTCTCCTGGAGGCAGAGAATGTCACAGAGAGTATGATTCAGAGATATTGTTTTATGTCTCTTTTGATCCTCAATTAACTCATGACGTCATCATAATGGCCTCCGAACTCAAAATTCCAATCTGCATATTATGACGTCAGCATAATTGTATCTCTGTAAATATTGTTCGATTTCTTCCAAATTTTGATATGTTCTAGCTGAGACAATTTACTACAAATGCAGTTGCTTTTATTTTTCATTTTGACAAAGGCATCATGGCGTATTTTTGCGATTAAAGGAGGCATGTCAATTTGTTCACATTTTACGTGTATTCTCTATTGGACATGACTTTTTCTCAAAACTCGATTCTACATTCCCGTCTTTCGCGAGTAATATCTACGCCGTTTTAAGCTTCGTTTACGCTGAACTTCGAGTATGTTGTAGCTGAGACAAAAAGCCATCTCAAATGTGCCCTTTATTTTGTCTCAAACTTTAGTTGGACCAGCCCACCTATACTTGTTCCAAACAAGTATTACAAATCTAGTCAGGTGGGCTGTATAACGTACAGACCACCTTATAATTTCGTTAGAATTGCCTTTATTTATTTATTTATATATTTATTTATTTATTTATTATATATTTTTCTTATTTCTAACCACTTTTTTGTCGGCAAGATAACTTGGAAATGGCTGAATCAAATGCCTTGAAATTTGGCACACATATGTATAGGCATATGTACAAAGTAGAGAAATTTTTTCAACCTTGACCTTGACTGATGACGTCATCTAGGCGCCATTTTGTGAAATTTTCTGAAAATAAACTCATGATCATATTTTCATAACCAAAAAGAATTTCTCATTCATATTTATCATGATCAAGGTCAATATCCTTCCGGTCAATTTCAGGTCAAAAAACGCGCGCGTGCGCGTACGTCCGCGCGTCCATGCGCGCGCAAAGTTTCAAAATGCTCAAAATCGTCTCAAAATTATTTTGCATACGTTTCAGGTCATTTGAAGCATTTTATAAAAAATCGCGCGCGTGTTTTCGCGCGTAACACCATTACATAACAAAGAATCGCCATTTTTTTTTCTTTCATGATAATTCCCATATTTTTTCAAACAATTTGATACCATGTTCATCTCTTTATGACCATTAATAACAAGATGAGCGTCCATTCAAGATAAATGTCCGTGCGCGCGAGCTCTTATAATACATAGCATATATGGGCAAAACATGCCTATACAAAATCCATTATAGCTCTTTGGAATGCACCGGGATCCTCAATTTTTTTCATATTTAGATAGAGTATGAGTCGGAGATATGATTTCATGTCTCATTTGGCCATTAAGTGTATCGTGACATCATCACAATGGCCTTGGAACTCAAAATTCGAATTTGCATATTATGACGTCTTCATATTTATGGAAAATTGATTGTATCTCTGTAAATATTGATCAATTTTCTTCAAAATTTCGATATATTGTAGCTAAGACAATTCTCTACAAGCTGATGACGTCATCATAGTGAAAATCTCGATTAAGGCCTCATGTCAAAAGGCCTTCATAATTTGCGTTATCCCTATGGAAGGTGAATTTCGTTCACGTCATGAAACTACATGATATTGTTTTTTAAGAATTTTTAAGCAGTATCTCGCTTATTTTTGCTCTATTTTGTCTCAAATTTAAGTTGACCAGCCCACCTATACTTGTTCCAAACAAGTATTATATGTCTAGTTAGAACTATTTTACATACACGTACAATAAAAACTAAAGATAATTTGAAGTGATCGGTGTCATCTTTCTTATCCCTCTAAAGGGAAAAAATAAATGTTGATCTCAGAAGTGGCATGGTTCATGGCATTTGTTATTTGGGGGAGACATGAGTAACAGGACAGCATTATGTCCGATATAAACAACTCAACGGCACTTCCAATTCCCTAGGTTTCTCATCTCTCCCGTATGCGCACACTTTTTGCTCTCAAAACAATAAGCTATACAGTTCCCTTATTTTGGAATAGCTTGGACATTTACAAAAATAACATAGCATACGTCTATGAAACAGGGGAGGGGCACGTTAACACACAATGCAGGCTTCAGTAATCCGCCTTGGTTAGATTCGAACCAACTTTGATTTGACAGGCAACTCTGAGCCAACTCGCCTCCTCGATTTTATCTATGGATACGTACAAAACATAGCTTTTCAATCAGCTATGACAGACGTACCTCTTATTCAGTTACTCTCTATGATATTTCCCTGCTCTTTATTTCATGTTGCAGAGGGACCCTATAGTGTAAGACTTGTGAATGGTCCATCGCCCAGTGAAGGAAGAGTAGAGATTTTATACAATGGCCAATGGAACACTATCTGTGATGATTACTGGAATCCTGAAACAGCGGCGGTTGTATGTCGTCAGCTTGGCTATAGCACCGATAATGTCATAGCGAGGGATTCGGCCTACTATGGACAAGGTTCAGGACCGATTCAACTAGTCCGGTGCTCTGGTGGGGAGTATACCTTGGCGTCCTGTACTCTGTCTTCAGGGGATCATATATGTGGCCATTATGAGGATGCAGGAGTAAGATGCGGTAAGCTTATACAGACATTTCTTTTTTTCTGCCTTGTATTATGTAACTGAGCGGATACATGAGCCAGGGGTGTATAAAAACGAATTGAGTATTCGCATCTAATATGAAAGAGAGATATGATGATCGAATACCCCCCCCCCCCCAAATATTATCCTCGTTATCTCTATATGTGCACAATGAAAGAAATTAATCTTCTCAAGAGTGACGGCGCGGGGGTCCGGCCATTGACACCAGTTGCACTGGTGTTATGGGATCATGAGGTTGGTATATAGACACCGGTTCAACTTGGTGAATGAAAGTCACACAAGAACTAGACCATCAAGTATTGCGAGAATGTGAAAGGGGTGTTTTATATCGTTTTATGTTGCCTTTTATTTCTTTTCTGGCTGCCTTTTTTCCCATTTGATCGGGGGCAGCTAGGTGCGCCATTTGGGTCTTCACACGAACCGCATCTTCTAATGAAGGTTTTGTTCCTTTTTATTAGACCACAAAACCAGTTAGTCATCTTGACTAATCAGGTGGGCTGTATATCATACAGACCACCTTATATTTTTGTTAAAATTGCCTTTATTATTTATTATTTATTATTTATCAGGTGGGCTGTATCTAATACAGACCACCTTATATTTTTGTTAAAATTGCCTTTATTTATTATCAGGTGGGCTGTATATCATACAGACCACCTTATATTTTTGTTAAAATTGCCTTTATTTATTATTTGTTTATTTTTCTTAATTCTTACCACTTTTTTGTTGGCAGGATAACTTGAAAATGGATCAATCAAAAAACTTGAAATTTTGCACACATATGTATAAGCATATAGAGAAATGACAATAAGGTTTTCAACCTTGACCTTGACTGATGACATCATCTAGGCGCCATTTTATGAAAATGAACTCATGATCATATCTTCATAACCGAAAGGTTTTTCTCATTCATATTTATCATGATCAAGGTCAATATCAGTCCGGTCAATTTCAGGTCCAAAAACGCGCTCGTGCGCGTACGTCCGCGCGCAAAATTTTAAAAAGCTCAAAATCGTCCCAAATTTATTTTTGCATACGTTTCAGGTCATTTGAAGCATTTTATAAAAATAATCGGGCACACGCGCATGCGCGCGCGTTTTTTGCGCGTAACACCATTACAAAACATAGAATCGCCATTTTTTTTTCTTTTATGATTTTTCTCATATTTTTTTGAGGAATTTGATACCATGTTTATCTCTTTATGACCATTAATAACAAGATGGGCGTCAATTCAAGATAAATGTCCGTGCGCGCGAGCTCTTTTAATACATAGCATATATGGTCAAAAACATGCCTATACAAAATCCATTATAGCTCTTTGGAATGAACCGTGACCTTCAATTTTGTTTTTCATATTTAGATAAAATATGAGTCGGAGATATGATTCCATATGGTTCATTTTGTCATTCAGTGTATCGTGACATCATCACAATGGCCTTGTAACTCAAAATACGAATTTGTGTATTATAGAGTCAGCATATTTATGTAAACTTGATTGTATCTCTGTATATATTGATCAATTTCCTTCAAAATTTCGATATATTGTAGCTAAGACAATTCTCTACAAGCTTAAAAATAATCATTTTTCATTTTGATGACGTCATCATAGTGAAAATCTCGATTAAAGGCCTCATGTCAGAAGGCCTTCATAATTTGCGTTATCCCTATAGAAGGTGAATTTCGTTCACGTCATGAAACTACATGATATTGTTTTTTAAGAATTTTTAAGCAGTATCTCGCTTATTTTTGCTCTATTTTGTCTCAAATTTAAGTTGACCAGCCCACCTATACTTGTTCCAAACAAGTATTATATGTCTAGTTATTCTTTATTTTCTTATTTCTAACCACTTTTTTGTGGACAAGATTACGTGAAAATGGCTCAATCAAATGCCTTGAAATTCGCTCACATAATGTATAGGCATATGTACAAGGCACAATAATGTTTTCAACCTTGACCTTTACTGATGACGCCATTTTGTAAAATTTTCGGAGAAGCGACTCATGATCATATCTTCATAACCAAAAGCTATTTCTCATTCATATTTATCACGATCAAGGTCCTTATCCGTCCGCGCGTCAATGCGCGCGCAAAAAAATTAAATGCTCAAAAACGACTCAAAATCATTTTACATACGTTTTACGCCATTCTAAGCATTTGATACAAAATCGCGCACACGCGCATGCGTGCGCGTTTTCGCGCGTAAAACTATAACACAACATAGAATCGCCCTTTTTTTTTCTTTCATGATATTTCAGATATTTTTACAAACAAATTGATACCATGTTTGTCTCTTTATGACTATTAATAACGGAATGATCGACCGTTTAACATAAATTTCCGTGCGCGCGAGCTCTTGTAATACAGAGCATATATGGGCAAAAACATGCCTATACAAAATCCATTGTAGCTCTTTAGGATGCAAGGTAACCCAATTTTTCTTCTTCATATTTTGATAGTATATAAATTGGAGATTTGATTTCATGTCTCATTTGACCCTCAATTTTCTTATGACGTCATCATAATGGCTTTCGAACTCATAATTTCAATTTGCATATTATGACGTCAGCATATAATTGGAAAATTGATTGTATCTCTGTAAATATTGATGGATTGTTTTCCAAATTTTGATATGTTTTAGCTGAGACAATTTTCTACAAATGCGGTAGTCACGATTTTTCATTTTGACAAAGGCATCTTGACGTATTTTTGCAATTAAAGGAGGCATATCAATTTTTCAGATTTTGCATGTATTCTCTATGGGACATGACTTTTTCTCAAAACTTGATTCTAGTATTATAAATCTAGTTTATTTTTCCTATTTCGAACCACTTTTTTGTTGGCACGATTACTTAAAAATGGCTCTATCAAATGCCTTGAAATTTGGGACACATATGTATAGGCATATGTACAAAGCACAATAACGTTTTCAACATTGACCTTCACTGATGACGTCATCAAGGCGCCATTTTGTAAAATTTTACGAAAATCAACTCATGATCATATCTTCATTATAAAAGCTATTTATTTATCATGATCAAGATCAATATCCGTCCGGTCAATTTCAGGTCAAAAAACGCGCGCGTCAGTGCGCGCGCGAAATTTTGAAATGCTAAAAAATGGTCTCAAAATCATTTTGCTACGTTTTAGGCCTTTCTAAGCATTTTATAAAAAAAACCGCGCACACGCACATGCGTGCGCGTTTTCGCGCGTAACACTTTTGCAGAACATAGAATCGCCATTTTTTTTTCTTACATAATATTCCACATATTTTTACAAACAAATTGATACCATGTTTGTCTCTTTATGACTATTAATAACGGAATGATCGACCGTTTAACTAAGATTTCCGTGCGCGCGAGCTCTTGTAATACGTAGCATATATGGGCAAAAACATGCCTATACAAAATCCATTGTAGCTCTTTAGGATGCAAGGTGACCCCAGTTTTTTTATATTTCGATAAAGTATGATTCGGAGATATTTTTTCATGTCTCATTTGACCCTCAATTAACTCATGACCTCATCATAATGGCCTCCGAACTGAAAATTCCAATTTGCATATTATGACGTCACCGTATTTATAGAAAATTGATTGTATCTCTGTAAATATTGATCGATTTTCTTCCAAATGTTAATATGTTCTAGCTGAGACAATTTTTTCCAAATGCAGTTACTATTAATCTTCATTTTGACAAAGGTATCTTGGCGTATTTTTGCGATTAAAAGAGGCATGTCGATTTTTCACATTTTGCGTATATTCTCTATGGCCCAATAAACAAAATCACGTGAAAATCACGTCAATATCAAGGTATCGACTTGAGGAGAGTTACGTTCTTCAAACACCGGACATTTACGTAAATGTGTTAATACGTTTTTTGCATTAGGTAACTTAAAACACACGTACACTAAATCACGCAATTGTCACTGCAATATCACCATTATAATAACGTGATTATCCCTACCTTGGATACCATGGTTTGTAAACCTAATACTCCCGTGTTTGTTTGGTTATGAAATTACATCTTCATACACGAAATTATCGCGTCACAGAAACACGTGAAGCGTTAGTGATAGTTTTAGTCAAAATATCTGCGTGAAATTCACGTGAATATTACGAGGCTGACTAAAGATGAATCATGTTCTTCATTCACGTGAAATTTACGTCGAAGAGGAAGTATGTTACTCTAACCCGCGTTAAACCCAATAATTACGCAAATGTTACTCAATAAATGAACCAAAATAATGACGTTCTCATCCCGTTTCTGAACATCGTGTCTAAGACCTTCCATAATTACGTCCAGGCGCGCCGGAAGCAGTTTGGGATTAGAGGGGGTTGGGTGGGGGGGGGGGGGTGCAAACATCCAGAAGAGAAAGCTAGTTGCAACTGGTCCAGTTGATGAACCATTTAATGCCAACTGGTAACCCTGGAAATTGAAATGGGCTAAATGATCCAGTTGATCCAGGTCAGTTATAATTCAACTGGTCTAGCTGAGCCATTAGAACCATTTGGTAAAACTTCCAACCAGTTGAACAGCAACAATACTTCAATACTGGTACGTCTGTATTTCCAATGTAAGGGCATTGGTAATAAGTAGACTTTATAATTGAAGTAAACGAAAAAAAAATCGTACACTTGTACTTTATTGAAATTATTTTAGTTCACAGTTAATGTTTCCCTTATTCATGTTTAACTATTTATACGAAGTAGCGAAATGTCCTAATAACTGGTTTTATATTTGTAGTATTTTCGAAATAAATTGCATATAACTAAATCATCAGTAATTAAGAAACATGCTGTTAATTCAGATAAATTGTTTAAAAAACATAGATCTGCACGCACCCCATATTCAATATGCATTGAATTGGTGTCAGCTGGGTCAACTCGAAATATGCCAACGCTCAGTCATCAACTAGTGCAACTGGAAATATGCACACTCCAGTTATCAACTGGTGCAATGAAAATATGCCAACAGTCAGTTATCAACTGGTGAACATAGAAATATGCCAACAGTCACGGGATTACCACCACGGAACTTAAATGGTAACTGTGAAACCATCAAGACACCCAAGAATAACTCATTTTCACACATGGAAAACACGGAATACCCAGCTTATATTAATAATCTGTTTGAGTCACGCGATCATCACCGCGGAACTGCTGGCAACTTTGACTACGATTTAAATAGGTATTTTAAGACACCTAATAATGACTAATTTTTCACACCTAAAAGTCACGTATGCCTAGCTTAGATTAATAATCCGTTTGAGTCACGAGATCATCACCGCGGAACTTATGGCAACTTTGACTTCCATTTAAATAGGTGTTTTAATACACCTAATAATGACTAATTTTTCACACCCAAATATCACGGATTCACAGCTTAGATTAGTAATCAGTTTTAACTACGTGATCATCACCAAGAAAATTATGGTAACTTTGAAACCATTTAAATAGGTGTTTTAAGACACCTAATAATGACTAATTTTTCACACCTAAAAGTCACGTATGACAAGCTTAGATCAATAATCCGTTAGAGTCACGAGATCATCACCGCGGAACTTATGGCAACTTTGACTACCATTTAAAAAGGTGTTTTAAAACACTTAATAATTACTAATTTTCACACCTACATATCACGTTTTCACAGCTTAGATTAGTAATCAGCTTGAGCCACGTGATCATAACCAAGAAATTTATGGTAACTTTGAAACCTTTTAAAGAGGTGTGTAAGGCACCTCAGAATTACTAGTTGAATATAACCAGAGATTCACGGACAGAACAATAAGACGATTAGCCGGTGTAAGTAACGTGATTATTACCATCAATCTTGGATAACCTGTGAAACCAATCAATAAAGGTGCTTACAAGACCAAATAATTACGTATTTATCGCCACCATCGGTTAACTGACAAAAAACTCGTTGCTTGGTCAAGTGGTTATTTGGTCATAAACACTTGATTTACAGAGGTAAGTGGAATCACGCTACTCCAGTCGCGTGATAAACTGGTGGTTTTTAGGTTAGATGAAAACGTGAAAAGGAGTACCTTTTTTGTTTAAAAGAAGGCACGTGTCGATAACGTTTAAATCTAGTTCAAAAGGCACTATACTTTAAAATCACTTAAAATACACTCCCAAAAGAGGTTACTTTTTGGTGTTCTGTTTATTGGGGGGACATGACTTTTTCTCAAAACTCGATTCTACATTCCCGTCATAATATCTACGTCGTTTTAGCTTCGTTTACGCTGAACTTGGAGTATGTTGTAGCTGGGACAATTAGCTATCCAAATGTGCCATTTATTTTGTCTCAATTTTTTTGTTGGATCAGCCCACCTATACTTGTTCCAAACAAGTATTACAAATCTAGTTTATTTATTTATTTTGCTTATTTCTAACCACTTGTTTGTAAGCACGATAACTTAAAAAAGGCTCCATCAAATGCCTTCAAATTTGGCACACATATGTATAGGCATATGTACAAAGCACAATAACGTTTTCAACTATGACCTTCACTGATGACGTCATGTAGGCGCCATTTTGTAAATTTTTCTGAAAAACAACTCATGATCATATCTTCAAAACCAAAAGCCATTTTTGATTCATATTTATCATGATTAAGGTCAAAACCCGTCCGGTCAATTTCAGGTCAAATAACTTGCGCATGCGCGTACGTCCGCGCGTCAATGCGCGCGCAAAATTTTTAAATGCTCAAAATCGTCTCAAAATCATTTTGCATACGTTTTAGGCCATTCTAAGCATCTTATAAAAAATCGCGCACACGCGCATGCGCGCGCATTTTCGCGCGTATTACTATTAGACACCATAGAATCGCCATTTTTTTTTCTTTCATAATATTCCACATATTTTTACAAACAAATTGATACCATGTTTGTCTCTTTATGACTATTAATAATTGAATAATCGACCGTTTAACATAAATTTTAGTGCGCGCGAGCTCTTGTAATACATAGCATATATGGGCAAAAACATGCCTATGCAAAATCCATTGTAGCTCTTTAGGACGCAAGGTGACCCCAATTTTTTTTCATATTTTGATTGAGTATGAATCAGAGATATGATTTCATGTCTCATTTGACCCTCAATTAACTCATGACGCCATCATAATGGCCTCCGAACTCAAAATTTCAATTTGCATATTATGTCGTCATCATATTTTTTGGAAAATTGATAGTATCTCTCTCTCTTAATATTGATCAATTTTCTTCCAAATTTGTATATGTTTTAGCTGAGACAATGCTCTACAAATGCAGTGGTCACAATTTTTACTTTTGCCAAAAGCATCATGGCGTAATTTTGCGATTAAAGGAGGAATGTCAATTTTCACATTTTGCGTGTATTCTCTATGGGACATGATTTTTTCTCAGAACTGGAATCTACATTCCCGTCTTTCGCGAGCAATATCTCCGTTGCTTTAGCTTCGTTTACGCTGAACTTTAAGTATGTTGTAGCTGAGACAATTAGCTATCTCAAATGAGCCATTCATTTTGTCTCCAATTTTAGTTGGACCAGCCCACCTATACTTGTTCCAAACAAGTATTACAAATCTAGTCAGGTGGGCTGTATAACGTACAGACCACCTTATAATTTCGTTAGAATTGCCTTTATTTATTCATTTATTTATTTATTATCAGGTGGGCTGTATAACGTACAGACCACCTTATAATTTCGTTAGAATTGCTTTTATTTATTATTTATTATTTATATATTTTTCTTATTTCTAACCACTTTTTTGTTGGCAAGATAACTTGGAAATGGCTCAATCAAATAATTTGAAATTTGGCACACATATGTATAGGCATATGTACAAAGCACAATAACGTTTTCAACATTGACCTTCACTGATGACGTCATCTAGGCGCCATTTTGTAAAATTTTACGAAAATCAACTCATGACCATATCTTCATAACCAAAGGTTATTTCATATTCATATTTATCATGATCAAGGTCAATATCCGTCCGGTCAATTGCAGGTCAAAAAACGCGCGCGTGCGCGTACCTCCGCGCGTCAATACGCGCACAAAATATTAAAATGCTCAAAATCGTCTCAAAATCATTTTGCATACGTTTTAGGCCATTCTAAGCATTTTATAAAAAATCGCGCACACGCGCATGCGCGCGCGTTTTCGCGCGTAAAGCTATTACACAACATAGAATCGCAATTTTTTTCTTTCATAATATTCCACATATTTTTACAAGCAATTTAATACCATGTTTGTCTCTTTATGACTATTAAAAACGGAATGATTGACCTTTTAACATAAATTTCTGTGCGTGCGAGCTCTTGTACTACATAGAATATATGGACAAAAACATGCCTACACAAAATCCATTGTAGCTCTTTAGGATGCAAGGTCACCCTAATTCTTTTTTCAAATTGTGATAGAATATATATTGGAGATATGATTTCATGTCTTATTTTACCCTCAATTAACTCATGACGTCATCATAATGGCCTCCGAACTCAAAATTCCAATTTGCATATTATGACGTCAGCATATTTATGGAAAATTGATTGTATCTCTGTAAATAGTGATTGATTTTCTTCCAAATTTTGAAATGTTCTAGCTGAGACAATTTTCTACAAATGAAGTCATCACAATTGTTAATTTTGACAAAAGCATCATGGCGTATTTTTGTGATTAAAGGAGGCATGTCAATTTTCACATTTTGCGTGTATTCTCTATGGGACATGATTTTTTCTCAAAACTCGATTCTACATTCCCGTCTTTCGCGAGCAATATCTACGTTGTTTTTGCTTCATTTACGCTGAACTTCGAGTATGTTGTAGCTGAGACAAAAAGCTATCTCAAATGTACCCTTTATTTTGTCTCATTTTTTTGTTGGATCAGCCCACCTATACTTGTTCCAAACAAGTATTACAAATCTAGTTTATTTTTCTTATTTCTAACCACTTATTTGTTGGCAAGATAACTTGAAAATGGCTCAATCAAAAGCCTTGAAATTTAGCACACATATGCTTAGGCATAATTATGTACAAGGCACAATAACGTTTTCGAAACTGACCTTCACTGATGACGTCATCTAGGCGCCATTTTGTAAAATTTTACGAAAATCAACTCATGATCATATCTTCATAACCAAAAGGTATTTCTCATTCATATTTATCATGATCAAGGTCAATATCCGTCCGGTCAATTTCAGGTCAAATAACGCGCGCGTGCGCGTACGTCCGCGCGTCAATGCGCGCGCAAAATTTTAAAATGCTCAAAATCGTCTCAAAATCATTTTGCATACGTTTGAGGTCATTTTAAGCATTTTATAAAAAATCGCGCACACGCACATGCGCGCTAGTTTTCACGCGTAAAACTATTACACAACATAGAATCGCCATTTTTTTTCCTCCATAATATTCTACATATTTTTACAAACAAATAGATGCCATGGTGGTTTCTTTATGACTATTAAAAACGGAATGATCGACCGTTTAACAAAATTTCCGTGCGCGCGAGCTCTTGTAATACATAGCATATATGGGCAAAAACATGCCTATACAAAATCCATTGTAGCTCTTTAGAATGCAAGGTGACGCCAATTTTTTTCATATTTTAATAGAGTATGATTCGGAGATATTTGTTCATGTCTCATTTGATCCTCAATTAACTCATGACGTCATCATAATGGCCTCTGAACTCAAAATTCCAATTTGCATATTATGACGTCAGCATATTTATAGAGAATTTAATCGTATCTCTGTAAATATTGATCGATTTTCTTCCAAATTTTGATACGTTCTAGCTGAGACAATTTTCTACAGATGCAGTGGCAATTATTCTTTATTTTGACAAAGGCATCATGGCGTATTTGCGATTAAAGGAGGCATGTCAAGTTTTCACATTTAGCGTGTATTCTCTATGGGACATGACTTTTTCTCAAAACTCGATTCTACATTCCCGTCTTTCGCGAGCAATATCTACGTCGTTTTAGCTTCGTTTATGCTGTACTTCGAGTTTGTTGTAGCTGAGACAATAAGATATCTCAAATGTGCCCTTCATTTTGTCTCAAATTTTAGTTGGACCAGCCCACCTATACCTTTTCCAAACAAGTATTATATGTCTAGTTATTCTTTATTTTTCTTATTTCTAACCACTTTTTTGTGGACAAGATTACGTGAAAATGGCTCAATCAAATGCCTTGAAATTTGGCACACATAGGCCCGAATTCACAACGGAGGTCTGAGGACAGACCCGGTTTGATCAGACCAAGGTTTGTACAAACCTCGGTCTGAGCTCAAACCTGGTTTATTTTCAAACCCATTCCACAAAGGAAGGTTTGTATAAACCTTGGTCTGTAATTCCCAAACCTCCGACCAAGGTTTGTAAAACTAGTCTCAGCCATAGGGTTTCTAACATAATTTTTATGGGCTAGGGTTTAAATGTTAAGAATTGAAAAAACTGTTAAACTAAGCATTCTTAGTACGATCCGGACATCTTAATGAGCAATCTTGAAAAGATGATGGTTAGAACATCTCTGAAATAAACTTTTGAATTGCATTTTCA
Source organism: Strongylocentrotus purpuratus (assembly GCF_000002235.5). Classification (NCBI taxonomy): domain Eukaryota; kingdom Metazoa; phylum Echinodermata; class Echinoidea; order Camarodonta; family Strongylocentrotidae; genus Strongylocentrotus; species Strongylocentrotus purpuratus. The sequence continues at coordinate 27,830,434 of NW_022145599.1, read as the reverse complement.
TGAATTAATCGAACCAAACTGGCGCGCCGATGCAGAAAGTGCCCCACGTACTCACATTTGTGTGGTGCTGGTGAAGCACTCAATCTGACCCAGAACAAATTGACATCGGCACCTGAAAACCTTCGTTAGATAAATACATCTAAGGTTGTCAAGGGCTCTTTTAAATTAACTGTAAGAGTCTTATTGTTTTGGGGGTTACAAATTCTTATCAATAAAATCACCTAATAATAATAATAATAATAATAATGATTTAATATGAATTAAGTTTTTATTGTGATTAATATATTAATTCATTTGATTGCAATTGTTAATTACTATACATCTATATAGTTATTTTGTTAGAATGGTCAATCAATTATTATTTTAACTAGTTCCCCGTTTGTTTCCCCAACTGGCTATTTTTTTCACATCAAAATTGTAACTGGTAAATGATTTGTTTCCATATAATATTAATTTTTAAAAATTCCTCTATGGCCATCTTTTCTTTCTCTCTCCCTCCCTGTCTCTTTCTCTGTCCCCGTCCCTCTCTCTTTCTACCCATTTTTGTTCTCTCTCCCTCCCTTTCTCTATTAATTCTTTTTCTTTCTCCCCTCTTTCTCTATTCATCTTTCTCTCTCTCCCTCCCTGTCTCTTTCTCTGTCCCCGTCCCTCCTCTCTTTCTATACCCATTTTTGTTCTCTCTCTCTCCTTTTCTCTCTCTATTAATTCTTTTTCTTTCTCCCCTCTCTCTCTCTCTCTCTCTCCCTCCCTTTCTCTCTCTATTAATTTTTTTCTTTGTCCCCTCTCTCTCTCTATTCAACTTTCTCTCTCTCGCTCTCTTCTTCTTCTTTTTTGCAATGAAACACATAATGCAAAACCATGCAAACTGCAAACACACACATCTGCACCCCCCCCCCCCCCAAAAAAAAGGGAGAAAGAGAGAGAGAGATAATCTGACACATATCTATTTCAGTTATCTTTGTAAATATATGAAAGCAAGAATATTGTATTTGTATTTTCATGTTTTACATAAATAATTGAGCATACAACACAATAGTAATCTACCGTTTGTTCAAACAATGCAGTTCACATTTGTAAATTTTGTAGCATGCTTATATGAAATATAGCCCACTAGAGGTTAAGAGAGGCTCTGGAAGGCCAATTAAAAGTCTCACTGTAGCGCTATTAGCAGAAAGAAAATCAGAAATACAACAAAATGGGTGACGAAAATTCAAATTTGCACATAAAAGTTCTTTAATTCTGACTTCGCTTAGTACAGTAAATAATATTTGTTCGAATACTCTCCCCTAGCTGCCAACCAAATAATTTATATTGACCCACCCCTCAACTCAGCAGTACAATGCTAATTATAGTTAAATCGGGTGCATTTAATCTATAGAGAACACTTAATTACAAATACCGTCAGAGTGACAACAAATACTTATCAACTAAACATAACATCAAACATATTCAACACCCAGGTTCTTGATGTAATGCTGCATAACTACGAAGTATTGTGGGAACACCAGGGAGTGGCCGTATTTTGAAATACTCTTAGTATTGATGAGGCATGGAACGTCCTCATCCTTGCATTTAATAAATATGCGCTCAATCACACATCTCCCTTTTTTGTGTGTGAAGTGTTAAAGCCCCACTGTACTACTTCTAGCTACTTGCTCCCTCTATATAGAAAACTTCCCCAATCTGTGCCTGTTAATCCCCCATGATCCTCTTTTTCTTATGTTAATTGAGAACTGAATTGATGAGATAGCCTCCCGTCAGTGACCTTGCTGGGTTGTCTAATCCTCTTTGGCTGAACTAGTACAGATGGCCTTTAAAGCACATCTGTGGTCGACCCTCTGAATGAAGAAATGGCTTCTGATGAGGCAGAGAAGGCATGGATACCTGCAAAATTGAATGAACAAAATAAACAATATCATAAACAATATTTTTAATTTCGACTTGTTCATTTTTTTTCTTGGAGGGGGGTGGGGGGGGGGGTAATACTATAGAAAGGATACAATGTATTGTACACATAATCAGGAATTATTCAATCCTGTGTCACTAATACAAAAACTATGAGGTTCCACTTGACAACAAACTAATCAAGTTGCATCCAGATATCAAAAACATTAATTGTGATTTGTGAACTGAAATTTAAAAGCACATGAGCTCGTTTGAATTAATTACTTAATGCGAGTTGTTACTATATTACCAAATGAACATTCCTAACATGTCACATGTTGGCCAAATACAAAAAAGGAAACAAGATTGATTAAGAAAAAGAATAAACAAATGTTTTCATATAAAGAAATAATCTACAGTACCTACCCTATAGTCTATCTCCAAGAATCAACTGTTATTCATATGCCCTAGCATCAAGCTGTCAATTCAGTGCACACTCAGAAAAGATCCTGGCATCGTGGCTGCTACCAGTCCAGGCCACCTTGCAACGATACTAGTTATTTTCCCAGCATAATCACAGACAACCTGTCAATATGAAATAACATGTTGGCATTCATTAGTTATGAAAACTCACTCATTTCACACTTCAGATAGGCCGTGAAATGTATAAATTTCACTTGTTATTTATGGTAATTAATGCAAATGCAGTTGAATATGTGATAATTGCTTTTCAATATCTATTCATACAACAAAAATTGGAAGAAAATTCTAATTACCCTATATTTATTGACTGATGAAGTATTTCTTCATTTTTAACTCATGTTTTCATTGTTTATCTTGTAACAATGTAAACAAAAATAATCTCACTTTTAACAAAACATTTCGAGCCTAAAACAACAAATGCTTTGTTTGTGTGTGGGGAAGGGGGGGGGGGGGGGGGGGGGGGGAGGGGGTACCCACTCTCGCATCTTTTTATTGGAAATGAACCTGTTTGTTTTTCTATAGTTTAAAATATATAGTGGTAATTGCCATTGATCAATTTACATGCTTCTCTTTGTTGTTTTTTCTTTCATTGATCAATGGCAAAAACAGTGGCCCAATTGCCATGGCCATCAACAAAATATCAGAAATCTAGAGGTCATATCCGTATTGCCAATAGAAGGATGGAACAAGTTTTGATTTTTCAAATTTCCCTTTCGTTAAAAAGATATTAACGAGTGTTAGGATTTTTAAGTTTAACTATTCATTGGATATTCTTAACTGTGTACAAAGGCAGTGAAATGAGTACCTGTACGCGAATATTACTTTAATATCCATTTGGCCACTAGAAATCTTGCATTGGTCACCAATGAATTAGCATGGATGTACAACACACAAGACTGGAGAGTGTATATATCTAATGTGAAAATTTTGCAAGGTACAAAAAAAAAGGTCTAAAGGGAAAGCCGTGCTGGATCCAGTCATGATGTATTCATTTATTCTCACCTGAACATCGATGGAGTACCTGTTCTTCCTATTGAAGTAGTACCTGGCTCTTGCCCCACCAGGGCTCCTGATGTAAACATGTGTCCCATCAACAGCAACTCCTGGAAATCTGCAGTACTGGAAAAACTGCTTCTGAATAGTAGTCACTATTGCCTTGTAACTTGTAGGAAACTTCATGACTTGTCCCTTTCTTCTGACAACAGCTTCGGAAACATCCCTCACTACTCTCCATTCGGCAAACAGATGAATATGACACGGCATGCCACCTCCTCACGGTGCATCCTTTAGATCGAATTACCTTTTTAAAAAAATTAAAAAAACAAGCATTCAAATAAATCATTTTTTTGCTGGTTTATGCTATTATAATTTTACATCCCCAACTGTCACTGTCACTTTACAAAAAAAAAATCCTGATTTCTAGATGTGGTGTGAATCAATTTAACGTAAAAGACAAAATTGTCTATGCCTTTTCTAATCTCCTTCACGGCTTCACCTTTTGAAAAATAAGTTTAAGTAGTTAAGTAGTTTTACACAAAACAAGAAATCACAAACCTGTTTCCAACACATAATCTGAATAATTTCCTCATGTATTAAAGCCAAATAACAGTATTGGGAAATGCCCCACACACAAATTATGAACATTAATGCTCCCATCACCTACAGTACCATGTAAAAGAATAAATATCATAACTAATCTATCAATGTATCGAATATGACAGAAAATGCTTAGAAATTGAATAAATTTATGTAAATGCACATGTGTATTGCATTGGGGGCTTGCACGGTCGTAGGCAGACCAGCGAAGCGGGGCAAACGAACAGTGAATTTAGGCGGTCAACATGAATTGAAATATTTCTGCATTTTAATAACGACACTAGTCTAGGGTTGGATTTTACAACAGAAGCCCTTTTTTTGTACTATAGCTATGTTAACAATATTCATCAAGTAGTTTGGCCATGTTTTCAGCAACTTTCCCAATACAGAATTTGAATTCAAAGTAGCCTACCTCAATCTAAAACAAAAGGCTCATCATCCAGCGGGTTTTCCCAATCTCAGACTCAGAGGCCTCTGCCCGGTTGTGCTGCTATATATTGCTCCAGCTCCTCCTTCAGGTACACCAGCTCATTATAAAATTAAACAAATGTTTAAACAATGTTTTTAAATTAAAGAAATGTTATTACTTGTGCTTGTGACTTTGTGGGTGATCCTTGCTCTGGAGACTAAGCTAGTTAATTAAGACAATCAGAACCAGATCTAAATTTAATAAAACTAAGCTTTGCTTGTCACGACTCATACTAGACTAGTCTAGATCTAGATCTAGTCATAGACAGAAATAACCGTCTGAGTGATATGGGTCATTTCTTTAATAAAAATAATTAAAACTGACATTTGTTGACATTCTATAATCGGAGGTCTAGTGGAGCCAGGCGTAGTCTCAGTGAACAACCGGCGATATAGAGAGACTGAAGCTTTTGGTCCATGCCTGTCAGTGTGATTTATTTTGGGGAACATTGGCATTGCTGATGCCATTTTAATTTCTATTTATTTAGGTACCAGTGTCAGTGAAACAAGTCAAGTGATGATGGACATCATTGCCAGGCCTATACTAGGCTAGAGCCTGGTATTATTATCATTATCATGAATTTGTAATAACTAGTGTAGGTCTAGGCCTATTCTAATAGGCATGTGTCATGGCATTGCTGACAACAAGACGAAATTAAACATGACAGTCATACTGACATACTCAGATATAACCTACTGTAGGCCCGGCTAGGCCCAACTCCAGCCCAGGGTCAGAGGGTGCGAGCTCCCCCGCCGCCTTGGGCGTTGGACTCGAGCTCCCTCGGACTCAGTCCCTGAACTCTGGAATTGAGAGGCCGTCGGATATGTAAACACCGAACATTTCATGGAAAATGGAAAGTTATAAAGCATATCACATATTGAAATCTCAGTAAAGTGAAGAGTATGGATTCGACTACATGTACAGGTTTTATACTTACGATTTTAAGGAAAGGATCGAGAGATTGAGAGATTTCAATTGCACTAAAATCGGGCTGACCAGATACTATCGCAGATTGTTTAGGCGGTGAATTATTTGGATAAAATCAATCGAGCATAAATTATCTCCACCCAGTGCTGCATCCTGATTGGTTGATAGCTCTCAAACCAGGTTTGAGAAATTACAAACCTCCTATCTGAGCAGTCTGTAAATTTCGGGTCTGATGACGTACATAAACCTGGTCTGAGGACAAACCTTGCTTTGTGAAATGTAATTTCAGACCAAGGGCTGAACTCAAACCTGAAACGCGTCATATGACGTACATAAACCTTGGTCTGAGGACAAACCGGCTTTGTGAAATGCATTTCAGACCAAGGTCTGAACCAAGGTCTAAAACGCGTCATATGACGTACGTAAACCTTGGTCTGAGCTCAAACCTTGCTTTGTGAATTCGGGCCATAATGTATAGGCATATGTACAAGGCACAATAATGTTTTCAACTTTGACCTTTACTGATGACGCCATTTTGTAAAATTTTCGGAGAAGCGACTCATGATCATATCTTCATAACCAAAAGCTATTTCTCATTCATATTTATCACGATCAAGGTCCTTATCCGTCCGCGCGTCAATGCGCGCGCAAAAAAATTAAATGCTCAAAAACGACTCAAAATCATTTTACATACGTTTTACGCCATTCTAAGCATTTGATACAAAATCGCGCACACGCGCATGCGTGCGCGTTTTCGCGCGTAAAACTATAACACAACATAGAATCGCCCTTTTTTTTTCTTTCATGATATTTCAGATATTTTTACAAACAAATTGATACCATGTTTGTCTCTTTATGACTATTAATAACGGAATGATCGACCGTTTAACATAAATTTCCGTGCGCGCGAGCTCTTGTAATACAGAGCATATATGGGCAAAAACATGCCTATACAAAATCCATTGTAGCTCTTTAGGATGCAAGGTAACCCAATTTTTCTTCTTCATATTTTGATAGTATATAAATTGGAGATTTGATTTCATGTCTCATTTGACCCTCAATTTTCTTATGACGTCATCATAATGGCTTTCGAACTCATAATTTTAATTTGCATATTATGACGTCAGCATATAATTGGAAAATTGATTGTATCTCTGTAAATATTGATGGATTGTTTTCCAAATTTTGATATGTTTTAGCTGAGACAATTTTCTACAAATGAGGTAGTCACGATTTTTCATTTTGACAAAGGCATCTTGACGTATTTTTGCGATTAAAGGAGGCATATCAATTTTTCAGATTTTGCATGTATTCTCTATGGGACATGACTTTTTCTCAAAACTTGATTCTAGTATTATAAATCTAGTTTATTTTTCCTATTTCGAACCACTTTTTTGTAAGCACGATTACTTAAAAATGGCTCTATCAAATGCCTTGAAATTTGGGACACATATGTATAGGCATATGTACGAAGCACAATAACGTTTTCAACATTGACCTTCACTGATGACGTCATCAAGGCGCCATTTTGTAAAATTTTACGAAAATCAACTCATGATCATATCTTCATTATAAAAGCTATTTCTCATTCATATTTATCATGATCAAGATCAATATCCGTCCGGTCAATTTCAGGTCAAAAAACGCGCGCGTCAGTGCGCGCGCGAAATTTTGAAATGCTAAAAAATGGTCTCAAAATCATTTTGCTACGTTTTAGGCCTTTCTAAGCATTTTATAAAAAACCGCGCACACGCACATGCGTGCGCGTTTTCGCGCGTAACACTTTTGCAGAACATAGAATCGCCATTTTTTTTTCTTACATAATATTCCACATATTTTTACAAACAAATTGATACCATGTTTGTCTCTTTATGACTATTAATAACGGAATGATCGACCGTTTAACTAAGATTTCCGTGCGCGCGAGCTCTTGTAATACGTAGCATATATGGGCAAAAACATGCCTATACAAAATCCATTGTAGCTCTTTAGGATGCAAGGTGACCCCAGTTTTTTTTATATTTCGATAAAGTATGATTCGGAGATATTTTTGCATGTCTCATTTGACCCTCAATTAACTCATGACCTCATCATAATGGCCTCCGAACTGAAAATTCCAATTTGCATATTATGACGTCACCGTATTTATGGAAAATTGATTGTATCTCTGTAAATATTGATCGATTTTCTTCCAAATGTTAATATGTTCTAGCTGAGACAATTTTTTCCAAATGCAGTTAATATTAATCTTCATTTTGACAAAGGTATCTTGGCGTATTTTTGCGATTAAAAGAGGCATGTCGATTTTTCACATTTTGCGTATATTCTCTATGGGACATGACTTTTTCTCAAAACTCGATTCTACATTCCCGTCATAATATCTACGTCGTTTTAGCTTCGTTTACGCTAAACTTGGAGTATGTTGTAGCTGGGACAATTAGCTATCCAAATGTGCCATTTATTTTGTCTCAATTTTTTTGTTGGATCAGCCCACCTATACTTGTTCCAAACAAGTATTACAAATCTAGTTTATTTATTTATTTTGCTTATTTCTAACCACTTGTTTGTACGCACGATAACTTAAAAAAGGCTGCATCAAATGCCTTCAAATTTGGCACACATATGTATAGGCATATGTACAAAGCACAATAACGTTTTCAACTATGACCTTCACTGATGACGTCATGTAGGCGCAATTTTGTAAATTTTTCTGAAAAACAACTCATGATCATATCTTCAAAACCAAAAGCCATTTTTGATTCATATTTATCATGATTAAGGTCAAAACCCGTCCGGTCAATTTCAGGTCAAATAACTTGCGCATGCGCGTACGTCCGCGCGTCAATGCGCGCGCAAAATTTTAAAATGCTCAAAATCGTCTCAAAATCATTTCACATACGTTTTAGGCCATTCTAAGCATTTTATAAAAAATCGCGCACACGCGCATGCGCGCGGGTTTTCGTGCGTAAGACTTTTACACAACATACAATCGCCATTTTTTTTTCTTTCATAATATTCCACGTATTTTAACAAACAAATTGATACCATGTTTTTCTCTTTATGACTATTAATAACGGAATGATCGACCGTTTAACATAAATTTCCGTGCGCGCGAGCTCTTGTAATACATAGCATATATGGGCAAAAACATGCCTATACAAAATCCATTGTAGCTCTTTAGGATGCAAGGTGACCCCAATTTTTTTAAATATTTAAATAGAGTATGAATTGGAGATATGATTTAATGTCTCATTTGACCCTCAATTAACTCATGACGTCATCATAATGGCCTCCAAACTCAAAATTTCAATTTGCATATTATGACGTCAGCATATTTACGGAAAATTGATTGTCTTTCTGTAAATATTGATCGATTTTCTTCAAAATTTTGATATGTTATAGCTGAGACAATTTTCTACAAATGTAGTCACTATTATTTATCATTTTGACAAAGACATTATGGCGTATTTTTGCGAATAAAGGAGGCATGTCAATTTTTCACATTTTGCGTGTTTTCTCTATGGGACATGACTTTTTCTCAAAACTGGATTCTACATTCCTGTCTTTCGCGAACAAAATCTCCATTGTTTTAACTTTGTTTTCGCTGAGCTTCGAGTATGTTGTAGCTGAGACTATAAGCTATCACAAAAAAAAATTATTTTTCGATCAGATGCCGGAATTATGCTCATATTGCACTTCCAAAGTAGGATTTGAGCATTCGATTTCCCGTTTACGTGTAATTTCTATGGGAAATGTTTTGGTATATCGGTAACGCACTTGACTTCCAACCTCGAGATCCCTGGTTCGAGTCCGGGTGTCTCCAACAATTTTTTTTCCCACTTTTTTTTCTTCTATTTGACCTTTCACTGTACCATCTCCTTTGATTATTAAAACATGTAGATTCGCAAATAATGTATAAAACAACCCTATTTACTTTATTATTACCCTATTTTCACTTAATCCATTACTTTTTGCGTGTAATCCCTATGGGAGATGACTTTTCTCAAATCTGGATTCTACATTCCTATGTTTTGAGCAACATCGTCGATATTTCTGCTTGGATTTTGTTGATTATTAAGTATGTTGTAGCTGAGACAAGTTTCCACAAGATTTATGTAGACTATCTAACATTATCATGACGTTATCATAGTTAAAAATTTAATCATAGGTGACTTGTCAATTATCATATATAACAATCCTCAATCGGATATCTGAAGGGGGCGCTATACCACTTTCAATCATGGTCATCTGGAAGGCATTGTTCTCAATTGCATCTCTCTCTCCTCTCTCTTGCTCTTTTACTTCTCCTCTCATGTTCTGCCCCTCTCCTTTTTTGGTCTGTCTCTGCATCTATCTCTCTCTCTTCTCTTTCACCCGCTCCCTCTCTCTCTCTCTCTTGCCTTGCCTCCCTCTTATTTTCTTGGTCTGTCTCCCTCTGCCCTACAGTTGAAACTTGACTCATGGATAGACCATAATGGGAGTAGTAAATGAAAGATGAAATCGTGAAAATGCGTTCTTTATTATGTTACACATGAGCATACGTATCACCTAATTCGTCAAAGTGACGAATTAAAGTCTAGTTTATTTATTATTATTCTTCCGCGAATTTATTCGCAGGATATCTCAAGAATGAATAAAGCCATTATCATGAATCTTGCAATGAGGATAGATATTACCCTTACTTAGAACTGCGTGACTTTTCGGTGACTCAAGGTCATCGTGACGTCATTCAGGCGCCATTTTGTAAAAATCAACTTATTATCATATCTTCCTAACGGAAAGGAATTTCTCATTCATATTCATCATGATTAAGAGTATTATCCGTCCGGTCAATTCAGGTCAATAAATGCGCGCAAAAATGCGCATACGCAATTGTGCGCGCGTAAACGCGCGCGTAAAATTTTAAATTGCTCAAAATCTTCTTAAATTTTTGTTGCATACGTTTCAGGCAATTATAAGCATTTCATAAAAAATCGCACAAAACACGCATTTTTGCACGTTTTCGTTTGTCACGGCCGAACGAAAAATAATTCCTCCGCAAAAACTTTTGACAGAATATTCCTCCTATTTTTCAGAACAATTTGATACCATGTTGATCTCTTCATCACTATTAATAACAGAATGAGCGTCCGTTCATGATAACAGTCCGTACGCGTGATTTTTGCAATACATAGCATATATGGGCAAAAACATGCCTATAAAACGCCCATTGGGATGAATAAGGACTGCCAATTTTTTGTTCATATTTAGATAGAATATGAGTCGGAGGTATGATTTCATATCTCATTTGGTCATTAAGTACATCTTGACGTCATCATAATGTCCTTGGAAGTCGTAATACAAAATTGCATATTATGACGTCATTATATTTATGGAAAATTGAGTGTATTTATCTCAATACTCATCGATTTTATTCTAAATTTTGATATGTTGTAGTCGAGGCAATCGTCTACAAGATCAGTTTGCACCAATTTTCATTTAAATTATGTCATCATAGTACAAAATTCAATTCAAGGTCACATGTCAGAATTTTCTTAATTTGCGTGTTATGTCTATGGAGGGTGAATTTCGTTCACTATGAGTCTACATGACATCCATCTTTCAGCACTATCTCGCTCATTTGTGCTCTATTCTCTCCCAGATTCTTGTATGTTATAGCTGAGACTACTTTGTAGATTTTACTGTCAGACACTCTTGAGTGACTGACTGACTTCTTCTTTTCTCTGGTAATAATATACATAAAATCAGCTGTATAAGGAGGATGAGCATTTGTCTACATTAATAACCCATTTTTTGTAATGGTCCAAAATAAATTAATTGAATTTCTTCGCAGCAACTTATAGTATAGGTAGAACATAACGGGTAAAGCATTTTATGGAATAAGATGAAATTGTGAAAATGCATTTTTCATTAAGTCATTTAGAGACGAAGGTGTAGCTGCTCATTGTACGTGGTTAATGGTCATATTATCTCAATCTATCTTCTATAGATCCATAATTGTCAATATGCTACACAGTTTAGGCTTTTTATTTTGGTGTTATTGTATTTATTAACGTTTATTTACTTCTCGACAATACAATATGAAACACAATGTATACAGTGCGTCCCCCCAAAACGAAACCGAGAATTATCGATGTTTTATCATAACTTAATCACAATTATAATTGATAAATGATACATATTTGTAAAGCTTAGATCCTCCTCTTTCCTTTGATGCAACTCATATAATGTATATTTCACGCATGAGTGATTCAAATGAATATGAAGAGAGGAAACCAAAAAGACATTTGGCGGACGGTATCTGAATTTCAAAGAGAAAATCACATTTCTCAAAAGTTGAGTTTCTGCTCTTTCATATGACACCTCAATCAGGAAAAATGAGCTAGGAATAACAAAGTTATGTTTGTTTTAAGTAGTGCTTGCATTTCCATTATTTTATTTAACGATTTCGTTTTCACTGGCTGCCTGTCGTAGCAACAAGCAGAAATCTACAAAATACTCAACTCCGTTTCGTTGACAATTAGCCATGCATGAACTGTGTGATCCTGTAGACTGGATATTACGCTAAGCGGACTTGGCCACATGACTTCGAGCTGAACGGACGGTTTGAGCGGAGCTCCTGCCACCCATTAGATTACACGTTACACAACGCAAATTATGGCATCCCATGGCCCGAGGGCCACTACCCGACAAACTGCAAGTAAGCAGCCGGCCCCATAAGCTCCCCCGACTGACAAAGTTCGTTCGCCTACCACCCCGGATCCCTCTAATGCGGTTTTACAACGAGACATTGCAGACTTTTCAGATAAAATATTATCTAAACTTGATAATATCAATACCGAGCTACAATCATTTCATCGTCGCCTAACAGATGTGGAATCAGTGGAGTTTAACTCTGCCAAAATATCTGAAGTAGAAAATTCCATACCAGCTAGCATCGCGCCCCTTCGAGAGGAGATATCTAATCTAAAAGAAAAACTGCTTCTGATGGAAATCTACAACAGAAAGCCAAATCTACTATTCTACGGGGTTGAAAGCGAACCAAACGAGGATATCTATCGCACGCTTTGTAAAGTTTTCATCCATCTTGGAATAGATGAGGAAACCGCCAAACAGATCCAAATGATCAACGCCCACAGATTACCCTATCGCAACCAACCAAGGACCCCAGACGCCGGTGCCCCAGTCCGTTCCCGACCCGCTCCGATAATCGCTAAATTCGTCAAGATGCCAGACAGAGATCTCATTCTTTCTTCTTTTGAGAAGCATCGCAGCAACTAGGAAACGCAACGGAAATGCGACATGCACCACCGCCTCCCCCTCGCATAACGGTCAGGACGGACCTCCCTCCCACCCTGAAGGCTCATCGCGGCCATCTTGCTGAAATTGGATAAAAGTTGCGAAAGGAGAAAAACCAATCTACGAGAATAAAGTTGCAAGGTGCTGAAATCGTCCTCCAGTGGAAAGAAAAGAGAACAATTACATGGAAACCCTACAGAGAATGAGCAAATCCATCATCATTTTAGGTGACACAAACAATTATTCATCTTTTAATTTGAGGTCCGAAAAACGAAAAGTGATATAAGTGAGTAAAGTAAACGAGAAGTTTATGAAATCATACTTATAATTATATTCTATGTCACTTTAATATCACTGTACATTGCTTGCATCGAGTTTCAAATGCCTTGCTTAGAAATAACAATAATACATGAAAAGTAAATCTTTTTTTTTAATTTTGAATTTCTGAAGCAATTTTGTATTCAGGACTCTGATTTTTGCTTATGCTCTAAGATAAAACTAAAGTGCTTCCTTTTTTCATATTTTTTGTAACAAAAACCATGAACTTGGTCGATATATTTACAGGAAGCCATTTCATGTAACGTGTGAAGAAAAAAAGGGGAAAAAGAAAGAAGGAAAAAAATGTTGTTAAAACCCTAGAGATCAACGAAAAGTACACCCGTTAGGTTGGAGGCATGTATTTTCCATCGCTGTACTTGATGAATGGAAAGTTTAAACCCAAGCATTTGCCAACTCCAAACTCTTTACCAAATGTTGGAGGTATTACATTATATTATTACTGCAATTTCCAAAGGTAAAACCTGATTATAAACATCATTCAATTCGCAGTCCACCGCAGGATATATTTATAACCAAGAATGTACATGTAGCTCTGTATATTTTGCCCCGCCCACCTTTTTTCTCACGGGGTATAGACCACCCTATAGACCGTAGAGTCGTACATGGCCGATAAAGCTACCATCTAACCATGGACCCTTGGACGTCACTTAATTCGCAGGTTAGAAGTTACATATTTTCCAACCCCTCCCCACCCCACCCCCGTTGGGTTATGGGCAAGTATTTGTGTCAAAGTACATCTTGCTTTGAATTACGGAAGCTTTTTGTAACAGGATTTTGATTCGTGTTAACCCCTCTCTTTTATAGCATATTTCCACGTTAGATTGTTCCATTTTCAGCAACATTAACCTTGAATATAGTCGTTAAAGCAATATATAAACCCTTGGACTTAAATACATGTATCTGAACGGGTAACCGACCATAGGAATTATTGCATACTAGACCATTAATGTCACCCAATTACGGTTAAACTATTTGCATGCCGACCGAAAGGTTTGAGGAAAATCTTTGTTTTGCAGGGTCACCTGTATCAATCACAAAGCCTATATTTGTATGAAACGCTTATTAACTGTATCAAATATTTGGGCTTGTCGTTCAAGTGCGTGTTACGTTGGAACAGGGCGCGGCTTTTCCGCGCCACGGCTGACCGATCCTCACATCGGTCCGCTGTGGCGCCCTATCACAAAGATAATTGACGCATAGAGCGACGGGATCATTAATTGAGCAGCCTAACCTTCAAAAAAAAAAAAAAAAAAAAAAAGATAAATGTTTTTTGTGTGCGTGTTTTACTTTTTTGTGACCAATAATACTGGAAAATTCGATTGTCCAAATACGTAAAGCAGTCGAATCCTGGAAGAATTTTACGTTGTCACGAATACTAAATTGTCATGATTGTATACCTTTCAGGAGTCATACAGTAACATTTTGTTTTATCATACAGGAATTTATTGCATACCCTCCACTGGGCTGGGGGCTGGAGACAAGTTTTTTATTAACGTTTGATCTTGATTACTGGGTTTGTCAAGAACGAACTCCTAACTCTTGGTCAATAATTATTATCTGTATAGCATTCAATTGTTTTGGGTCCATCTGTTTTATTGTAGTTGACTGAACTTGTTTTGATGACCGGGAATTCATGTTAAAACCCTCTTTGCCACTTAATAATTGTACTCCGAATTGTCATTGCTATCAAGCATTATGTCATGGTCTGCTGTAGCATGCACGAATATTTTTCGTCTGCACAACGAATCTCTTAGTTTTGCAAAACACCTGTGTCAGTCACACCATTCGTGTATGATGGGCTTATTAAACTTACTGTAACAAATATATGGACTTATCGTTTACGTGTGTCTAAAGTAGGAACAGGGCGTGGCTTCTCCGCGCCACGGCTGACCGATCTTCATATTGGTCCGCTGTGGTGCTCTATCTCAGAAATACGCGACGCATGGGTGCGATGGGTCCATTGTTTGACCAGCCTAACTTTCTTTTCAAAACCGCATTAAATGTGTAAAGCATTTGAATCTTGAGAGAATTGTATTGTTGTCACTAATCTCAAATTGTCATGACCTTTCGGGGTCATGCAGCTCCATTTTGTATCATGCAGGAATGTATAGCTTACCCTCCACTGGCCTAGGGGTCGTAGACAAATTTGTATTAACCTTTGATCTTGATTACTGGGATTGTCAAGAACGAATTCCTCACCCTTTATCAATAATTATCTGTATAGCGTTCAACTGTTTTGGGTCCATCTGTTTATTGTGGTTGACTGAACTTGTTTTGATGACCGGGAATTCATGTCAAAACCCTCCTTGCCACTTAATAATTGTACTCCGAATTATCATGCTATCAAACATTATGTCATAGTCTGCTTTAGCATGCATGAATATTTCTCATCTGCACAACGAATCTCTTTGATTTGCAAAATACCCGTGTCAGTCACGCGATTCGTATATGATGGGCTTATTAAACTGTAACAAATACATGGGCTTATCGTTCACATGTGTCTAATGTTTGGGTGTGGCTTCTCCGCGCCACGGCTGACCGATCTTCATATTGGTCCGCAGTGGCGCTCTATCTCAGAAATACTCGACGCATGGGTGCGATGGGTCCATTGTTTGACCAGCCTAACTTTCTTTTCAAAACCGCATTAAATGTGTAAAGCATTTGAATCTTGAGAGAATTGTATTGTTGTCACTAATCTCAAATTGTCATGACCTTTCGGGGGTCATGCAGCTCCATTTTGTATCATGCACGAATGTATAGCTTACCCTCCACTGGCCTGGGGGTCGTAGACAAATTTGTATTAACCTTTGATCTTCACATCGGCCCGCTGTGGCGCTCTATCACGAACATACTCGACGCATAGAGCGATGGGTCCATTGTTTGAGCAGCCTTACTTTCATTTCGAATCTGCATTTATGTTTTGGTGTGTTTTATTGTTTTGTGATCAATAATAATGGAAAATTTGATCGCCCAAATACGTAAAACATTTGACTCTTGAAGGAATTGTACTTGTTCACTAATGCTAAATTGTCACGATTGTATACATTCGGGTGTCATGCAGCTCCATTTTGTATCATGCAGGAATGTATATAGCTTACCCTCCACTGGGCTGGAAGCTGGAGACAAGTTTTTATTAACCTTTGATCTTGATTACTGGGATTATTAAAACCGAACTCCTCACTCTTTATCAATAATTATTATCTGTATAGCATTCCAAAAATTTGAGTCTGTCTGTTATATTGTAATTGACTGAACTTTTTTTTTTTTTTTTTTTTGAGCGGGAATGTCAAAACCCTCTTTGCCATTTATTATTAATGTACTCCGAAATGACGTTATTGCTATTAATCATCATCTCAGAGTTTGTTTTAACGTGCATACATTTTTCTCCTCCGGACAACAAATCTCTTTGTTTTGCAAAACTCCTGTGTCAATCACAGAATCCATTGTTATAGACTGAACTAGTTTTGATGAGCGGGAATGTCAAATCCCTCTTTGCCATTTAATAATCGTACTCCGATTTGTCATTATTGTTATCAAGCATTTTGATTCTTCCCAGCCCCTCTATTTTGCGTGTCAAAAATACACCCTTTACTCGGGCGGTATGGGCTCCGCTCTGTTGCTCCTAAGCATTTAGTAGGGACTTTTAGATTTGCACGTCGACAGCTTTGACTGCAACGTGTGACGTCATTTTAAGGCACTGCGCATGCGTTACGTCGTCTCAGTCGGCGATCGAGAATGCGTCAACCTTGATTTTTCTAAATCTAGTACATACAGTACATACATACATGTTGATATTTAAGTAGCGCCTTTACATGCTCAAGGTACTAGTAAGCCGCGTGCGCATAAAATATACAGTTCCTCAGGTAGACAAAGGAACATCCCTTCCCTGCTCAGGCGCGTACACCCCCCTCCCCTTCGATAATTTTTTGTGTGTAAACCCCCCTAAATTTCTCTAAACCCCCCCCCCCCCCTTTTTTTTTTTTTTTTTTTTTTTTTTTATTAAAAAAAAAAAAAAAAAAAAAAAAAAAAATCCCATGGTTGACCTTTAAAAGCTGACCTTACCCCCCCCCCCCCCCCACGGAGCAAAATGTCAAATTTTCAAATTTCGAGACCAAAAAAAAAAAAAAATGTGTCCTCTTACCCCCCGATTATTAATAAACCCACCAGAATAAATCCACATTCATCAACTCAGATTGACAATATTTTTTCAAACGTACATAACAACAAAACCATCGGTGGAATATTGTGTTCGGATCACCTACCCGTATTTTTAACTTGTGAATGCAAACTATTTGGCCGTAAATCATTTGATGAGCTTATATATCGCAAAGAATCCAAACGTAATATAGAATTGCTGAAACAGGATTTATTTTTCGAGGGATGGGCTGAGGTATATAATGTAAATGATGTCAATACTGCATATAAACATTTTAGTAACAAATTGCAATATTATTATGAAAAGAATAATCCTTTAGGCAAAATGAGTAATAAGCGAAATAAACCCAGGAATCCTTGGATAACGAAAGGTTTATTGAAATCAATACAAACACGCAATCGCCTCTACAAATTACATTTACACAATCCAACTGACACTAACCTAAACACATATAAAATTTATCGAAACAAATTAACAAAACTTATCCGTACATCCCGTAGATTGCATTTTTCTAATAAAATAAAAAAGGCCAATTCAAACACAACTGCAACTTGGAAAATTATCAAAGAGGTAATGGGAAAAAACGAATCCCCCACCCACGGATAATATCACATTAAATGGCACTAAAAATACATGATCCTAGTCTTCATGCAAATTCATTTAACTCATTTTTTACGAATATCGGCCCTGCACTCGCCATCAAAATTAATAGAACTCACGCTCACTTTAAAGACTATCTTTCCAATCAAAACCAAGAGTCTCTCTTTTTAAATCCGACAAATCCTAGCGAAATTATTAACATTACCTAATCTCTTAACAACTCAAAATCGCACGGTTTTGATAAAATAAGTATGTCTCTCCTAAAAGAAATAATGTATCCACTTGCAAAGCCTTTAACTCACATATTTAATCACTCGTTATCGCAAGGTGTTTTCCCTGATCTATTAAAACTAGCTAAAGTCAACCCCATTCTCAAAAAAGATGATCCTCACGAAATTAGTAACTATCGTCCAATTTCCCTACTTCCAAGTATATCCAAAGTCTTAGAAAAGATCGTTCATAATAGGCTACACAAATTTATCACTAAACACAAAATACTCAATTCAAATCAATATGGCTTCAGAAAAAATTACTCAACTGACTTAGCATTAATTCAAATTTATGACAAAATTACAAGTGCCATAGCTAACAAAGAGCATGTTATAGGTATATTCTGTGACTTGAGTAAAGCATTTGATATGCTCAATCACGCTATTCTACTCTCCAAACTCAGTCATTACGGAATTCGGGGTCAGCCACTCTTATGGTTTAAAGATTATTTAACAAACAGAAGACAATATGTTACATTTAATAGTTATGATTCTGATCCTCTTTTAATTCAATGCGGTGTTCCTCAAGGCTCCATCTTAGGTCCACTGTTATTTCTTCTTTATGTAAATGATATTATCAATACATCCCCCATTCTTTCTTTTATCTTATTTACCGATGATACAAATATCCCATATTCCCATAAAGACCTTAATTCGTTAAACAATACTTTGAATTATGAAATTAACAAAGTATCAGATTGGTTTAAATCCAATAAACTTTCACTAATTTCATGTATTTTAAACATCATTCTCATAATACAGAAACACCTACAGGGCTCAAATTAATTTTTTGTCCACGGGGGCTCTTCTCCCCCCCAAAAAGAGCCCCCGTGAGCCTTCTCACGGGGGCTCTTTTAGTACTGACGGGGGCTCTTTTTTATACAAATATCCATTGAATTGGTACCTATGATACTCCTCAATTATTTGCTGTTTCATCATTATCATTTTAATCAGCATTTTCCCTCTTACAAATTTACAAGCTACATAGCTGTTACTGACTTTCATCCCGTGATGACATTCTCTCGATGTCTTCCCGTTCTGCACATTATTTCCTCCTCATTATTGGGAGCAACCTTTACATTCTTTCTTTACTGAGCCGCGTAGCGGCGAGGCGATTTTGTGTGTGTGCTATTTTGGACAGGCGCGGATCCACGGGCCGATTCTACAGGCCAGCCCCCCCCCCCTAGCCTCCCAAACCGGTAAAAAAATAGGATAGTAACGTAAATTTTACCTTAAAAAATAAAATAAAAAACGCCCGCCCCCTGACTTGCCAGTGACACAAATGCGGCATCAAAATATTTGTGCTTCTCTGACCGTAATTAAATGCCTAAAACCCCTGCCCCCCCCCCCCCCACACCAATTTACGCTCGCTACCCTCTACCTGATCGTAAATACTTTAGCCCCCCCCCCCCCCCCCACTTTGATAAACGTTCCGCGGGGCCTGTGTATATTATATACGCATACAACACTGATCTTTATGATGTCTTTAACTTGACATATCTTCTTCTCCCCTTGCAAACGAGAAAGAAAACAAGGTCATTAAAAGGGATTAAGCGACAAATAATGATTGTGATTCAAATTGATGCGAATATTTGTTTGAATAAGCACTGCTATTCACCCGAATCTTCTTTGTAAAAACAACTTTTACAAATCTCAGCCATGCTTACTGAGTTGAGACGTTCCATTCAATGTAAAATACTCATTAAAGAATACACTTCTCCTAATCTGAAAGTGATCTTACAACACAGTGGCAGAATTGCATGGCTGAGATTTGTAAAAGCCGTTTTTACAAAGAAGATTCTGGTGAAAAGCATTTCTTATTCAAAAAAAATCCTTGCACAATTTGAATCACAATGATTATTTGTCGTATGATCCTTTTATTAAATAACCTTGTTTTCTTTTTTGTTTGCAGGGGGAGAAGAAGCTATGTCACGTTAAGAAATCATAAAGATCAGTTGTATTATGCGTATATACATAATGATACCAGAACAAAATGTTGATTATCAGAATGTCATTTTGGAATACCTCTATACAAATACCACATTGTCTTTAGCCGGTATCAGTATTAGTATGAGCCAATATAAAGCTAATATTCTTTATTCAGTTCAGTATAATGCTTTTCCTCAAAAATAGTTTCGCTATTTTTTTAGGGTTGAGATGCTAAGAAATGGTTTCAAATGTACATTACACAAACCCTGAACCATTGCAAAAGGATGGTGGTTCTCTCTCTCTCTCTCTCTTTATTTTAATCATACATTATCAACTACATATAAAGCAGCAACCAAAAACTTAGGGTTATCTGAGATAGGTGAAAGTAAGAGTTAAAAAGAAAGTCATGCTAAAATGGCGCTTCACCTCCCCCCCCCCCCCCCCCCCTGAAAAAAAAATAGTGGTCCTCCTCTCCAGCATCCCCCCCCCCCCCCCACTTTAATATTCACCGGCCGGCTGAGTCGGCGCAAAAATGTTCCCCAAAATCTGGACCCCCCTAAACTTATGTGCATTTATCCAGCCCCCCCCCCCCCCTCCGCTCATTCGCCGATCGCCGGCTGGCTGATTCGCCGCTAAATATTTTCTCCAGATTTGCCCCCCCCCCCCCCCCCCCCTCTCTCTCTTGCCGCCGGCTGGATCCGCCCCTGATTTAGGACCCCCGTAAGTGATGTTTTCCTGGCATCTACTTACATGCGAAGCATCGTCCACGAGCCGCATATCGGCGAGGCGATTTTTTGTTGTTGCTATTTTGAACCCCCGTATTGTTTTCCTGGCAACTACTAACATCTTACTGTGTGGGTCGATCTGGACACATAATGGCGTTTTTCTATGCACATCACATTTTCACTTGGCAGGCCAAGGGGGCCGGGGAAGGGGGGAGGAGGGGGTTAAACCCCCTAACCCCCCCCCCCCCCTCCCCCGTAGATCTGCCCAGGTTACCATATCATTCCACGACATCTTGGTCTTCCTCTTCTTCTCAATAGGGACTTTTAGATTTGCGTGGACGTGGACGTGTTCTTTTAAGGCACTGGTAGTCACATGTGACGTCCTTTTAAGCACTGGCAGTGCCTTAAAAGGAGGTCACACGTTGCAGTCCACGTTCTCATAGTGCAAATCTAAAAGTCCCTAATATTGATTTACTGGTCGAGGTTCATTATTTGCTGGTCATTTGAAATCACCAGATTTCAGCGGGTTTACGCTTTCACAACGAAAAACTTCTCCATGACCATGTTTCTGCCCTTGCGCGATCGCCTCCATAGCTCCAGCAGACATGGCGCGGCAGCGTGCACACGTACCATTACTAACGGCGCAGTAGGCCTATAACCACTGCTGACGGCGGAACTGCACTGCGAGCTGAATCGGTAATAATAGGCCTACTCATAGAACGAGACATCTTGCACGCTAATCTAAGTTCCATTTCATTGGTTTAAGGTTTGTAAATTGAAACTCAATATTGTGTTAAAGTTATAACAGAAAAGACAATCTTTATTTTATAATTCCACGGGGACGATTTTTAATTTTGCAATCGCCCCCGTGAGCAACCTGACGGGGGCGATTATGTAGCTCACGGGGGCGAATCGCCCACCGCCCCCGTGTATTTTGAGCGCTGTCACCATCATCACCATCATCACCATCGCCACCAGCACCGTCCATCACAGTAACCATCACTAAACACACTTACCAGTCATATTTTTCCCCTCACAATTCTTCGTCCAACCTACTAGTAAGGGAAAAATTTACGTGGTCCGTGTTTTTATTTCTCTTAAAGGTACTATGTCCCATTTGCAGGCCCAAAAAATGAAAATGATAAATTCCAACAGCATTTGAAAGATAATACTAATGTAGAACTTCCCTAGAAAAGGTGGGGCTTGAAAATGTCTTCAAGTGGGAAAATAATGAATATTAGTTGTCAAATCGACTTAGGAGCTATAGAGCCAAAAAGTAATAGTCTCGATTTTCAGACCAATGTAACGAATGGTCATACGTTTTATGCTGCGCAAATATTCAATCAGTTTAATTTTGGCCATCACAAGCAGTGGGTTATTGATGTAGACAAATGCTCATGTACCCTTTCCAGCTCATTTGATGTATGTCATTACCAAAGAAGAAAAAAGCCAGTCAGTCACTCAAAAGTGTCTGACAATGAAGTCTAGCATGTAAACGGGTTTTCTTGCATAATTTGAATATTAGGACACTGCTAATGTTTAAATTTCACAGTTAGGACATACAAACTGTACATGACATATTCATAATTCCTGCAAAGTTCTACAGAATTTGAGGTTGGCTGCAAAAGGGACATAGTACCTTTAATGTCTATTTTAACCTTTAAAATAATTTCCTTTCAACGTTTCTCTCTAGGTGTATGTACACCGGATGAGTTAGCGTGCGCGACGGGCCATGAGTGTTACAATGCAACGTATCAATGCGATGGAATCCAAGATTGTGCTGACCAGTCAGACGAACAAAATTGTACATCGGGTAAGTATAATTACGTTATAATTATTTCATTTTTTGATAGATGGACTGATAGAGGTACGTCCAACTTATCTAAATAAATGTACTAGAATATTGTTTTTCATCGTACCTTTCGTTGTCAAATGTATATATGTATCCATCACTTTGTACATTTGCTTATAATTGTTTTACGCTTTGAGAAAAACTGAATAAAGACTTTATGTGAGAAAAAAGATATCCTGCGTACGCGCATGTGTATCATTATACGTGTATGTACCATTAGACCAATACACTCCCGCTTTCCCATTTTCTAAAATATACCAACCTAAAATTTGCAGAAACATAACGCTGTTAACATGAAGTATTATGAGAGTAGGACATTATTGTTCATGTCTCAACGAATGCTCTTATAAATGTTCATTTTCATAAAAGCTACATGTATCGTTAGTTTTACCCTCCCCCTCCCCCTCTCTCTCTTTCTCCCTCTCTCTCTCCCTCCCTCTCTCTTCTCTCTCTCTCGCTCTATCTCTCTCTCTCTCTCCTCTCTCTCTCTCTCTCTCTCTCTCCCCTCTCTCTCTCTCTCTTCTCTCTCTTCTCATATCTATGATCTGACTTTTTGACCATCGACATTTTTGTCCGGGTTTATTTTGTCAGAGATATAGGTAAAGGTTGCGGGTTTCGATTGAGTTTCAAGCTAGATTTATGGTAAGGGTTAGGATTAGGGTCCAGTATGTTGTTGGCCGAACATTGGGTTTTTGAACTGTCTGTAACTGTCAGATTAAATTATCTTTGCATTTATATCTATCTGCCACTCTCATCCTTCCTTTCTCTTCCTACCTCTCCCCACTTCTCCTTCACCTTTATCCTCCTCATCAATTTTATTTCTGCACAAGTCATACAATAATGTTCTTATTACATTTCTTAACATACTTACAAATCGAATTTCTTGTTTAATCCATTTCTTTTTCTTTCAGAACTGATCGTGATAGACCTGGCTGACGTACCGGCTCCATATTACCTATCTAGTCCCAACTACCCCGAGAACTATCCACTGAATGCCAATCAGTCCTGGCTCTTTATTGCTTCATCTGGAAACAGGTACGTTACCATGGTTACGGAGTCCAGGGCCCCGTCTTATAAAGAGTTGCGATCGATCTGAATCAATCCCAAGTTTGCAGTCTCCTATTTATTATTTACGTAGTATCGATTGATATCAATCGCAAATAAGTTTGTGATTAATATCAGATCTTAATAAAAACGGGGCCCAGTTCTCTTTTTGCACACTATACCAGATCTTAAAAATGTCTCTATTTTCATGTTGATTAGAGTCCGAGAACGGTGTATTACTTTTATTCAGAATATTGGGAAATGTCGGACCCAGAACCTATCATGAAATCGTTTTTAAGACAAGATGAAAAACATTTTCATGAAACCTTGGATTAGGGAAGCACTGCAAATGTCATATCTTGAAAAACGTATATACGTTTACTATTCAAGGGGTGTTATTTTTGCAAAAGCTTTGAATCTTTCTGTTACTTTCATCATATTCATGTTAATTATAATGTTAAAATATCTCAAGATTTGTGCCTACATAGAATTGTTATCTTTTCTCTAGAAGCTGGAAATTTCATCTAAATGCTTCAAAACGGATTTGCTATTTGGGGGAAGGGTGTCAACAATCATATACATTGTAGGCCTAGGGTCATTTTGATGTGTTGAATACATTAATCTGGCACGCTTCTTTTCTAGGCTTCACCTTGCAATTGACTTAATGTATTTTGGAAATCGATTAAGAATCGATCAAAAGCCTTTTTTTCTTCTAAAGTGCTTATTTTCTTGCTAGCTTAATATCTCGATGTTTATGCTACTTTCTCCGCAGCCCGAGGATTGATGTCAGCGATTTGTACACGGAACCCAACTGGGATCTATTAAGCTTCTACTCGGGCGATGGTCCGACGGGGCAGCATCCACTGGTGCTCTCGGGTGCCATGACTCGCTCAGGCATCATCAGCTACCAATCAAGCAGCGCGTATCTCTACGCAACCTTCACGTCTGACAACGCCGTGTCCGTCCGGGGCTTCTATGCCAGTGTAACCCAGGAGCCGGCGAATGGTAGGTCAAAGATGAGAAGATGGAGACTTGCAGAATATTTCGTATTGATGAATCTGTTTATCAGGCGCGGATCCAGGATTTCTTAGGGGAGGGGGCCCAACTTTTTTTTTTTTTTTGCTCCCGAAAATTTGAAAAACGCGCCGGCCGAAAAGTCGCTCAGTGGGGGGGGGGGGGGGGGGGGGGGGGGGGGGGGGGGGGGGGGGGGGAGCACATTTAGTGAGCACATTTGCACCCCCCCCCCTTGAGCGCCAGGGGGGGGGGGGGCCCAACCCCCAAAAATCGTAAAAATCACGTGATTTTACATGATTTTTTTCTCAAGGCCCCCGGGCCCCCCCTGGATCCGCCACTGCTGTTTATGTTGCTATCGCTACGACTACATGGTTATGAGTGATAGTGGGTTGATGTTGTGTTCCAGTGTGCCAAATTTAGATTGATTGCGAAGTTTATCTGGTTATCGATCCAGACGAACGGCTTGTGTGGCAAAATTGATAAAAACAAAGAAGTACATCGTGATAAAAAGGCAGAAGAATACATAAGTATTTAGGAGGAAAAAATGAGATGCATAAGAATTGGGGTGGAAGTGATAATATCATGAGCGTTCATATGGATTGAAACTAATATGCTACAATAAAACTTATTTTCAAGTTTTTCTCAATTATTCAACAAAAAACATGTATTTATCAATAATTTTAATTTGCGTGATGAGTATTGAAACCTGAAAAGAATAGGAATGATAGCCACGGGTGCAGTTTTCCTCCTGAATGTTATGTGAGTTGTGTATGAAATTTCGTTGACATTGTGAGCAATATCTTGAGCTTGAGTAATGACTTAATTCAACCGAATCTTCAACCTCTCTAACTTTTGTTAGACTTTAAACAAAATAAAACTTATAGGTTGATACAATCTATAATATACATGCAGGCGCGTACACAGTGGGGGGGGGGGTGGGGGGTTAAACCCCCCCCTTTGGTAATTTTTGTGTGTGTAAAAAAAAAAAAAAAAAAAAAAAAAAAAAAAATTCCCATGGCCGACCTCAAAAAGACGACCTTACCCCCCCCCCAACGGAGCAAAATGTCAAATTTTCAAATTTCGATACCCCCCCCAAAAAAAAAGTGTCCGCTTCCTCCCCCCCCCCCCCCCCCCCCCCCCCCCCCCCCCCCCCCCTCCCCCCCCCCTCCCCCCCTCCCCCCCTCCCCCCCTCCCCCCCCCCTCCCCCCCCCCCTCCCCCCCCCTCCCCCCCTCCCCCCCCCTCCCCCCTCCCCCCCTCCCCCCCCTCCCCCCCTCCCCCCCCTCCCCCCCCCCTCCCCCCCCTCCCCCCCCACTGAGCGACTTTTCGGTTGGCTGAGTCGTTGCGATTTTTTTTTTGGACTACCCAAAAAAAAACAAAAAAAAAGTGTCCGCTTACCCCCCCCCCCCCCCCCCCCCCCCCCCCCCCCCCCCCACTGAGCGACTTTTCGGCCGGCGCGATTTTCAAATTTTCGGGAGCAAAATATTTTGGGCCAGATTTTAAAACCCCCCCTTGAAAAAATCCTGCGTACGCCCCTGTATACATGTACATGCATGATGATGTATACTTATAACCAAACCTGCCTATAACACTCGCCATATGTGATATTCCGTAACATACGGGTTTTTTTCTGAATGCCCTCTTCCCTGCATTCTCCATTTTGTCTTCATTGTTAGATGTGCAATGTGCCCAGAGTCAATACGACTGCAGTGATGGAATAGTTTGTATGCCGACAGACAAGATCTGCTCATGCCCTCTGCCTTCTCCCAATTGCAATCTAACTACAGGTAAGTCTCATACAAACTTTGATTTCTTTCCACCCAAGTCACCAAATCGACTCAAAAGGACCGTCACCTAAGAAAGCATTTGCCATTCTGGCAGGAATTAATTCCTTGAAATGCTAGAGCGCCGTAATGGCCGCATTGCTAAAGTCCAGGCACGTAGCCAGAGATTTTTTTTTTTTTTTTTTTTTTTTTTTTTTGGGGGGGGGCACATACATGTAATCGATCGAGGTCAAAAAAGGGGCCTAAAAAATTTCAACCGAGCCCCCCCCCCCTTCCCGTGTCTACGTGCCAGCTAAAGTCGGGGTAATAATCGGGGAAGCGCCAAGAGCGTCATGACGTGACGGACATGTGCGCTATATAAGAAGACACCATTATTATTATTATTCGTGGAAGACAATCAACCAGTTTCAGTAAACGAATACAAATCAACCCTTTGCAATCTGATTAACAGAGTATAATGTGATTAATTCTGTTTTATCATAATCTGTTTATCACAGACTGTTTTTCGTGTGACAGTGGTAAATGTATTCCATTCGAAGAAGAATGTGACGGCGAGAATCAATGTGAATTCGGAGAGGACGAGAGAAACTGTATGCAGAGTAAGCTAAGAACATCTTTTTGGTTTCCCAGATGAAAAAACGACATAGCTTTGATGTTGTCGTATTATATATGCAAACTGTCATATTCTTCTACTGAATATGTAAAAGAACGGCTCTCTTTAGACATTGTTGAGAGCGTACTGAAACGTTTGAAAGTGGAGCGGGATACTAAGCAGAAAATGTCGTATTGGTAGATAAATAGAAACATATACAGCTAATGATTTTATAACCACATTTCCTTTTTCTGACATACCACAGTATGGATTTTTTTAATTTGTGTTCTGTTCAAGAAAGATTCAATGAAATCTTCATGGTAAGAAAAGTTCAATAATACAGCTTTACTTTTCAACCTGACATTGTATCATAGAGGTTATTAAAGAAGGTGGGCCTAGTGGCCTAGGGGATGTCATTCATGAGGCCACCCGATCATATTATTTGATCAGGAGCCCTTTTAAGGATTTATTTTCAACAAGCGTTTTGTGCTTTTTATGATCCCACAACTATAATTTACAATGATTATATTATGTTGTCAATGATATTTATATACACGTCTTCGTAGTGGAAAATAAATTATTTGATTTGATTTGATTATAAATAATGTTCGTATCCTCCATATTATATTAGGATGCGATAGCTTCTTGTGCAGTGATGGGATCTGTGTGGCGAACTCGACTGTGTGTGATAACGTTAATGACTGCACCGGAGGGGAAGACGAATCGGGCTGCTCTTATCGTAAGTAGCATTATTATGCTTAGAGAAAAACCAGTTGCGTAGCGTAGTTCCAGCCAGGTGAAAATGGAATCATGGGGGAGGGGGGGGGGGGGGGGGGGGGGGGGGGGGGAGGACACCATTTTCACGAGGTTAGTTGATGACGTGAGATAAAATGCGATAAACAAGGTTACCGATTAGTGGGGTAGCTGTGGGAGGGGTTCTTTCATTTTCAAGTTCCCTTCCCGTCTTTCTGGCTTTCCTGCTCCCTCACATGCACTTGTTAGATTTCCCATTTTCCCATGAGGAGGCTGTTCCCCCTATATATGCCCCGTGTAGCTACAACACTGAGAAGGCAAATTTCATAGAATGCGTTAGCAAGCCCCCTTCCAGTCTATGCATTGCAACTATAATCAACTTTTTAAGCGAAAATAGTGTCCTCAACTCGAGATATAAACCAAAGGATTGACTAAATTATTTCACAAAAGTTTCAATCTTCTGCCCTTAATATATTCTAAGTGATAATACAACAATCATAAATCACGGGTGGGGGAGGAGGTGGGGGGAGCACAGTGTAGGTTCCATAAATATATTTGTTGATAAGGTCAAATCAAGTCCACATCGGGAAATATAAGTTATTTTTAAGACTACAGTTAATGTTACCAATAGCTTTATAAGTCTAATACGTTTACATCTTCTTTAGATCAAAATACGTTCTCATGCGCCACACCATCCGTATGCCTCTCTCTCTCTCTCTCTCTCTTTCTCTCACCTCCTTCTCATCTCTTTTTTCTATCTATCTCTCTCTCTCTCTCTCCCTTTCTCTCTAAAAGTCTCCTTCTTCTTTCTCTCTCTGTCTCTCACCTCCTCTCTTTTCTCTATCTATCTCTCTCTCCCTTCCTCTCTAAAACTCCCCCTCTCTCTCTCTCTTTCTCTCTCCCTCTCTCCCTTTCTCTCTAAAACTCCCTTTCTCTCTATATATATCTACATTCCTTTCTCTCTCTCTCTCTATTTACATTCCTTTCTCTCTCTCTCTCTCTCTCTCTCTCTCTCTCTCTATCTACCTCCCTTCTCTCTGTGTCTATCTACATTCTTTTCTCTCTTCTCTCCTTTTCTCTCTCTCTCTCTCTCCCTTTCTCTCTTTTACTCATTTTCTCTTTTAAATTCCCTCCCCCTCTCCCTCTCTCTCCCCCTCTCTCTCTCTCTCTCTCTCTCTCTTTCTCTTTTCTCTCTTTTTCCCTCTCTCTCTCTCTCTCTTTCTCTCTACTCTATCAAATAGTGCTACGAAATCAGAGCAAATTTCTTTCTATCAGAACAACAAGTTATTACGTAAATGCTGATTAACAAACCAGGACTGAAAGTTTGTTATTAATCAAGTTAATCAAAGGTCACGAGTAATATTAAATGAAATGCCAATCTTCGGGAGATGTGTTCGAAAATCACTAAAGCACCTTGATTACTGTTTTTATTAATACCATCAAGAGTCGACACAAGACCTGATATGAAAGGGAACAACTGATTACCTCTCATTGTATTTTGACCTTATAACAAATTCATTATCTTGTGCCTTTTTCTCTTTATAGCCGTTGGTGAAGAAACTATAGACATAATTTACGGGGACGTTCCCTATTCGTTGACGTCATACGGATATCCTGCCGAATATCCGAATAATGTACTTTACAGCTGGAAATTCATTGCTGGAACTGGTTACAAGGTACGTTTTATATTTTTAAAAATGTATTTTCCTCCCTTTTTTCAAACACAATAACATTAATCAAGACAGTATATAAAACCTAAGGTATCTGTAAGGCTGATTTATTCGAGAAGAAATATTTATAATTTTGTAATAAATATTTGGTAATTGAGCAAAGTGAGCATGGCCAATAAAATGATTGGATATAGGTAATGCATACAAAAATATGAAAAATGAGAATAGGGGCAATATTCATTTCAAATGATTATACAAGTCATGTACCACGATCTTAAAAATATGTTCAGTGTAACTATGAGATGACACCCCTCTCTATCTCTCTCTCTGTCTCTCTCTATCTCCCACTCTCTCTGTCTCTCTCTCTCTCTCTCTATCTCTCTAGGTCTCTCCCTATTTCTTTTCATACATGCATTTTAGTGAGCTGAGCAGTTAGATACCTTTAATGTTTTTTTTTTTTATCAAAGTTACTTCAAATTTATTTTTTTATTTTTACTGCAAGATAGTTACGGACATAGGAGATTTATTGCATAAGTATTACTCCAGCATTAGCCTTATACCTGAATCCTCGAGTAATCCTTCCTTTTCGATGCATGACTATATCTTTGTTTTTGTTGTTAATTGTTTATTTTTGTTTACTGTCAACTCAAAAATTCATTGATTTTGTATGAGTGTATTATGTTAAGTATATGTGTACCACAATACCATGTAACACGATGAATTTCCATTGTTAAATGGACAATAAAGAAGAACCTTATGAACCTTATGAACCTTAATCAACGTCCTATGGTAAGACGCCTTTAAGGCTCATGGTAAACGGTTCTCCTCAATTCAATCAGTTTTAACCCTTGACCGCGGCTGACCGAAAGCATGTCGAAAAGGGTACCATCACAAATCATATTTCTGGTGAAACAGAAACGCATGAAAATAAAGTTAATTGGATTTTGTTTCTAAATCTATCCCTTAGATTCGCCTTCAATTTTCATTATTCTCAACGCACGATGCCAATGATTACGTCATAATCGGAGATGGTGACGTCATTGGTAGTGATCCATTTCTGCGGCTCTACGGCGGCAGGTTTGTCCCGGAAGAGATTCTATCACAAGGCGGTGACATTTGGATCACCATGGTAACAGACAGAAAATTTAGGTCCATCGGATTCATGGCCAATATCACATCTGTGCTCCAAAATGGTTAGTTTGCTTTCCGCCAACAAAAATGTAACAGTAAACGTGTAAGTAAGTCTAAGTGCAACATTACATATCCAGGCACTTCGAGACATTTAGGAGACAAGAAAACAGCAAATCTATATTGAAAGTGGTGGATGTAATGAAAACAATTAAGATTCAGTATAACTTTTGGTTACATTATTAATGTCTCCAATCCCTCAAAATAGGTTAAAATTTTGCAATTTCGATAGTTGATGTTTTACGGTCGAGCTATCGATGATAATAATTTATCCGAGTCCTATATATCTGAAACTACCTTCCTATATCTTAAAATGTACAGGTTTTCTAATGATTTGACAATCACAATGACTGGTCTTATTATATCTTGAAGACTAAAATACAAATATCATGATGGTCATCGTGTGTGCAATTTGGTTTTAATCAGTTATTAGTTAGATCTAGATATGATTATTTACGTCGGGAATGACGTTTAATAGGGACTTTTAGATCGTGTGTGCAATTTGGTTTTAATCAGTTATTAGTTAGATCTAGATCGGGAATGACGTTTAATAGGGACTTTTAGATTTGCGTGGACTGATCATACGTATGACGTCCATTCAAGGCAGTGCATTAAAAGGACGTCGATCGTAGCAATCCCCATTGTCTTCATGCGAATCTAAAAATTCCTAATGTCACCTAACAAAAGACGGGACTCAGTTTCGAACCGAGGTCCGTCAGAGTCTGGTTCTTTTTATAAGGGGAGACAGCGAGCTAACCGTACCACCAGACCAACTCACATCCTCTTACGTGTGTTTTATATTTTTTGTCGTTCTGTCAGAGGTCCTCGGAGCATGCGCACCTTCCGATATGCTATGTGGAAATCACTTGTGCATCAAGGCAGAAAGGCTTTGCGACGTCACTCCGCATTGTGTTTTACCCACTTTTGAACCCGGCTGCCCGGCCCGGATAGGTAAGGAATACTAGTTGGGAAATATCATTTTATTACTCTATGATTTCTTTTCGACCTTCTTACAGCAGCCACATAATATTGTCACATAACAGTATTCAAGATCGTTTAGATTAGAAGAAACAAAATTCTCGAAGCGAATTATGGAACAATGAGAAGAGCTTCTAAGATTCATTTGTATATCCCTTGTCAGATATCTTTCTTAAGGAAATTAATCCAAAGCGCTTTGAACCGACAGTTAGTTTGTGCATGGACCTATTACGAATGGACATTCATCGTTTTCTTAAAGAATTCATTGTGATTGTCTCCGTCAATGTCGTCTCAATAACATTCCGTACATGTTTCTTCCCTTTGATCTCATGATGGTCACCGCCAATAAGCCGGGACAGAATCAAGATAGTGATTTTAAACAGGTTAATATACATGCGCAGAAGATAATAAACCGCTTAAATCATGGGAAATCGATGTGCAGTTCTGGTAAATAATTGGAAATTGTTGTTCCGTGTACTGTGTTCTAATTTTGAAAAACATGTTGATATTACCAGATAGGTTTTGTTTGGATTGTTTGTGATTTAAAATCCTGTTTTCCCCAATTTCCGCATAATATTCCAGAGTTACAACGCACAGGGCTTATAAACATCATGGCCTTCTAATTGTTTTATAAGGTCATGGGGGTGTGCGAAAGTGTGCGAATCAGTAATAATACATTTCATATCACCAAAATCGTCTGCTTTTCGACTTTGCTGCTCTCTATTGGAGATGTTTTTATTTAAGACACACTCTTACAGAGCACTCCATCCAAACAAAACCCAAGCGAGGGAAACTGCTCCTTTGTCAATGACCGAAAATGCTTACGCAGTCGTTATTGTTAAAACAGCTGAATGTTCTCATTAAGATGCACATAATCAGAAGGCGGCGACTATCTTTGGATCAAAGAAAGAATCACGTTGAATGTCCATCCGTAATAGGTCCATGGTTTGTGAGAGCGCTATATTGAGTGTAATTATTGATCATTTACTTTTTTCCGTTTCACCAATAGATCTTAGCGGTACCAGCCAACAATATCAATCCGTGACGTCACCTTTCCTGACGCTTTACAGCGCCAACTTCCCCGCCCTGTACGACAACGACATCAACGCCACCGTCTACCTGACGGCGCCGGGCGAGCAACGCATCCTTGCCGCAACGCGTCAATTCGACATCGAGGCGGATTACGACTTCCTTACGTTCTACGAGGGACACGGCACCGGTTCCAATAACCAGATCGCTAGGATCAGCGGACTGTTGCCGAATCAGGTCATCATGACGACCGGGAACCAGATGACGGTCGTGTTCCAGAGCGACTTTTCTGCTAGCTATTATGGGTTTAGGATCGAAATTGAAGGACAGGCTTCTAACGGTATGTGGAAAAGAAGTCAAGCCTGTTGCACAATGATGCGTTATTTTAAGTGCGTTATTTTGATTGCGCTGTTACTTGCGTTAATTGAGCCTGTAAAGGTCTTTCGTCACTTATTGAAAGCATTGTTTGCTAGTTTACACTCTCACATGACCCGTGAAAGGCCACTCCAGTCGCGGACGCAGTCATACGTCAATCAATTGACACTTCACGTACGTTGCATCCAAAGCGTCATTTTGCTGACGTAGGACTGAATCAGCGACTGGTGCAGCCCTTTGACGTGTCTTGTGCAGGTAGGCTGTACAAAAAAGTGAATGCAAATCAACATAGTACAAACATTGCGTTGAATTACTAGCGCATGCACTTATTGCCGTGTTAAGCTTGATCAGCGGTGGTGATAACTTAATCGAAATGCTTAGTGTGTAAACGGCCGTTAGAACTTTTAATTGGATCAGCAAATGTTTCTTCAAGCCTTCAAATAGATTTCAGCTGATGGGAAAATCCTGGGATTCGACTAATAGTTGACAACAACAAAATGAACATTTAACCAGTGAGCTTATTCGTCGTAAATATGAGGGGGTGAGGGCGACCCCAAAGGAATGTGCTCATCAATTTGATTTAACAAGGTTCACATTTTTCCTGACGAGTAAAAGAAATGTCGCATGTTCTTTAGAAAACTTCTTTATATTTGCACTCTCCCTTGTATATAATTATATTCGTCTACTTCTCAACCTGATTATGTACTCTCTCTCTCTCTCTCTTTGTGTCTGTCTCTTTTTCTCTCTGTCTAAATCTCTCTCTCTCTGTCTAACTTTCTCTATTACAGGTTCATGTAACATTGACGAGTTAAAATGTATGAATGGTCAGTGCCGGTCCAATAGTCTTGTTTGCAACGGAGAGATAGACTGCATTGACTTTTCAGATGAAGACAAATGTCGTAAGTCAATTTTCCATCTCATTTATTGTTTTGCTTTTGTTAAAAAAATAATTGAATAAAAATGTCATGCTCATAAGGGGTTGTTCAGTGTGAATTAAGTTCATACAAGAAACAAACTCCATAGCTTAGTCACTGGAAACTATTCTAGCTGGAAATGCAAACGAAATGATTCATGTGTTCCATTTAAACTATGCTAAAGCAACAACATAAAAACACAGTATATATATTGTTTTAGTATATCTATACATAACAACGTGCACCAAAGATCAAAACAAATAATTTTCATAAACTATCATTGACCTGATGATTGTCTTGACGTTGAAGTGAGTTAACAGTATACAAGTAAAATAGCCTACCTCATTTTCATTTTAATAAAAATGTTTCTATTTCCCCATAGCTACATGTCAGCCAGTCCCATCCGTGTGCTCCAGCCGTCTCGCGTGGACCACGACCGTGTTCCCCAACGCCCGCTACCACACGGAGTCGGATGCCCTTCAGGGGTATGCCGACCTGGAGTTCATTGCTTTGCCTTCCTGCGGCGAATCCGCTCTGGTGCTCATCTGCGCCGCGCTCTTTCCAGAATGCCCGCACTACGGTACGACGATCAACCTGTGCCCTTCGGTCTGCGAAGCGGTGATCGACGACTGTCCCATGTTGTCGGAGCTGTCCAATGCCTGCTCGGGAAGCACGACGGTCTACGGCTACGCCAATCTACTCTGCGAGGCCCGAAATGGGGGTAATTGCTAGGATATCTGTATGTTTGTGTGTGTGATCGGGGGCGGGGTAACCCCCTTTTCTATTACATTAGTAGGACACACAAAAATTGATTATGAAATTTGACGCTATCACTTCTGTTATTACTAATACAGTCATAATTATAGACTATGTGTGCACCTTTTTCTAATTTTTTTTCGGTATGGGAGGGGGGAGGGGTGCATGATCTAACCTCTGGTGCATACATGTTTTCTTGTATTAATATTCTTCATTCATTTGGGGATTGCAGAACGTACAAACGCGATGCTGTATATATTGATTCAAAAGTGGAAATATCTATTTGGTTATGCGTGATCACATTCCTAGTATTTATCAACTTTCGAATTCAATTTCCAGAAGACATAAGGGTATTTTATTCATAAAGGCAAATGAAAGTGTATGCATTCATAAATAGTGAAGACATTAATGATTATAAGACAGGGTTATTTATTCGGTGAAGCTTTAGTTTTCTTCAATGTTCTTTAGGATTTTAAAATTCTTTTTAAAAAGACGTGAAAGCAAAGATTTTCACGAAATGAATTCAAGGGCAATGTTAATATCCTCTTGTCTTATGAACAAGACCATGTTCGAATAATGATATATATTATTGTAATGTTCGCATGTTTCAAATGATGATAGACAAAGCTATAAATCACACAAGGTTGATTTCTTGAAAGGCTTTACGATCGAAAAAGATAAAGTGATACATAATAATATTTCCCCTCCGGTTGAGGACAACAGATATCTACAAAATGCACACGTATCACTGTCTAATTCTTACTCTCCTCACTCCCAGATCCCCTTGACACGATGGTGTGTGGCACCCGACCGGGCTATTCGGAGGTACAACCCCGCATCATTGGCGGCACTTATGCCGAGATGGGAGAGTTCCCTTGGATAGGGTCGTTAAGGACACTAAAGGGCGATCTACAATGTGGGGCCACACTCGTCAATGAGTACTGGGCCGTCACGGCTGCTCACTGCACGTAAGATTTGATATAATGTTCCTAGCATATACATATATATATATATATATAAGATGAACACGGAGAAACACCACTGATCATTATTATTGTTTAAACGACATTAAGCCTACCACGTCCATGTTAATAAGCTCATGGGGGGACCGGCCCGTGCCTCTCTCTCTCTCTCTCTTTGAAACCTTAGTGGTATACCTTTTGTTTGATATATTTTGTATAGTCCACAGTTACAAAGAAATCCTGATTGTCTCGTTTTTGTCAACAAATTTCAAGAATATTGTGCCCCACTTTTACAAAAATCCTGGACTTGTGCCTGCATGATCTTTCGATCTAACGTATTTTTTTTTAAGTGAAAGAAGTTATCAAATCATTCTTAAATAGGCAAAAAGCACCATTTTCATATCTCTTCCTTTCACAGTGGTGTCTACGATGAAATCGTTTTCGGCGACATAAAAATCGACACAGAAAGTAATTACAGTGTTACACCGAACATTGCCCAAATCATCGACCACCCCAACTACTTTTCGACGAGGGGCGGCGACGACATCACTCTCATTCGATTTTCAGAACCAGTCGAGATCAATGACTACGTCCGACCGATCTGTCTACCAAGCAACGTTAGTGAGACTCAGATCTATAGACGATGTTACGCTGCTGGCTGGGGAATCATTGTGTTTGATGGTAAATATCAAAGTTTAAGCAGCCGTACGTTACAAACTCGGGCGACAATAAAGCTCATTAGTTTATTTCTTACTGTTTGCGTTCACATTTTTTATAATTAAACTGGCTTATTTATGATAATCATTTTGTCCTGAAAACATGCGTAATTGACATTACTAATGGTTTGAAAAGAGAAGAAATTTAAGTCATATTTATTGTCATTTGAAAAACAAATAGCATTCATAAACGATTAAAAATCAATTATGCTATCACATCTTAATATAATCATCTGCTTGTTTTCCTTTTTTCTTTCCATAGGAGAAGATGCTTCCAATGATCTTCTCAAGGTCTTGCTTAAATCGGTTGAGAATGATGCATGCGGGGAAATTTATGATGACATCATACCCTCTAAGATATGCGCTGGTTATTCAACAGGCGGCTATGACAGTTGTCAGGTAATTTGTCTTCATTTGGGAAATTCGCATTATTTGTTTGTTAGACTCTCTTTTTCTACCTTTTAAACCTTTTAGTTCACCTATTTACCCAGTAACACGTGCATTTTTAAATATTATATTTTGTATCTTCAGCGTCCATCACATTAAGTTTTTTTTCCTCCTCCTTAAAATGCTTCACTTATTATGTTTTATCTAAATAAGTAACAAAATATCAATTATTATCAAAAAATCTATTTAAATTTGTTTAAAGGGAAAGTTGAGTTCTTGTTTAAAGGTAAAGACCAGTTATGAAAGAAACGTTGAGGCATGGATCAGAAAAAGTTGATCATTTAGCGTATAAGTATTGGTGTGTACTGCAAGGGTCTGAAATCATCAAAAATGATAAGAAATTTGGCCCAGTCTTGGTAAAGGTACATAAAGTGCTGTATATACACAGAAAGATATAGACACGTGCGATATCTATCTGGTCCGGATAGATATAATAATTTACCAAATATATCAATTAGTAGGTAGTTTCCCGGCAAAATTTGTATCATCACGTATTAGTCAAAACATATTCTTTCACATGACTGGTAATAAGAGCTTCCGTTTCATTTTTGAGAGGGAGGCGTTTCTAAAAACCGGTTTTTACCTTTAAGACCGCAAATGCCTTCAAAGTGCATGGTTACTGCTCTTATGTATGACATTTCTAGTGCCCTTTAAGACCTAAAAATGCTTTTAAGGTAATTTTAAACCCCAAAATGTGTGAAATTTCGATTAAACCGGATCATTCCAAATCAGCTCCACTTCCCAAAATTCGGTGACCGTTAATTTATCAATTCATTGAAATTAATAATAACAATATAGGGGCCGGCTGGTTGTGATTATTAATAGTGTTACGAATTTAGATATATGCCTGTATCATGTGCATAGTCCATTATTATTTCGCTACAATATTATTGCTTGCTGTGCAAGTCAAACTTGTCCTTCGGTAGATTTACGACGTTGTTTTTCGTCCTCGAGTAATTCTTGCAGTTCGATTGCGTAAGCCCAGGGCCACGCTCGTCTAGAGAATCTGTCCTCGTCTTACGTAACGGCAAGGACAGATACTCAGTCGCGTGCGGCCTCCGACTGACCCCGAGCGGAGGCCAGACTTTGTCCTCAGTTTGAGGACAGACTCTGCCCTTTAGCTCGAGGTCGGGTTGTGTCCTTGCTGCTACAAAACAGCTCCCTATATAAAGCCAGGGATTCTAAAATCGAGAGTTCGGACTGACTTCTTGAGACTTCTCCTCGTACTCCTTTCTGCCGTTTTTCGTAATTCACTGAACCTGACTGTATACCAAGTTGTCATTATTTGAAGTAATAAACATCGAATGGAACTGAAACTCACGAATACTCCATTTCTTCTGTTGAATTTATATTGCATACACGCATGAGCTCGAGTGAGAGAGATATTGAGCGAGAACTGAACGAGAGCAGTCTGAATTAAACACTTGTAATCAAATTTCGTTACACTGGTGGCAGCGGTGGGATTTTGGACTTCAACACGCTAATCGAAATGGCAAGGAGGCGTAGAAAAACGGATTTAGAACAGGAGATCAGGGAGCTCCAATTGGAGCTTGATGAAGCACGACTTCAAATTCAACACTCTAGCGAGACAGATGCACAACCTTTGGAAGAGGAGGTTCAAATTCGCAGCCCCGCTCAACCAAGGGCTGCTATTCAGCTACCCCATCAGGAACATTTTGATGGAACACGCCCGTGGGAAAGCTTCATCTTTTCGTTCCAGAACATTGCAGAAGCGTGTGGATGGAACAAAAACGAAAAACGATTTCGAATACTGGCTTGCTTGCGAGGTAATGCAGCAGACTTCGCTTTCCAACAACTCTCCTCTGACGTCACAGGGGACTTCGATAACCTGGTAGCGGCGCTAAATGAGCGATTCGAAAATAGGAAAACACCGGCCTCATTCGTCTCCCAGTTGGAGGCAAGGCGTCTTGGACCGAAGGAGACTATTGCCGATTATGCCGCCGACGTAAGAAGACTGACAACTTTCGGTTATCCGAGTGCCGACGTCGACACAATAGAAACCATTAGCACAAGACATTTTCTACGAGGAATCGGAGACCAAAACATGACATTAACAGTGGGAATGCACGAACCTAAATCCCTGCAAGAGGCCCGTGAGATAGCCGAGCGGTATTTCAATCTGCGAGAGGAGAGTAGCCCCAATGCCTACCGGCCGATTAGGGCCCTGTCATCCTCGCAATCGGTTAGCGTTACCGAAGGCCGGCTTGCTGATTTTGAACGTCGCGTTATGTCCATTGACGAAAGACTGAACACACTCTCATCCCTCTTAAAGGATCAGGCGGAAAGAAATTCGAG
The DNA here is from genome assembly GCF_000002235.5 of Strongylocentrotus purpuratus. Lineage (NCBI taxonomy): Eukaryota > Metazoa > Echinodermata > Echinoidea > Camarodonta > Strongylocentrotidae > Strongylocentrotus > Strongylocentrotus purpuratus. Next base: position 27,791,370 of record NW_022145599.1, on the reverse strand, counting down.
AGATGCCAATACAACGGGAGATAGACGGCAAGGTAGGCGAGGGAATGATGACAGAGGACGTCAACCTCGAGGTGGTAGACCCATGCACAACAGATGTTACGAGTGTGATAGGGAGGGGCATTTAGCTAGAAACTGCCCTAATCCTCGTTAAAACAACCGCTGCTATCAACAACAACAACCATTCGTCCCACAAGCCTGGGCACCTCCACAGTTTGTGCCGCCCCAGCCCCAGCCAAAGACACAGCAGCAAATGTGGGTACCACAGGCACCACCACCACCACAGCATCAACAACATGTACAACATCCCCAGCCTATGCATCAACGACAGGCCAACCCCTTACCATCCGTAAATAATGTCGAGGCGGGAAACTAGCTGGGGCCGATCCAATCGACCAGGTTTCGGCCCTTAAAACTACAGTGAGTAATGCATCGAGAATAATTAAACTCGTCAAAAGTACAGGGCTTTCGGCTTTTATTGGAGCAAATGTTCATGGTGCAAACGCTAAATTTTTGGTCGACTCGGGCGCAGCAGTGACTGTTATTTCCTCTAAAGTTTACGAAGGTATAGACATAGATTTGCGTAAACATCTTAACGAGCCGACAGAGGACATTCAACTTCAAGCAGCGAATGATGAAATACTACATATCTATGGGACTATTGATCTCGACATCACACTTGAGGACATGACATTCAAGTGGAATGTCTTCGTGGCTGATATAAGTGACGAGGGCCTTCTCGGATTTGACTTCATGCACCACTTTAACTTTATTCTTGAACCTAGACGTGGGCTTCGTTTGAATGATCGCTTGTTTCAATGCGAAATTATTTCTGACTTGAGCTGTAATGTGATAGCCAAGCGTGACGTCATTATCCCTGCTAACTCTGAATTCATCATCGCCGGCAGTGCTAATGTCACTAAACTAAAAGGCGATCTTCCATACGGATTGATTGAACCCATGAATAGCGGAGAAACATTACAACCAATCCATGTAGCCAGCTGCGTGATCGATATCAATAGGAATGATATCGATTTGCCTGTACGCGTAGCCAACACACTTGGGGTGGATATTCATGTGCATGCCGGAACCAAGCTCGCAAACCTACAGCTTATAGACAAAGTGTACCATGAAGGTAGTGACGGAGCTAAGCCTCTTCCTCGAAATATTAATGTTGTAAAAGGTAGCTCTGCATCAGGGAAACCTAGGTTTGAGGATTGGTCTGAAGACTTAAAGTCGTTGTATAATCGGAGCTGCGGAGAGTTGTCATCGACACAGGAGAGGGACAAATTAGCTGAGCTACTCGATAAGCATAAATCGACATTTGCAGTTTCTCCAAATGACTTAGGACGAACATCATTGGTTAAGCATGCAATCGACACAGGTAATGCCTCACCCATTAAGCAGAGGCCAAGACGCCCGCCTCGAGCTTTTGTGGAAGAAGAGGAGGAGATAATTCAGACACAGTTGCGATCAGGGGTTATCCGCGAATCCACGAGCGCCTGGTCGAGCCCGCTGGTGTATGTAAGGAAACGAGATGGATCAACAAGGCCATGCGTAGATTATCGCAAATTAAATGAAGTGACGACGAAAGATGCTTATCCACTTCCTCGTATAGAGGACTGTCTTGATTGCATAGGAGGTGCTAAAATCTTTAGCACTTTAGATTTACAATCCGGATACTGGCAAATAGAACTAAAGGAGGAGGACCAGCAGAAGACGGCATTTAGCACTAGAAGCGGACATTACGAGTACATCACGATGCCGTTTGGATTATGCAATGCCCCGAGCACGTTCGAGCGGGGTATGGAGCTTCTCATGAAAGGTTTGCAATGGAAAACCTTAATCCTTTATCTCGACGATATCATCGTTCTCGGTTCCACCTTTGAAGAGCATCTCGAGAGGCTCAATGAGGTACTCTCTCGTCTTGGCCAAGCAGGGCTAAAACTAAAACCAAGCAAATGCAACCTAGTGAAGTCGGAAGTATGCTATCTGGGGCATGTAGTGAGCGCAAAAGGCATCAAGCCCGACCCCGACAAGATAGATAGGATTCACCAATGGCCTACACCCAAGACGGTAACCGATGTTAGATCTTTTATCGGTCTTTGCTCTTACTACAGGAGATTTATCCGTGGATTCTCATCTATCGCTTCACCCTTGACTCGCCTCATGGAAAAATCTCGCACATTTGAGTGGGACAGTGAATGTCAATCTGCCTTCGATGAGCTGAAACTAGCGATCACGAGTGATAATTGCATGGCATATCCAAATGATGAGGGTATGTTCATATTAGATACTGATGCGTCAGCTACAGGCGTCGGTGCTGTTTTGTCCCAACTACAGTGGGATGAGTCAGCCCAGTGCGAATTGGAGAGACCAGTCGCATTCGCTAGTCGATCTCTTACTAAGACACAACGTCGTTACTGCACTACACGTCGAGAACTATTAGCAGTTGTCTCATTCGTTTGCCACTTCCGTCATTTTCTGTTTGGCAGAAAATTCTTGATCCGGACTGATCACTCATCTCTTAGATGGATAATGTCATTTCGCGAACCAACTGATCAAATGGCTAGATGGATTGAGAGATTATCTCAATTCGACTTCGTGATCGAACATCGGGAAGGGAGAAAGCACGGCAATGCTGACGCGTTATCTAGAATCGCATGTGATCCCGATACATGTGACTGCTATGACAAATCATCGATCCTCGAAAAACTACCATGTGGAGGATGTAAGACCTGTGAGAGGCGACATCGTGAATGGTCTGACTTCTTCGAAGAAGACGACATCATCCCGCTTTCCGCGAGAAGTATCCGGCCAACACAGAAACCGGCCTCACACATCCAAGCTGACGCAAGCTGTCAGACTACGCCAATAAGTTCTCATCAAGGAAAGGGACCTGAAGTAAAGAAGGGACTATACGTCATGATTGTGTTCGTCATCGCTTTCTTTATGAGTTTGATCAGCAGTATAACAAGGTGTAGAACGCTATGGGGAATTATGACAGTGTGTATCCTCGGTATTTTGGCAGTATTTTGGCAGAATGTTGTGCATGGAGGATATTATGTTATGAATGGAGCAGTATTGTCGTTTGGAGGAGGATTATGGTCAATCCCAAGTAGATTAGCTAGAGTGAATCGTGCTTCGACGTCGCAGAAGAAGGTGCCGCCTGATAAGCGAGGTAATGATGTTAACAACGATGGCCAGTCAGACTTTGTAAGTGGGGGGAGGCCCGAGCTCCAGGGAGTCATCATTGGAAATCTTACCCGCGAAGAATTGATAACTATGCAAAAGAACGACCCCAATGTCGCGATCGTGCTCGATTGGCTCACCAAGTCACCTGACAGACCAGCACGCAATCTTGTGCAGGATAAGAGTCCTACTGTTCGAAACCTATGGTTGTCCTGGCAACAGCTGCAAATTGTTGATGGGTTGTTGTACAAACGCCATGACACTAATTCAAAACTCACAACAAGATTACAACTGGTTGTTCCGGAGAAGTTACAAAACCGTGTGATTGAAGCTAATCATGCCTCAATTTTCGCTGGACATTTGGGAGCTAAAAAGACATTAAGTAGAATATCACGCAGTTTTTTTTGGCTCAATATGAACGAAGCAGTCCGCCTATTCATAGCAAATTGCGTAATATGTGGTGCTAGGAAACGACCAACATCGAAGCCAAGGGCACCACTGGGAGAATATAATGTCGGGCACCCCATGGATCGAATTGCAATTGACATTATGGGCCCCCTTCCAGTTAGTGACAATGGAAATAGATACGTCATGGTTGTAGGTGACACTTTCACTAAATGGATTGAGGCATACGCCATCCCAGACCAGACCGCCGAGACAGTAGCCGAGAAACTTGTTAATGAATTCATATCTCGATTTGGAACGCCCTTAGAGCTTCATTCTGACCAAGGCAGGACATTCGAATCTAACCTATTTCAGGACGTCTGCAAATTACTCGGAATTACCAAGACAAGAACAACTCCATACCACCCCTCCTCAAATGGAATGATTGAAAGATTCAACCTGACTCTTGCTAACATGATCTCATCTTTCGTGGATAAAAACCAAAAAGACTGGGACAAGAATTTACCACTTTTGACGGCGGGGTACAGAAGTTCTACACACGAAACTATAGGATTTTCTCCTAATTTCCTCATGCTAGGTCGTGAAGTACGGACACCGTTAGAGTTTTCACTCGACATCGACCCGATTGACGAGGAACCGAGTGATATCGGAGGATATGCTAACCGGATGGCCAAAACAATGAAACAATCATGGAAGCTAGCTCGTGACAACATTGGGAGAAGTACGTCTAGGCAAAAGCGCAATTATGATTTGCGTACATCAGTCAACAACTATGAAGTCGGCGACCTAGTCTACCGTCTAGACTCCACTAGGCACAAGGGCCTATCTCCTAAACTTAAAAGTGCACGATGGATAGGCCCCTGTGTAATCACGAGAAAGCTAAGTGAATTAATATTTGAAATTCGCAGTAGCCCGAGAGGAAAAACGACGTTTCTTCATCACGATAGACTCAAACCCTTCCTTTCAGCCAACGTGCCATCATGGGCCCGAGAACTATCCCAACATGCACGAAATGTTTTTACTACTAGGAATCAACGACAGGCTGGAACACAGACTAATCCCAAGGACGGCATCGAACTGAGGAGGAGCGGCCGAAGGCCAAGACCGCCCGTCCGGCTTAGTTTATAAACAACGGATCTGGCCATCATCGGTTTTGGCATATCTCGTCATTCCATGCCAATAACTTCAACAAGACGAGACGCCTGCTGTTCACTCCTATATTTCTACAATGGCTTACCACCCTTCATATTTGACAATGGGGATGAATAACTGTGATGGGAATATGGACAGCGGGTTTGCATCTCCATCGACACCCATTGTCGATGAGAGGGCCTACTCTCCGGTATCGGCGGCGGGTGATGAGGCCATCCGCAAGTTGCCGAATGATGAATTCAAGACATGCTACCCAGGGGTTCATCTTCACCCACACGCCCCTACCAAGAGACACCACGCCAGGGACGGCAGGGAGGAAGCGCCAGAAGGAGGAGCCCCGAACTAGCAGTGATGTCGACAGGGTCCTGGTCGCCATGGCAGCCATGGAGAGGAGAATCTCCACCGAGGTGAGCTCGCTTCGGGAGGAGGTGAAATCACTGCAACATTCGGTGGAGCAGCTTTGCCACCAAACCGAACTGAACAGCGGCGAGGCCCGTACTTTTACGGAGCATGTCCAACTGGACATCGTGAAAGGTGTGAACCATTTGTCGGGACTCATCCAATTAAGGCAGGAGAAGATTCACAAAGCATCGTTTATCTTGCAGGATTTGTTGACAGCTCCTCGGCCCTCTCCATAATTAGTCTCTTAACTGTGCCATTTATTTGGATATTACTGTTCCGGATTATTTTCATCAAATGTTTCACTCTCTGTCCCTTTTCTTCTTCTTCTGTTGTTCGATGGAGATTAATCATTCAACCTATTAAGGCGTCCAGCATGACATGGTCATTTATTTTGAAATTGGTGTGTTGAGCCAATTGTATAATGTGTTTAACATGTACCTGCTCTTCGTTCACGAAAAAGGAAGCGTTCGTACTTCAGGATTTATCATAGATACGAGGAAATATACTGCATGACCAGTCGACGATTTCAAAGGGAAACCGAGTGTCTTTTTATTTATTTTTGACGGTTGCTGCATTGGGTGCCAGCCTCAGAAGGGGAGCACAGCAATGGCAACAAGAGGACGCAGTGCATGGCCATTTATTTAGTAGCAATAGTTTCGTATGTGTAGGGCCAATTTATTTTTGTTCATTTTATTTGTCGAGAGCATCGGTGTGGAAAACGGAGGCAGAGAGTCATCATTTGGATAGCGTTAGAGATCTCGGCATCGTATTAGTTTTGTTGGCGAATTTTTTGTGTATGCGTCGGAGAGAATGAGAAATCATTATATCAGTTTGGAAACCACGGGCCCGGCCCCCCCACTCAGTGTTATTTAGGGTACGCATATGCTCGTACCCTCTTTTTGAAAGCACCCCCTATCTGAGGACTGCCAACATTTCCGAACCCCCCTATCGCGGGCTTTTCGCGGGCTTTTCCTGCCTTGGAGACCCCCCTAAATCAGGAAAAATGCTCAATGTACCCCCTAAATTCGGAATAATTTCTCAGGAATCCAAAGAGATGAGAGAAAAAAAGAAAAACACCCCCTTTTTAAAGAAAACTCCGGGTGAAAAGTCAAATACACCCCTTTTTTTACAATTCTCGGGCCGGACTTTGTCGCACGAAAAGTACCCCTTTACCGGACATTTTGGCAACACGCATGCGGTCATTCCGACCTCTGAGTGGGGGGGCCGGGACCACGGGACAACCTCGAAGATATCGGAGCAACGTCAATCATTCATGTCCATGATATTGCGCCATGTAGAAGTGGAGGACCCGCCGTAGATACTTGATTGTCAATTTGTCATGTGTTGGGAATATTGCGAAGTCGACATGCTGAGTCAATGCTGTTACGTGATCCTTATGGAATATCCTAAAGTTATTCTTATTTCTGATTGAGTTATCTGAATTCAGTATAGAGGCGAGTTTACACAACCACGAGCTTTATCATGTTTATGGAAGCAGAATTATCATTACAAATTTCCCGAATATAATGGAATATCAATGTGAAGCCAGGATTCCTACACAGAGTCACTCTCGCTTAAACTTAAATCAGCAGGACAAGACATCGGTCCTCGTTGACAGATCTGGACATTTATTCTAAAATTTCAAGATAAACTGGGACTATTTGATCATAGATCGAGGAGACTTTGATAGAGAACTCTGTTGTCCGAATGAAGATTGCGCGATTCTTTTACCGAACTTTGTTTCATTGTTGAAACTGTTGTTTTGAATCTATTTTGTACATGTTATCAGTTGTATATTGCATTTGCATTCTCTTCTCTTGTTCCTCTCTCCATCTATTTCCCTATCACTATGTCTTCTCTATTACCTCTCCTTATTTCTAACCCTCGGCAACAATATGCCTCCCTTTATACCTCTCGATCCTTATAATTATCTTTCTTCTCTTGTTCCTCTCTCCATCTATTTCCCTATCACTATGTCTTCTCTATTTTTCTGTTACATATTTCTATGATGTGATTGAGATGTTTTAATCTTTTAATCGATTTTTGTGCATATAATTGAAACTCAATTCGTTAGCGGCCGCGTAGCCGTTATCTTGGGAACGTATTTTTGTGTGTTAAGTTTAGCACCCCTCGTTCACTGATATTCTTTTCGGCCTGTACGTCTTGATATCCGAAACCGTCATATTGCTGCTAGAGGCATGGTGATGAGTAATCACAATGATCGCGTTTTTTCGGATCGCGTGCTGCATTTCTGCTGACCAAGAGTGGAAAAAAAAAGAAAAAAAAAAAAAAATCGGACACGTGGCCACTAAATTTGCTTCGCCAAAAAAAAAAAAAAAAAAAAAAAAAAAAATGATACTGTTGAAGCGGCTTTCATTCTGCTGCTTCAGCAAATCTTGACTAAAAAAGATGTCAGTGTACGAGTCGGTTAATTGTCAATAATTTTACAGCATTTCAGTAGCTTTTGTTTTTGCTATTTGTTGTTTTCAATTTCATATATCTTATTGCAACCTGAACGATTATGTAAATAATTAGGTCTGCTTTGACGTTGTATTTCTAGTATTATATTAGTTCTCCTCGACTTTTCGACAGTTACTTGCGTTGTATTATAGTAACCTGTAAGGGATACTTTTTTATGTCTTACATAGATTTTCGTTTTACTTTATAAGGTCGTGGCTTCATGACCCCGAATCTTATGTCAAACTCACCAAAACTTTTGAAAACTAGATTACACTGTACCAAGCGATTAAGACTGTGCTGGTTTCTATCACAATGTTACGTATGGGTAGACAAACATATATGCCGTTTTGAAATTTACACATGTCGTCTGTTAAAGTGCTAATTAGGCAACTTCTGCAACGTGCTTTTATTTTGACCAAGTTTTCAGATTCAGATTTGATGTTTGCTATCCCTCATTCGCTTCATTACACGATATGTCAGGATTTTTTTCCCCTTTAAATTCGTTATATACATTGTAGTGCAAATCTTTTGGTTTAACATGACTGTAATTCTTTTTTTTTTATCAATCACTGAGGACAGTGACTTTTTAAGGAGAGGGGGAATAGTGTTACGAATTTAGATATATGCCTGTATCATGTGCATAGTCCATTATTATTTCGCTACAATATTATTGCTTGCTGTGCAAGTCAAACTTGTCCTTCGGTAGATTTACGACGTTGTTTTTCGTCCTCGAGTAATTCTTGCAGTTCGATTGCGTAAGCCCAGGGCCACGCTCGTCTAGAGAATCTGTCCTCGTCTTACGTAACGGCAAGGACAGATACTCAGTCGCGTGCGGCCTCCGACTGACCCCGAGCGGAGGCCAGACTTTGTCCTCAGTTTGAGGACAGACTCTGCCCTTTAGCTCGAGGTCGGGTTGTGTCCTTGCTGCTACAAAACAGCTCCCTATATAAAGCCAGGGATTCTAAAATCGAGAGTTCGGACTGACTTCTTGAGACTTCTCCTCGTACTCCTTTCTGCCGTTTTTCGTAATTCACTGAACCTGACTGTATACCAAGTTGTCATTATTTGAAGTAATAAACATCGAATGGAACTGAAACTCACGAATACTCCATTTCTTCTGTTGAATTTATATTGCATACACGCATGAGCTCGAGTGAGAGAGATATTGAGCGAGAACTGAACGAGAGCAGTCTGAATTAAACACTTGTAATCAAATTTCGTTACAATACTAACACGAAAAAGCCAACAAAGTTGTCGAATAATTATATTTAAGCCGTCTTTGAACCAAATTTGAACAAACAAAGGAATTTTGTCATTTAAATTATTATGCTCTTTCAACTTTCCTTTTAAGCACAAACTGATGGATACATACTTTTGACAAAGAAAGGTACAATCAATATCCTAGCATATACTGGAGGTGCCTCTATTTATCAGGAAATCCTTTCTTGCCATTTAGGTCTGTCCTGAGATATATTTGGGTATTTCAAATGTTGCAACATGTAACATGATATGTTTCTACTTCTAGTTATGAAGGTAGAATGTATCAGTCAATTCATTTTAAAGAACAAAATGTCAACGAAATGAAGAACAAGCAGGACCTATTCTATATGAACAGTAAAAGAAAATTCTTCAAAATTGATGAAATTATATTTACCTAATCTTTTATCCTACTTTTCGATCTTGACAGGGTGATAGCGGGGGACCTCTGGCGTGTGAAGGCGCTGATGGCCGATGGCATCTTGTTGGCATTACGAGCTATGGGACGGGTTGTGGTGATCCTGGGTTCCCTGGAGTCTACACACGTGTATCCTCCTTCCTCGATTTCATTGAAGATACCATCTCGCCCCCATCTTGAGTACATGGATTAGGGTAGGCTGGGTAGCAGTACAGACATTGAATTGGTGGCTTTAAATACTAAGTGTAGACTACAGAAAATATAGAAGAAGAATATATAGAATAGAATGGAATAGTCTATTCTATTCTATTCTATACAAAATTATATTCTATTCTAAGAATAGAATATAATTTTATTGTCTTCTTCCGAAGAATGAAGAAACTTTCCTTCCAAGTGATACATATACATAAACATTTCATAACTTATACAAAATTTATTATATAAATACAATCATACCAAAATATTCAAATGCATACAAAATTCCCTTTCTAAAGGAGTTAAGACAACTTGTGATAAAAATTATGATCGTCGCTTGTTACCACTATTACGCAACATTTCTTTCTCAAGTTCGATGGGTGCCAGTGTGTTCTATAATTATAAAAGGAATCCGAACGCCATTTGTTTACAGAAAATAGGACATTCATGTCATAACTCTTGTTATGCACATGATAAAGGAACTGTAGAAATGGCCTACATTCAAAGCATCATCTATAAAGATATTTAAACTTTATCTGAATAGTTTGATCCATTACCCTTTATTCACTACATCACAATGAATGTGCCATTATTACCATTATTTTGTGTGAATTTAACGAATTTCGTATATATATATATATATATGCCGTAATGGATGAAGGCCTTTAAGATTTGTTCGACTTATTTTTGGATTAATTCCTAAACTCAATTGTTTGTATTAGCGATTGAAATGTTTATGGTCTTCTTCAACAATATTAATTGATATATATAAAGCGCCTGATATAATTATATGAGATATAAAAAAATATATGGTATTTAAATCCATATATTTTGTGTAGACCTATCTGTAATTGTTATAGTTATACTGAAAGTAAAGACAGGTACCTGTATACACATGTAACAATATATTGATTAGTCTTACTGCATGGTTATACCAATAATTAATATTGCAGAAAGGTTCCAGCAGCAACACTACACTGCTTAAATAATTCATTTCTTTTTGTACAGATGTGCCATACCTACTTGGTTTATGGTAGAACAGTGTACTCGTAATTTTAATACCAAAATAACAAATAATGAAAGACAATGCTTCCATTATTGCTGTAGTCAAAGTTTTGACAATATTTAAGAATTAAAGTACAGACGATAAATAATTCTTCTAATTCTATAATCTACTTAATTTTTCTTATCACTCAGTTACCGTATTTATAATATGATTGAATTAAATCTTTAATTGAACAAAAATGTAATAAGTGTGTAAAAAAATTGACTAATTCGACTATAGGAACACCTGTATATATCGCCCTAAGATATGTTTTAAAATGTTGCCGAACATTTCTCAAATAGCATTCGCTGTATCTCAGTTTGATAATGCATACATTCAGAATGATCAACTTAAACAGGCAAAGTGGATTAACTGTTAAATAAAATGGTATTGAATTGAATTATTAGTTTCATAATCCTGATTTTTTTTTTCTTGTACCGAATCGTTCATTAAACCAATAATTAGTGCAATAGAAAATAAATCTTTCAAGGGGTAGTTAAAAATTCCTAGGAAATCTCTGTTTTGTTTGCCCGTCAACTCTCGACGCAACTATATGTATATTCTTTTGTAAGGAACTAAAATAGAAACATAAAAGCATTAAAACGTTACTTCTTATCACAAACTGTACAGTATATGTATTTTTCTAATGGAAAAATTAGTTTTTAAATGTTCCTCAATGATCTTGTTTGAAAATATTACTATTAAGATATGTTTTATATTAGAAAATGCATCTAGATCTTGTTTGCGTATAATCTTCGTCTATATTCACTACGTGGTGCCAATTTATTATGCTAAGTATATACTGGTGATGGGATTCCCCTGTATTGTTAAGTGTTTATCATGATGAAATCTCTAACGGAAAAGTACCAGTGCAGGTATGACTTTTTAAATCAAATTTTATAGCTGAGTTCTGTAACGTTATTCAACGTAAAGATTACCAATTTCGTAAGTGTAAACAAAATTTAAAAAATATTTGTAATTTCATGACTTATACATGTGTAAATTTATCAATGCTAATTCTTACGTCTTTCTGAAATCGGTAAAAATTGTGTCTTTCATTTGGATATGTGTATAGAAAGTTGTCTTTCATGAATAATGTGTTTTTCCAATGGTTTGTGAAAATTGTTTTATATTACCGAAGCTCTTGAACGTTAGTTCTCTTTTCTTTTTATTGGAAAATGTAATTGTTTACTTTTTCATGGTGCGTCTCATTTCAACCCTTTTTTTAAAATCCCTGCACATTACCACACACAAAAAAAAACCTCTTTTGGCGTATGAAATGTTCGCGAAGCAGTGGTTTTAAGATTCGCGACAAGTTCCACGCCGCGAAACTGTGAATCACAATTGATATAAGACTGAATATTTACGATTCGTGAATTAAGTTTTTCGCTGTGAAAATTTTCTGGTTTTATAAAATATGCTTCTCTTCTTTTCTCTAATGAATTGTACTTATTCCTTCTTTTCCGTTTCTGCTTCGATCATTGCATCGTTCTTTCAGCTGTTGTATGTTTTGTTTCCTTCTATCTGTTTATATAGTGCCGGATATACAGTGCGTCCCAGAAAAAACGAAACCGAGAATTATCGATGTTTTATCATAACTTAATCAAAATTATAATTGATAAATGACACATATTTGAAAAGATTAGATCCTCCTCTTTCATAGACGAACGACTTCATGCATGGCTGAATGTCAACGAAACGGAGTTAAGTCTATCGTCAATTTTGCTTGTCACTACTGCAGGCAGCCAGTGAAAACGAATTCGTTTGATAAAATTATGGAAATGCAAGCACTAATATTTAAACAAAAAGAACTTTGTCATTCCGTGCTCATTTTTCCTGATTGAGGTGTCATAATTATGAAAGGGAAGAAACTCAACTTTTTAGAAATGTGATTTTTCTCTTTGAAATTCAGATACCGTCCGCCAAATGACTTTTTGGTTTCCTCTCTTCAAATTCATTTTAATCACTCATGCATGAAATGTGCATTATATGAGTTGCATCAAATGAAAGAAGAGGATCTAAGCTTTCCAAATTATGTGTCATTTATTAATTATAAATGTGACTATGTTATGATAAATCATCGATAATTCTCGGTTCCTTTTTTTCTGGGACGCACTGTATAGTGTAACCATGGAACCTCCTTTTATATAAAGAACATAAATGTAGTTTTAACAAACTCGCATCATCATACTAGGGTGTTTGCTTGTCTGACTTCTTTTCTTTGTATTTGTAACCCCCCCCCCCCCCTCTCTCTCTCTCTCTCTCCCCTCTCTATTCTATATTGAAATCATCAGAATGATGTCCGAGGAGTTTGTGATAATGAAGTCCCATTGTATATTACTAGTAATAATTGTGAATCTCCTGATTATGTAATCATTCGTTCAGGTACATGTATATTCCTTAACAGTACTTATTCAAGGTCAATAAACCCGGTGTTTCCATCGGTATCAATTTTACGAGTAGCTGGAATGGGAAATATTTGAATCTGATTGTATTTGATCTCCGTATGTACTTTTGAAATTAGTCTTTTTACAGTATAGGTGTTTTCTTCATTGATATTTTCCCATCTTGTAACCTTACATAATTATAGTGCTCTATAATGATGGGTTTTATATTTCCCTACACATTTTGTCTTTCTTTACTTTATTATTTGTGTGAAAAAGAGAGAAATAATTTGTAAGTATTTTTTCGATGCACTTCTTAAGTCATTTTTCAAATTGTACATAAGGTGTTTACTGCAAAAGAGAAATTGAAGGGAGAGTGCGAAGCGAGAGAGAGTGAGAGAGGAATAGAGTGATTGATGGGGGGGGGGGGGAGAAACAAGAGATAGAGAAGAGAGAGAGTCCTTTAGTGGCATAGGCTCGTAAATAGTGAAAGGGGGGTTAATAATTAAAAAAAAAGTGATGAATGAAAGTGATGAAAAAAAGGGCCTCCTCCTTCCTTTTTTTTCAAAAAGGCAGGACGCTAAACACGTTTTTTTTTTATTTGGCATATTCGAATAACCTTAAATGGCCTTGCCCATCTTTTAATGGCATGCATAATTACCGTCACTTTCACTAACCATTGAGACATGGAAACGAGAGATGAATAATGAGTAATATTTGGACGTGTACTTACGGATGGAAAGGTCGGAAGCACTCATGTCTCCTTTTCAAAAAAGATATTTGTTTTGTAATATAGTATTTATATGATTAATGCTTAGAGGGACACGGTTTTAACTACAGACCATAGTGATATCTAAAAATGTACTGTGCTGCTAGATGAGGTTGAGATGCATAATTATAGTGCAGTCTCGAGATCACCGTGGAGCTAGAATTTTAACCGTTTCCCGAAATTCAGCAGCATAATATTCTTTGTGATTTTATATACCGCATATACTGTTTGTGTATTTTCACAATGGGATCATTTGACAAAATATACAGTTCAAATTTTATTTGAATACTTTGTGAGATTTACGAATCTAAAAGAAGTGGGCAATCCACTCTGTGCCTCCGTTTTTAATTGAATGCAGATTTATAATCGGTCATATTTATCGCTACACTGCCCAGCAGTCAATAGCGAATCTAATGCAGGCAGTTTTGACCACTTACAAGCCTAACTAGAGGCAGTAAATAATATGTCACTGATATTAACGATCAAAAGTTGCCTCTGAATCAGTGGCGTAACGTGCAAAAATGTTTGGGGGCCTAGAAAAAAAAATCCGCATTACCCCACTCATACATGCAGGCCCCGCTGAACGTTTTTCAAAGTGGGTGGGGGAGGCTAAAGTATTTACGATCAGGAAGAGCATACATAAAATGGCGTGGGGTCTAGGGGCTAAGCCCCGGCGGGGTCAAGGGGTAGAACGCCCGAAGCTCAGGGGGTATGGGCATTTAATTACGGTCAGATGATCATATTTTGATACCTTATTCATGACACGGGCAGGTCACTAATATGCGTGGGGTCCAGGGGGCTGAGCCCCATGAAACTCAGGGATTTGAGGCTTTTTATAACGGTCAGATAAGCATTCAGGGGCTGTCTTAGGCTCCCTGGTAACGTTGATGGGGCGGAGCCCCGGGAAGCTCAGGGGTTTTAGGCATTTAATTACAGTCAGATATGCTTAAGTTATTTTTGACACTGGCAGGACACTTATCAGGACACTTATTGGCGTGGGGTCTAGGGGGCGGAGCCCCCAAAAGTTAAGGGGTTTAGGCATTAAATTACCGTCAAAATGAGCATCCAGGGGCCGCCGCGCGACCTAAACTTGTCTTTCTCTGTCTCTCACTCTCGGTGTTGTACGTTATTTTGTCGGTAGTCGGTGGCCTCAACACCCCCCCCCCCCCCCCCCCCACTGAAAAAAGTCTAGCGACGCCCCTGATAACAAGACAGTTTATACACTCGATAATTTTTGCAAGCACTACTTGTGAGGTATCAGACCACCACCTTGTGCATTGTGCAGCAACGAAGCATATTATAATCTCGCGACGTGACATGCAGATCACTTTTCTCTACAGTTATAACTTCTAACCAATCAGAAGGCCAATCTCTCCAGGAAGTGCCGGTGGACATTAATGCGCCAGTTGTGGTTCTCAAATTGCAAACGATCCCTACTCATGGAGAGGGTAGGAGAAAGCAATTTTGCGTCAATTACTCCAGGAAGTGCCTGAAAATGCGCCTAATGTGGTTCTAAAATTGCAAAAGCTTCCTACTCTAGGTGGGGGTTCTGACCCCCTCCCAGACCCACTCCCGTTTGGTCGCTCCGCTCCGCCGCCGCTATGACGCCTCGCTCTATTGCTTCGCTCAATCGTTTGTCATATATTTCACCCAATGTGATTTTGTGCCCCCCCCCCCCCCCCCGGTAAGAAATTCCTGGATCCGACACTGAGACTTATTATAACTTTTGTAGAAAAAATGAAAGATTATTACATCAAAATGAGAATGGGAAATGCAAAATAAACTTTTACAAATTCAGTATAATGGCCTTTTTTATTTTTGTCATGAAACTGAAACAATCGAATATTATTTAATGGTTTGTAAGAAGTATGTAAGAGATAGGAAACGGTTGTTTTCAAGGTTAAACATTAAAGATAAGAGTTTAAAGAATTTACTGGGGAATGAGGATCATTCTGCACGCTCTCATTGTGTTGGCTTTCATAAAAGCCACAAATAGATACCACTCATTATTTTATTTAGGTCTAAACGCCAAAGTTATTCGCCTTCTCTCTCTCTCTCCTGGAGAGGAGGGGAGGGAATGTATAGTTTAGCACTGCACAGTTAACCTCTATTATTAATAAAATACTCGCACCCTGTTCATGGTCGACACCTAAATTATTGCCCGCACCATCAAGTGAACGGAAGCTAACGTGACGGAATCAATGTTTGCGCCAGAGGAAAAGAAACAGCGCCATCTGTCGGTAATCATCACTGATGAACTTACTCGAAAAACAGTATAGCCAGGCGGGAATAATCTTTTCAGATTGGACAGCCTTATGAACCCAACAACAACAACTAACCGGGGAGCTAATACAAGGAGTGGAATCAAGCCGCTCCTTTAACCCCATGCTTAAAGCCGTCGAAAAGTTATGCGCTCCTCCACAACAGTTTGTTGACAAGGTGGTGAGATAAAAGAACGCATGAAATATCAGGATTTAGAATTCCTACATCAGAAAATGGTACATCAGCAATATTGTTCGCTGTCCCTTTCAATGAATTCTCATCAATTATTATTGGATGTGTAATGAGTTGAACAGGTGAACCATGACCAACTTTTGTAATATCATACCTTTTTCCAACTGCAAAGATAAAAAAAAAAGCGAGCGAAAGCACGCATAAGCAAAGTTATCGAAGATTGTAAATCATGGATTAAATGACGGGACATTGAAATAATCGGATTATCCTAAGATATTGAGTTTTTGTCAGCATCTAATTTTTCTTTCGCCAAATCTGGCACAAAAATTATAGCTGAAAGGGCGGAGTACTAAATTTGAATAATTGCACAATTCCCAATATAATCCCCAGTCATAATAGTGTGGTATTCTCGAAAGCGGTCGGACTAGCTTTAATCCATGGTTTAATTTACCGACTAAGTATGGAATGCCAACTGTCCATATGAATATGTTTTATTTGATAATTTAATCTGTCACTTAATTAAGATAAAACGTAATAACATAATTAATAAACAACAATATAGCTATGATATAGTTATGTTATCATGGTAATTTAGGGACAAATCAAATTATTTTTAAAATATATTCATATGGACACTTGGCATTCCATACTTAGTCAGTGGATTGAACCATAGACTAAAGTAAGTCCGCTTTCGAGAATATCACCCATAAAGTTTATAATTTACACTGGAATTTTGCCGGCAATTTAATGTGAAACTGGGGCAAACCCGGACTTTAGTGCCCCAGCTGAAAATCTCAGTTTATTATGGATTTAATATCAATAATATTAATTATGCTAATATATGCAAATATAAACATACCAAAACTTGATGATTTTTAATCATTTGACGTCATAAAAAGCAATTTTAAGCCAAAAATAGCAGCGAAGTAGGGGATCTCCTCTTTGCTTGATGCGAGATACTAGCGAACTGAAATAACCGAATAAAAACTATGGTGAACTAAAAAAAGAAAAGAAAAAATCAAACCACCTCTGAAATTACCTTTGAAATGTTTATTAATTTTTTCTTCCGATATGCGCACATGATAGGGGCAGGTTGGGATGGGATGGGGGGGGGTGCTCAATAGTCGCCAAATTTGGGGTAAAAGGGCAACTGGCCTTGGGGGGGGGCTAAATTTATTATTTACTTATTTTTCTTTGTAATCATTTTTCTAATTTTTTTCCGGGGTGGCTCTTTTCTTTATTCTGCCCCCAAGGCCAGTTGCCCTTTTACCCCAAATTTGGCGACTATTGAGCACCCCCCCCCCCATCCCATCCCAACCTGCCCCTATCATGTGCGCATATCGGAAGAAAAAATTAATAAACATTTCAAAGGTAATTTCAGAAGTGGTTTGATTTTTTCTTTTCTTTTTTTAGTTCACCATAGTTTTTATTCGGTTATTTCCATAGAGATATATACTTAATAAGGCTAGAGTGCGGACTCGTCATACGCGCCCGTTCAAAGCTCTGTGCGCGCATGGAGCGCGGTCCGCCATTACTAAGGAGGGCACAACTTCGAGAAATACCCGGATGTTCCCTTCGAAACTGTGCTACTGATAAGCAATGTGAAGCTTCATTTTTCGAGTTGATTTATCGGTTTTCGAGTATGAAACGTTATAATTGTGGTATTTTGCATAATGCATGAACCCTACTCATGCCTCAGTCATGGTATCTGGTGTAGGTCAAGATTAATTACGGGTGTTATGGTGAGGTAAAAGGGACACAAAAAGCTATTTATATTTCAGTATATCTTCAATTTTTCTTCCTCTTTGTCAATATAAAACTGCGATATTATGACATCAAATATTACTTGGCTTTCAACCAATCAGAATCAAGCATTTGGGACTTGTATTTGATATTTATGTCATGATATTAACCAAAGTTTTATGCTACAGGGCCAATGCCGGGGGTCAATGTCTTTCTAATTCAGTTATTATGAGAGCCAGGGTTTATTGATTTGAAACGCTTTAAAGGTTATATATTCATTTTATGTTTATGGCTATTATAAACAGATTGATACTTATAGATTTGGGATAGAGATGGGTATAGCTAGACACATAAATAGATGGATAGATAGATATAACATAGAAGGATAGGTAGATAATGGAAATGCAGATATAGGACGATACTGAAGATAGGAAGAGGGGAAAGGAAAGAATTATACACATTTATTTAAAAAAAATTATGTTATTTACTCATCCAATCATTCATCCATCCATCCATCCAAACATTCTTTTTCTTCTTCTCTCACTCATTTTATATCAAATTCACACCTTATGTCTTTCACCTAATCTCTATAAAATTTCTATGTCTGAAAGAATAATTCAATTTTTTACAGTTCACTATAAATATATATGAATATTCTTTAAAAACAGCTGATCATTGATGTAATAATTATTTATTCACATCACCTTTTTTCTCCATAAATAATATTCTCCTTGATACAGTGTATTTCTTATTTTCTTCATCAACCAGTTTTAGAGAATAAACTTATAATTCAATTTGAAGGAAAAAAATGAATAAATGAACCTTATATTACCACACGGCACACGTGTGTTGATATTCTACAGCATAGGCATTTAAGTTTTGACATTTTATTATACTGCAATAATACAACACAATTGAAAGGACAGACATTGCAAAAACAACATCTCAGATTTTAGCCCCAAATTTACTGTCACGGATCATAGGCAACACAACCACGACAAATTGATTCGCCACCAAAGACAAGCATTACACATCCCAAAACCGCCACAATAACTCCCAAAACATAAATGTCAGGAGGCCAATGTCTATGTGTCAAGATGTCAGCGATAACGAACACTTTATTAACTAGTCTTGGCTCCAAGCGCACGCAGGCGCGTTACATTTACTAATAATACAAAGACATTTCATCGAGTAATAAATGCAAACCAGAAAATGTAATTGAGCATATATATTCCAAGTCACCTGTATTGCTATGAAGAACTATAATTGAAGAGACTTACATCTCAGGATACTGCACTACACTATTCAGTGAAACCTCATAGTAACATGGTCTTTTGACATCATTATTCATCAGGTATAATAATAAATTTGAAACTGATTACCCTCAAATGTACACAGTAGATACAACAAGCCAAAGAGTGCACAATCTTATGGGTTTACATCTAGTGACATTATTCCATATAATTGTTCTGTTATCAAATCTCTTCAAAAGCAGTTTTCCATTTTGGAACAAAATTCAAACCTATGTACAAAACGATCTATGGGTGTGTATATGGTGTGCAACTGTGCATTACACAAGCTTTTCAATTGCAACACATCTGTGAATTCTTCTCGTTTATTGAAAATGGGCTCACTTGATGTGAATTTCTTGCTTTTCATCTTTAATGATGTAAATCACTTGGTTGAGAGCAATCCAGACAATGTTATAAAAAAAGGTCTACATGTTTATCTCAGGTTATCCATACTGTACCTGCAGAATCAAAGCACATGTAGAGTGCAAATAATTTGCAAAAATTATAGCAACTGAATCAGATACAGCAGGTACAATTATGAAGCTTATAGAGTAAATATTCAAATACAGTGTACCTCACAACAACTCAAAATTCAAGTACATTTTGTTTAACCCCTAATTTAATCAACTCTTCTAAGTTCCACTTTAGTTTGCCTTCGTGTAAAGTTAACAAACAGAAAATTATGGTTAGGTTGTGCAACTGTCACAATGTGTCCCAAGAATTTTATTTCATTACACAGAACAAAAGTCTCAGATTGTTCTGTTTTTTAAAAAGATTATTGAAAGCTCTCTCCAGTTTTAAACGGCTTCACAGTCAATCATCCAGTGGATAAGCTATGCAGACAAGAGGCAAAATATAAAAGACTGATCTGTCTTTGTAGTTTGTACGAATGAAGTTCTATGTTTTGTTTTTTTTTCCTGAAAATGCGTTCTCTCCAAAGTTGTGTTGAAGTAGGTCAAGCTGATCCTGGCTAATGAGCTTGCTTTCGTGGACTTCCTGCAAGAGAGTCCTGGTTTTTCCATCTCTCCTGTTTACCTTGTTTCACCACTTGAAGCTGTTTCTTGGCATCCTGCACTTGCTGTCTGGTTATATTCAGTTTCTAATCAACTCAGACAGAAAAAGAATAGTCATGTTCTTTTGTAATGTCATAGGGTTTCTTTGGAGGCACGGGAACACTTTCCGATGTTGTACATGGTTTTGCTGGGAGTCTTGAGCCATGGGTCTGTTTATAGGGAGGATGTCCAGGAAAGACAGTAGGCACAGCTCTAGGAATGAGATGTGGTGTGTAACATCCTTTCCTCTCTTGAGTGTATTCCTGCATTACAATAAAAGCAAATGGAAACAATAATGAGTTTTTTCTCATAACATGACAA
The DNA here is from genome assembly GCF_000002235.5 of Strongylocentrotus purpuratus. Lineage (NCBI taxonomy): Eukaryota > Metazoa > Echinodermata > Echinoidea > Camarodonta > Strongylocentrotidae > Strongylocentrotus > Strongylocentrotus purpuratus. The sequence goes on along the minus strand of NW_022145599.1, from coordinate 27,770,832 downwards.
TTGTTCTACTATTCATGCTATTTCATGTGATTTTTAAGACTGAAACTGAAAGCAGCTTCCAGCCAAATAAATAAAATAATAATAATGTCAGCAAGTCATAAGCAAATTTGATAGAAATAGTGTAGTGTGCGGTGGGATTTTCAGGCTTGCCTAGCCTAGCTGGATAACTCCTGTGATGTGAAATATGGCAGGCTAGCCTGGCTTAGACCAAAAGCTTCAGTCTCTCTATATCGTCGGTTGTTCTACCGAGACTGCGTCTGGCTCCACTAGACCTCTGATTATATTATGGGGAATGTCAACAAATGTCAGTTTTATTAAAGAAATGACCCATATCAGACGGTTATTTCTGTCTAACCTGGCTTTGCTGTTCAGGCTTTAGAAATTAGAGACTAGAGTTTAGATCTAGAGTCTAGAGTCTAGATCTATCATCTAGCTCTAGTCTAGTCTAGTTAAAATATAAAGAAGCTGACATTTGATTTTTAATTTATCTTGAAATTAGATAAGATCAAATGAATTATATCATTTTATTCTAGACTTTTCTTTAATAGAATCAAGCTCATGGAGTTATATTTCCGAGTTGGACTCTCTGACTCTTGGAGTTGCGAGCGACTCCAGCGCAGCAGAATTTTCCCATCACCATCCCCAGAACCTTAACCCATGCCTGCTCCAGCCCGGCTGGCGTGGACTGGCGCGCTCCGCTGCTGCAGGAGCTGCCGTGGCTTGTCATGAGACAACCCGGGTACAGACTACAGTCACTGCATTATCTGCATAAACTACATTTTTAGCTCTAAAATCTCCTTATTAATCAACATAACATTAAGAAGAACTTACTTGTGAAATATTATGCAGTTCCCTTTCTTTCTTCGGTTCGAACATCCAAATGCAACGCACGAACCTGGCTTCTTCAATTTTTCCACGTATGTTGTGCACAGTATCTTGTTGGGTCGTCCGTTTTTCTGCCCTCCTTAGTAATGGCGGCCACCGCTCCAGCTCGGAGCAGCAATTTGAGCGAGTACGCCCTCTAGTGTTTAGTAGTATATATCTCTATGGTTATTTCAGTTCGCTAGTATCTCGCATCAAGCAAAGAGGAGATCCCTACTTCGCTGCTATTTTTGGCTTAAAATTGCTTTTTATGACGTCAAATGATTAAAAATCATCAAGTTTTGGTATGTTTATATTTGCATATATTAGCATAATTAATATTATTGATATTAAATCCATAATAAACTGAGATTTTCAGCTGGGGCACTAAAGTCCGGGTTTGCCGAAACTGGTGCCTGGCCTCCGAAATTCTCTGCAGTAGAGCGACTTTAAAGCCAAGTGGAGTTACGCATCCATTATTGTTGGCAAGACATTGATCTAGGCCCGTTACATATTATTTTGTCACTCTCCACACAGGTATGGCACCCGGTAGTGTGCGAAAGCTTACGTGCTGAGATTAGCGCGACCAGTGTGCGCTTGTTAAAGGGAAAGTCCACCCCCAAAATAAGTTTGTTTCGATAGAGGCAGAATAATAAGAAAATCAGGTGAGTGAAAGTTTGAGCAAATTCTGAATGAAAATAAGAAAGTTATGAATTATTGAAGTTGTGATCAATCAAATACAAATTGGCAACTCTGTGACTTATTATACGAGCTCTCCTTCATTTGCTTTGTGCATAATATTCCATAAAATCATGTTTTCTTCGTTATTGATGACGGAATATATATTTGTTCCTTGCAGGGGGAGTATAGAAACATATTTGCAATTATTATATTTAGGGTGCATGTATGGTTGAAATTTTTCTTGAGGAAAAATGAAAATTTTAGATTTTTTTAGTACTGAGCAAATGCAAGTTGAGCTCGCATGATACGTCATAGAGTTCCTAATTTGTGTTTGATTGATCACAACTTCAAAAATCCTAACTTCCTTATTTTTAATCGGAATTTGCTCAAACTTTCACTGACTTGTTTCTCTCATTTTTCTACTCCTATTAAAACTAACTTAATTTCAGGGTGGACTTTCCCTTTAAAATTGTTACTACAACTATTACTAATAATAATGATAATAACATTAGTAATAATGATAATAATAATTATAGGCCTAACAATGATAATGACGATTAACTTAGGGGCTACATAGTAGATAATTTTTCGGAAGTTACCAAGTCTCCAAACTATAGTTGGGAAAAGTATCGGATTGAAATCAAATATAAATAATACAGGGGCGGATCCAGGAATTTCTTCCCGGGGGGGGGGGGGGGGGGGGCACATGGGGGAATACACGGGGGGTAAGAGAACATAATATATATTTTTTTTAGTTCCCAAAAAATCGCAACAAATCTGCCAGCCGCTCAATAAGCGGGGGGGGGGGGGGGGGGAGTAAGGTCATCTTTTTAGGTCAGCCCTTGGTATATATATATATATATATATATATATTTTTTTTTTTTTTTTTTTTTTAAATAACATTTTTTATTTAATTTTGTAGGTCGGGGGCACGTCTCCCTGTTTTTCAGTGCATTTCTTGCGAATTTAGGGCCGATTTTAACATATTTTTTTTGGCCGGCGGGGGGGGGGGACACGTGCCCCCTGTGCCCCCCTGGATCCGTCCCGACTTACTTTGTAATTTCGTAAATATAGATGGCAGCCTTTCCATTTTATACGCCTACTGCTGAAGGCTCCATATATAAGGCCATGTAAAAAAAATATATATATGTTTAGCGTCCCCGCCCGCTTCCTTTTTTGGGGCCGCCTCCTCTTTTTCTTTTTGATTTTTTTTTTTTTTTTTTAATTTTTTTTAATTTTTGATTTTTAATTTTTGATTTTTTAAAAGAAAAATAACATGAAAAACACTGCTAAAACTAGCTCTATTTCTGAAAAAAAAAAAAAAAAAATTCGGCGGCCATCAGGAAGAAAAGGGCCTCCTTCCTATTTTTCGAAAAAACAGGACGCTAAACATGTTTTTTTTTTTATTTGGCCTAATTACATGCAGACAACCTCTCTATCATTTTTAGGATGTAATTAAGCATTATCTAGGGGAGTGAGTGTCCCCCTTACTCATCCCCGGGATGGTGGAATGGGACAGTGCTTGTACTAGACCGTCGTGCCTTGTCGATAATTGTGCGTAATCTTGTCTGCACTATATGAGACTACGTAAATGCTATAGCTGCTTCTGACCAAATGGCCGCCACCATGGACTGACACAGCCAGAAACTGACGGATGAGGCTCTGCCCAAGGCTTTAGAAATTGTAGTAAAGTTTCAAATTAGAGTCTGTGATTGTAGCCAGACAGTGATATAACCGGGGATGAAATGGGACAGAAGTGGGACGTATTCTCAAATGCCGAAAATCGCATTATTTCATTTTTTATTATTATTTTTTTACATGTCATTTTGCCGTGCTGGATATAATAGAATCAACCTATAACTTGAAGCATTAACCATCATCAAAGAACTGTTGAATTTCAAACCTAATCAACAAAATCGCAACTTGCGCAGTTCCCGAGATACTTTGTTGCTACAGATTCCATCTATCAAAACAAAAATAACGCTAGGTGATCGAGCATTTGCTTGTGCAGCCCCAAAACTCTGGAATAACTTGCCATTTGAAGTCAGGAAATCACCATCTGTAAACGTCTTTAAGTCAAAACTGAAAACACATCTTTTTAATTAACTCAGTACCGTAAATCTAAGCATATCAGGAGCTCTTGTAGCGCAGTAGAATATATACCTAATGGTGTTATTATTATTTTGTACAATTCATTTTGATAAACTGATTTATATTTTGTCAGTTTTAACCTTATTCAACATTTTTGTTCACATTCGGCAATCCCGGGGGGGGGGGGGGGATACTCAAATTTCGTTTGGATGGGTGTGCCGCTGAAGCCTTGAAACGCCAGTTTAAGGGTCATTCAATTTGGGATTTTTTTTTGGGGGGGGGGGGGAAATAAGGCACATTTTTTTACAATTTTAGGGTGTTTTTCGGGCCGTTTGCAATCCCGAAAATTTTGGACATTTTGAAAAAATAGACCCGTTTTTAATGGTATTATTGTTAAAAATAGGAGCCCGGCCATGTTTAGGGATTTTTAGTACACCCCCGTATGTCATAATATGTGATACCGCCCCCCCCCCCCCCCCCCCGGATCGGCACTACGTTCCTTGTTTGTGAAGTAGTTTAAGTCCCGTACACAAAACGTCAAGAGCGTCAAAGTCAACTTGATAGCCACTATATTTTATTTTTTTACTTTTTACCTGATAAAAAAAATATAATGTCAAAGTATTGCATGGATCATACTAAACTGAATTTCAATAAAGCTCGAGTGTTCACAACATCTACATGGATACAGACAATTTGACACGCATGAACGCCGAAAAAGGTGGAAAGGGTCACCCGGCCCCCGCCCCCCCCCCCCCCCCCGGCCGCCCCCATGAAATGATGATTAATAATAATAGGCCTACATCTACATGCAAAATTGTGATATAAAATGTACATTTATTAACACTGATGATAGGCCTTTTGTAGGATTCGAACTAATTATTTGCCATAACATTTAGTTCTCTTACAGGAACTGTACCGCATAGAGATGTAGACCTAGATCCTATAACAACTCTATGATGCTTTACCCTCATCTAGATGCTGAACAGGCGTTGATGAGTATTACCGTACTAGAAGTAAGGAGAATTTTTTTTTTGGATATAGTTAGATGAGGTGTACAAACTCGATGTGCACTATACTCTTCCGCGTCCAAGTTGATACTGATACTAGACCAAAATGATTTTGAAGCTAAATTTGTGATGGAGATCTAAGGAGAACATAAGAAACAAAAATATCTTCCTCTATTGTAAAGGCATGCCTTTTATTAAGGTTGTGAACATAATTTTATGGAATTATACCAAACATTTTTTGAATGATAAAAACTGAAATACATCTATTTATAACGCACGCAGTGTACAGTTGTGACATGATAGCAGACGATGCTAATGCGTAGCGGACGACAAAAATCTTCGCAACCCATCTATGCGTTTAACACGTAAAGTCCCATAGGCGAGCTTGGACCTTTTGGAAGGATCGGACGGCCAAGGGTGTTGGCCAATCAAATAGCTCAAAAATTGACCAATCGGTCTTAGTTATTTCTGCCCCGATATCCAATCAAATGTAGGTTTTTCTAGCCAATCAGATATGAGTATATTGCCGGCTCTACGCCAATAACATATCTTCTTATTGCGACATAATTGAGTAACCAATGAGGATTTCCGATTCATACTCCACATACACATAAAAGCACGTTTGATTATTTTGATTGTTTTCTCACTTCTTTGGTATCGACAAGGCGCGTAATATTTCCGACGAAACCCGCTGATAAGTAAGTAAAAATAGGTCATTTTCTAGAGAAATTCATGTGATTAATGAATCGTTAATTTAAGGAATGAGTTTAGCATGATTTACTGTACGTGTTTTACATGGTGTTTTGTAGATATTAACTTTGATTTAGATGTAATTTGCTAAAACTTATGTGGATATTGAAAAAATTGCAAGCCGACAAGACGATTCAACAAGCGCGCGCCATTCATCTGGTTCACCGTCCCGTCGTGCTAGTTGCCCTTCGTGGTGTTTGATTGTGGCATGCCATTGGCATTGACCATGTAAACTGGTATGGCTGTGGCTGTGGCTGTGTTTGTAGTTAGTAAATTGTACTTAGATCTAGACCCTAGGCCTAGATATAGAGGTCTATACAATCCTGCATTCCATTTTTGCTGATAGATCAATTCAATTTTAGCTTTAGTCTAGTTTTACTTTTAGAAGAGTTGCATTGCTGTCTGTCTCCTGTCAAGTGTCAGTGTGGTTGGTGTCGAGAATTTTTCTCAGACACCCAATCCCGGTTTGTCCTCCCATTTTCAATTCATGTTCAACAGTAGACTTGAGGGGTGCTGGTCCGAGAATAAGGATTGTCTGCATAAACATAGGCTAGATCATCTTCGTAAACAGACGGACGCTTCGACCAAAATAAGGATCGTCCGCATTTTCGCCGACTAGATCTAGGGACGATTCTGATTTCCGACTGCACGTTATTTTACTTGATGCATTTCACATTGACTTTGTAGACTAGATTTCTACAGAGACTTTCATGTTGTGAGTGATAAATCCTCGGGAAGATGGACAATCCATAAAAATAGAAGGTGAAGTGTGGGTAGACCTATTTCATTAGCTAGGGCTACGCGAAATCCGTTTTTCGCATTAGCAGCGCAGATCGAGAACCCAAAGCCAGCAGAGCGCCGAAAAAAAAAAATCAGGGGAAATATTTTAGAATTCATTTTTGTCCGCGTTAAGATTCTAAATCGGTTTCCCGATTTAAAAAAAAAAAAAAAAAAAATTTAAATATTTTCTTTTACTTAGTTTAGAGTCTAGACCCTAGACCCTACTGATTTTTTTCTCTATTCTTCCCTATTATTTCCCAATTTTTCTAATTCAAAAGGGGAAATGTTGTTAAATACCATTTTTTCCCCAAAATCCCCTTTTACGCAAGGGGGGCGTGCGTGGTTGAGGAGCGAAAAAAAGCCCCTCAAAAACTGCAATATTCATAGCGGAAGCTTTGGCGTTTCATTAAAATATTAGAGAGAGAAGACCATTTGTTTTACCGTTCTCGACTCTAAATCCTTATCTGAATTCAGTTCCCACCCCCCCCCCCCCCCCAAGCTGTGACATTTTATGAATTATTAGAGAAAGAAGGCGATTCGTTGTACCGTTCTCGACTCTTAATCCTTGTTCTTCCTAGAGTAAAGTACCCGGTTTTCGGCCACTTAAGACAAAATCCTATTTATTGGACTCTTTACTTCCTATTTATTATCATTTCTTGTTCAAATCATGAAGCAAATATTATTATTATTTAAACAAAAAAAGAATCCCCAAAAAAAATCACGAATTGCCATGACAATATTCATTTCAATTTTCACTGTTTTGGAGCCGGTTATCGGCCGAGCGTTTCAGTTTACGGCCGCATGTACAAAGTCAATAGGAAGCGCTCGCGCGCGCCGTGCGTTTCTGCGCTGATGTATAGCACAAGCGGGCGGAGCAGGTATCCCACGCCGGAGCTCCCGGGTGCTCGCCTGGCCGAATACAGGCACAGCGGTGATCGGAAGTTGGAATCTGAATTAGAAAGACATATCGTGTGTGCGTCGTGGTGTGCGGCTGCATTGATTTAATACATGCGATGAGATACTTTTGAGCTTGCGACCAGCACAAAATCGGGCTCTATATCTGAAAAATACTTGAAATAAAGCTCATTTTATGGTACCCATATTTCTTACATACACGCGTAAGAAACTCGATTTTTCAGATTTGGGTAGCGGGACCGCCGATTACATCGCTAAAATGTGATATTTTAGGATATATTTTTCATTGCAAATGTGGTTCTTCAGTGACACTGGCATGGTATGGTATGTGTGGGATATGTGTTATGCTATTATGCGATGTATTTTAAAGTGATTTTACCATGTATCCAACCAATTGGCCGAAAACCGGAGCTGACCGATTACCGGGTACTTTACTCTACGTCCTCTTCCTTTCTCTCTTTTTTTTTGGGGGCCCCCCCCCCCCCCCCCCCCCCTTGGCTACGCGCCTGCCTGTGCTACTCGCACTAACATCCATTAGTGGGACTACAACATCACTTTCATTATCAAAATCACTCCCTAGTACTAGGGCTGCAACGAGTAGTCGAATACTTGAGTACTCCCACTGTTTACAACTACTTGATTTCTCATACCTGAATATTCGGCCGCTAAAAAAAAAAAAAAATGGTCACCTGGCACTGTCCAGGCCAACGCTTAGCCGTGCCAGGTAAAGCGCCTGCCCCGGCATGGTACCGTTTGTAAAAATGTTTCCCAGCTTAATCACTGTCAAACTCACCACTCAGAAACTGGGACCAAATGTCCGAATTTCTTTTTGGACTCGGAGGAAAATAGATTATTCTGCCATCTTTGGTTTTTAAAACAGCATTGTTTACTGTTATTATTATTATTAAATCGGCGCCTTTAACTGCAACTCAAAGTAAAATTGCTTGAGTTTTCGGAGACGGACCTGGGATACTGCTCCCGTGGTATGGTGGTGGCAAAAAAAACAAAACATGGCGTCCGAATATTAGTGTACCGTATTCGCTTGTAAGCCTGGGAGTGTACTTGGGTACCTCATTACACGGTTGTGCACAGCCTTACTCCCTTTCGCCTTCTTAAATATCTGAGCAATCACTGAAATCACTTTCACTTTTGTAAGCAAATGTATCATCCAATTTGTTACAACTCCGAAGTGAACGGCGGGCCGCCATTTTGAAAGTTTTTTTTGCTCAGTACATACATACAGCTTACATAACTGAACACATATATAGTCGTTAAAGAATGCCAGATTTTTTTGGCAAGAACACCAACTACTGTTCAAGACCTGTTTAACATCATTGCTGTGCTATGGTCTTGAAAGTACAATGCCCATACAAAGCACCTACATGTATGTGATCCGCAGTCTAGTGGTTTAATCACTTTTTTTGACCAAGATATTTTAGAATTCCGAGATGACGCTCCTTCGGAAATATGGAGATAAACCTGCTCTTTCATAAGACACCTCATTTATTGAGTATCACCTTCAGGATCACGAACAATAAAGGTTCAAATCTCAATTTGGTTATAAAAACATTGACCAATTTTGCATGATCGCGCAATGCAAGAACATGTAGGCTGCATAGGGATGCTTGCAATCTATGGGAAGGATTTTAGCACACAACATCGAGTGCGCGATCAGACACCCTATTACTATTTTCTTAAGCCAAGGGCTAGGTGAATGTTAACTCCAGGGAGCTCTGGCGTCGGGGCTCTAGAGGCTGTGTTAGATATGATTTGAAGAAGTCTTCGATGGGAAAAAGGGTGATTCCTCATCCCATGTTGTATATCGTTGATTCAACATGACAAAGAGAAAGATATACTGCGCATGCGTACTTTCAAGTTGAATCGACGATATACAACATGAGATGAATTGGGTTAGGGCGAGGAATCACCGTTTTTCCCTTATAAGACTTCTTCAAATTATAATTTCAAGTGGTTGGAAAGATGCTTAGAGAAGTGGAACATTGTAATTACCACTTCTTTACATTTCAAAAAAATGTGACCCAACCCGCGGTTCAAATCGTTTCAAGCGGAGCTCCCTGCAGTTAGACGAATATGAAATATGATATCGATATAACGTAGCCTTAATTTGCACCCTACTTATGTACACTATAAAAAAAATATTTGGATTTTATTCTGATAAATTATGCATACCTTTTTTTTTCCTTTTCTTTTATTATGCCTACAGCTAAACAATGGCCCGTACTAAGCAGACCGCTCGTAAGTCCACCGGAGGTAAAGCTCCCCGTAAGCAGCTGGCCACAAAAGCAGCCAGGAAAAGTGCGCCCTCAACCGGAGGCGTGAAGAAGCCTCATCGTTACAGGCCCGGTACCGTCGCTCTCCGTGAAATCAGGCGTTACCAGAAGAGCACAGAGTTGCTCATCCGTAAACTACCATTCCAGCGCTTGGTTCGTGAAATCGCCCAGGATTTCAAGACTGAGCTGAGGTTCCAGAGTGCTGCCATTGGCGCTCTTCAGGTAAGCCACTGCAGCTTCATTTTAACAGCAGATTTTTCTCTCCTTTGGTGCAAATTTCTCACCCGTTAAAAGGGCCCAAGGATCTAGAAAAGAATTTCAGGGGGGGGGGGTTTGCAGGGGAATGTGGTTAAACCTTCAAAAATGTATTTTTGACTATAAATTGTTACCGGTGATAGGAAGAAAAAAAATTGAAATATTTTACGAATGCTTTTGTGTAGCTCTTTTACAGCACATTTCCCCCCTATCCTGATTATTCAAGAAGAAATATTTTCTCTGCAAAAATATAAGGATTTCAAGTTCATAGTAGCCTTTTTTTTTCTTCTTTGTAACATGTCCTTAATTGATTTTACTTTTGTTTATGAAATCCTAGACTCCAAAGTAATCTAACTCTTTTTATACCACATTTGCCTCTGACTCTGCAGGAAGCCAGCGAAGCCTACCTGGTCGGTCTCTTTGAGGATACCAACCTGTGTGCTATCCACGCTAAGAGAGTCACAATCATGCCCAAGGACATTCAACTGGCCAGGAGAATCCGTGGTGAACGTGCATAAACTGGAACCTTGTCATTTAGTGTGAACCTGTATATACATAAATGAAGCAAAAACAAGTAAAGTAGATGGCACTAAGATGGGCAGTGGGGCTGGGTCCTGCCTCCCCCTTTTTAATATCGGATTAGCAACACCGTACGCAGAAGGCAGTATTCAAGAGACGATTCCAGATGTTTCATAATCAGGGCTTCATAACGAGCAAATCACATAACACATGTACGCTGCATTCTGAAGTTTGTTGCAGACCTCCACATTGTTCACAATCGGATTGGTAAAGAAGACCAAATGTTTTCGACAAGTTTACCCACAGTGCAGAACAAACGAATAAGGATGATTAGCACATCTTTCTCTTTAATAGTCTGTCATATCTACCAGACTTCAGGCAAATATTGCTGAAAGGGTGTTTGATCAAAAACCCTCCAGTACAAAACAGAAAAGGTCGTTTGTTCTGCACTGTGGAGAAATTATGATAAATATTATGTATGCCTACCACCAAGAAAACTGATCTTGTTCTCGTCATTGTGGACTTTGTGTGATGACGAATCACTTGAATCGTGTCTGTACAACATTCATTCAATCATCAGGGATTGGTGAATTTTTTTAGCCATGTGACATTTTGTATGTTTCTTTTTATTATTGTTGTTGTAACTTATATTTAAAGAATTTTGGTGAAGTGTTTCAGTGGTGTTTATCAATTACATGTAGTTGAAATTGTGTAATTTGTTAGACTGTTGTACATGCAATCAAGTTTTTATGCCCCTTTCAACTCTGACCTCTATCTAGCCCAGCATTTTTATATATAAATTTAATTTTTCATGTCACCCAAATGACCCAATGCATTATATTAAACTCAACCAAAAATTTCTTACAAATTATGATACAAACAGAATCTAACATAAAAATCTTCCTACATAGTTCAGACACAAAATAATGGTCACTGAAACAATAAACTTACTTTACTTTCAATTCAGAAATGCTAATTTGATGTTACTACATTTACTTCTGATAACTTTTGGGGGTGTGGGCTTATTTTGAAGAGATACAACAACTATTGTATTTGAATGTAAACTTTATTGTGGGGGGGGGGGGGGAGTAAAGACCAAAATTTATGTCCTTCATAACAAAAATATGTTCAATTGTGTTTTCATGTAATAAAAAAAAAATGGGCGACAACAAAGGTTTCAATTTGTATTTTTTTAATAGTGTAAGTAGTGAGGTATGTATGTGTTGCTGAACTGAATGTCTGATTACTTTGTTTTCAGTTTTAAATTTTAATTCATACCTAAGCCTAAGGCAGTGACTGTAGCACCGAGGAGACGGACATCACCCACAAAAAGTGAAACAACGAATTCCATCAAACTGAAGAAAATCTTTAGTCGGTTGTCTGTTTGGGAGTGTTTGCTGAAGCAGTATTTGGTTGGTGCCTTGTCTCAGTTGTATGTACATGGATAAGCCTACAAAATTTCCGGTTTTTTTTTCTTCATAAATCTGTTAGTTAAGTTACGAACGACTTAAATATGAAAAGCCAAATGGGATGCTTAACATTTTTCAACTGCATCATCTAAAGTTGAACTGTGCAGATGTACATGTAGATTAGCATTCTTATTGTAACAAACATTTTTAATGCAAAGTATGTTTTTTTGCCATAATTTAATTGAGGTTAAATATTGTCACACTTTGTTAAAACATCTGAAAAAACTTTGGGCATCTTATCTGGCACTCGTATTCACGTCTTTTGTAAAGTCATGCGTAACTTTATTAACAGCTTCATGAAACAACCCCTGAGAGGTTAGACACTAAAGTGCAAAGAAACAAATGATCATACATGAATGTGTCTCAGTGTGTTGCTTATTTGAAATCTGGGTCTGAATTTGTGTTCTGGAGTGTGAACAAAAAATTGTGCAATGCTTATTTTGAAATTTGGATCTGCATTCAGTGAAGTTTGGGAGTTCATGTAATTGGTTAATTTGTAAGAATATCTGAAAGTGCATTGACTGTGTTTCTTTGAGGTGATATAGGAGGATAAATGTGATTGCAGAGTTGAGTAGTTTCTGATGAGTTGTTAGTGACTTTTAGATCTGCACGACTAGAACGTGGACTGCGACGTGTGACATCTAAAAGTCCCTATTATCAAAGGTGTCTGTCTACTGATGTGTGATGAACATGCGTGTCTGTACAGTGGAACCTCATAAAAGAACAAAGAAAAATGCAAGAAGTGATCTTGCTTGCCAAATTATTTGTTTGTTTTGGCACGATTTCAATATTTCACTTGTAAAAGGCAATTTCTTTAGTCACAACTCTCCAGGAGTTCATAAGAGAAATGTTCCATTGTACATGTTCATGTACTTTGAAGTGTTAGTCCATGGACTTACTAAGTCCATGGTTAGTCATTAAGAACAAAATGCATGTACTGTATGCGGAAAGCCACAAATTCTCACTCTTCCTTGTATTTCCTGTACGTAAATAAACTAAATAAAGCCATTTCTCAAAATAAAAATTTCTTAAGATTTTGGGAATTTCCAGATGAGAAGATTTCATTTTAACATGCACTTAAATGTATTTATTGGGGAAAGTATAGCCGGCTGGATACAGTTTTTGTCCTCTTTTTCAGAAGACAATAACTCAATTTTTGTAGTAGCAAAAAAAAAATGATCTCGAGTAGTTCTTAAAAGGGTTGGGCGGTAAATACCGTCCAGTAAATAAGATGGGCGCCCGGTAAATATGTAAAAAAACGGGAAATATGATTTTAATTCTCTATTTATTAATAATTTTACTTGTTTTTAGCCTCAACAACTGAAAATATTGTTCTGAAATAATTAGCAACACTCGGAGTAGAAACACACAAACAGATTTATAAAATCTACACTGCATACATGTACACACCCAAACACACATACACAAATAGTACACACCAGAGCAACCATACTCGATACCATTGTTATTATGTTCAAAATTGGACTATGCCTATATATGGCTATGAACAAGTGAGTGGAAAAATATATTTCCCGATAAATACCGCTTATTTCCCGCCGTCCGTATGCCAACACTGGTTCTTAACCATACTGATTATGTGATGCTATATGCATGCCCATTATAATCATCAGCATTTACATTGTACATGTATTTTTTAATTTGTTTACACAATCTCTTTGGATCAAGGAAATGAACTGAAGACCTTGTTTCTAGTTATATGTATGCTCTTAAATCGGCAAAATGGCTTTCCTTTTCTTTCCTCTTTCTCCCCCCCCCCCCCCCCCTTTCTCCTTCTCTCTCTATCTTTCTGTCTTTTCATGAACATATGAGGGCATCCAAGTTTCTATGAAAGTGGGGGAAGGGGTGGTGCAATTCCAAAAGATCCCATGCAAGTAAAAAAAAAAATAAAAAAACATGGCGGGGTCTTAAATTAGATAAGGAGATAAGGACACGCATTGAAATGGCTCACAAATTTTGTGTACAGTATTTCAGTATTTAATTTTAAGCTCTAAAAATATAGGGCAATGGGCCAATTATGCACCCCCTGATCTGAAACATGTAGTCATTTATATCACAATTCTATTATGGTTGTGAACCCTGTAGGAAGGTGGAGGACCCATTAAATAACATACCATACAATTGGTACTTATTTTGTCAACTTGTTGTGCCCCATCTTTTTAATTTCACCACTTTCTGTGTGAAGAATATCCCCCCCCCCCCCTCAATTCTTTTAGACACTGATAGAAAATATCTTGTTCTTTTCTCCCCGACAAAGAAATTCAATTGAATTACATGACATTTTAAGATCGAATATTGTTCTATAATATATGTACACAGATGCCAAACAGTAACTTTTTTTTTTAGTACGATAAAACAAAAAGTGAAATACAATAACTTGTTGTCGCCGTTTATTTTTTTGAATTATCCGACACCTGTTTTTCTTTATAATTTCAGTTAACAGGAATGTGGCACATATTTCCACGAGTATAATGCAAGTCCTTACAGTTATTTTTCCTCACTTCTACTTCAGGCTTGAACCAAATTTTCATTGGCCCAAAAGATGTCAGCAATCAAGTTGTATCATTATTCTCATTATGCATTTAAAGTTTTAAACACCCTTTTTGCATAAGAATTATACTGGTGCTTTACAATTTTCTCAAATTCTAATAAGTGTTAATGAAAGAGCAAACATTTTACTTGACCGTTCTTATGAGTAAAACATTTTTCTGATATTTTAATGGCCCGAGGCCGACGGGCCAGTGGTAGTGTCGAGTTTTCATAACAATCTGATTTTAAAAAGGATATTCAGCCCGTTTTTGTGTGTGTGTCAAGAGGATGGCATCTAGTAGGGTCCATGGTATAACCCAACACTCGTGTCGGTCTCCTTTCTAAACCTTCCCACTGCCACTCCCCCCCCCCCCCCCCCCATCCACCCCATTCTCTCTCCACTCCCCCCCCCCCCCCCCTCTCTCTCTCTCTCTCTTACTTACAGGGTCAATATCCAAATAAATGTAAATAGAGAAGCTGGTTTGATCACTTTGATTCATTTAATTCAACATCATGAGTGAACCACAAAAACGCTATGAATCTTAACAAAAATCAATTTCACGCATCTGCAGTGTGCAGCTGCAATCCAGATTGATCGTTTAACATGAAGTGCTCCTAATCCTTTCAGGACATGTACTGCTGGATGGCAGAGTATAGTAATGTCATGGAAATCCTAGTAGAAACTTACAAAGTTTTGTCCAACTTATCAAAATCTAACAAAGTGACAAACCCACCCCCTTCCACTCAAAATGGTCCAGGGCCCTATTTCATGAAACTTGTTATCAATAACAGCTGCCACAGACCTACAACAAGTTCGCCAATCAAATTCAAACATTTCAGTAGCTTGTAAAATTAAATTATTATAATTGATATTGATAACAAGTTTAATGAACAAGGCCCAAGACCCAGGTTAACAACCAAGATCATTCATTTTGTTTGATTGGTACATGTAAATGTAGTAAAACCTGTAACTCCATTTTAACAATGATACATGTACACTGTATACAGGAATCCCAGGCCACCAAAACACTTGGTCAGGCATAACAGATAGAAATTTGGATGTACATGTATATGCAAATGGGCAATAAAGGTTTTCAGTTATAGATGAGCCCTGCTGTGAAATACAAGAAAAATTGAATCAAATACATATAGTACGTTGATATTGCATGTATACAACTATTGGATAATGTATTTATCTTTCTTTTTTTAACAATACCTGGATGGTTATTGCCTGTAAAATAAAAGTAAGCAATCTACCGGTATGCAGAATCAGAAAGGAGCTTTGCTCTACGTTTTCATATACAGTATAGAGTGTAGCAAGGAGGCAGCCTCCCATTAGAGTCCCTTCCACACTTCTTATCTTAACTTCTTAGTGTCACCTTATCTAAGTTCACTTTAAATAATGGTGAACTGTAGCCAAGTATTACAGTAGCTTATTGTAGTAAAAGGAAATATAAACACTATATCGATCCACTTTGGGAGGGCCTTGTTGCATTCTTGCATTGTAATCACAATGATTGCAAACACAAAAAGTACACATAAATCAATGTTTCTACATGTCCAACACTCAGATTTTTTTTAAATTCATATTTATGCAAAGGGTGCTGGGGGCAGGGTTTATTAATTTACATTAAATGTAAATTATATCATATGGAAATGTTAATTTTTCTGTTAGGTATAAAATTATATCAAATATTATATGATTTGTATATTGCCCATACAAATTAACCAGCCAGCTGACAAAATACTTCTGAAAAGAAATTCCCCACCATTTGCACATCCATGCTCAAACAACAGACAAAATGAAATAGGATCCTCTCTTGGATGTGGATGGTCTTTCCAGAATCTCGAAGACTTCGAATACAACATGAATTAACATAGTTAAATCAATACCAAAAGCTCAGTCTTTTAACATTATCTCAAAGACTTCATACAAAAACATGCACTGACTGCTTTACCGGTAAAGTTCAATACAGAGTTCAAATCATCTTGTGTCTTTTGTGACATCTTCTGCTTCAATTTGACTTGATTCCTCTTCTGGAGGTGGAAAAAGATCTGGCAATCTCTCGCTCAAATTGACCTCCAGCTTCCGATCAAGGTCCGTCTCTGACCTCAGGAAAATCCATGCCACCAGAGCAACAAGCGACAGGCTCAACGGAGCTACCTTCCACCAGGGGCGAGAATACTGGGAACCAAAACTCTTGTCCACTGTCCAGTGCGCTGCTTTGCTCTTTGAAAAGGAATATGGCTTTTCAGGGTCTTCTTCTTCTACCGGTATTTCAACATTGCTTTTGCTGTTAAAATGTTTGGAGTTTGTTGAAAAGTGGGAAGCAAGTGAGGCTGAACTAGGGAGCTGCTGATGAAGTGAAGTCCTGGAGTGTATGATTGAAAAATAATAAATAATTAGAGTTCATGATCAAAGTAACATTTATGTACATGTACAGGTGTATGTAGTCAGAGTAACTGCCTCTGATGAGGTCATCACTGATCAAATTTACCCATTATTATTGAAATAACAAAGGTCACAAAATCATTAAAGTTTGAAGGTACCATTGTCTATATCATTATTATTTGTATTTTCATTGTGTCTATAAAGATAAAGATTTACAAAACAAAAGTTTGATTGAAAACAAAATTCACAACATGTACATGTATCAATATTCATTTTGAGAAATTTAAAGTGCTCAAAAAGAGCAAGTGAAGTCCTCATTCATAATCATTATACCCAGAGTATATCCAAGACGTGCGAGTCCGGACAGCAATTTGAAGAAGTTTACAAACAACATCTCATAAATCTTCTAAGCTAGATTTATTTATAAATAGTGATGTTGCATGTTGGACAATATTATTACATTTACAAAGGACAAGTATTGATGCTTGTTAGTGTTATTTGATGAATATTTTTCATTCAATCCGAAGGCTTTCTGTTTTTGTCCGGGACCCCCAACCCCCATCATACAAATACATGTTTATCTCGTAAGGTACTTTGTAACATTGTCAATAATGTAAAAAACACTTTTAGTATGAAAGTATGAATTATAAAGAAGATTATTTACCCACAAAATAATGTAAAAGAACATGATGGACTTTTAGAAGATAGATTGCTAAAAAGTAAAAAAGTAACGGCTATGCTATCTTCAGTTCAGTTTGATCAACAATATCATCATCATCACGATCAATTATCGTTAACATGGTTAAAATTGGACTTAAGTTATAAAGTTATGAATGAGACATTAACCTCACAAATACCACACATAAACATAGCTGTATTACTATCCCAGTTGTATTAAAACCTGTTCTAGTGATTATCAACATTTCAAACACCACTGTACAAAACTAAACTGATTTCACTAAAAATCGGTACTTTAGTGACAATTGTTGACACGTACATGCAGGCGCGTACGCAGGATTTTTTCAAGGGGGGGGGGGTTTAACATTTATAAATCGGGCCGAAAATTTCGCAATGACTCAGCCAGCCGATGAATAAGCAGGGGGGGGGGGAGGGGTAAGAGGTCACTTTATTTTCTTTCTTTTTTGGTTCCAAGAAAATCGCAACGACTCAGCTGACCACTGAATAAGCAGGGGGTTGGGGGGGGGGGGGGGGGGGGGTTAAGAGGACACTTTTTTCTTTTTTTTTTGGTCTCGAAATTTGAAAAATTGACATTTTGCTCCGTTGGGAGGTAATCCCAGCTTTTTTAGGTCAGCCATGGGAATATTTTTTTCAATTTTTTATTAATAAATAAAAAAAATTAAAAAATCCAAAGGGGGGGTTTACACACAAAAAAAAATACCAAAGGGGGAGGGGGTTTAACCCCCCCCCCACCCCTCCGTGTACGCGCCTGCCTACATATAAATAGCAGTCAGATACATTGATTTCAACTTACCGATGTTATTTAAAATTAAAATTGCGACTCGTGAGTCTAGAATCTTGATCTAAAGTTCGGTAAAATAAAATCTAAGTTAAACTTAGTCTTCACACACCAGCAACACCACTACAAATACATGAAAAATTGACATTTTGCTCCGTTGGGAGGTTATCTAAGCCTAGACCGAATTTTCCGTCTCTTTCGTTCGTTAGCCTCTTATTGGGGTAGGGTCGGCCGGCTCTCTCTTTAGAGACGGAAACCGTCTATACACATTCCCTTGATAACGCCACGGCCATTTCAGGTCGTAGCGTTTTGCCCCCAAAATCCCCCAAAATGTCATTTTACCTCGTGCATTTTATATTGTAAATTAGGCCTAGGCTATAATAAATCAGTTCCACTTACCAACTTGACTGAAATAATCAGTTTAATAGTCCCTTTTTAGGAAATTATGGGTCAAAATCGAAATCCATGTTGAAAAAGATTTTCAAAATGGATTTCGATTTTGACCCATAATTTCCTAAAAAGGGACTATTAAACTGATTATTTCAGTCAAGTTGGTAAGTGGAACTGATTTATTATAGCCTAGGCCTAATTTACATGTGGATATGCACGAGGTAAAATGACATTTTGGGGGATTTTGGGGGCAAAACGCTACGACCTGAAATGGCCGTGGCGTTATCAAGGGAATGTGTATAGACGGTTTCCGTCTCTAAAGAGAGAGCCGACCCTACCCCAATAAGAGGCTAACGAACGAAAGAGACGGAAAATTCGGTCTAATCTAAGCCCAGCTTTTTTAGGTCAGCCATGGGAATATTTTTTAATTTTTTTTATTAATAAATAATTATTATTTTTTAAATCCAAATGGGGGGGGGGGGGGTTTAGGGGGGTTAAGGGGGGGGGGGGGTTTACACACACAAAAATACTAAAGGGGAACCCCCCCCCCCCCCCCCCCCCACCCCCGTGTACGCGCCTGCCTACATGTAAATAGCAGTCAGATACATTGATTTCAACTTACCGATGTTATTTAAAATTAAAATTGTGACTCGTGAGTCTAGATCTAGAATCTTGATCTAAAGTTCGGTAAAATAAAATCTAAGTTAAACTTAGTCTTCACACACCAGCAACACCACTACAAATACATGAAGTCTAACCGTAAACGATATGCATATTATTTATCTAGATTATTTATGTATGAGACTAATTGACTATGAGTATGAGTGTGAGTTTGACTGTGAAGCTGACTGAAGCTTGAACTTTCGCGACGTTAACAACACCACTCGGCGTTAATTTAGGAGCTCTGGTCTAGAATTAATATCTACTTAGTACTAACCTGCGTAAACTGAAGTAATTTCTCCTTCCGATTAATTCCAAACAGAATTTGCAAGTAGATATCCTTTGAGTTTGAGACGCCATTGCAATGAACGTCTGAGACCTCTCAGCTCAGTTTCGTGAAAACGTAAACACGACTGCAAAATGTACGAGTGGTGCCACTGTTGCGCAAGACCGAGGAGGAAATGCTGAAGTAAACGACTGACAAAAACGTGTGGACCAGTGGTCGTATTGCGGGTGTTCTAGTAATTTAGCGATCATGTATGACAATCATGTGTAAAGCTAGGCCTACTGAGCCTATTTGAATGGTTGAATGGGGGGGGGGGGGGGGGGTCAGTGGCGGATCCAGGGGGCATGATGGTCAGAAAAAAGTAGCAAAAGACACCGTTTTTTTAAGTTAAAAAAAGGAAGACGGGCCCCCACCCCTGGCAAAAAAACAAGTTTAGTTTTGATGCTCTAGGTGGGGAAGGGGGGGGGGGTTTGAATTAATTTTAAAAAGTGCTCGCTTCCACCCCCTTCCATTAAGCAAAAAAAAAAAAATAGTGATCCTTATAATTATATCCCCCCCCCCCCACCTTGAATTTTTGGCAATAAGTGATCATTTTAAGGGTAATACAAAGTTTGGGGAAATTTTGAAAATTGGCTGGATATAGTGATTCCTTACAATTTTGATATATTATGATGCCCCTGTGGATGTATTATAAGCACCAAGAGATTTTGGGAACATGATTGAGGTCCCTCCGTTTCCGGATCGCGGAAAGTGGGGGGGGGATGGCGGCCCCCAATTTTTCAAGCACCCGAAAAGTGTCCCTTTTTACATAGGAAAAGTGCCCCTTTAACTTTGTAGGAAGTGGTCCTTTTTTTTTACTTTGACAAGTGCCCCTATTAATTTGTAAAAGTGCCCCTTCCCCTTTTCACCTCTTATAAGTGCCCCTTTTATTTCCACACGTGCCCCTTTTCCTTCGACAAGTTCCCATTTTCCTTTGCAAAAAGTGTCCATTTTCCATTCTCATATAAAATGCCATTCTTAATCATTATAGTAAGTGTTCCTTTTCAGGTACGAGAAGTGCCCTTTTTCACTTTTTATAAGTGCCCCATTAACCTTTGATAAGTGCCCTTTTCAAATCTGAGAGGTGCCTCTTTTACTTTGACAAGTGCCTCTTTTCCTTTGTAAGAAGTGCCCCTTCCCCTTTAATGACTACCCCCATTTTAACTCGGATAAGCACACCATATATTTTCACATGTGCCCTTTACCTTTCTAATAAGTGCCCCGTTTCCTTATGAAAAGTGCCCCCATTACAAAAAGAGTCCCTTCCCCTTTTCATCTCCGGTAAGTCTCACCTCCCTGGCTAAATTACCCTTTTTAGGCACGAGAAGTTACTCCTTTTCACTTCAGATTAGGGCCCGCTTCGCCACCGATATATGCCCCTTTAAAATCTGATCGGTGCCCATTTTCTTTCAACAAATGCACATTTTTCATTCACATAAGTGCCACTTTTCATATCTGATAATTTCCCTTTTAACAATGATACGTGCCCCTTTTCCTTTCTAATAAGGGACCTATACCTTTTCATAAAAGCCCTTTTTACCTCTTATAAACGCCCCTATCAAAATCTGATGGGGGGCCCCTTTTCGTCGACAAATGACCATTTCTATTCTCATGACTGACTTTTTCATCCCTGGTGAGTGCCTCTTTTTGAAGTTGTAAGAAATGCCCATTTTCTTTTTTGATAAGTGTCCCCTTTTCCTCTCATCATTAAATGCGCCCCTAATTTCATGCGACTAAGAGCAATTCCCCCAAAGCTCGCTCGCTACGCTCGCACGCATTTATAGATGATATACTTATGTTACTTATCAAAGGCCTTTTCTTTGCTTATAACCCCACCAGGATTGGGTTTTTTCCTCTATAAGTTGTAATTTTTCGTACTGCCACCTAAAATAATCTTAAACTTTTTCCTCGCTCGCTCGCAAATAAATGTTCAAACCATCACACCCAGCTGCAAAGTAATATCTTGTATGGTGTATAAAGTGAAACAAATATTGAAATCATCCCTGATAATGTAATCACAATGTAGGGGTATATACCAATGTCTATAAAAAAAATTGTATATTTTCGCTTTGAGATTTCCTTTTGTAGGTGCCCTTTTTTCTTGCCCCCCCCCCCCCCCACTTTAGAATTCGTACGGCCGCCCCTGATTATAGGCCTATCATTAAAAACTGGGGTGGGGGGGGGGTGTCTCAAACATAATTTGAACCATCCTATCCAGCAGTGGCGTACCTGGGGTACTCCGTCAGGGGGGGGGGGGCAAGCAACCGAAACAAACAAAAAAGGCGATGCTAATTTTCACTTCTGGCGAGCGAGCGAGCACAAAAAAAAATCTTTCAGTAACGTTTGGTATATTAACTGGTATTGTTGCAAGTCGGGGGTGGGAACATTCACTTGTTAGCGACGATAATTTCATTTTTTGCAAACGAGCGTAGCGAGCAAGAAAATAATCACTTCTTTTTTTAATAATTGCCACTTAAACTTGGTTCAATTGTCCTATGCAGGGCGCGGGAACAATATTGTGTTTAGGGTGATTTTATACCCATTTTAGCTAGCGAGCGAAAATACATCTTTCTCTCAATGAATTGCTATATAAAATTTGTTTCATTGTTGCAGGTCGGGGGCGGGCACAATCGTGTTAAAGGCAATGTCAATCCCATTTTGGCGGGCAGGCAACCCCCTACATTTTTCTTTTTAATATTGTAGCAGGTCAGTGGTTGGCACATAATTCCATGAGCTAGCGAAAAAAAATTACTTGGGTTCATTGTTCCATGTCAGGGACGTGATTATTAAAAGCGATGTTATTTCTATTTTGGCGAGCGAGCGCAGCGAGCGAGCAAAATTTTTGTAATGATAATTGGTTCATAATTGGTGGGGCACCTGTGGAAATACTCAACTAAATATAATTTTACTATTGCAAAAGAAAGCAATGCGAATCATTTTTTAATGATATTGTAGCAGGTCAGTGGTGGGCACATATTCCACGAGCTAGCGAAAAAAAATTACTTGGCTTCATTGTTCCATGTCAGGGACGTGATTATTAAAAGCGATGTTATTTCTATTTTGGCGAGCGAGCGAGCAAAATTTTTGTAATGATAATTGGTTCATAATTGGTGGGGCACCTGCGGAAATACTCAACTAAATAGAATTTTACTATTGCAAAAGAAAGCAATGCGAATCATTTGTCACACCAATTTTCGCGCTCATACTAATGAACTCTTTCACGCAAATAAGGTTTTGAAGATTCATGACTTATTTTCCTATAACTTGGGTATATTTATGTATACACTAGAACAAAATGAATTGCCACAAGTTCTCTCAAATATGTTTAACAAAAATACTGAATTTCATAGTTACCCCACGAGAATAGCAAAATGTTATCACCTACCAAAGCCAAGAACGCAATTTTCCAGCAGGATTTTCACTTTCACTGGCCCAAAATATTGGAATGCCCTTCCTGGCACATTACAAGAAAAGCCCTCATTAAGTGGTTTAAAAAATGCCCTCAAGCACTTTTTGTTGCAAACGAATCAGAATAAGTAGTTCCCCTCTCCCTCTCTGTCTCTTTCTTTCTTTGTCTCCCTCAACCCCCTCTCTCTGTCTTCTTTTTATCTTCCTGCATGTCTTCCCCCTTTTCTGTTTTTACTCTCTCTCATTCTTGTATATATTCTTCATTTATCATCATCTTGTCAGTCTGCTAATGTTTCTGATTTGTTTTTGTCTCGTTAATTTTTGTTTTTTCTATTGTCTGTCATGTTTTTTTTTATTCCGTAATTTTTCTTCAAAATTAAGTTATAAATAATAATAATAATAATAATAAATTTATATAGCGCAGCTTTTATACAAAATATATTCAGCTGCGCTGGTTATATAATTATTATTGTGCGAAGCAACATCTAACAAGCTTTGCTTTCAAGTAGGTTCGTTTTTTTCATTTCTTGTAATTAAATCATTTTGCATTACAATGACTAAAAAACAATGTCAACGATATTTCAATGCTTATTTATGTTATACCATTACGTTTATTATTGTTTTGTTATTGTTTATATTATGTGAAAAAGAAATGGAAAATAAATTCGCTCTGTATAGAGCTATTATTATATCATTATAAATTTCAGGTTTTGTTGTTGCAGGTCAGGGCTTACACAATCATGTCTAAGACTATGTTAATTCCGTTTTGGCGAGCACGAGCACACCAAAACTTCTTTGAATAACGTTTGGTACATAATTATTAACTGGTTGTTGCAGGTTGGGGCGGGCACGTTAGCGATGTCAATTCCATTTTGGCGAGCGAGCATAGCGAGCAAGCAAAAAAAAAAAATTCTCTTTTAATAGAAATTAATAAATAAACTTGTTTTTATTGGTGCAGGTCAGGATGGACGCATTTGCGTTTAACGCGATTCAATTCCTTTTTTGGCGAGAGGGCGAAAAAACTCTTCCATTTTTAATGATTATTGTTGCAGGTCAAGGGTGGGCACAATAATTGTTTCCAAAGCAATTGTCTATTCATTCTTTTTTCGCGAGCGAGCGTAGCGAGCGAGAAAAATGAATTAGTCTCTTTTAGTAACATTTGGTACATTGTGTGTTATTGTTGCCATGGTTGCAGGTCGGGGCAGGCACAATTGTATTCTAGGCAATGCTAATCCTTTTCTCTTTTCAGGGGGACGAGCAAGTGAAAACATTTAATGCAAAATAGGCTAGCAAGCAGTTCGCGCCAGCGAAGAGTTTCGAATTTGTTATATCACTTATATTTTCCTATTTTCATTTGTCTTAATTTTTCAGGGCC
The DNA here is from genome assembly GCF_000002235.5 of Strongylocentrotus purpuratus. Taxonomy (NCBI): domain Eukaryota; kingdom Metazoa; phylum Echinodermata; class Echinoidea; order Camarodonta; family Strongylocentrotidae; genus Strongylocentrotus; species Strongylocentrotus purpuratus. Next base: position 27,746,639 of record NW_022145599.1, on the reverse strand, counting down.
GTATGCGGAATATTTTCCTGGTGGGGGAGGGGGAAAGATGCGTTAAAAGTTTTCGAAGAAACTCAAAAGCGAAAGGAGTGAAGGGAGCTCGAGCGACCGAACTGGTCACGAGGGTACTTTTGCATTTTCAAAGTAGAATTGAAGGATTTGGTATAGGCCTACACTACATTTTCAGGAAAAAAAACTGTACGTTTTCAAAATATCTGGGGTCAACTGCCCCCCTTCCCCCGGTGCGTACGGCCATGGTCTTTTTTTTTGAATTTCTCCATTTTTTTCCTTTTCTTTTCTTTTCCCTTTTTCTTCCTTTTCTCTTCCTCTTCATTTTTTTCTTTCCTTTTCCTTTTTTCTCTTTCTTTCCTTTTGTCTTCCCTTTCCTTTTTTCTTTTTCTTTCCTTTCCTTTCCTTTTTTCCCTTTTCTTTCCCCTTTTCCCCCCCTTTTTCTTTTTTCCCCTGGAGCCCGTCAGGGGGGGCACTCTGCCCCCCTGCCCCCCCCCCATAGGTACGCCAGTGCTATCCAGCATGCATCATATTGGAGTACGTCGATCTGCATTAGTCGTTCTAATTTTGAAATTTTCTATGGGGTATGTAAGATATCCACTCCAGCGGTTATTTTTTAATTTTTTTTATTCATCATTCCTTGGATTTAAAACAAAATATATATATTTGAAGACACATCTCAATTCGCATGCCCTCACAAAGTTATCTACTCCTTAAAGAACCCCTTAATTAACCTCAAGCTCAAGCCCCTCAAAATAAAATTTCCCCGAAGCAAATGTAGAAAATAAATGTATAAAAAACCCAAGCCTCCCTCCAATTTGATTTAATTTTTGATAGTGACAATAAAATCTTCTAGAATATTCCTTGATCATCAACGGTGAAGGACAATTAAGAACGACTCAAAGGAGTTATTTGACTTGGTTATAAAATATATAGTGTGATTCATTCCTCTATTTCTCATTCTTCAGCTTGATCATTGCAATAAGACAAGACTGCAAATTGGCCGAACCATTGTGTATGAATTGGTATTTGGACTTCCAAGTAATGATCATTGCATATTTCGTAATGATTTCATAATGATTGATAAACGTTATGAAGAAAAGAGACAAATAAATTATATTGTAAAATAATGCAACATTATTTAACTTAAAATAGGCTGTTAACAATATTTTCAACAAATTAAGATCCATTCTTTAGAATATTGAATTAGAAATAATGTGGCTTGAGTGAGCTTGCATGTACATCATGGCGGCCCAATCAAATCAAATGACGTCTGCAGCTGTGGTTTCGGCTTCGCGCAGAAATAGCTAGAAATATACTAAAAGTGAGTTTGAATGATTTTGGTTATTATTTGATGAATGTCAACATTACGGATGAAATTTATCGGGTGTAGTTAGTCTGTGACTAGATCTATATGAAACTTTAATGTCTTTCAGTTGGATCAGTGAGTGAGTGGATCAACTTTTACTCACTCCAGCAAAGCATAGATAGGGTCAACGCTAATGCGTATTGACCTTTAGCACCGCACTACGTGTTAATAATAGTAGGCAGCATTTAAATACATGAAATGAATAGTCAATAGGCCTACGCTCATAACACACAGATGGACACAATCATGCCGATTGGGCTGATCGGCAAGTTTGACAGTGGACTCACAATTTGAGATTTTAAATTATTCTTTCTAACATTGGAAAGTTGAAAAAATTGTATTTTGCTGCCATTTTACGTGTCATCAATCGTCAATAAAGACCAATTTTGAGTGAAATCCGTACGGTTGAGTAGACATCTAGAGCCTAGACTCGAGGTCTAGTTTTGTACACACATAGGAGCATCACTATCCTGACTGTGTAGTAAAACAGGCAACACTGGCACCAGCACATTAACGCGACACATTTGAAAGCCTGCGGTATGACACTTTCAAATGTCCTACTAATTAATTAAATGGGATAGTCTATACTAACCCATCACAAATAAATAAAGAATGGAACTTACAAGTTTCGTTAGTGTAAATTTCATTGGTTTCTAGACATCTGGCCTACTTGTTTGCTTATAGCCCATCCGCAATTCAGCTAACGTGCGCCATTTTCGGATTTTATGACCTTTGTTTTTAAAGACCGTTCGCGACCGCTTACGTCCGAATATATGCATGTTGATATGGACGCGATCGGTAGGCTATTGCGTACGAGCGTTTTTAGAGTTTGGTATACATTTCAGCCCAACTATTAGCCGACAGAGGTGGCGGAGCATTACTATATAATGCACCTGTCAATTGTATGACCCACCCCATGAACCCCGGGGATGGTGCGTCACTTGTCTAATGTGCGTCGGATTTTACTATACCATGACGTACATATGCGGCAAAACTATGACGAACTTCAGGCTACCAATGACGGTACCTCGGTCAAAATTATGACGCACCAGTTGTTGATTTTGACTGTCATTTTGACGCACATTCGACATGGTCGAAATGATACAGAACATGTTTTTCCTGATTTGCGATCGGGGTCTAATCTCATTTCCAGGCACGAGCACTCGTTTGTTGTTGCAATACCGTTCCCCCACCTGCACCGTGCACGGCACAATGTTTTCTGTTTTCTAGTAGACATCTACAATAGATCTACTGGGATGGTGGTGCAGGGCTTTGCCATAAAATGCCCTTGTTTTTATATAATATTCCCTTTTCTGAAATCTATCATTAATACGCTTTAGATCTATTATCAAAATCAAAGTAAAATACAGAATACGTACGGTCAGATTTGTTTCATATTTCTTCAAGTCTTTTTAATGCGCGCGATGGTGATGCACAGCGGTACGTCACTTGAATCTCACACTCATCACATGGATGAGTTTGTTTTGCTGCACTGCGCAATGTCTGGCTTTTACATACACATTTCAAGGCACGTAAGATGCTGCGAACGTAAAAGCGCATTTAAAACGCCGCTTACCTCAGTCCGATCACTACGTATTGAACCCACAGAAAACCAACCGCATGGCGATCTGCGATATATTTGCTTTCCTATGCGAAAAAATTGTCTGTAGCTTGTCGAGTGCTGAGCTGAAAGTTAGTAGTACAAATTTAAGTGCCAATTACAAATCAATTTGAAGATCGTATTATAAGTATGATCGTAAGTAATAGTACTTGCATTGTTCGTGTTGCGGTGACCAGCGCATTAATTTCGCTCTTTAATTTGGCAATTGCTTGCAAGAACACATTGATTTTCAGCAATACATGTGTGTATTAAAATCCCGCTTTGAGCAAGTTGACATTTTCTTTTTGAAAGTAAAATGCCAAAATAATGAATCGCTTACGAGATTCTAACAAATATAAATACCAAAATATTTGGGGCAAAGTTTGCCGACTCGGCATTTTGGTTGGACTAGACTTCACGAAGAACACCCGCGCTAGCGAGCTTGCGGGCTTCGCTAGCGTCCGTGAATACACTGTACTTTATTCAGTGACGCACCTATGTAAAGTGACTGACATCGACACACCCCACCGTCAATATTGTGACTGACCATAGGAGTAAAATGACGGTACCCTGAGTCACACCTTGATGGTAAATGACCCAACCATGACGCACCTTCCCCGGGGTCCATAGGGTGGGTCATACAATTGACACCTGCATAATTCCAAAGTATAATAGACCCCAATTTAGCAATTTTGGGGTCTTAATAATAATAATATTAATAATGATACTAATAATAAGCATTTCGAAAGTCTATCTAGAAATTTGTACGGAATAAGAGGCCTAGGTGCTTTAAACCTGCGATAAAGCAATAAATGAAAACGTCTGCGAGATAAGAAAACTACCCGTCAGATGTTGCGCAAGAGCCACGGGTCACGAGTCACGTATGTTTTCACCGGGGCCTAGACAACTCGCCACAAAAACAACCCGCCCCAAGACAGCTCGACACAATACCCTGGACATCTCGCAACAATACCCTGCACAACTTGCTACAGTCGAGTTGTCCAGGGTATTGTGGCGAGATATCCAGGGAGGGTATTGTGTCGAGTTGTTCAGGGGCGAGCTGTCTTTGTGGCGAATTGTAGCGCATGTAGAAGTCAGTGTATGGTGTGCGTAAAGTGCGCAGTTTTGATGTCATCGCAATCGAGGAGGGAATCATGCTGCCGTCTCTGTAAAAGAAGGAGGAAAAAGGGCTTTAAAAGTTAGTTTTGAATTCTTTTTTTCTATTATAAAAATAATTTAATAATCTTAAATACTGTAAAATGTAAGACAAATATAACATAACCTATGTTATGTTGTATTTGTCTTACATTTTATGATCTTAATACTAAAAAAAATCCACCCCGTGCATACCACATACATGCAGTGCTAGAGGTCCATACGCATTAGCATGGACTCTCTATGCTTTGCTGGAGTGGTTTTGTACAGTCTCAAAGTCGGAGACATGCAGTTATAATAGGGTCTAGTGACAGGCTGAGACTGGTGTTTGAGACTGGTGTTTGAAATGTTGAGAATCAATGGGCCTATAATTGTATAATAGCACAGCTTTTAATACACAGCCAGGATAGTATAATGGACCTATGTTATGTGTGCTTGTAGTTTTACTCTGTTGCATCATCAGCAGGTCATGTAGATTCTGTAACTGAGCTGAGGTAGTGTGCATGCATGCTGATCTGGCTGTGGCCTGTGTAGGCCTAGACCGAAAATTTCTGTCTCTTTCGTTCGTTAGCCTCTTATTTGGGTAGGATCGACTCCTCTCTTTACTACTTAAGAGAAAGAAGCCGACAATCGGGTCTCCTGCATGTGCAAACGTGTGGCCATGAATGGCCACAAAACTTTGCACAAAATACTAAATAGATTCTAGATCTAGATATTTTTTCTTCTTTTCTTGACTCAATTTTATCCGATTCATATCCAATGCATTTATTTTGAAAATTAGGCCTAGATCTATTCTAGGTGGCCACATCCTTTAAAAAAATAATAATAATAGGGTCTAGATCTAGAGTCTAGACTCTAGACTCTAGATCTAATCATTTTTTTAATTTTTTCTTTTTTTTTTTCTTCATGAAAAACACTGCTAAAATGGATCTATTTCTGATTTTAAAACAACAACAACAACAAAAATGAAACAAATTAAGAAGTTTACATATCAAAATATGAGATGTATGCAGGACTACACACCAACAGGAATGCACTTGAATTTCAATGTCATGGACCCTTGAAGGGAGGTGAGGTGAGCCCTGGGTTAGGGGACAGGTCCATGTAGTGACGTAGAGACTAGGCTAAAGGTTCTATTTTGTTTTTGTTTTGACTTTGTAATCTCAAAATTTCATCATGTAGGAATTTTACACACAGAAACCCAGAAAGTGTCACTTTGAACCAAATTTTTAAAAAAGTAAGCCATAGACCTAGACCTAGTCTAGTGTACTTTGCAGAAAAATGAGAGGTTTTACAATCAACCCACTAAGACCACTAACTATTGCTTAGAAATGTTCCAACATGGACAAGAAATTTCTGGATTGTAAAACATCCAATTTCTTCTCATTCTCTTTTATTAGGAGGCTCACCAAGGATTTAGGGAAGAGCTTTTTTTGGTCTTTCCTAAACCAAATAATCAAAACTTCCTTCCCATACCCAAATTATTGAACCTTCTCTCAAAAACAATCACATGGTATCTACATGTATCATGTAAGCAGAAAGACAGTCATATGGCATCTATTGCACCTATCGCCTGTTGAGAACTGCCTAATCGTTGGGCCATATGGTCCCCTTTTTCTTATGTTGATTAAGAGCTGATTTGATGAGATAACCACCTGTCAGTGACCACGCAAGGAGGTCTAATCCCTCCTGGCCAAACTAGTTCAGATAGGCTTTAAACCACTATCATGCTACATTGCATTCATGTCTACATGTTTATCTCCCTCAATTTTTGCTACAGCATTTCTAAGGCTATCGGACATGGTTGTACGGAGTGGCTGGTTCTATAATGGGCATGTCACATTTTCCCAAGGTCAAATCCTTTCATCAACAATTTCTATGGATCAGCAACCAGCACAGTGTGTTAAAACTTATGGAAACGAATGAAGCTATTTAAATTAATCTATGTCCTCACGTTTGCTGCACTAGAAAGGTATAAAATACCTTATGGAGAATTTTAACGCCAGTAATGAACAGTTGAGCTGAGAAGCGGTTGGCAAATCATTGTGGGCTATAACTGGACACACAAGGAGTTTATAACACACCCAATGTTGATTTGGAAGTCTTGCTTGAGGATCTCTTTGTGCACCTACATCAACATGGCACGAGGACATGCAACCAAGGTTCTGAATGTAGCAGAGAAGAATGATGCTGCCAAGTCAATAGCAGATGTCATGTCTCACGGTAGATACAGGAGGGTAAGTTGACAGAATAAATGTTTAAAGCTTTTATCGAATGCTTTGATTCAACTGAGATTGCAGGAACAGTTAATACAGTTTTAACCGGTCAAGGGCATTTCATAAGTTGTGATTTGGCTCAATAAATATTTTATTGTACTTTGTTATTTGTCTTATAGAAAGCATGAATGTCCATTCATCTAAATCAAAAAATGGTAAAGGCTATTAATGAAGTGAAGAATTTTTTTTTTTTTTAATCATTTTTTTTCTCTTTTCCCAAGAAAATGATTGGATGTATGTTGGTATGTGTCGTTTCTGTCAAATAGCCCTAACTCTATTAACACTATAGTGATGTAAAAGTGTACTTTACTTTTCATGTATCGTTGATTCTTAACATTTATGATTTCAATCATTTTTGTTTCTGTTCCAGAGAGAAGGCTTCTCAAAGTTCAATAAGATTTATGAGTTTGACTACAGCATGTTGAATCAGCAATGTGATATGACCATGACGTCAGTCTCCGGGCATCTCTTGAACTATGAATTTGCTTTGGCCTATCAGAAATGGTAAGACTTTGGGGTACTATAAACTGCAAAGAAATCAATCTTTGATCCTCTATTGTTGACTTCATATTGTCTGAATACATACCACCTTTGAGCTAATCATGCATTTTGGATCTAACCCATTGCCTACAGGAACTGGGTGGCTCATCGGGACTGTATTGAACCCTATAGGAATGAAACAAATTCAGTAGTCAATGGGTTGAATTTAGTTTACTTGTTCTTAAGGCAAAGATTTCTATTATTTTTTTTGAATTTCATTTTGAATTTGAAGGTGAAAATAAAGAATGTATCAGATATTGGAATAGTTATCTTCTCCTATACATTGTCAAGACATGTACATTTGTGATGTTATCATAAACCCCGTATTCATAGGAATAGATTATACTGCAAAGAAATAATAACACAGATTTCCACAGTAATGAAAGGCACATACATGTTGATAAAATAAGAGACATCAGACAAAGAAGGGGTTTATTCCATTAAATAAAAGTGTATTCAATGGAATAAGTGTCAATATACCATACCGGTAGTCATGCTTTTCTGTGTCATTGACAGATTGTTTTGAGTTGGAATGTAATTAAACTGTCACTTTTGCTGCTCTAATTGGATGTAAACGTTGTATGATATATATTCAATTGTTATAATACAATAATAAAAGTAATGAATTTTTCTTTTGTATATCTTCCAAAGGCATTCATGCAATCCTGTGGCCCTCTTTGATGCTCCTGTGCAGAAAGGATGCCCAGAGAACTACAAAGATATTAAGGTAAAGGAATATCACATACGACATATTAAAAAAGCTTAATATATGGGATTAATTGACTATGGATACATTTGACTATAGATCCATTTGACTATAGATACATTTGACTATAGATACAATTGACTATAGATACATTTGACTATATATACATTTTACTATGGATACATTTGACTATGGATCATTTGACTAGATACATTTGACTATGGATACATTTGACTATGGATACATTTGACTATAGATACATTTGACTATGGATACATTTGACTATGGATACATCTGACTATAGATACATTTGACTATGGATACATTTGACTATTTACTGTAGTGGAGGGTTCTGCTTCAACTTGCACATTGTTTGTGTAAAAATTCTATAGTTGGAATCTGTGTATGAACTCCACCACAATGTAGGTAATGTTTGAACTGTGTTGGGCGTTAAAAGTGTGGAATTACTCTACTATAATTATTGGAAATTTTAAAATGCCAGTTTAATCAAAAGACTAATTTTGTATATGTGATTTTTGTATTTTGTATATTTTGCTATAATGTGAACCTTATATTGAGACCTTGACCGTATAGAGCATGTTGAGAATTTGCATTTATTTGTAGTTTACTTCACACAATTCTGTTTCTATAAATACTAGTTTCTTTTCTCTATACTGTCTGTCCTGAATATTTAATTTCTTACTATATTTTGCTTGGGAATTTATGTTTTGCCATTTTTCTCTGTCATTTGGTAATGTATATTGTGTGTTGTTTTACTGTACCATTTCTGGTCCCCAAGGAAGACCAGCGGCATCATAATACCACTGAATATGGGCTATCCATCCGTTTATTTTATCTTGTAATGCATAATTCTATTCACTATTGTTTTACTGAATGCATGTTGTCTTTTTTTATACGGAAATAAAACAAACAAACAAAGTGATTATGTAACATTCTTAATCAATCAGGGCCAATTCCTTTTTCATTAGAGTGTACTGGTGAAGGGAGAAATGGCAAATTTTCTCATTCACTGCTGGGTGCTGCATCATGACACTTTTGTTGGTACCATTTATTCCAGGGTCTTAGCTGTTTAATGCATGGATTATAATTTCTCCACCACAGAGAACGTTAGAGAGAGAAGCAAGAGCGGCTGATGTCCTCGTCATATGGACTGATTGTGATAGGGAAGGGGAGAATATTGGCTATGAGGTCATTGATGTTTGCAAAGCAGGTATGAAACCAATGAGAAATCAGGAGACTTAGGACTGCAGAATTTTATTTTGGACAGAAAGAAAAAAAATTAGATATTGGAAAACCAATCTTTTATGCAGTTAACATATTTCACTTTATATTTGTCATTTAACAAAAATTATCTAATATTAGCATTGTGATGGGAAGGAGTGAATATTATCTATCACATCATTGATGTATACAGACCAGGTATGAAACTAGTCAGAAATTAAGAGACTGACTGCAGAAAAGATACAGGAATACAATCGTACAATTCAGTGCTTCATTTATATTTGTAATGCTTGGTTAACAAAAATGTATTCATAATTGCATCATATTTTTATTTGATGATTAGATGTGATGAAGTCACAGACTTGTGTTCCTTTGAAGAAAATGATAGTTGAAAACAAAATGAAATATGATGGTGCTTATATTCCTGATTATAGTATTTTCGTCTGAAAATGAAACTGTTTTCTGCCTTTTCTGTGCTGTTAAGACATTAGGTGTTGTTAAACACAGATAATTGAAACTGTAATGTGCAAATTGCTGCTGACACCATTTAAAGTAGCAGCATCATTCAATATTCATGAAAATTAATTGAAGTCTTTTTGATATTTGATATACATGTATAATAACTTCTGATAACCACTTGTTGGGTGTCATTTTCCTCCCAAATAGTGAAACCTAGACTGGATGTATACAGAGCCCGGTTCTCCGAGATTACTCCGCAGTAAGTACAGTTGAGATGTGATGTATTTACTTGTACAATAATGGTAAAGCTCTGCCCTTTTAAACAATATAATACATCCTGTAATGATATTGTTTCAAACTACATGTCGTCTGTTTGGAAGCATAAAGGCGTTAACTCAAATCATCAGATAACAACCTTCTGGTTCCAAACAGATGATGTATTGCACATGTATCACTAAAATTTGTAAGCATTCCCACTAATCAGGAGCTATAATAGCCCAGTACGACGAGGGTTAAATTATGTATGTGGTTATCTTTGTTTTCGTATTTATCTGAAATTTTTATGATTATAAGATATCATTTAAATTTTAAAAACAGATTAATTATCACTTTGATAACAGAAAAATCACAAAAAACTTATTATTCTCACATTTATCATAAAAACAATACCGTAAATCTCTGTGTATAAGACACACTTTTTTTGCATCGGAAAAATTCAAAAGTCGGGGATGCGTCTTATACACAGGTACAGGATATTTTGAGTCTTCAAAATGCTACTTTTTAGTGGTTTTCAAAAACCTCTGTGTCTCAACATAAATAACATAATGCGAATAAAGAATAGGATACTATTTGAAGTTGCCCTACATTCCTAATTTGAAGGGGATAGAGTTTTTTTTTTTTTTTTTTTTTTTTTTTTCTGTCTCAATAAATTATGCCCTTTACATGGCACTCTGACGGCCGAAGCTTACCTGTGTCTTCAGCTCACTCACACAGGGGATATCGTCTCACCACTCGAAAACTATATAGCCTGTCCAAATTTCTGTTTGGACTCGGAGGAAAGTTTGTCTGGGCTTAATTCTGCAGTTGTTCCTTTATTTGTGACAAGCACAAATCGGCGCCATTAACTTCACCTCGTATCAAAATGAAAGTCCCTTGGGTTTAAAAAAAATATATATTTGGTCTTAAAAATAGGAGTGCATCTTATACACAGAGATTTAGGGTAGATATCCCTGTGCAATTTGAAACTAGCATGAGACTGGTAACATCATATTCAACTTTCCTGTTCCTTCCCAGATGAATATCTTGTTTCTTGATCATTGAAAGAAATACTCTTTGTCATGTAGATCCATCACCCGTGCGTGTGCGAATCTTGTCAGACCTGACCAGCGTGTTTCCCAAGCAGTGGACGTTAGGCAGCAGCTTGACCTAAGGATAGGTAAGAGAGCTAGTTTGCTAGTATGACCATGACATGATATCATTACAGAACTATTGATTTCACTTAATGAAGATTGCCAGCAGTAAGCTTAAAGACCGACACTACTACTGGGCCAGAAGGGATTAGACCACACAGCGAGGTCACTGACAGGTGGCTATCTCATTAACTCAGCTCTCAACTAACATAAGAAAAAGAGGATCATGGGGGACCAACAGGCACCGATTGGGGAAGTTTTCTATATAGAGGGAGCAAGTAGCTACAAGTAGGACAGTGGGGCTTTGATAGTTTGTTTTTCCCTGTCAGATAGACTTAAGTGCCTCTTCCCCTCATCCACCATCTGCTCCTCCATCTCCTCTCCCTTTCCTCCTCACTCAGATATTACACATGTAAGTATTGGGCTAAGGTTGGAAAAGGTAGCTTGCATCCTACCATGTTTTAATGGGAGGGGGGGGGGGGGGGGGGGGGGGGGGGCTAAATGATTTTTCCCAATTCTCTTACTCAAAAGGGGGGGGGGGGTTTTGTTAGATGCCATTCTTTTTTTCCCTGAATCCTTTTTTTTATACTCCCCCCCCCCTTCCCCCCGTATTATAATCATGCAACTGGATTCATGCCTGCTTACACCTTTACACATGAAGAACACTCATACATTATTATAAGGGCAATTTCTCTCACATGTATTTTCAAATCATACCACGTTCCCCCCCCCCCCCTTGCTCCCGGGTATGGAGTGGCGAATGGAGATGAATGTCTCTCTCTTGAGAGTGGTGCAATGGGCATTTGCATTCAATGTGCTGATGGCAAAGGATTTACAGAGATGCCAACCAGTACGATTAAATCATATTTAGTACGATAATAAGAGTGAAATGCGATCTTAAAATCTTAAAATACGATTTTTCATCAAAAAAACAATTTTTAATTTTTTTTTTTTTTAAACTCATAAAAACAATGGAATCACATAGAAACATGTATAAGTAAACCCCCACAAACCCAACAAAAACTTTGCTTTACAATTTTTTCAATAACTTTTAATGAAAGAGCAAACATTTTTCTCAAATTTTACTGGCCCGGGGCCGATGGGCCAGTGGTAGAGTCGAGTTTGCGTGAAAATCTTTTTTTTTTTTTTTTTTAGGATACTCAGTCTGTTTTTTTATGTCAAGAGGTTGGCATCTCTGGATTTAACTCGAAGCTTATATTTTTTATCCGAACAGGTGCTGCTTTCACCCGATTCCAGACCCTACGCCTCCAGAGAGTCTTCCCTGATCTTCTGCAGAACCAGCTCATCAGCTTCGGCTCTTGTCAGTTCCCTACCCTGGGTTTCGTAGTGGAACGCTACAAGCAGGTTGAAGCCTTCATTCCGGAAACATTCTATAAGATCAAAGGTAATTATGCAAAGTTTTCTGTAACCATGGAAACCATCAGATAGTCTACTCTGGATGGGAAGATGGCCTTTGGATTGCACATGTAGGCTTATGAAGTCATTGATATGGGCAATAAAACAACCATTGTTAATGAAATATTACATTTTCCTCATATTAATTGGATTATTGAAGAATTCAGGTAGATTAAAAAAAACGTAGTATATATCTTTATGATATCATCTTCTCTAATATGAATTTTTTTAAAGTTCAGACTAAAGATTGAATCATATTTTAGTATAAATTCATATTTTTTTTGTACAGTGTATGATTGCGAAAGGTTAATCATTTATCCATTCTTTCCCATTCAGTAACACATAAGACTGAAGATGGCCTGGTTGAGTTCCACTGGAAGAGGCATAGGTTATTTGATCAACTGGCCTGTCAAGTCTTCTACGAAATCTGTACTGAGGTAACACTTCTGGGGCTGCATTCAATTCTGTAAACAGATTTTAAGTCAGTGTTGTCCTTAGCATTTAGGCTAAGGATTATGTCTAAACTTGTAGTGAGATACCATCTAAGTACTTTGCTTAAGCAAGCAGACCTTAAGGCAACATTTTCATTGATTAGCCATGTGAAGTCACATGATTAATTCATTGTAATGTGCAATTAAAGGCATCGAACGTGCAGCCTTTTCACACACAAGTACAATTCTTTAAAGCTGATTAGTTTAAAGCTCTTTAAACTAATCAGCTTTACATACGACATCATTCACACAGATAAATTTTGGTGCGATCGTTGATCGTTTCGTGATTAACTACTGCTCTTAAAAAGCGCAGTAGTGCCATTACGCATTGAAGGTCATGTAATATCAAACAAAGCGCACGCTCCATCCAGTTTAAACATGTATAACCGTTCACACACAAAATGTCAAGCTCTCTAGATACAAACTTCATATCTGCAGCCTGCTTTGAGGGGCGTATGAATCGCGACTTCGTATCTTATCAGAACATCGTATAAACGATGTTCACACGGAAAATTTTCTTTAAAGCTGTTTAAAACTGTTAAGTTAAACAGCTTTAAAGGCCCACTGCACTACTTGTAGCTACTTGCACCCTCTATATAACAAACAATGCCTAATCGGTGACCATTGGTCCACCATGATCCTATTTTTCTTGTGTTATTTGAGAGCTGAATTAATGAGATAACCACCTGTCCAGTGACCTTACAGGCTGGTCTAATCTCTCCTTTACACTAGTACTAATAAGCTTTAAACTAATCAGCTCTAGATACAATGAATTTTAGCTGTGTGTGAAAAAAGCTGCATATGACTACAATGACTGCGTATAACAACCTCATGCCTGCCAAGTGCCAATCAAGGGCTCCAAAATTGGTGGCTTTAGTTAACTCTGGAGCTGTCTTAAACTTGGGTAAAATACTCATCCAAAAGCTTCAATTGAATTCCAAAGTTGGCTTTGTATCAGTAGCAAAATTTTCTCAAAACTGAAAATTATATAAAGAAAGAGGTATGAAAAGAAGCCAGAAAATGTATAAAATAAATGAATGTTAGGGTAATAATATATTTATCTGTAAAGCGCTTTGAGTGGGCCTTCGGTCCTGAAAAGCGCTATGTAAGAACTAGCTGTTATTATTATTATTACAAAGATTCATGCAGTCAGAATGGTCAGAAAGCTGTCTGATGTAAATCTGACAAGAGATAATTGTATGACTTTGTTTGAGCTGGGTATGCTTGAGAAATTCATGTAAATTGCCATGAAACTGATTCAATTAAAATGTTTACATAAATGATAAATCAATCTGTCATTGGCTCCAGTAGAAAGAATTTGGAAAAGATATGGAAACTCAAAACAAAACAGCTACTTCAAATGTTTAGTTGATGCGTAACAATCAACAGAGCCTGAGTTATCATTATCTTGGTAATGAAACTATTTTACTAAATCTTATATTGATTTCTTCATTTCTTAGAACCCTCTTGCAACTGTTGTTGATGAGCGCAGTAAACCCAAGAGTAAATGGAGACCACTGCCACTGGATACTGTGGTATGTATCTAATTCAGCTTTCAAACTTTTCACGATTTGGAATGACTACTATAATTGATGATATGATTCCTTACTAATTCTTGTCCACACATGTGGAAATATGCTTTCCATCAGAAATAAACAGGCAATATAAGAAATCAAGACAGACAAATAAAGTACAATAGAAACACATACATGTATACACATACAAACAACCAAGAAAATAACATCTGTTCACAGAACCAAATGGATGTATCTCTCCACAGTCTACTAAAAGAAGTATACTCATATATCTTTGATGATAATATTTATTTTTTCTGGAGTTTAATACTACAGTCTTGCATACTGAGCTTTCGTCGTAGTCCTACATGCGATCTATAAAACAGATAATGACAATACATGTCTAAATTATTGATTACAACACATGTAGTATTGTATACGAGGTACATGTTCATGTTATTACTTGCTTTTCATCATGTATTACAAAGTTATTAAATTCCATTTCGAAATTCAGAGAACTTTTTTGCTATTGAATACATACTTCATTATTGTACTACGTATTTCAATGTTTGATGTGTTCCAGTATATTTGTGTATATTATGAGAAGCTCATAGTCTTTGCTTTATTTTCTTCTTGTGTTTGACCAACGGTTGATCAGGAACTAGAGAAGCTTGCTGCCCGTAAGCTGAAGATCAGTGCCCAGCAGGCCATGAAGATAGCAGAAAAACTTTATACTCAGGGGTGAGTTTGTCGTAATCTTCAGCTGATGCTGGCCAATTAGATATTAAAGATAAAGACCAGTTATGGTCATGCGATCGCATTGTGAAAGAAACGTTGTGGAATCGATCAGAAAAGGTTGATCATCTAGCATATAAGTATTGGTGTGTACTGTAAGGTTCTGGAATCATCAAAATGATAAGAAACTTGGCCCAGTCTTGGTAAAGTTACAAGAACTGTACACAGAAAGATGTATATGGGACTATGCGACACTTGCGCGATATCTATCAGGTCCAAATAGATAATAATTCAAAGCGGTAAAATTTGTATCATCACGTATTAGTCAAAACATATTCTTTCACATGATTGGTAATAAGAGCTTCCATTTCATTTTTTGATAGGGGGTGTTTCCAAAACTGGTCTTTTCCTGTAATATGTGTATGTTTAAAGGTAATACCCAAAACTTAGCAATAATTTTATATTTCAGTGTGAATGCCTTGCATTAAGATCACTCCTTTACCACAGCACTATACACTCTCAGAGTGCTACATTTTAGAATCATATGAACTTATGCATTTTTATCATTGATTTCTTTCCTCATTTTTTAATGAACATTTTCTTGCCCTCCCTCCTTCCCCCTCCTGTCTCTGTCTTTCTTTTCCAACTCAGATTCATCAGCTATCCTCGTACAGAGACCAACATTTTCCCAAAGGAGCTCAATTTAGTTCCATTGATTGAGAAGCAGACTCAGGACGCCCAGTGGGGAGGTATGTGTTCAATAACTCCCTCAGTACTACATCCAAAGCATTACTGATCTATACATAGTATTTTTTGTTCAAATGTTTAATTAAATGTCATTTATTTTCAAATTCCTCCTTTCTCTCCCTCTCTCTCCCTCTCCCTTTCTCCCTCTCTCTCTCCCTTTCTCCCTCTCTCTTTCTCTCTCTCTTTCTCTCTCTGTTTATCTCACTCTCTTTCTCTCTCTGTTTATCTCACTGTCTCACTGTCTTTCTCTTCTCTCTCTTACAGTGTAGGAGTATTTGCCCAGTTTCGAAAGTACATATGAAATTTTTTATTATTTACAGTAATTCTCTTTCCATAGAGTTAGATATGTTTTTTTCCTCTTTATGAACTCTCCCATCCTTTGTCATACATTATTTATTTATTTTTACCATTTTGGTAGACAAGATAATTGTTTTATCCAGTATCTTACCAGGAAATCTGTTGTCTTCAAAATTCACTATTTCAATAATTTTCTTTCTTCCAGCATTTGCCGGTAATCTTCTGCAGCAAGGCCCCCATCCAAGGCAGGGTAAGAAGACTGACCACGCCCATCCTCCGATCCACCCTACCAAATACAACGGTAACCTACAGGGTAATGAGCAGAAGGTCTATGAGCTTATTGTCAGACACTTCTTAGCTTGCTGCTCTCAGGTAAACATATTCTCAACCCTAGACATGTTATTGATTGACCACGCCCAACCCCCATCTCCCAATTCCCCCATCCACCCATGCACCCTATCAAATACAACGGTAACCTACAGGGTAATGAGCAGAAGGTCTATGAGCTTATTGTCAGACACTTCTTTAATAGCTTGCTGTTCTCATGTACACATATTCTTAACCCTATACATGCAATTGATTGACCACGCCAATACCAATCAAAATGTTGTTGTATATGTCTGTTTTCAGGATGCCCAAGGAAAGGAGACCATTGTTAACATCACCATCGCCGAGGAGGAGTTCACTGCTACGGGACTGATGATCATAGCTAGGAACTACCTGGATGTCTACCCGTATGAGAAATGGAATGCTAAAATCATCCCCGTTTATGACAGAGGTCAGACTTTTGAACCCACTTCGCTGGAGGTGAGGATGGGCAGGGCTTTATGTGGATTGAGATTTAAAATAATAATATAAGATTAAGAAGTAATAAAACTTTAAAGTTTTGATTAATCAGATATTTATTGGCAAGTCTGTGATGACTGAAGATCAAATTCAGGGAACTTTTAAGACTATTCGCATGACAAATTAACTTTTAAGATCATCCCTGTTTGGCTGTATATGACAAGGGTCATACCTTCGAGCCCACGTCGATTGAGGTGAGGAATGGTGGGAGTTTCAATTTCATTTTTAAAGGGGAAAGTCCATTCTGGTATCGAGTTGGTTTTAAAAGCAGTAACATTATACATAAGAGAAATAGATCAGTGTAGAATTGGGACAAAAATAATAAAAGATTAAGAAGTTATTAAGCTATAAAAACGTAAAGTGTTCAAACATAACTTGACAACTCTGTATTAATGATGAGCCACTCTAGGAAAACCTACCGGTACATGTTTTTCTTGATAAGACTAATGGAACACTATGATCATTCCTGTGTATGACAGAGGTCAAACATTTTTAACCAATATCAATAGAGATGAGGACTTTGCGAGTTTCAGAATTCATTGTAACCCTAGGAAGATAAAGATATTGGAGTGGTATTTAAGTTGGAGGAGGGGGGATCTGCAAGATATTGATTAAAGTGGGCAGCTGTTGTAAGCTTACAATGCTTTCAAAAGGTCTAGATTATTCCAGGTCCTTTTTTTTACCTAGGTGAGGAGAGATTAAAAGGACATACATCCTGGGCAGAGATTAGAACCATAAACCTTTTGGTTGAGAATCAATTGAATAAACCACTATACCTCAATATATCCCAGGACCATGGCCCCATTTGGCAGGTCATACAATACAGCGCTATACACACACAAAATATAAAATTATCTACTTAGTGTTACAGACAGTTACAGTTGTGTTCCAGCTATATCTGAGAAAAGTACCCTTCTTTATTCTCCTGGCTTCTTTTATTTTCTTTAGATGGTAGATGGTCAGACACAAGCCCCTCCCCTACTGACTGAAGCTGATCTCATCACCCTCATGGATAAGCATGGCATCGGTAAGGAAATTTACCCTACACAAGGACCTACAATGTTGACATGTGCCCTCATGTCCAACACTAATCAAATTGCATCAGACTCTGACCCATCTTGCACCTCATCATTGTTATAAATGATAATCTGTTTTAAACAGAAATATAGTAGATGCTGTGAATCACATTCATCATCAAAATGATCACTATATCGGTACATTTTGTCTGTTTGCAGCCAGAAGGGTCCTAAGCCGAATCATTTTACACAGAGTTATTGCCCTTCTGGCTGGAAACAGGAGTCATCTGATCAGAGTAATTCATAGAGTGTTGTTACCCCGGTCTTTGGATTTAATTTTGATTCCACATTTTTACACCGCTGACTCTCCACTGTGCAGGGAATATTTCACATTTTTCCTTTAACTATTCGACCTACATAACTTCTTAATTACAGCTCACTACAGCTTACTATATATTTAGAAGACCAGGGTTCTGTAATACTAATACAATACCTAACTTCAACCTGGGACCCAATATTATACCTACTCTCAACCTCAAGTGTAACTTGTAGTCTAATCTAAAAACCATCACAACCCAAGCTTAACCCTATATATTATAATGGAATAAATCTAGAAGCAACTGTTGCCAGAACACATTTACACCTCTAAACATGTTGCTTTTCTTATTCTCAGGGACCGATGCTACACACGCAGAGCACATCGAGACCATCAAGTCTCGGCTGTACGTGGGAGTGCGTCCAGACGGCCGGTTTGTGCCCGGTGAGCTCGGCATGGGGCTGTGTGAGGGCTATGATAACATGGGCTACGAGCTGTCTAAACCAAACCTCAGAGCAGAACTCGAATCAGATCTTAAAAGGTTGGCTCCCAGAAATCAAATACTAGACTTTAAAATGTTAACGAGATTCCATCATCTGACAGATTTTTTTTTTTTTTTTTTTGTGTGTGGAACTTCCAATTGAAAGCCAGTTATTTTGGAAAGGCCCTTGTCTCTCTTTTTGTATTGATCACAGTCAACAACATACTGAACTGACCAAGTCAGGCCGGATTGAGTTATCTTAAACCTAAATCCTTAATCCTCATTGGTTTATTGGTTTATCGTATGAAGAATGAAAAAATGTGTAAACCTCTGATCAGAGAAACTGCACATATTCCCTCTAAAAATAATTTTTATGATATTCTGGATTTTTGCAATGTTTATATTATTTACAAGGAATGTACGTATGACTAAAATAGTCAGTCTGAGTCATGTAGTAGTATCTTATTTTTTAAGGGAGATAGTAGTCAGTTTCCATTTTCAGAAGTTCATAATTCGCTGACACCAGTCTTGGTGGAATACTATCAAAGTCTAGCACACAGTAAACCTGAGGTCTCATCAAGATAAACCTCCTAGTCTCTAAGAGAATCTTCAGGTGAAGGGAATACAAGAGAATGTCTTTTCCATAATATGGGGCATTTGGTGGCAAATGAGGCATGTTTGTCATAAAACTGAATGCTTATTCTGGTGATTGACATGATCACCTGATATTGGGTTCACACACAAATGGTGTTTAATTCCCCATGAGAGCCCACTACCATGCATCTTTAACCTTGGCATTCTGAATACATTTCTGATGTAGAATATCTGATGGTCAGAAGAACCCTGAGGATGTTCTTGCTGAACAGGTGGATAAATACAAGCAGGTTTTCATAGAGGCTGCAAGAAAGGTTGGTAAAAAATATTTCCTTTTATTTCAGGCCTCATATTAACTGAGATCAACTCAATTGGACTGCTTCATTTTCAAATAACATGCATTTCTATTTGGTTCACTCCAGAGATATCTTAGGAATGTTTTCCCTGCATGATTTTTTTTTTAAATGCATTGAAATATTTAGTGTAGAAATAGCCTTACTTCCAGGTACAATTATACGGGTATGTTCATTTTAATGGGGGATTAAGTCAACAATATCTGATTTTAGCATTAGATATATCATGACTAGAGTTCAAGGGTTAAAATTGTTTATTGTTTATTCTCAAAAGGTCTTGACAAATGAAGAGATGTCCATTATTGTACACCTACAGTTAACAACTGAATTATTCATACCCCTTGTACATTTTATGATTTTTGTGTTTTTTTATATAACTCAAGAATGAAAGGTGAACTGGTTGATTTAGGGCCTTTGTTCAATCCCTTTAGATGTAAGCTTTGATATGTCACATTTTCCAAAATATATTTGTCCAGATTTATGTTTCTGAAATATAAATTGGGATAAATCAATTTTTTCCACTTATTTACACTATGAACATGACTGACAAAGAAAGCGGACAAAATATACAGTTCCTCAGGTAAATAAAGGAACATCCCTTCACTGCTATTATGTAAAAATGTGTAGAACAGGTGAATATGCATGTGACACCTGTTCTACACATTTTTACATAATAGCAGTGAAGGGATGTTTCTTTGTCTACCTGAGGAACTGTATATTTTGTCCACTTTCTTTGTCAGTCATATTCATAGTGTTAAACAATAACAAAACTTTGTAAGGATATGAATAATTTAGCTTTTAACTGTACAATTATGTTTGTTTCCTAGGCAACCATGTTAGACAGTGCATTGGAACAGTATTTGGGTCAGCCTGCTCAATCGCACAATGCAACCTGTAAGTTTGAAGATGTGAATGATGTATGAAGAAAGGAATAGGGATAACATCAGCGATTGAGTGAGTGAGAGGAAATAGCGAAACAGATAACACTAGCGAGGAGAGATGTGGTGGATGAGACATGAGGTGTTGTGGTGTGGTGGTTCATTCACTGTACTCTCTATCCAAGGGTTCACGGTTCCAATCCCAGCTCTGAACTAACGTCCTTTGGCAAGACATTCATCCAAAGTTGCCACAAGTTAAAGGGAGTGTATCATGACGAGACTACCGGGTATGTATCTTTCCCGTGGCCCTACTCAGGGGGCAATCAGGTATAATACGGACGACACGACCGCAGCATTCACATGCGTGCAACATACGTGAAACCGAAGCGTGAGGGGAACGTCGGTCTGTTTCATGAACGCTAACGCGCTATTCCAGTTAATCAAGTCCATTCGTTTTCGTGCAGTTGACCTAAAGAAGACGTAGATGGCGTTAACCAGCATTTGCCATGATACACTCCCTTGTACATAAGAGCAGTTAGATGTGAAAGTGAAAACTTTGCACAGTGATTATCTTGCATTAACGATATCTCACAGTTAATTGATTTGCCACTCTTTGTTAACATAGTGATAACATCAGTACCATATATCCGGCATACAGCATTACAGGTGAGTGCGCCCTCTATTGTCCGGAAGTGTCCTCACTGCAGCGAGCCGATGACCCTGAAGGAGAGGAAAGCTGGGGGATGGATGGTTAGCTGTATGGGGTACCCGGGATGCAAGGCAGCGGTCTGGTTCCCGGCCGTCATAGAGTCTGCTGATGTGTCTGATACCGTCTGTCAGCAGGTAAATCCCCACGTTTCTTTGCATTATTCTGATTTTCTCTCTTATGTTGTTCTTCTTCATCTCTTAGATAGTATTAACTCTTTTCATACCACACAAATGTTCTCCCTACAGGTGCCATATATACCAAAGGCTTCAACATAATTTATGTGTTTCCAAGATCAATCTATACCAGTTTTAACCCTATTTAGCCCGGGCTATTTTGAAACTGCATAGCCCGGGGGGGGGGGGGGGGGGGGGGGGCTTCTAAGGCCCCCCCCCCCCATGATCTCGGCCGTGAAACGACCGATCGCTGCAAAAATTTGCATACATGTCAAGTGAAGTGTATAGAATACTATGATAATTTCAATTTTTTGAAAAATTTACTCATTTGCATATTTATGGTAATTTATGCAAATAAGGTCACCAAATTCACATTTTTGCCCATAAATCAGACATTATTCATATTTAAGCATTCTTTCTCACTACATATATTTGTTAGACCATTTGAAATAATAAAACAACACAAAAAATTGAAAAACCAGGGTTATTCCTTATGTTATCTATTGTTTTGAAAATTTCTTATGTATTTCTTTGTTTTTTTAACTTATGTATTTCATTGTTTTTGTTGTTTTATTTCATTTCCAACTATAATTCAACTATTTTGACCCCAAAATAAACACCTTAACTATAAACAAGACCAAATAACCAATGTTTTATCTCTTTATTTGAAAAATGAGATTTCCATATGTTTTGTACACAAATCACAAAAATGAGCGATTTTCGGGCTGACATGCAAAGACAAAAGGACATGTGACTTTGTAATGGTAGGTCCGATTTTCAAAAAATTTCTTTTAAAAGATGCGCAAGACTCGAAAGAAAAAAGTCACAAAATTTCAGTGCAAGATTTTCTTGCGTTAAAAAAATTATCGCGAAAAATGTCGAGGGGGGGCCCCCCGGGCTAAATAGGGCTAAAAGGGTTGTCATGGAGCTTATCAAGACAAGAAATACATGTAGGTAATTTTGCAAAGCCATTGTGTTGCACAAAACAATCCTTTCTTCAGTCGGTGCCTATTCTTCTGTACAAAATAGCACATGTGGCAAATGAGCTACCGTGCAAAGAGGTGCAGAGGCGAAGCAACCGAAGTGTAAAATGAAAATTTTACATAAACTGTGAATCATAGAAGTAAACAACTGTGGTCAAACTCCAATGTCTTTTCAGAAAAAAGTTGATCACCCTTGGTCTGAATTGAATGAAATATGGCTTTGCAGCATCCTAGGTTACAAGTAATTGTTTTGGAAGGACTGAAACATATGCATTGACAAATGCATTGAGATATTAATTACCCTTGGCTTTACCCTTGTCAGGAGAAACTTAGCCATTGGCAGCTCCCCCCCCCCCCCCCTTAAGTTCCTCATGTGTGGTAATAGCACCAAGAGTACTATTCATCAACTATGCATCAAAATCAGCTTCTCAGTGTCTGCTCTCTGTCCTTCAAGTCTCAATGTCGAAGTACAACTCACGCCAAAGTTTTTGTGTAAGGAAGTTCATTGTATCAAATTTGTCTTCCAGTGTCAACCTGGACCAGTCAATAAGATCAAATTCAAGTTCAAGAGAGGATCTGTACCCCCAATGATACCACTTGAGTAAGTCCGGATTTTATCCAGTCATTTCGTTGTATGATAATATGATTAGACATTTACACTGTTACCCATGAAGTTTGGATAATTTTTTTGTGTCTATTTACTGAGCTCTGTGTTATAAGATACAGAAATGTGAAGGGTACACTCTAATCTAAGTTATCAGAAAAGTATGCCGCGGTTTGCTGTGTCATATCTGAACAAACATTAATTAGTCATTTACATTACCTAAATCTAATTCTTTTTTATCCCCTCGCCGACGAAGTCGGAGGGGATATAGTAACGCTGCCGTGCGTCCGTGCGTCCGTGCGTCCGTAACAAATTTGGTTTCCGATCGATAACTTCAGTAATGTTTCACGGATTTTAATGAAATTTGATATGAAGGTACATCATATTAAAATACAAGCTAAGTTCGATTTTGGAGTAAGTAGGTCAAAGGTCATAGCTCATTAAATATGCGAAAAAATACACATCTGGTTTCCAATCGATAACTTTAGTAATGTTTGACGGATTTTCATGAAATTTGATATGAAGGTACATGGTATATATCAAACACATCCTAAGTTCGATTTCGGAGTATGTAGGTCAAAGGTCATAGCTCATTAAATATGCGAATCTGGTTTCCGATCCATAACTTTAATACTGTTTGACAGATTTTAATGATATTTGATATGAAGGTTCATGGTATCAAAACACAGCCTAAGTTTGATTTCGGAGTATGAAGGTCAAAGGTCATAGCTCAATAAATATGCGAATCTGGTTTCCATTCGATAACTTGAGTAATGTTTGACAAATTTTAATGAAATTTAAGAAGAAGGTTCATGGTATCAAAATACATGTACAGCTTAAAAGTTCGATTTCTGAGTATGTAGGTCAAAGTTGAAAGGTCATAGCTCATTAAATATGAAAAAACACCTAATTATATATGTGAAAATGTGGTTAACTTCCTTGCCTAGTAATATAATAGTACAATCCAATGGAGGTAACTTGTTCTGACGTATATAGGCCATTTGTACCGTGCGAGGGGATGCTACGCTTTGCGTTGACTTGTTTTAATTCTTTTTTTTTTGTGTGATACATATAGATATGAAGGATGCATAGGAGGATGTGACACAACTCTTAAAGATGTGCTGGATCTCAATCTAGCTTACCTCAGACCAAGAGATCAGTCTTACCAAGGTATGTAGCACCCTTTTTTCATCTTCTCTATTGTGGACCGCAGTCTGGCAGACATGAGCACTATAAAAGAACCCACTTATTATTATTGCTGTTATCATTTTCATCTTCATCATTAATATTATTAATAGTATTATTGTTTAATCATTGTTATTATTGTTATATACATGTATATAATAGTATCATCGTCATTCTTTTAATGTTTGTGTAGTTCTAGATAGTGCTGTAAGTCAGACGCTATGTTCGTGTTCGGTTCGGTTCGGCAGAGTTCGGCAATTTTTCACCCGAACTTGGTTCGGTTCGGGGTTCGGTAATATAATAGCATGCAGCGTTATAGCCACGGCGGTCGGCACTGGGCGGGCTGGCCTGCCTGCCGGGCCCGACCAGCACGGAGGACTTCTGCCCACTGCTTCCGACCATTTCACATTAAAAACTGCTCTAAACATAATTATTTTTGAAGAAAAATACTACTTACAGAGATGCCAACTAGTACGGATTTCCCGTAATTTCTACGGGAAATCGGCCAATTACGGGCGGTACGGTTTTCATACCATAAATCCCGGATTTTGCCGATTTCAAAATTAGCACTTTAAGGTTTAGCACGTACCGGTACTTTTGACTATTGCAGCGCAGCCATCCTTGAATCCATGCATAGAAATCCCATAGCGCTTCCGATCGGACAATTTGTTATCTAGCACACCCCTTTCACAGCGCAGGTGCATACATGTGCTTCGCGAGCGGGGGCCGGGTGAAATACCTCTCTTGGCCGCGCCGCTACCGCCGGGCCAGCGCCAGGCCTCGCTACGCTAGCGCCGTGTACACTGTCGGATTTCTCACAGGCTGTCACAGCGTTCGTCGATTTTCGTCGACAATCTGAACTCATGTTGGTTGGATTTAGATATCAATCATCATGTCTTCCACAACTAAGAAGCGTGGCAAGAAGTTACAGACTTTTAAAGAAGAATACAGTAAGAAATGGAAATGCATCGTGTAACACCAACTAATGAACAGGTATGTTACTTTTATTTAACTTGTTGTGCTATCGCGCTTGCCTGCGAGCTGCGCTTGCCAGCGTGCAGAAAAATTTGCGTCGCGCAGAAAATTACGGATTTTGTCTCCAAATTACGGATTTTTAGCCTTACGATTACTGATTTGTGCTCTGAAAGGTTGGCATCCCTGTACTTACATTCGTATTTCCGTCTTGAATCGTGTTTTATTTTCAATTTTAAAAGAATCATGTTTTCAATTTGTAAATAAATGATATTTTGTAAAGATTTTCCGAGACGGTTGTTGTCTAATGTTAGAGTCATGAAAGCTGCCATCTTGAATAGAGACACATGCAGGCTCGTCAATAACTGTTTTTTATAAGTTTTTATTTTCAATAGGAAAAATATAAAATCCCATTTTTCCTGAATAAATAAATACCATACTATAATATATATTTATTTCATTATTTATATTGTAAAATTTGTCCGATATTGTTACAATTAAAATATTATTTTTTTGTTGAATGGATTTGAGCTGAAGTTGTTTTGATCACGCTTTTTTTGTTTATGTCTTGCGATCGCGACGTAGCGTGGTCAGGATTTGGGATTTAAATGGCGCCAGTGAAGTCGGGCCCACCACTGGATAGGCATCAATCACAAAGGCGGAAAATGGCAAAAAAGTAAATATAAAATGAGCAATCATGACATGAAAATTAGGTCCAAATTGACAATATTATTAGCTTGCAAAAACATTTACATTTTTCTGCCGAACATCCGAACCAGGCCTTTGTGTTCGGTTCGGTTCGGTTCGGTTCGGGAGTGCCATGTTCGGCGAACTTCCGTTCGGTTCGGCGGTTCGGCTACAGCACTAGTTCTAGATTGTTCATCCAAATCTAAGACAGACCCAGATTTTTCATATTAAAACCATGTAAGAAATACATTGAATTGTATAAAATCCAAGTAAAAGATCTGAATGCTTTGAAATTATTTTATTAAATGTCTCTTTATCCATTCAACAAGTCTTTTGTCTTTTTTCTGTTGATAAACATATCTTTCTCCTCATTTGCTTATTTTACGATTTCAAATCATTTCCTTTTCATCTAAGCTTCTGGTAACAGAACTGCAAACAGAGGAGGAGGAGGAGGAGGAGGAAGAGGTGGTGGTGGGGGAGGCGGAAGAGGGGGTGGTGGGGGAGGAGGAGGAAGAGGGGGAGGAGGAGGTGCTGGAGGAGGATTTTCCAACAGCACCAGAGGAGGAGGTGGAGGTAGACCTGTAGGGGGAAGCTCTGTGGACATAGATGATAATGAAGCATCACATTGGTTCAACTCTAGCAGTGCCCCATCGTCAGCATTGTCATCTTCATCATCTACCAGAAATGGACAGTTTGGAGGTAATAGGGGAGGAGGAGGAAGAGGAGGAGGAAGAGGAGGAGGAGGAGGAGATGGAGGATGGAATGATAATTCTTCATCAAGATCATACTCCACGTCATCCTTTGGAAATTCTGCCGCAAGGACTCCCCTTTCTCAAATTCCATCAAGGTAATGGAATATTTGCCTCATACACTTAATTGCTATACAAATCGGTATTTTAATCTGTTGTATGAAGAGAATGGGTTGTTATAGTTTGCGGACTGTCACCCATTATCTCCTTCGTTATTAACATGCCAAACAGGTGAGATTGTTGAAATCTCAACTAATTATTACCAAAGAATTGCTTAAGTTAGGGGTTAAGATTTCAATAAAGATTGGGCCTGAAAATTAACCTGAAGGGATATCGTAATCTATGTTATATCCAATGCAGTTTAGTCTATTATATAACTGCAAAATGTAAGAAATTTAACTGATTTTAGGGGGGAGTGACCGGCATGACATTTGTACATATATTTCTTATTGCAAACAAAAATATGTAAAAGAAAATCATTGCCATGTTCCAACTATGCTTTACTTTTTTTTTTTCTTCTTTTTGTTGTTGTTGATACATATGGAACAAATGTGTGATATTGTATCTTTGTTTAAATGATATTAATGATAATTCAAGATATCTTTGGTCTTGACAAGCAACTGAAATTCAAGAAAAACATAATTTTATGAGTCCAAGATTGAAAATACTTGTATCTTTTACCTCTACTCTATATAGGAATGGGAGTAAAAGTAGTAGTAGTACAAGCAATGCAGTGGTATGTAGCTGTGGTCAGGATGCTGTTCAGCTCACTGTGAGAAAAGAGGGCCCAAATCAAGGTGAGATCATGTTTCAATCCTAGACTTTATCTGGCACTTTGAATTCATCTTATGTTTTATCTCTCTTTCTCCCGTTCGTTCTCTTTACTGTCTATCTTTAAATATTTGCCTTTGATCTTCACCTTTTGTTTACTATCTCTATCCAATCTCTCTCTCTCTCTCTCTCTCGATCTCTTTCTCTCTAATATTGTGCATTCTTGCTCTGGCGTATTTCACCCTCTTCAATGTTGTGGGTCTGACAATGGATGATAAATTTAGTACTTGTACTCAGAGATGACTAGGGGAGTGTTTCACAAATACTAAGATGGACTTAAGTTGGACTTATATGACAGGCCATTCATGCCCCTGGTTGATCTCACCATTGGTCTCTCAATTATGAACTTTAGATAATATTTTTTCCTTCAATAAATGAACTATCATAACAGCTCAATTCAGTAGATGTGTGACCATGATTTGTAACTCCCTTGAGAGACCATTGCCAGTAAATGGTGAGAGCAAACAGTGGCACAAACAGCTTGCCATAGTTAAGTCCAACTTAAAGTCAATCGTAATCTTTGTGAAACACCCTCCAGGTATGACAACTTCTTGAGTAAGTATTAGTGCCGTTGTTTTAAAGCGACATTATGCTCAAGTAACTTGTCATCTGCCTTTTGAGCTAATTGCCAATGAGAATTGATTAGAATTGAATTGATTTATTGTCCATTAAAAAATGGAAATTCCTTGCTCACTGGTATGAGGAATAAATCTTGGTTTTCCTTTCTCTGTCTACAGGTCGCCAATTTTTCAAATGCCAGTCAGGGGGCTGCAACTTCTTCCTCTGGTCTGAAGAAAACACAGAGAATACCTCAACCCCAGATCTTGGCAACACCGGTCGAAACAACACAAGTCCCTCATTCAGTGGTGGTTTTGACACCCCTGCCACTGGCCTGAATGGAATGGCCGATAGATCCAGTGGGTATGGAACTGATGGAGGGGACCAGGGTTCTTCCACTAATGTCTGGGGGGAGGTCATGTGCCAGTGCAATGCAGCTGCAGTACAGTAAGTAGAATAATTGCTTCAGTAAAATTTGGTCATAATATAATCATGAAGTGGAATTTTTAGGTTACTATAAAGACATAGCATTTCATTATTGGATGATGAAAGCTAACAGAAAAATCATGACATTCATGGAAAAGTTGTGATAGATAGATTTTTACAACTTTAAATTTGATTATATTATTTTATTGAGGAAGTTTTTATGAACCTCCAAGTGGTCTGTATACAGAATGAACACTCCCAAATTAATCTGTGCTTTTGTTGGGGGTTTCAGTTCATTACAAAAATGACATACCAACTTGTTATATACCCGTAAATCTCTGTGTATAAGAAGCACACCAATTTTTTTTTTTTTTAATTCTTCATTTTTTAATTTTTTTTCCTACTCTGCCGGCAGCTAGCCAGGTCTGTGTTAAAAAATCCACACGGGAAGGACTTTCATTTAACTGCGATGTTCAGTTGAATGTGTAAGATCATTAATGTAAATTAAAAAACAGTAGAGGACCTAGGATAGAACCTTGTGGTACACCGTGTGTAATAGAAAAAAAATTGGAGGAATGATTATTATAAATTACATATTGAGATCTATCAGA
The DNA here is from genome assembly GCF_000002235.5 of Strongylocentrotus purpuratus. Lineage (NCBI taxonomy): Eukaryota > Metazoa > Echinodermata > Echinoidea > Camarodonta > Strongylocentrotidae > Strongylocentrotus > Strongylocentrotus purpuratus. Next base: position 27,717,714 of record NW_022145599.1, on the reverse strand, counting down.
AAGATTACTTTCAAACCAAGATGACAGACAAATTTGAGAGTTATTTTAGTTTCCGAGTGGAATTTTTTTCGGCGTCTTATGCACAGAGATTTACGGTACCCAAATTACATTGATACCAGTGATGTATCTTTCTACAGGTATGCTTGAAGATTGAGAGAGAACACCAAATGTGTACAGTACATGGGGATGAATGAATACCGGTAGTGAAATTTGAATTTTTTCACTTATTTAGTGATATACTAAGATATGGTGGAATGGGAAGGAAGATGCCAGCTTTATCAAAATAGAACATGGATCATTAAGTCCTTCATCAATCGTTGAATCCTTGTACTTTTATTTGATCTCCGCAGACGTACTGTACAGAAGGAGGGTCCAAACCAAGGTCGTCAGTTCTACGTGTGTGGCAAACCAAGAGAGAAGCAGTGTTCATACTTCCAGTGGGCTGATGAAGAACCCAAGAGTGGTGGTGGTGGTGGTGGTGGTGGAGGTTTCAAGGGAAGCTCTAACTTCAGCCGAGGTATGGTTGAGTTTTGACTTGTGATTTTCATTGATAACATTGACTCTACGACCTTAAACGTTGGGAATACAGCCTAAAACTCTGTTTATATATTTAAGGCATTGTTTATCAACGTTTTCAGTTTTACAAATCTGAGATGCATGGCCCTACGTGTTATCAGTGTCTGTGATGTGGTGTAATATTGAAGCCCTAAAAATATTGTCCACAAAATGATCATGAAGTGCCTCAAAAAAGTGAAAATCTGTGAGTAAACGGTTTTACCATACTCATTTTCCCCAATAGATGATAGTGTTATAAAAACCGTTTAGAAAACGGTTATTGAAATGTCAAATTCCAATCATAAATATCTTGATAATCAGACAGGGATTCCTAACTGACCTAAAGGTTTATGACTAAGATTGCAGCATGAGCTGAATCCAGGATTTCGTTAAGAATCTGAGACACAGATACCCAATCCCTTCAAAATTCCATGCCTCAACTTTGTTCTCCTTCGTAAGGAATGATTATGTATAGATGTGGGTTTTCCAGGGCAGCTATCAGTCCCATCATAGTTGATTTGTGGATTTGCTTTGCAAGAAGATAAAGTAAAATAGTGAAAGTTGCTTGCAAATGTCTTTGAGACAAAAAATGCAAAATGAGGACCTCAAAATGTAGATTTTGATGCGCTCTTTAGGCCTACAGTTTGCCTCACCTTGAATTCAAATTGATGTTATCCTGTCCTTTTTATGCCTCCGTTACGAAGTACCCGGAGGCATTATGTTTTCGGGTTGTCCGTACGTACGTACGTCCCGTTCTCGTGATCGCGTTATCTGAAGAACCGATTGATGGATTCTTGCCAAACTTTGGTCATGTATGTATCTTGCAGAGCCAATGAACTGATTAAATTTTGGGGTCATGAGGTCAAGGTCAAAGGTCATGCGGCTCATTATGTATGCAAAAACAGCTCGTGATCGTGTTATCTCAAGAACCGATTATTGGATTCCTGCCAAACTTAGGTCATGTACGTTACTTGCAGAGACAATGAACTGATTAAATTTTGGGGTCATGAGGTCAGGGTCAAAGGTCATGCGGCTCATTATGTATGCAAAAATAGCTTGTGATCGCATTATCATTAGAACAGATTGATGGATTACTGCCAAACTTAGATCATGTATGTATCTTGCAGAGCCAATGAACTGAGTAGATTCTTGGGTCATGAGGTCAAAGGTCAAAGGTCATGGGCTCATTATGTATGCAAAAATAGCTTGTGAACGCATTCTCATTAGAACTGACAGATGGATTACTATTTAACTCAGGACATCTTGCAGAGCCAAAGAACTGAGTAGATTTTAGGGTCATGAGGTCAAAGATCAAAGGGTCATATATGTATATGTACCGGGCATGGTGGCTCAGTCGTTAGAGCGCCTGCCTCATGAATGGGAGGTCGTGGGTTCGAACCCCGGCCGAGTCATACCAAAGACTTATAACAATGCCTTCTAGCTAGGCGCTCAGCATATTAGATTGGAGAAGGGTAGTAATAACATAATTATGCAGGGCCCACTGGAAGAACAGTTTCATAACTGAAGTGCTACCCTGGGTAAATAAAAGTTATTATTATTATTATTATTATATGAGAAATTTCTTGTTATCACAATATTCTGAGAACCTGTTAATTGATTACAATTGAACTGGAATTTGAAAAATTTCTGCTGTTTTGGTTTGTAAAATTGCTTTTTGACGGAGGCATCATTTTCGTCTGCGCGCAGTCGAAGTTCCATCTAGTTCATTATAAGTCCAATTTTCGAGGCAATAAGTTTGTATGTTTGAAAGATATGGAATCGAGATGTTATTATACAATTTTGATGGTAGAATGTTGTGGTCAGTTGACTACAATGATAAAATTGATGAGGAATAGGCTTGTCAGATGTTTTATTTCATTAACCCTAATTTTTTTTTTTTCAGGAGGAGGAAGTGCAGGAGGCCAGGCCAAGAATTGGTCCTCTTCTTCATTCCAAGGTGGTCGAGGTGGAAGAGGAAGAGGAGGAGGAGGTGGAGGCAGGGGTGGTGGAGGTGGTGGTGGGCAGGGCAAGAGGAGAAAGCCAACATGCAGTATCTGCCATGAAGAAGGTAATGTACCCAGTATGGAAGGAGATCTCAATCAAAGAAAGTTGCAAATCATAGCAAAATGTTTCATATGTTACCCAGCAACGCAACATTATATTTAAAAATCACCACATAAGATAAAATAACAAACAAATTGTTTTTTCTAAAAATTGATATAATCTGCTTTAAAATGATATATAATTCATCATAAACTGATATTCTGAATGCAATGTAAGAAGGTACAGAATTGTCCAATTATAAAGAATGTATCTTTAGAGGAAAAGATTATGTAAAATTTGAAGTCTATTGAGGCACTGTGGCTCACAATCATACGGTATTGTGTGTAAAGGACAAAAATAGGATTAAAACTCAAGGAAATTTCTGTAAAGGGGTTATCAGCCCTAAAACTTGCCAAACTGATTAGGTACATCCTGTTCATTATAATGTCCCAAGAATCAATGTAACATCTTATACCACTCATACATTGTTTGGTGCTTCAAAATTTACATCATAAAAGTTAACTCTTAATTTTTTCTCTAAAAAAAAACAACATCAACCCCCCCCCCCCCCCCAAAAAAAAAAAAAAAAAAAATGACTGCACTGACCAAATGCACCTTTATTGACCTCTATGTGCAACTTTTTTAGTGTTTTTTGTCGTACACAGTCTATAGATAATCTGAATTATTATTCTATGTTAAGTGATATGATGGTTCCCATGGAAATAATTATAAAAGAGTTCCCTTTAGCTCCCAACACCTTTTTGTGGTATTTTTTAACCATGATAGGTTATTTTGTACTTGTGATTCACATGCATTGAGAAATTTGCACCTTTTTTTTCATCAGTCATCCTAAAAAAAATTAATGAAGTAAATTAAAGAAAAAACTAACTAGGACATTCAACAATGTTTTTTTCTCCAATTTGATGACGTCCTATGTATCCTTTCTTCTAGGCCACACCAAGAGATCCTGCCCACAGAAATGAGTCTTCAAATACACTTCACAGAGCTGAGGACACCTATGGAGGAGAGAAAGCATTCAGTACTACCAATCCTTCTAAAAGATCAGCCATTTTGAAGCTCAATAATTGAACAAGATTTTATTTCACCTGATTTGTGGAACATGCTTCTGTCAGTCAATGAAATTGCAATTACTTTTTGAGATTTTGTATTACTTTCAAATTTGCGATACTATGCAATAAAACACATAACATTTTCTATGAATAATATTTCTTGCTTTTCTCATAATTTACTAAAGACAGTATGATGAACAAGAAAATGTGAAGATGAGTTAAAATCCACTTCATAACTCTGTCACACCTCCAAAACCCACTTTAAAATGCTCCCAATTGACCAATTTGTTTTTGCCATTTGTTGTAGTGTAAATACTTGTCTCATCTGTGCTTAATAGGGCCAATTTATAAACCAAAAAATAGGCACTTTCACCTCACTTTCTTGCCTAATTATGAGTGTTATTATTAAACAATTTATTGATGACAAATTGTGGTGGTCAAATCCTAGAGATGTCATGGTCTCGTGAATACTTCACCGCAGGACTGTGAATGCCAAGGTGATAAAAATACAGCGCTTTGGCACACTAGTATTAAAGACCGTCAACAGTACTATGCCAGAAGGGATTAGACCACACAGGGAGGTCACTGACAGGTGGCTATCTCATTAACTCAACTAACATCAGAAAAAGAGGATCATGGGGGACTAACAGGCACTGATTGGGGAAGTTTTCTATATAGAGGGAGCAAGTAGCTACAAGTAGGACAGTAGGGCTTTAAAGCCCCACTGCACTACTTATAGCTACTTGCGCCCTCTATAAGAAAATACCTTATCAGTGACCATTGGTCCCCCATGGTCCCCTTTGTCTTATTAATTGAGAGCTGATTCGATGAGATAACCACCTGTCAGTGACCAGGCAGGGAAGTCTAATCCCTCCTGGCCAAACTAGTGCAGATAGGCTTTTGTTATCTGTTATTATCAATTTTATTATGTCCCCAAAAGAACACATGTCAATTTTCATATCATTTGATATTTATTTGGGGGACAATGGTAGACAGAGGTGTCCTTTACAACATGTGCCAAGTTTATGTTTATTTCATCAAGAATGATTCATCTCTCTGGTCGACTTTTGATTAATTTTGATGGCAACTAAGGATTGCCCAAAACATGTGCTGTTAATAGGCTCGACAATTCTGTCATGTTTTCCCTTTTCTCTAAAATGGAATAACCCATTAATGTTGTGAAGGTTATGAGTATTCATGTATCTATTATGAGATAAATGTATGAATATCATCTCTTGTGCGGTATATCAGATATTTAAAAAGCTTATACATGCAATGTACTATGAGTATTATTATGTTATCGAATATTGGCCTTGCCATATTGATTGACTGTCTTCCACAGAATGATGTAAAATACTGAAATGCTATTTCAATATCTGTTTGTTAACATCTGCAATCTGGTAATTCCCTATAATGCAAAGGTGGATAAAGAAAAGAGTGGTGCATCGCAACCACAGCGAAGTAATGTTGCCAAAGTATGTGGACTTCTTTCATATTAAGGTATATTGCAGACATACAGGATGTCCTAACCCAGCTCCATCCTGTATGCTCCAAAATGATATAATAGATAAATGTGAAATCTGTTCACTAGAATAGAAGTTAAAAAGGACATGTGTGCGTATATATATACTTAGATTTGGTCTATTCCTCCCTACAGTGCTGAATGCTTATAGGCAGAGCAAAATATATATTGGATAAGGCAGCATGGAGTTGCAACCATGTTCCATTAGTCTGCCTTATCCAATATATATATATATATATGCATTTGTTCTCGTTCTACCAAGTGTTTGAATAAACTTAACATTATTTTCAGTACCCTTTTCTTGTATAAGACTGACACTAATATGTAAGAGTAGTTCTACATATGTAATGAAGAGTAGTGACTCACACAGACTGCAGATGCTGGAGTAAAACTTAAGTGGTACATGTATTTCAACTTGTAAATTTAAAAATCTATTTGGAATATTTGTAGTTGACACATATTTCATGTTTTGTACTTGATGATTAAAGTGCAATGTATATTTCAATAACAATATAGATTTATATACCTCTTATTTTTTCTCGATGTCTGTTAGAAATTAATCATATATTGCTTGTTAAAGATAAAGACCAGTTATGGTCATGCGATTGCATTGTGAAAGAAACGTAGTGGAATCGATCAGAAAAGGTTGATCATCTAGCATATAAGTATTGGTGTGTACTGCAAGGTTCTGGAATCATCAAAATGATAAGAAATTCAGTCCAGTCTTGATAAAGTTACAAGCACTGTACACAGAAAGATGTATATGGGACTACCCCCACACGTCCGCAACACATGCGTTATATCTATCAGGTCCAAATAGATATAATAATTTGCCAAATATATTAATTAGTAGCCGGTTTCTCGGCAAAATTTGTATGATCACGTATTAGTCAAAACATATTCTTTCCCATGATTGGTGATAAGAGCTTCCATTTCATTTTTTTGAGAGGGGGCGTTTCCAAAACTGGTCTTTACCTTTAATGTTACACTCTCATTAGCCTGATAACACTTCTAAGTGGGGTTTGCAGAGACACACATCACTTGTTTGGAGCTAAAAGGGCATAAATTCATTTATTTTTATACAGAGTTAACGCCCTTCTGGTTCCAAACAGACAATATGCTACATGCATACACAATTTGCATATTGTCTCAACAAATCATACTCTTATTCAAAACTTTAATCCACATTAAGTACCTGATCAGGCAAATTTCTGATCATCTGGATAGAGCGACCACATTTCCTGCTTTCTCATTGAAACACTGATTAAACATACGGTACTTGTTCATAAAGACCACCTGCATATAAAGACTGCTGTTGTCTCCCTCAAGTGGTCTTTATATGCAGGTTTTCACTGTAATTCCTCTCCAATATTCATCACCAACAGAAGATTCACAATTTCTCCTTGGTACTCTCTTTTTTTTTCTTTCCCTGATACGTTTTTCAGTACATGCTGCTGAACAGTAGGCCTATTCATGTTCAAGGTTATGATAAGTTCTTGACTGATCAACTTCCAAAATGGGTGATTTTTATTGTATTAAAAAAAAATCACTTCATCCTGAAGAAAAATAACAATAAAAAACAAACAAACAAATTTTGTTGTCCAAGTTGGTATATGCACCTGTATTATTTCTTAAAAATCCACAACTTGGTAACATATTGAAATATAATGAATGTGGACATAGGCTACACTGTACTACAGTGCAAACCAAATATGGAAGGAAATAAAAATGAGTCTTAATTGAAAAAGAAATTACAAATCCTCAAATGTGAATTCAAACCAAATTAAGTGATCAAATTCATACATTTGAATAATGAATCATATATTATTAATTCTTCACAATCAGAAAATCAAGCCCTACCTATATTACGGAATTGTCCTAAAATGGGGAAGAACTGAAAACGAAAAGCTAATGAATTCCATGAGACAGGTTGCATGCATACATATATTCATTGATGTGTCAGTCAATCCTGGGACAAGCTTTTTAGTTGTCATGAGTAAAATCTGAAAAAGTTGGTATTTTTTTGTAAGGGCTGATGGGAGGGGTTCAAGATGGACAGTGCATTTGGCCCATCTCACACTGCTATATCACATAAGAAGTAATGTTGATCGTGAATATACCCAAATATGGTCAGTGGGTCATTATACAACAAAAACAAAATTATCAGCAAAAAGGACCGATTTCCCCAGGTGAGGCTTGAACTCACAACCTCCGCATGTCTACAGTGTAGCCAGACGACGCTGGGTACTGTCTATAAGTACAGCGCGCTAACCTATTGCGCCACTGGGGACGGTTGGCGGGAGAAGTGTAAATAGCGCAATGTTCGCAGAGATGGTACAAAGCCCGAACACGGGTCATTTCTAGATATAAAATTCATCGTTTCGAATGCAATATTATTTTACATTACTCAATGACGCTATAACAGTTTTTTAAAAAGTGATTTTTCATTTTTTAGAACAGAAGATAAGAAATATAGATTGGACCACAAGTTCCCAAGGATTAAAGAGCTCTCAAATTTATTTCAGATTGGCAACAGTTTTCTCCATATACCTTTAAATTATGCAACGAGCTTTAAATATATATAGAAAATACTATTTCCAAAAATACAGCAAAGTGCTTTAAAACCAAATAAAAATAATATTATTAAATATTAGTTTTTAAATCAAGTAATTTTGTTAATCATTTAAAAAGCAAATCTTAGTTTAAATTCTCTTATTTTTACTTCTTTGGCAGAAAACCGATTTTCAAAGGAGAATCCATTAAATCAAGGGAAATAATTTCACTGTATGATCGAGGGACAATAGTGTGGGATAATATATTTTGAATATATTTCAGATATTTTCTCTTTAAAGATAATAAAAATTCACCTTCTCAAATAATGAAAATTCTTATTTGTCTCTATACCAAATGCATTTTGCTGATTTTAATTCAATACTATTTTCAATTATTTCTATCTTCGAAATATCCTTACCCTCCAAATATTCGATTATTCCTTCACAGCTCTATGTTTACGTGTAATGTCTCGAAAAAGACACGAAAGTCATAGAAAAAAACAGACCGAATGACTCCATTTTATGAAAAAGGAAGCTTGGAAAATGAAAAATGAGCTGGTTTAATCAAGCCAGTCTGTCTTCATTTGCAAAAACAGCCTTGTCGTCCGCCCAAAAGTCGATCGACAAAGTTCTCGATATTCAGGATGAGGAAGGCAGTGACACCGGCAGCGGGAGCCAGGCTGCCCAGAGCTCCGGCGGCACTGGGCGAGCGTCGTCGTTGTCGAATCCAGGCAGTGCCTCAGCTGGTAGTCTGTCTGGAAAGCTCCAGTCTAACTCTGAGGAAGACGGCCCTTCAGGGCAAGAAGGTACTTATGCTAATTATTTTGCGCTTGTTCAGAAACCTTTCCAAAATTTGACCCTTAACAGGTGCCCGTGCATGCCTGTGTGAAGTTATCTACCGTACGGCGTAATGTCTCAGATCCTCATTACGGTAGATAACTTCACACGTTTAATGAATATTTCCTTCACAGCAAACTGAAGCACAATACAATTAGGCCTACATACCGTCCGGATGGTGGGGTGCAAGCGGGCGCGTGTGTTAAGTTAGTGACTGTCATTCTTAGTTTACTGTAATTACGCGAAAACCGCTAATCGGGCCGTCATTTTTGCATGACATATCACGCTTCTCATTCAAAAAAACATATTTTTCTTCCATACTCCATAGATTTCGCTGAAATTTCACCAAAAGCAGATTCACATGTTAAATGATCAATTTAAATACTTTTTTTCTCAATTTCATTGCAGGATCAGGGTACAGAATGGCACTAAACAGGGCTCTTGTGAAACAGCGCTGCAAAACAAAATGGCTTAAACTGTTTAAACATAAATCATAGAAAGTGAAATGAAAGATCATAATGTCATTCTTCTCATCCAATAGAAATCATGAAACAAAAATCTTATCAGCCATTCAAAAGCCCTCATTTGCGTAGGTTATCCAAATGGTCTCCAATAGTGCATAACACTACAGCCCCATGGCAGAAATCTTCATGGCGAAAGTGCACGCATTGTTACATGCCCACCTAGAGTCTACAAAGTCTATGTACATGTAGAGCTCTTGCACATAGAACTTTGCGCGTTGAGCACTGTATACTGAGTTTACATGCTCCCATTGGCCGGTCTGCTCGAGTGGCTTCAAATTTAAATGAGAGAGGACCTACTAACTTAAGCGCAACTTAAAGTCAATGGCAATGTCAATTCATAATATTACATAACACACTGACATGTCATACTTTAAACAGGTGACGCACTACACACTGAGCTCAGCATAGGTTCACGCACAAAATAAAAAATTGACAAATATATCAGTACATCTAGCAAGTTTTGTACCTTAAATATGACGAAAATGAGAATTTTTCAAACTAAAACAAAGTTACGTAAGACTTAAACTTAAGTGAAATAATTAACCTTTTAAGGATGCTGAAAAAATTGTAATAAATAGAGGGTTTGACTGAAATATAATGATTTTGGTATCAGATCAAACAGAAAATCGCAAGCTTTCACCTCGCACCATAACATATAACATGGAGCTAATGGAAGCCAGTGATAGCCAATAACTAAGAAGGGGCCCTTGTTGGCGCCAATTTAGGAAAATGAGGCTGCAATTCGCCGAGATTGGATGAACGTTATGTGCATGCCCTAAATGTAAGCTAAAGTTCTATGTGTCTTGTCTTGACTTGAGTCTTGATTGATAATGACAAATATGATTGAATATTGCACAGTAGGCACATAGAATTTTACGCACGTTTTTGCCGGTAGACAGCACGCACTTGCAAGTACGGCGGGATGTGACCACCGCATTACCGAGTCCCGTAGGTGATAGTATGACTAATATGATATCGATATCACCTAGCCTTAATTGGCACCCAAAGTCCTGCGTGAAGAGGGATGTAAACAAAACCAAAAATGCGTTTGTAGTAACCTATTCCTGCACCCAACAAACATTGCAAACTAGCTTCAGAGTTCGCTAGGGGACTTTTCTCTTTCTCATACAAAGCACTTTGAAATCTGTTAAGATTAAGAATTTAACCAAATTTCCAAAAGTATGAGATTTTGATACTGGAGTGATAGTAGTTTAGCTTTACCTTCCACTTGTTTCTGATGATAATGAGCTAATGTGCGATAAACATTTAAAAAACACTGACCTCTTTACGAGAGTTCATGATGTTGTGTCTTCCTGAAGTGCAAATACACAGGGTGTATACAAAATACACTGTTTTCTTATTGCCAATTTGGTACTTACTTTACAAGGGGCAAGCACTGTTTAATTTAGCCAACTCCCTGCTTTTGCACTAATCGCTATTTATGAATACATGAAGATGAAATTTATTTTCATATTTGTCTTTTTATACGCTTATTCACTATATCTTTCTGTATCTTTACAAAAATTGCAGGATCCGAGGCTTACTCATCACGAGCAAAGAGCCAAGTTTCACCCCAAGATGACACATTTTTCAGTGCCTTTCTCACAGGGAATGAACCACCAAGCAAGCCAAAGAAATCTCTAGGCAAGAAACTTCAAACCCCAGCTAAATCGGAAGATGTCGCCAAGGGAAGTCCCACTGACAAACCTACAAGGTTATCTTCCATGTCAGGAAAGAACTCAAAGACTAAGAGCAAGATTTTGTTGCAAGACAGTGATGATTCAGACGAAATAGATAAAGAGAGAAGAACCAGTAAGTCTGGCAAGAAATCCCATTTAGGATCAAGAAAGGCAGACAACAAAGAGGTCAAAAGTGAAGCTGTTTTACAACCCCTGCATGTTGATGTAGGGCTGCCAGAGCCAGTCTTGCCACAGGGTACTGCACTTGCAGAAGATGTCCTAGGTAGTACCCAGGATGACGCTAAACAGGACACAAGTCTCCAAGAGACAAAGTCGGAAGATAGTGCAATAAATCCTGAAAATGTGAAGTCGACCGAAAGCTTCTTGTTGGTGAAATCATCAGATGTTCGAGAATTTGAGGAAGAGAATGACACCTTGGTGGATCAGCCTCTAGGACAAAGCCTTGAGAGTAGTAATTCTACAAGTACTGGGACAGTTGAAGCAGATGAAAAGGAAGGAGAACATCGCATTCCAAGTCGCCGGAAAAGTAGCGACCTGGACACCAAATCAGAATCGGAGAACACAGACGAGCAGACGTCCATTAGGAGTGATAGTGACTTTGTAGTGATAAATGAACATACAGCTAGCGAGCAGTCATCCGTCTATCTTTACGACACCAGAGAGTCACCAGAGAATACATCACCCAAGCACTATTCTTCATCATCTAACGGGAAGCGGAGTCCTACCGACAGTGACTTCAGTATCATCTCGGAAGGACGCTTCAACGACATGCCGGATCCCATGCATGCCGGTGCACAGAGCCAAGATGTTGGAAACATTGTCGAGCAGGCCTCCATGGCTCTAAGCCACCGCGTCTCTCCCTCATATTCGGCTGATGTAGAATCTGAAGATCAGGATGACAAGATGACGCCGTCCTCGAGCACCGATGAGCGCCCCAGGTCCAGCTCGGAAGAAGGACTTGGGATCCGGGAAGAGCATAACTCCACACCAACACCAAAGGAGTCTGAGAGCCAAGAGTCATTGCCACAGACAGAGCAGGAGGAAGAAACACCAAGACCTGAAAATGAGGATACATTGAAAAGTAAGAAATTATATTTTGCAAACAATAAATTTGTTACTGTTAATTTTTGTAAAAATTTGTTCTCAAAAGCAACCATTTTCATCAAATATATATTTGTTTTAATTTGATTTTGATGGGGAATAAAAGTCAAATTTAGAAAATGAATTCAGTAGTTACAAGTTGATGATGTCACAAACAGTGATACACAGGAAGACCTGTTGATTTGACCATTGTCCTACATGTAGATCAATTGTATAATTTTTGTTTAGATTGTTAATTATTGAGATGACATTTATATTGGTGTATACTTGTGCATTTCCATGCATTTTACATGCATTAACTTCTGTGCATGTTAAATGTTGATTAGGAGATACACTGTATAGGAGAGGGGGAAAAGGAAATCTGGTTAAATTTAGATACCGTAGGCCATGTTTTGAAATCATGATGACTCTATGGTACTTTAGTTGGCATGAGAACTACAGTACTTATAGGGGTAAGCCCTGAAATGGTGCCAAGCTACCCTGAAATCTGTCTGCTGCCCTCTTTTACTGAAAGGTCAAGATTGAGATAATGCTACATGTAGGGGAGGGGATGGGGGCAGGGATGGGGCAGCAATAGAAAGTCTTAAAGAATTAGTCGGTTCTTAATCTATAGCTGTGATCATCAAGTGAAGTCAAATAAGTTATCCAGTAAATTTAAATGACAAAGGTACACTGTAAGCTTATAAAAACAAATAACAGATCAGGGAATTTCATGTACTGAACTTTTAATAGACCTGTCTATAAAAGTAGATGTAAATTGTTTATATGTGCGTACAATAATAAGAGTCTAGAGATCATCCACTCCCAGTATACGTGTATGTACACTGTAGAGAACTTGATCAACTATCTGACGTCATTCTTTAGTGTGTCTTTTGTTCTGCCGCCACTGTGCGGTTAAAGTTCAAAGGAACCCCCAGCTTTACACCAAGAGCAAATTTCTATTGTGCCTGGGAGTCAATTACTATAGAAACAGACTTTACAGTGAAGGATGTTTCCCAGGTACCGTGTGTACATGTACACCCTTTGACTAGAACTTTTTAAAGGCAGTGTAATTGCTGTGACTTTTTAAACTCATAAGTGAAAATGAGTAGAAGGTTTAACTTAAATTGCCTCAACTCGCCTGGCTCATATGTCCATAGCAACATGTTTGGGTTCTAAACTTCTAGATTGACAGAAAAGGGTAATGTGGAGCCCAAGATGTAGAAATTGGCCATTTTTGCGTCAAAGACCTATCAATTGTCAATAAGCTTCAGAATTATAGTTTGGTGCTGTATTCTGTCCAGGGGCACGTGTAAACACTGACAAAAACTGAGAGCAGCAAGCATTTTGCATTTTACAGTAAATGTACACGCAGTAGCTCTGTGAAGCTTTTTAAAAAGAGCTTGTTTTTAGCTTCTTAACAGAATGAAAAGACAAAGGTAGAAATTGTCACAAGGAAATTTCAGAAGTTTCCAAACAACCAGTGCATTTGAATAATTAGGGTTGATATAAATGGTCAAGATTTCCAGATTTCCATGTTTGAAGGGGGAGGGGGAGGGAAAGGGGCACATTAAAGTTCAGTCTGTACACAGCTCATGTATGCACTCTGGGCTGGAGCCAAAATGATGTCAATGAAGGACAACATTCTAAACACTCTCATGCATAGTTATAGAATTCACTGAATTGTCCAAACATAAGACAATCTGGTCTCCCCCATGGTCATTTGATTTAAGTTGGATTTTACCATTAAGTAACCTCCACTTCATGAGTACAATGTAGTAGTAAATTGTTTACACGAAAGATCTTCAGCTTTTGTGTAGACATTTCACTCTATGCTGTTTAATCTTAGTTGTACCTGTAAGGTGAATAGATCAGGGCCTGTATTGAATGACAAATGGTTTACGAAGAGATCATGTAAACAGAACAGAAGTGAAGATTTTGTAGGATAATACAGACGTCAGAAAGTCACTTGAGAATTTATTCTAGATTCTATCACATCGGCTCGGTGTAAAAATGTCAGAGGTAAAAATGTCAGAGGAAAAAATGTCAGAGGTAAAAATGTCAGAGGTAAAAATGTCAGAGGTAAAAATGTCAGAGGTAAAAATGTCAGAGGAAAAAATGTCAGAGGAAAAAATGTCAGAGGTAAAAATGTCAGAGGTAAAAATGTCAGAGGTAAAAATGTCAGAGGTAAAAATGTCAGAGGTAAAAATGTCAGAGGTAAAAATGTCAGAGGAAAAAATGTCAGAGGAAAAAATGTCAGAGGTAAAAATGTCAAAGGTAAAAATGTCAGAGGTAAAAATGTCAGAGGTAAAAATGTCAGAGGTAAAAATTTCATTAATTTCAGCGCTGCTTTAATTTCTTCTTTCTGTAACTTTTATTTACCTTACTGCCCGGAATTGGGACCTTTTGCCCAAATATTGCCGAGCGGAGACGGGGGAGGGGGTGCATCCTTCGTAATGACCCGGCTGCCTCCCCCTCATATGCCTTTGTCTAAGCAAATGATACTGGTACACTGAGCAAACTTCTGGGAAAAATCACTAAATAAAAAGAAAAGTCATCACAGCCCCCCCCCCCCAAAAAAAAAGAAAGAAAGAAGAAGATAACATATCACGCCGTGAGTCCTCCGCCCCCCCGCCCCCACTTCACCGTCCCTTCTGAAGATTGATGGACATTTTAAAATGTGGCAATGACTACTATAAAATGTAATTTCCTACAAAATTGAATATTTCCAACATTTTCACTTTTTTGTGTGCTTGATACTTTGATACCTTGATACAAAGCAGAAAGCCGCCCATGTATCAAATGCTAACCGCACCATCACATTCCAGAGAAGCGCGCGCTTTGCAAAGAGTTGATCGTCGATCACTATTGCGGTATAAATAGTCTGGGAGAACATCAATAAGCAGCTTGATACTCTGATACAAAGCAGAAAGCCGCCAATGTTACATCAAATGCTAACCGCACCATCATATTCCAGATAGGCGCGCGCTCTGCAGAGGTTCTGTTTAAGCTACATCGTTCTATAATTATTTGATGTAAGAGATCAAACACTGAAATTGACAAATATTTATTAATGAGTAACATATCAGAAACATAGTTTTACTGTACACATTTATAGCATCATGATCAAGGGCGTCAATCCGAGTTAGAGCATGGGGGGGGGGGACACAATTACATGTCACCTTTACAGTTACTTTCAAAATTATACCACGTTATGTTGCTACACACACACTCTTTCTCTAGTTATTCTGTTTCACGGCATGTAATTTCATTGGTGACCGGTTCATTCATTGCCTTTTTTTTTTTATCTTTGACGTTTCAATACATTTTGAGAGAAAGAAGACGATTCGTTGTATACCGTTCTCGACTCTTAATCCTTGTTTGAATTCAGTTTCCCCCCCCCCCCCCACCCTCCCGCGCGGAAGCTTTGACGTTACATTAAATTATTAAAGAACTTCTTTTCTGACAAAACATGGGGGGTACATTTCACCACCTGAACATTCGTGGGGAGGGGGGACGTGTCCCCCCGTCCCCCCCCCCCCCCCCAGGATTGACGCCCCTGATCATGATACTGCTTGTATACATGGTAATATTGTTTGAAGGATATTTGGTGCAGGATTTATACAAGGTGTGCTGGCATACACTGTATACGACAGTTTCCAGCAGGTACATATTCGTACAAGTCTACACATTAAACAAAATGCATCATGAATTTTGCAGAACAAAAACGGTTGAAGTTGAGGTACTTATACTGTATTTCTCCCACGTTTCTTAATCGTAATTTTTAAATATAAAGTTGCAGTGTTATGGTCGAAACTCGAAAGCACATGATAAAATACCTGGGTAGATATGTCTCAACGTTTATTACTTGTAGGCCTACTATCTGACAATATTTAACATTGTTAAACTTTTGTAATAAAGTATTGATGAGGGGGACAAAGCATCCGTGTCTTTTTATTAACGTTTTCTTGTCATAACAGTCTTTGCTGGGATGGACATGAAGATGGGTCTAATTACTGAATTTGTGGAATTTCTGTGCGATCTTTATAACTGATTCCCTGTTGTATCTCATTCAATCTTAATATTCTATTTATATTTTATGGCCTACTTCCTCAAAACCAAATAAACATTAAAACATCAACCAATATAAAATCTCGAAAATGATAGAAATTAATATATGCAAACCTGATCACAAAATATAAGTTTCAAATTTATTTTCCACATTGTATTATCCTCAGGACATGCACGAAGTACAATACACAGTCATTTATAAAATATAAGAGACAAGCCCAATAGCTTACATCTTGACATTTTGTGTGATAAAGTGCCGAGATATAATGATGGCACCAATTTTTCCTCCCTACATTTTTTTTTGTACCTGACATTTTCTTTATATCTCTGACATTTTTACCTTTAACATTTTTTCCTCTGACATTTTTACCTCTGACATTTTTACCTCTGACATTTTTTCCTCTGACATTTTTACCCCTGACATTTTTACCCCTGACATTTTTACCTCTGACATTTTTACCTCTGACATTTTTACCTCTGACATTTTTACCTCTGACATTTTTACCTCTGACATTTTTTCCTCTGACATTTTTACCTATGACATTTTTACATATGACATTTTTACCTCTGACATTTTTACCTCTGACATTTTTACCTCTGACATTTTTACCTCTGACATTTTTTCCTCTGACATTTTTACCCCTGACATTTTTACCTCTGACATTTTTACCTCTGACATTTTTACCTCTGACATTTTTACCTCTGACATTTTTACCTCTGACATTTTTACCTCTGACATTTTTTCCTCTGACATTTTTACCTGGCACCATCACATCTGCCAAACCAGTGTGCTGTACATGTACAGTGTATGTCTGCCTGTAGGTTTTTAGGTAATATATTGGCATTTTGTGTTGAATATCTGTTTTGATAAGCAGGTAGTGTATAATGCAAGTTAACTACCGGTATTTGGAATTGCATTCATTTTTTAGCTTGATCAGATCATGATAGCAAATGTCTTTTTAAAAAAGGGGAGAAAGGAAAGAACCTATAAAAGTGAAACTAATAGTCAATTGTGTTTAATTCATTTGCTAGCTACCAGTCCTGATGCTGCTGAAGAATTTGACCAGAACAGTGCTACACAACCACAGAAGCTTCTTAAGGTGAGTTAATGAACTGGAATGACTGCAATAGTTTGTGACAAGGCAACACAAAACTACTAACATTTTCTTGTTACGGTCTGATTCTAAAGAGGCGATTCTCAGCTTTAAAATGATATATAACTCATTATAGTTGGTTGTTCCTAGCCTAATTAGAAATGTGAAGAAACAAAATCTAGTCCTTGAGGCCCGAATTCACAAAGGAGGTTTGTCGACAAACCTTGGTTTTCGTACGTCATATGACGTGTTTTACGCGTTTTTTACAAACCTGGTTTGTAAAGAACAAAAGGAGGTTAGGCGAAACAAAAGGAGGTTTGAGCTCAAACCTTGGTCTGAGCTCAAACCTTGCTTTGTGAATTCGGGCCATCAAGTTTATAATGTTACTTGAGAGAAAAGGGCATTAAGTCTGTACTCGAATACACTCTGTTTCACAAGGAGTCCTGCAAAGTGTAAAATAAAAAGGGTGGATTAAAAATTAAAAAAACCTTTAGAAAGTTACGTAAAGGAATTCTCAAATTGTCCACAATCTTTGCACACTAATATATGAATATCCTGCTCCTTATTGAGACCAAGTATCAATGCAACATCTTACTCTAGATAGGAGATAAAAAGAGAGCCACTAGCCAGGGCCATCAAGAAATGAAAATAACTATTTAAAAAATTAAGATCAGACAATCTGTCTCATAGGTGTACAAAAACTCTCCAAAATACTACTTTCAGGTTATTTTTGTGCTTCGAAATGTTGAAAATAGATCTATATTGGAAAGTATACTCTTTCAGGAAATACTAAAAAGTAAAATTTTGCCATCCTGACCAACTGCCGCTTGAGCTCTTACTAAAAATCACACCATGCAACTGTTGGTGGTTTTGTGACCAGTGCATGATCACATTTATAATTATTGTTGCCATATTTGGGTGAATTATTTGTGTAACCCTTATGCTTTAGTAGAACTTTAATGAGAAGCAAGTCTATGTCACATTTTGCATTTTACCAAGGGGAGACTTAGACCTATTAAAAAGTTGGTATTCATTTTCATTGTTAATCTTAATTTAGTGTAGACCAAGTCTAAACCCAGTATTTCTAGTAGAAGATGAGGAAAAGAGTTAATGGTCATCTTTATAGACATATTATGTCTAAACTCAATGTGGCCTTTCTCCCCTTTCTCTTCACTTCTCTATTTTGATTACTTAGTTAAGAAATACATACCAATAAGTTTCTTTTTGTTTCTTAACATAGTGTAACGGAGTTGTTTCAACGTAGCGGGCGCATGTGGGTCAGTGCATGCGGGTGGGCAGTTAGGTATTAGGCATGAGCAAGAGAGGACGTGTTCGGGCAGGTAGCTAGGGAGGGCAGGATAAGATAGGTGAAACAGGGTGAATCGGAGTACTGCTACTAGCTGTTGAAGGGAAGTTACATTGTAAAGTTGGAGTTCTTCGTGAATAAAGGCAAGTACCTTTTGATGTAAAATGACACTGTGTTTCCGTGTATTATAGAAAAGTAGCGTGATCTGAGTGCGATCGATGATGTTGGAGTGATAGCTTCACTGTTTATGAAAGAACCGTGCGGGTGATTGGAGTCTCGTGAGATTTATTGACCGCTCGGTAAATGGTGCAGGGACCCCGGACAAAACCCGTTACATTGGTGGCCGCGGTGGGATAAACATGCTGAAGCAGGAATTAAGCAACATCAAGTGATTATCGGGAATGCTAGTTCGCCTACACCTACGCCTTCACCTACTATAGTTCACCTACACCTACTATAGTTCACCTACACCTACTATAGTTCACCTACGCCTTCACCTACTAGTTCACCTACGCCTACACCTACTATAGTTCACCTACGCCTACTATAGTTCACCTACGCCTACACTTACTATAGTTTACCTGAACCTACTAGTTCACCTACACCTACACCTACTATAGTTCACCTACGCCTACACTTACTATAGTTTACCTGAACCTACTAGTTCACCTACATATATAAGTGCCTATTCTCCACATCCTATGTATAGCGCCTATAATGCTCTTCGTGTTATCACCTAAATAGCGCCTACACACAGCACACTTGCCCAGCTACACAGCACACAGTTTGAAGTTGTTGGATCACCGTGTGGCAGTATGGCAACTAGCCTGCATTCGGTGGAGGAGCTAGAAAACCTGGTGGCTGAACTGCAAGAGAGTAACGAGTACCTCGAACACTCCAAAGGACAGAACAGGCTGTTGATGGAGCAAAATCGCCTCCTTCAGTTGAAACTGGATTCAGCTACTGCAGCACACGGACGGAGGGATGAAGAAGTGCAGCTTCGTGACTGGGGAAATCCCAACAAGTTCGAAGTACGATCTCCAATGAGTTATGAACTGCCTGCCACAACAGTTGAGAAGACGGGAGAAATGGATAAGGCTGAGTTTCCCAGCAGGCTGTACAGAGAGGTACAACCACAAGGCACATTAACATCAAGGCAACACTTGCACAGTGAAACAAGTGAGTACAACCTCAGAGGATCAACTACAAGGGCCGACCAAGAGGAAAAAGAGTGGGATAGGGAGCATGCGAGAGAAGGAGGCATGTCACAGGAACCAAGGATGACAAGACAGGAATTGAGTCCTGGGTTTTCTGATGAAGAAAAAACAGGAATGTCGCGCATTTCCCGACCCAGCATTGTGCCAGACAAGTTCGATGGGAAGAATCCATGGATCGACTACATCCAGCATTTTAGGGCATGCAAGTTGGCGAATGGTTGGAACGACGAGGAGGCCAAGATTTTCCTTGCCGCTAGCCTTAGGGGAGCAGCGATCAAAGTCATGGGGAGCCAGAGGCAACTCTCGAGGATAACGTACCAGGAGCTCGTTCATTTGCTCGAGAAAAGGTTCGGCCCAGGGCAGATGGCTGAAAACTACCTCCTTGAATTACGTTCAAGGCGGCAAGGACCTCAGGAGACTCTTCAGGAGTTGGGTCAGGCTGTTCGAGAATTGTCTGAATTAGCATACCCAGAACTACCAGAAGAGGCGCGTGATCGTTTGGCGCGTACACACTTTGCAGAAGCAATAGAGGAGCAGGAAATCCGTGAGGGCATTTTCAGATCACAGCCAACCACAATGGATGAGGCAATACAAGCTGCTATGACCACGGACAACTTTTTCCGCCTTGAAGACCAACGAAGTGGGAGAAGCAGGTTCCACCGCAAACTAGCCAGATCGACGGAGGAACAGCAATCACCTCTCACAGAAATATGGAAAGAGTTAAAAGAGATGAAGCTCAAACTTGAAGAACGAGACAACAAGGTAGAAACGTGGAAGAACCAATCACGTGGAGAAGTTCGGAACTGCTACAATTGCGGCGAAAAGGGGCATTTGGCTCGGAATTGTCCTCAGAAAAAAGGACAAGATCCGTCGGGAAACGAGCACGAGCCGACTCTGCAGCCCGAGGGAAGGCCACAAGAAAACAAGGGCAAAACCGGAAAGGACGAACAGTAGAGAACAACCAAAGGGGCAGAACTGATCAGGAAAGACATAATGTGTCTAGGGCATGTGTCCAGAGTGGACTCTACGTTGAAGTTGAGATTAGGGGAGTCAAGACCATGCTTTTGGTAGACACGGGAGCAACAGATACAATTCTTTCTAACACAGTATACTACCGAATTCCCAACGAGAAAAAGCCAGAATTGACAAGGTATGGAGCAAACGTTTCTAATGCTGATGGAAGCAGAATGGAGACAATGGGCAGCTCCTGTCTAGAATTAAAGGTTGGCAGGACGGTTTGTTCAATTCGTGTCATATTTGGCAATACTGGCTCAGCAGAAGGGATCCTTGGAATGGATTTTCTGATAGCAACACATGCGAAGATCGACTTACAACAACTGCAACTGGACTTGAATGGAGACAAAATCAAATGCAGTGATAAGCTGGGGCATGGATTATGCTTCAGGGTGGTGGTAGAGGAGACTACCAAGATTCCACCGGGTCATGAAGCATTGGTCCCAGGATTGATTAAGGGGAATCCTGGTGAAGCCGGTCTCGGGATCCTAGAACCTACAGAGGAAAACGAAGTAGGAAGAAAAGGGGTGATGGTTGCAAGAATCTTGGCAGAATCTACAGACAACACAGTACCTATTCGAGTGTACAACCCCGGAGACAGGGAATGCACTATCAAGCGAGGCACAATGGCAGGTCACTTTACCCCGGTGAAAAAGACTGATGTTGTAGACATGACAATGCACACATCCAACGATGAAGATACAGGTGACGTCCCTCCACATTTGGTTGATTTGTTCAAGCGGAGCAAGACAGAGGTACCCAACAGCTTTCACGATAACATTGCCGAACTTCTACGCAAGAACCAAGACGTATTTGCGAAATCTGACACAGATATTGGACGGACCAACCTTGTTCGCCATGGCATCAACACAGGGAATGCGTCAACGATAAAGGAGAGGCCACGAAGATTCCCACCAAAGGAACAGCAAGAGATTGACTCCCAGATACAGGACATGCTTCAATCTGGAAGCATAGTGCCAACAGAAAGCCCGTGGGCTTCAAACGTTGTGTTGGTACGCAAAAAGGACGGATCGAAGAGATTTTGCATAGACTATAGGCGACTCAACAACGTGACAGTGAAAGATGCATTTCCGATACCCCGCATTGATGAGACACTGGACACTCTGGGTGGATCAGAATGGTTCTCAACTCTAGATCTAGCGTCAGGATATTGGCAGGTCGAGCTAGATGAGGATGCCCAGAAGAAGTCGGCATTTGTGGTCCGTGGTGGCCTCTACTCCTGGCGGGTCATGCCGTTTGGGCTCTGTAACGCGCCGTCGACGTTTGAACGTCTTATGGAGCGTGTCCTTGCAGGGTTACACTGGAAGGTTCTACTCGTGTACCTCGATGATGTGATTGTTTTTGCTAAGACTGTAAATGAAGAGTTGACAAGACTAGAGACAGTTTTCCAGCGCCTCCGGGATGCCGGGTTGAAGCTGAAACCCAGAAAGTGCCATCTTTTCAAAAGGAGTGTCTTGTACCTTGGCCACGTAGTGTCACCTGATGGCATCTCTACCGATCCTGAAAAGATCAAAGTAGTGGAGGATTGGCCAGTTCCAACTTCTGTTAAAGAAGTCCAAAGCTTCCTCGGATTGGCGTCATACTACCGACGTTTCATTGGTGGTTTTGCAAACATTGCACGTCCTCTTCACCAGCTCACCGAAAAAGGCAGGGAATTCATCTGGACTAACGAGTGTGACTGCGCTTTCTCTGAGTTGAAGGAACATCTCCTGACGGCACCAGTCCTCGCATACCCAGACCCTGAAAAGTCATACATACTGGACACTGATGCAAGCAACGTGGGCATAGGTGCGGTACTCTCTCAAGAAGTAGGAGGAAAGGAGCGAGTCATCGCATATGCAAGCAGAGCTCTATCCAAACCCGAAAGGAACTACTGTGTGACAAGACGCGAACTTCTAGCCGTTGTTGTCTACCTCAAGCATTTCAGACAGTACTTATACGGAAGTAAAATTACTGTCAGAACCGACCACGGCGCCTTGAGATGGCTGCTGAATTTCCGTGACCCGCAGGCGCAGATGGCACGATGGCTACAGGTCATAGCAGAATATGACATAGAGATAGTACACAGGGCTGGTCGTTCTCATTCCAACGCTGACAGCCTGTCGAGAAGGCCATGTGTTGCTTGCAAGCAGTGTGGAGGAGGTGAGCCACCTCTGGAAGAGCAACAGAAAATCCCAGAAGTTCACATAGACAATGGAGTGAAAGTGAACGCCGTGACCCTCGAGCCATCAATCACCTCTGCAGACATGAGAGACAGACAACTAGATGACAGTTCCATGAGTTGGGTCATAGAGATGAAGGAGAAAGGAGAAGACCGGGCCAACTGGAGTACAATGTCTTCCTTTTCAGCTGCGAAGAAGGCATATTGGCGATGCTGGGACCAACTCGAGATCAGAAACGGCGTCCTTTGTAGAAGATGGGAGTCAAACAGAGGCGATCAGATTGAGTGGCATGTTGTGTTGCCTGAGGCCCTCAGGAAGATGATGGTCCAAGAAATACACAGCGGGCCTTCAGGCGGACATCTCGGAATGCGTAGGACTACAGCAAAGGTTCGCCAGCGATTCTACTGGCCTGGCCTGGATACAGATGTTAGGTCCACAGTACGTCAATGCAACGTATGTGCTTCTAAAAAATCACCCAACAAGACCAGGAGGGCCCCCTTGCAGCAGCACCAAGTCGGCATGCCGATGGAAAGAGTCGCTTTGGACATCATGGGCCCCCTTCCCGAGTCGGAGCGAGGGAACCGATACATAATGGTTGTGGGAGATTATTTCACCCGATGGATGGAAGCCTATGCAATACCTGACCAGAAAGCAACAACTGTGGCGACTGAGTTCGTGAACCAGTTTGTATGTCGTTTTGGAGTCCCATCAGTCTTGCATTCGGACCAGGGCCGAAATTTTGAATCAGCGGTCTTCAGAGAGATGTGTAGTGTCTTGGGCATAGAGAAGACACGGACAACGCCGTACAACCCGAAATCCGATGGACTAATTGAGCGATTCAATCGTACGTTGATCACCATTGTGTCCATGGCCATCGAACCTACCAGACGGCAAAGAGATTGGGATGAGAAGTTACCCCTCGCTCTCTTCGCCTACCGTTCATCCCCTCAGGAGTCGACCGGCGAGACACCGAACATGTTGATGTTAGGGCGAGAAGTACATCTGCCAATAGACCTTTCCGCTGACTTGTGCAAGGATGATCGGGAGCTGGATCGCGGTCTGGATACGGATTATGCGGAAAACCTAAGGAACAAGATGAGGCTGGCGCACGAACGAGCAAGGGAGAACACATCAGAGAGTTCAAGGAGGCAGAAGAAGGTCTACGACAGGAAAGCACATGCACATGAATTAACGGTCGGGCAATTTGTGTGGTGCTACAACTCAGCTAGGACAAAGGGGTTGTCTCCCAAATTGCAGCGTCGTTGGAAAGGGCCGTTCCTCATCATTCATCGATTGTCTGATGTCGTCTACAGGATACAGGCAAAGAACCGAGGAAAGAAGATGGTAGTTCATGCTGACAGGTTAAAGCCTTATTTAGGTGAACCTCTTGCCTCGTGGATTGATGAACCTACAAGTCAGCCAGTAGACCACGCTGAAGAGGAGATTGGAATATCACAAACAGAAGACCTTGTAGAAGATGGTGTTGGAGTCCAGGCAGAAACAGAAACTGAGCAGATACAAGACATAGCCGAAGGGGAGTTGTTGCAAAGTAAAGCGGACAGTACTGTACAGCCAAGCCCAGTTCCTAGACGAAATCCACCACGGACAAGGAATGCGCCAGGGCGACTTCTATATGAGATTTGACTTTAGCGTGATTGCATTGACATGATTATGTGACTATTTTGCTGGATTGACGGATGAAGCTTCGAATTTGTACTGAAATCATAGATTAGTAATCACTTCAATTCTTTCTTTGTTGCTTGCACAGATCGTGTTCGTGCTGAGGGATCAACATGGGAGGGGACTCCGAGAGGACAATCAAGTGCTTCACATGCCAGAAGTACTTTGCACACAAGAGGAGCTTGGATCGTCACATTGACGTCGAACACAAGGACGAACAACGCTTTGTATGTCAATATTGCAGCAGAGCATACAACAGGAAAGATAACTTAACGGCACATTGCAGAGACAGACATCCTGAGAAATCCCAAGACCGGGAGCGAAGCCAGTTGCGGGGAAGGTACCTTGAAAGGCAGAGCAAGTCTGATCATCGCCGTCGCAGTAGGAGCCCGTCGAGGTCGCCTTTGCCGAACCGGAGAGAGGAGAAGAAGAGAAAGGACAGGAAGAAACAAGTTGTTCAGGCAAAGCTTGAACGCGATGAGTTGCCCCAAGACCCGCTCCAGGTTGTCGTCTCTCCTCGCACCAGGGAAGAAGTAGAGGGGAGGAAAGACAGTCGCTCGAGAAGACTGTCTGGTAAGCCACTCGCTATGATGAGACAGCAGCAACTCACCAGTTCTGAATCAGAGGAATCTGCAGTCTCTGATGTGGCGTCGCCGGAAGATGGTTGTGGAGGCACAGCTGTTGATGTCAGGAGTGTCCAAATAGGTCGTCCGATTCCGCCCCTTGACGTGAAGAGGTTGTTGCGCAACCAGAGGGTGGAAGTTAATGAATTTTCCTCCCAGACCTCGTATAATGGGGCAGAGAAAGTTTTCCAAGAGACGAGGGAGAGGAAGTACGGCGCCATCTTCTTGCGGAATAGTGCCGACGGGAGTCAGAAGGAAGAAGGCGGGGGGACGACGAAGGTGCGTAGTGTCCAAGCTGGAGTCGTAGGTGTTCATATGTCAGATGAGCAGTTCTCGCGAGCTATCTTAGGGAGGATTCAGAGTGTGACGCAGACTACCACTAGGCAAATATTTCAAGGGGGGATCCTTGTTAGTAAAGAGGAATCAAGGAAGGAGTTTCATGTCGACATCATTGCAGGATTTGATGATTCAACCCAATCCGTTCAGTGAGATGTTAGACGCTATGCACAAGTTCATATGATGATCGCAGATAATAACCAAAGGACTTACTACGTGTAATAAAAAAAAAGAAAAGAAACGGACTCTGTATATTTTTCATGTTTTCATCAGTTATTAATTGTTCAAGTTTTGAGATGTTTTGTGACTTGCAGTTTTATAGTTAATGTTACGCACGGGATTAGTTGTTTTTAAGTTTATAAAACGAGGACGTTTTTAAATTAAGGAGGGGGCAGTGTAACGGAGTTGTTTCAACGTAGCGGGCGCATGTGGGTCAGTGCATGCGGGTGGGCAGTTAGGTATTAGGCATGAGCAAGAGAGGACGTGTTCGGGCAGGTAGCTAGGGAGGGCAGGATAAGATAGGTGAAACAGGGTGAATCGGAGTACTGCTACT
Source organism: Strongylocentrotus purpuratus (assembly GCF_000002235.5). Classification (NCBI taxonomy): domain Eukaryota; kingdom Metazoa; phylum Echinodermata; class Echinoidea; order Camarodonta; family Strongylocentrotidae; genus Strongylocentrotus; species Strongylocentrotus purpuratus. The sequence goes on along the minus strand of NW_022145599.1, from coordinate 27,691,754 downwards.
AGCTGTTGAAGGGAAGTTACATTGTAAAGTTGGAGTTCTTCGTGAATAAAGGCAAGTACCTTTTGATGTAAAATGACACTGTGTTTCCGTGTATTATAGAAAAGTAGCGTGATCTGAGTGCGATCGATGATGTTGGAGTGATAGCTTCACTGTTTATGAAAGAACCGTGCGGGTGATTGGAGTCTCGTGAGATTTATTGACCGCTCGGTAAATGGTGCAGGGACCCCGGACAAAACCCGTTACAATATATTTGTTATAACATCTCCTCTTTTTGAGGTTATACATGTACAACTTTGTAGTTTAAATGAATATTTTCTTGGCTTGTACGTATATCTACAATGTACATGTAGCTTAAATCTTTGACTACTCATTGTTTTGATCCTGTGTGAAACCTCATCATTGTTCGTGGGTGGTTGACTGGTTGTTTATAACTTCAGGCCTTTGGAAAGTAAATAGACGTAGCTAGTATTGATCTCACTGGTATTTACAAGCTCGCTCTGATGCCCCCATAATGTACTGGTATGATCTTTTAACATTTAGAGACTATTCCCCTTCTATGAAAAATATTATAATGTACATACACATGTAGGCCCTACATGTCATTTACAACGTCTGTGAGATTAGAAAATCAATACTAATGTACATGTACATGTATATTCCACATATGAACGCATGTAATATGTATCTTTTAACCAGGAGTTGTGAGTGTACCAGAGCTGCCAACCATTATGTTTTTCCCGGAATTATTCTGTTTTTTCCTCGAAATTACGGTAGCACGTTTTTTTATTTAAACATTTTTTTTTTAAATACCGCACCTCAAACAGCTGCCCTAAAAAATAATGTTTAATAATTTGATTACGAATTCAATAGAAAACTAAGGTTAAAACATACTTGAAGAGAAAAATATATTTTAAAAAAGAATGTGTCGATAATACCAAAATACCTACTTGTAACTAAACTATACATGTACACTGTAGGCCCTAAAATGTAAAAAACAGCATGAGGAATGGACATTTCTGCATTGGAAGTGTGTCGCGCATGGTTGTAAGTTTCATTTAAATTTTTTTTTTTTTTGCCATCTTGGTTCCCTTTTTGGGTTGCACAAGGTTGGCAGCTCTGGTGTACATGTACAGAACATACATTATAGTAATACTTCTTTTGATACATTGTGCACTTTCAGACACAAACACAAGTTTTATATGTGCTTACTTGTTTTGTTCATAATAAATCGTGCATGATGTTTTTCTCTGTGTCAATATACATTGTACATGTACCTCTTCCTCAATGGTTGGACTTAATGGGAGAAATATTTTGCTTGCCCTACCTACATGTAGCAACGACTAATTTATGCAATTTGCAGATTTCAGAACATGGATTATAAAGCATACTGAAGAAACATTTTGAAATACATTTGTAGTATGACAGGTCTGTATGTTATTGACCAAAGTGCATTTTTTCCCTGGACAGTCATTATAAAGCTGGTTGGTTCATATACATTTACACGTTTATAATTTATAGTAAAATAATGTTATGCATACTTTACAATGTATACATGTACACCTCCTCATGACAACTGAAAAAAGTTTTAATTAAAGAATCACATGGATGAAGCACCAAATAGTATAGTATAGTATTAATGACTGCTTTGAGAGAAATAGTTGTTTTATTACGCTCAAGGGAAGGTTAGAATTGTGCTATTCCCCGAGGCTTGCCGAGGGGAATAGCCCAATTGTAACCTTCCCGAGAGCGTATGAAAACAACTATTTCTCGAATATTAAAGCAGTCATTAATACTTTTATATGCCGAAAAAAAATAGACTAAAAAATAAAAAATAAAAAATACTTTTTTTTTTGGTCCAAGATGAGATTCGAACTCTTGCGTACAAAAGGTGATGTATCTAAAGTCAGCGCCTCAGACCTCTCGGCCATCGCGCGTTATTAACATGCTGTGCAGTTTTGTATTATATATACATTAAAATGGATTGAAACCGGCTTTGCGTGTGATGAATGCTTCGCAAAAGCTCCATGAAACGGACCCTTCTTTTACTTTTGCAATGCATATTGGCACGAACTTAGATCAAGATCTATCGGCAGATGTTGTTTTTTTGTTTTTGAGAGTTAATTTTCGTCTTCATGTCAACAATGCAAGATAAAATTGTCGGTAAGATCGATCGAGATTCAATTGTATTGAAATTGCCGACCAATTATTCGCACACGTATGGTATCCTCCATCGCTCAAACCATTTTTTAACATGTAAACCTATGGGGTAACCATGGAGACTGACCTATTTTTTTAATAACCATGGTTATTAAAAATATTGAAATGTTTTATGCATGGTTACCGGGAATTTTACAGGAACAGTTGAAGTTTATGAATGCAATTCGACCAATCAGATGGCTGGATTTCTTAAGTGAGGTATATAAATTTCACTATTATATGAACCCTGCACATTTACCTCCATTTAATTCAAACAGTCAAACCATTTACACTCCAAGAGAAATATTTCAAATGACAGATGAACCCAAAACAAGATACCGATTCCTATTACTTCTTTGGGGAAACAATGTTTTGTCCCCCCCCCCCCCCCCCCCCCCCTCTCTCTCTCTCTCTCTCTCCCTCCCTCTCTCTGTCTACCTCTATCTCTCTCTATTTTTCCCTCCATCCCTCCATCTCTCCCTCTCTGTGTGAATATCTCTCTCTCTCTCTCTATCTCTTCCTCTCCCTCCCTCCCTCTCCCTCCCTCCCTCTCCCTCCCTCCCTCTTTCTCTCCCTTCCTCTTTCTCTCCCTCCCTCTTTCTCTCCCTCCCTTCCTCCCTCTTTCTCTCTCATTCTCTCTCATTCCTGCGCTCGATGTGCCTTTTGTACCCAATGCATGAATTATTCATCAGGAAAGTGTCAAATATTGTGTTGTCTGTTGGCCACCCCACAATCACCTTCTTGTGTCAATATTTGTCAGAAGTAGCCTGCTAAGCTTGCTCTAAAGCCAGATATATTGCTATTGAAGTCAATTCTTCTATTATTCCCAGTGAGATGTTTGTGTTGCCCGCAAAATGGAACTGAAGGAGGAGGTCGAGAGCTGGGCTTTCCTTTTCAAACAGTTAAATTGTTTTCGGTACGAAGATAAAAGAACCAGCCTGGTGGAAAACAGAAAGAATGTGAATTGGAATAACTATTAAAGAGAGAAAGTTTCACAGTATGTGAGTATTTCTTGAGGAGCTTCTGTTGATGTAGGAGTGTCACCGGCAGTACCAACTACCAGCACCCTTTGATACCAGGGAAGGGGTACCAGCGCTTCAGCAGAGGCACAAATGAACCCACCAGCATGTCATTTTAACTACTACTACCTCAAAGGAAACCACCCTATCAAATACCACCTCCTTCTGTTAATACACACAAACAAAGTTAGTTAAGATTTGCTTGTGCAACACTATAAATCAAACTCCACATGGCAAGAAGTTGTCAGAAGTTATGCCAAGGAATTAGAGTCTCTGATACTGGTGTCCTTGGTTGTTCTTGTCCTTTTGCAAGGTGAGTTAACAGGTGCGCCTTGCAGAAAAGAGAATTTTCGAGAGTGACTCCAGGAGAGTGTCAAAATAAAATTATTGTTGGTTCACAATCTCAGCCATTTTTATACAGAAAAAAAAAAATTCTTTCAACAGGTTGCTTCTCATGTTTTTTTTTATCCTCCCCCCTCGCCCAAGCTGTCTCTCCCCTTCCCCCTGAAAATACTCTGAGTTGCTTACTCTACATGTACATGTAGCTGAAGCACTCTATTCTTGTGACTTTTACTGAATGAAGAGACGATTTTATACAGTTTATCTATGATTTTGATTTTTAGGTCTTCAGTTGGACTTTTTTGCCAGTGGAACAGAAAGTTGTAATGCTTTTAGTGTTCAGGTGTGCATGTAAATCATCTGAGATGTTTTCAGAACATAGATTACAAAGCATAGTGGAAGAAACATTTTAAAAGGCATCAATACAATCACTATTCAGGAGATGAAAGTCATTTTGTTTTCTTCTCTCTCTTCTGTTTTCAGAAACTAGCTGAAATGGCCCAAGTACTTGAAGCAAGAGAATCCCAGATAATTCACCTCAGTCAACAGAACGGGGAACTGCAGGAGTCTGTTACAGATTTCAAAAGGTAAGTTTACTTCAAGGAACTGTCTTGATTTGAAAGTGCATGTTGAAAATCAGTTCCAACGGTGTTAAGAAATCAGATTGGCATCAAAAGTGGTATTGGATTTCATTCAATGTACCCCTCTTGTATGTATATGAAGTCTTTTTGCTGAAAGTGAATGACGTCCTTTACATGATCTATGAGATGTTGACATTGCTGAACACTTCCTGGGATAGCTTCAAGGAGCTGCTGAAAGGGCTTAGCACTTTCAACATTCAAGGTTCAAGAGATGTTTTTTTTATATACCTGTATATTCCAAGCCAAATTGATTAACAACATTATTACATTCATGACCACTGACCTTGACAAAATGTTGCATAGTGTCTGTAATCAAATGATTTATATGAATTTACTCAATTGTAATATATTCACCTTTAAAAATACATTGTATCATTTGACATGAAACGACAGCTGATAACAGACTTTTTGTTGTTGAAAGTTTCAAAATATTCAGGAGGTATCTCAACAAATCAGATATCGTGTAAGCTACACAAAGAAAAAAAAGGGAAGGGGAGGGAGAAATGCATTTTAATAGTTGAATCAGGGAGGTGGGAGGGACGCTATCATACTTTGTTGGGAAGTTACTGGTATGCACTTTGCCATTTTGGGGGATAACAAACAAAAACATTTTATAAAGGCGGTATAGCCAGTATTCCCTCCCATCTCCCTGGTTAAATGGTGAAATCCTGCATTTGAAATTAGCAGTGTGGGAGACAAATTTGTTTGTATATATAGCTCTTCGATCCCTTGACAGGCAAATTACTTGTTGATGAAAATAATCTAAAATTTAAAGATCAACCTGCAGCTAACACTTATCTAAGCTTTATCTTCATGCATACTTGAACTACCGGTATGAATGTTTCTGATTTAATAGTATTATTGTTTCAATCGAAGAGTATGCTACATGTATTTGTATTTTGTTCAGAATTTTGAGTTCAGAACTATAGATTTTAAACAACTATGTTCTACATGTATACTTTTCAGGTATTTATATGTAGGGATTAGGCAAGCACAGATTCTACTTAAAAACTATCAATAATGAATTGCATTATCACACAAGCTCAGAAAACATGACTTTGCCATCACTGCCTTAGAAAGGTACTCCATATGTACATGTATCTCCTGATTCTTTTGGGGGGGACATGTATTTTGTTGTTATTGTTTTTGTTATTGTTGCTTCATATCACCTTCTGTAATTTGTTTGTTGAAATTTCATGAAAAACCACCAATAAGAAAAACACTCTATTATGATGGAATCTATTTGTACTTGCATGTAAATCTGTTCTACTGTATATATATGTGATGGCTGTATATGACTATAGTACATAATCCATGTACAGTGTAAGTTGTTCATCTGTGTCATATGGAGCAACGAGCCTTGACTTAGCCGACCTCTTGAAGTCTTGGCTAACTTGATTACACCAGCTAGATGCTTGAATTTGTTCTTGAAAGTTGAACTGGTATTTTCTATTCTTAACTTGTCATGCATCGATCGCTAATTTTTATGCCTCCGCCACCGAAGGTGGTGCCGGAGGCATCATGTTTTCGGGTTGTCCGTCCGTACGTCCGTCCCGTTTGACCGTTATCACAATATCTCAAGAACCATTTAAGATTTAAACTTAAGACTCGGGAATAGTATTTATCACCATAGGAAGACGATCTGATTAGATTTTGGAGTACGTAGGTCAAAGGTCACAGGTCACAGAGGTCAACTTATGAAATTCCTTGTATTGAGTTTGTTAGCGCGATATCTCAAGAACCATTTGAGATTTAAACTTCAAACTTAAGGATAGTATGTATCACCATAGGAAGACGATCTGATTAGATTTTGGAGCACGTATGTCAAAGGTCAAGGGTCACAGAGGTCAACTTATGAAATTCCATACATTGAGATTGTTATCATGATATCTCAAGAACCACTGGAGATTTAAACTTCAAACTTAGTGATAGTGTGTATCACTATAGGAAAACAATCTGATTAGATTTTGGAGCACGTAGGTCAAAGGTCAAGGGTCATAGAGGTCAACTTATGAAATTCCATACATTGAGATTGTTATCATGATATCTCAAGAACCACTGGAGATGTAAAAACTTCAAACTTAAGGATAGTATGTATCACCATAGGAAGACGATCTGATTAGATTTTGGAGCACGTAGGTCAAAGGTCAAGGGTCACAGAGGTCAACTTATGAAATTCCATACATTGAGATTGTTATCATAATATCTCAAGAACCACTGGAGATTTAAACTTCAAACTTAATGATAGTGTGTATCACCATAGGAAGACAATCTGATTAGATTTTGGAGCACGTAGGTCAAAGGTCAAGGGTCACAGAGGTCAACTTATGAAATTCCATACATTGAGATCGTTTCGCGATATCTCAAGAACCACTGGAGAATATTCACTTCAAACTTAGTGATAGTGTGTATCACTATAGGAAAACAATCTGATTACATTTTGGAGCACGTAGGTCAAAGGTCAAGGGTCATAGAGGTCAACTTATGAAATTCCATACATTGAGATTGTTATCATGATATCTCAAGAACCACTGGAGATGTAAAAACTTCAAACTTAAGGATAGTATGTATCACCATAGGAAGACGATCTGATTAGATTTTGGAGCACGTAGGTCAAAGGTCAAGGGTCACAGAAGTCAACTTATGAAATTCCATACATTGAGATTGTTATCATAATATCTCAAGAACCACTGGAGATTTAAACTTCAAACTTAATGATAGTGTGTATCACCATAGGAAGACAATCTGATTAGATTTTGGAGCACGTAGGTCAAAGGTCAAGGGTCACAGAGGTCAACTTATGAAATTCCATACATTGAGATCGTTATCGCGATATCTCAAGAACCACTGGAGAATATTCACTTCAAACTTAGTGATAGTGTGTATCACTATAGGAAAACAATCTGATTACATTTTGGAGCACGTAGGTCAAAGGTCAAGGGTCATAGAGGTCAACTTATGAAATTCCATACATTGAGATTGTTATCATGATATCTCAAGAACCACTGGAGATGTAAAAACTTCAAACTTAAGGATAGTATGTATCACCATAGGAAGACGATCTGATTAGATTTTGGAGCACGTAGGTCAAAGGTCAAGGGTCACAGAAGTCAACTTATGAAATTCCATACATTGAGATTGTTATCATAATATCTCAAGAACCACTGGAGATTTAAACTTCAAACTTAATGATAGTGTGTATCACCATAGGAAGACAATCTGATTAGATTTTGGAGCACGTAGGTCAAAGGTCAAGGGTCACAGAGGTCAACTTATGAAATTCCATACATTGAGATCGTTATCGATTGTTTAAATTGCTCTATGGCGGAGGCATCATTTTCGACTGCGCGCAGTCAAAATTCCATCTAGTTATGACTGGTTTCATGAAAAAGACACAGGTACAACATGTACACATGTACATGTAGCCTTTATTACTAGTATTCTGAGACCCCCCCCCCCCCTCAGATACATGTACATGACAACACATACATGTACATTTACAAAGTATACTTTAACATTTAGAATGATTAATATTATTCATACATAAATATTTAAATTAAATATACAGTTGTCAATGAGATGATATGATCATATAGTTAAAATTTAAAAGTATGATTTATTGTTCTAAAAAATTTAGTGTTGAGTTTATAAAGGTTAAGCTTAATGTATTGACCCACTCACTGATTAATGAGCAATGAGTAACTTAAAATGTGTTCATGTACTGTACATGTACATAGTTGTAACCATGTGAAAGAAGAATTTCCACTTAATGTGGACAAAACAAATCAATCAATCAATCAATTTATGATGGGCCTAATTTATGAGATTCATCATTATAGATTATTTCTGACAGCAGAAAACAACCTGCCAAGTCGCAGTGCTACTACATGTATGATACAAATTAAATTTTCAAGGTCAAATATATTTGAAAATGATTGATGAGAACAAACTCATCCCATGGTCTCCAAAAAGCATACAGAGTTTATATAGTATGCTCTATGAGAATGCAAAAATGCGAACCTCTGAGTGTGGATCATATTATGCTTAGAGCATGATCTAACTGCTGTATCTTGAAGGTCTTCACATATTGTGAATTAGTGAAGCTTTCAAACGGCAAAACAACATGTTTTCTTTTAGGGTTTCAGGTTTTCCCCTTCCCCCCACCAGTTGTAGAATTAGAACTGAAATTCCTCACAACCACTGTTGCTTGGTAATTTTTATTACCAGAGCCTTTTTTTTCAAGTTTTTTTTTTCCTCTTTTTAAGCTCCTTGGAGCTAAACTCAGAGCTAAACTATTTTTCCACTACCGGTATTTTTTATATGTAACTGGAACTTTTAATGGTTTCAAAGCTTATTTTCCTTTTTAAAATTCCTGATATCAAGTGCAATGGGGTCATTTAAAAAAAAGTGAACACAATACATGTGCCCACTTATGCAGAAATATGTGCAGAAATGTTTGCTTTGATTGATTGATTTTATTTGCCAAGTCTCCAACCTACAACAATATGAAAGAATAACAGATCAAAATTAGGTCAGCTTGACTAGATAATCCACAAAAGCTCAAGAGCTTATTTCTAGTGGGGTGCTTGGATGCTTTACTGGACAAAGTGCCTTCAAATTCCTGTTTAAGAAAATTATCTTATGCAAAAGAAATGAAATTGACAAATAGAGTATGGGTTGGTGATGTAAGAAACATATATCCTACATAGACGCCAGCTCAGTGTAAAGATTATTATTATTATTTTATTTCATTTTATTTATTTTATTTGTTTACTGGAGCTATTGTAAAGATTTACATTTTTTCCTTGTGATTATTATGTTTTTCAATGTTGACCCGAGATTGTTTTTATTGGGGGGGGGGGGGGGGGGTAGGGGGGAGAAGTTTGCTTTGAGCTTTCGAGAGCCAAGTTGCTCACAGCTCCCATGTATCTTTCACAGACCCAGCCTGAGATATCTTAGGTACTGTGGTCCGTCATCAACAGCTTAAAATCAATAACGATATTAAGATGTATTCCTTTTTTTGTTTTTTTTGTTATTCCAGTCAGGTAGCAGTGTCCGAGGAGAAGAGGAAGAACGAGACGTACGATCTTCACAACCTGACCGATGAGTTCACACAGAGGATCAGCTCCATGGAGAAGAAATTACAACTGGCTAACAGAGAGAGGGACCAGTTCAAGAAAGATTCACAGAAGATGCAAAAGGCTCTGAATGACATGTAAGTAAAAGGAGAAATCGTCTGTCCGGAGTCAGAAGGGCATATAGTCATATACTTTAAAGGTACTATGTCCCATTTTTTTCGAAGCAGTAGATGAGGTTCAAGTCCCGCTGGTTCCAATTTTTTTTTTGACTTCGTTTTTCAATACAGATCGATCAATCGATCTTATTTACTGGGTGTAAGCCACAAATATGTTTAAATAATATGTCCCATTTGCAGGCCAAAAAAATGAAAAGGTTCATTAGGTCATTGATGTAGACAAATGCTCATGTACCCTTTTACAGCTCATTTTATTTTATACCAAAGAAGAAAAAAAAGCCAGTAAGTCTAGCAAGTAAACAGGGGGGTGTTTCATAAAGCATGACTTTACGAACGACTTGTATATGAAAAGCCAAATGGGATGCTCAATCATTATTAACTGCATCAACTCAAGGTGAACTGTGCAGATGTAGATTAGCATTCTTATTATAACAAGCATTTTTAATGCAATGTATATTTTTTGGTATAATTTAATTGAGGTTATTGGAAATATCAGGAAAAACTCTGGGCGTCCTATCTGGCACTTCATATCCAAGTCGTTCGTAAAGTCATGCGTAACTTTACAAACTGCTTTATGAAACACCCCCCAGGTTTCCTTGCATAATTTGAATATTAGGATACTGCTAATGTTTAAATTTCACAGATAGGACATACATGACATATTCATAATTCCTGCAAAGTTCTTCAGAATTTGATGTTGGCTGCAAAAGGGACATACCGTAGTATCTTTAAAGGTAAAGACCAGTATTGGCAACGCCCCAATTTCAAAAAATGAAATGGAAGCTCTCATTACCAATCATGTGAAAGAATATGTTTTGACTAATACATGATGATAAAAAATTTGCCGGGAAACCCCCTACTAATTCATATATTTGGTAAATTTATTTCTCTCATGGTCTGGTGAGAGAGATAGGGTAGTCCCATATACATCTTTCTGTGTATAGTGCTTGTAACTTTACGAAGAATGAGCCAAATTTCTTATCATTTTGATGATTCCAGAACCTTGCAGATGCTAGATGCTAGATGATCGACCTTTTCTGATCGATTCCACAACGTTTCTTTCACAATGCAATCGCATGACCATTACTGGTCTTTACCTTTAACACAAGTTCTGGCTCTGAACAAATAAAAATTTCATATTCTTCTTTTCCTTGAGGGTACATACATTGTAATCTAAATATTCTGCTATGATGTGATCAATTCACTTGCTATCAGCTGAGAGCCAGAGCCAAAATCATATCCTTTCAAGGAGAGTTAACACCCTTTTATATTGTTCCTCAATGCAGACATTGTATCATAGCTCCTGAATGAGAAACTATCAATTATGTAAGGGGTCATTCACTACAAAGATATATGTATGTCTCAAACCAGTACTTTATGATATCCTAAAAAAAAAAAAGAGTGATTTTAAGGCGGCATCCTTAGTTTTAGGCTGTCATTTCACCATGGATCCCTTGTTATTGTCATTCCCTCTGTAATTACGTGTACAGTACATGTAGTAATCTCATATCAGTTAAATCAGTTCAACCTCATTCAATAATCGATTTGTGTGAATTCACTAGTAAAATGCTGTTTGAGCTGGTTTCCGTTGATTAGTGGGGAGAAACTGGGTCAATTGGGGGACAGTGCATACCATTCAACATCAGTGTAGTGATTTTACCAGTATGGCTATTGACATTTCCATCTGTACGTCATTGAATGAATGTTTCTTTAGCTATTGTGTTGAGCTTATTCAATGATCGACCTTGTTCATAAGTACTTTGAGTGGAGAGGAGAGTTGTTAAAATACATTAGGTAGCTAAGATGTTTGCAGACATGTCTTTTCACTCACCCCATGACCTTTCTAATTCTTTCTTCTTTTCTCTCTCTCTCTCTCTCTTCCTCATTATATATATATTCTCTTCCTTCTCTCCTTTTTTTTCTCTCTCTTTTTTTTTCTCTCTATTTTTTTATATCATTTTCTTTCTTCCTTTATCATCTTTTTTTTTCTTTCTTTCTTTTATTCACTGTTTCCCTCTCTTTATTCTCTCATTTCTTTCTCTCTTTCTCTCTCTCTCTCTTCCTTTTCCTCTTTTTTCTTCTTTTCTTCTTTTTTCTTCTTTTCTTCTTTATCATTATTATACTTTCTGTCTTGCTCTTTCTTCTTTTAATTGCTCACATTTTTTTCTTTATACATGTGTCTCAAATTTTTATTTTTATTAAACTCTTTGTTCAATTTTGACTCAAAAATCTCTCTACTATTTTCACTTATTCATTAATTTATTTTTCATTTTGCTTTCTCTTGACCTCTCCCTTTTCCATGCGTCTTTTATTTGACCATCTCTCTCTCTCTCTCTCTCTCTCTCTATCTCCTCCTCTTCTCTCCTATCTCTCCCCCTTTCTCTCCCCTCCTATCTCCTCCTCCCTCCCTCTCTCCTTCCTTCCCTCTCTCCTTCCCTTCCTCTCTCTGTGTAGTGAGAAGAGTGATGTAACAGGCAAGGTGCTAGCTGAGAAAGATGAGCAGATCTCGGAGCTGATGGTGGAGGGCGAGAAGCTCTCCAAGCAGCAGCTCCAGAATTCAAACGTCATCAAGAAACTACGAGCCAAGGAGAAGGAAACAGATAGACTACTCAATTCACAAAAGTAAGTGATATACCGTAATACGTGGGGGCAAGCCCAAGGTACATGCCATACGTTACCAAGTATTGTTAATTTGTATTATAAAATTGTGAACATAAATCGAAATGAAAATGTAATTTCATTTGATGTTTTGCCTGATTCAAGCTCTTGTAGGGCTATCAGTTTGATATGGTCATCAAGATATACTGAAATCTGAGATGTGGTCAGTGACGTATTTGATAAAATAGCTTTGACTTGCCCACAGAGAAAAATAGTTTTGATAAATGTCTGTTTTGTGTCGCTGTTAGCATCTATTGTGTTATTTTGCAACTATTTGCGATTCTTTTTTTTTTTTTTGTAATACTGCTCTCTTCTATTTTGTCATGTAAACTTCCTTCCTTGTTTTCAAAGTCTCTCTGAAAATTGAATCTGCTTGTTGTAGCAGCATTCTAAGATACATGTCCTTCTTGTTCTGGGCATGACTGCAGGAAATGTTATGTATTCTAATATCTTATTTTTAGAAGCAAAGGCGTGTTTCAATTTCTTTTTTAAATAGAAATTTTGTGGAAGAGATTATTGAAGGGATAATTATTGAAGGGATACTTGACTTTAGAGTTTAGTATAGTTTTCTTAAAAACAAAATGGAAAACTATTTAAAGGACATGTACCACATTGCACAGCAAGAATAATTATGTGCATGTAGAGACATGTATGTATTATATATATATATTAGTTAATCATTTGATTACAGCTGTCATGTACCTGTATGTACATGTATAGACCTAATATATTTTGTAACTCTAATGTGTGATGTGCCTAATCCCTTGTTAATGTTACTCTATGCATTTTGAGTCTGGAGTCTAATCATTTAAATCAATATGTTCAGAGGCTGAGTTTCCCAGCTGTGTTTATATTTTGGTACGAGTCGGCACTCAATATTGTAGGTGCTTCTCTCTCCAACCATTTTACTCTTTTTCTACCTCTTTATCTATTTCCCTCTCTCACCCCTACCTCTATCTCTCTCTCTCTCTCTCTCTCTCTCTCTTTCTCTCTCCATCGCCTCCCCCTCCCTCCCCACTCCCCTCTCCCCTCTCTCTCTATCCCCTCCCCACTCCCCTCTCTTTCTGTCCCCTCCCCCTCCCCCCACTCCACTTCCTCCCTACTCTCCTCTCTCTCCACTCTCCTCTCTCTCTCTCGCTATCACCTTCCCTCTCTTCCCCACCCCTCTCTTCCCCACCCCTCTCCCCTCCCCCTCTCTCTGTACATTTATCTCCTTTCCCCTTTTCCCTACTGCTAAATCGCTTTTCTTCCATCTCTCTCCCCCTACCCTCTCCCACTCTCCTCTCCCACTCTGTCTGTCTCTCTCTCTCTCTCTCGCTCTTTATCTCTCTCTCTATCTCTCTCTCTTTCTCTCTCTTTCTCTCTCTCTCTCTCTCTCTCTCTCTCTCTTTCTCTCCCTCTCTCTGTAGTATGGGAATGGGACAGGTGAAGACCCAAATGGTATTGACACCATTACATTGCTTGTTTTCAAAACACTTGAAATGTTATGAGTGAAATTCCATGCTATACCGGTATGTCAAAATTTAACCATGTACATGTACGGTATTGTACCTGTACATGCAGGTTAAATGTGAAGTAGAGAGTAGAGAAGAGGCTCCAAATCGAGGTGTGGTGAATTATGGCATTTGATTGATTTTGCTTTGTCTGTGTTCAATTTAGATTGTTTATTTGTTTTAATATTTCAGATCGATTATAAAGATTTTACACAGGTGTATGGTAATGAAAGATAATTTTTTTCTGAAGTTAAAAGTTTATTCTGTTAATGTGTAATGAATTTTTTAGTCCCAAGGCAGATATCAATATAACATAATTTAATTTTGAGTATAATTGCAACCTATAAAATTGCTGCAAAGTAAAGTAAATAATAAATCGAATATAAATCCCATTTATTGATTTATTCAGATTTAGAGACATACATGTATGGTTAATTTGTGCAAAACAAGCTAACATGCTATCGGCCGAGCTGAATCGTGATGAATTTTCAAAGAGGACTGGTTGCTTTGAAATTGTTTGTTAAATTCAAATAATAATTGAGCAGGGGAGGGGGAGGAATAGAATACACCTCCATATTTAATAACTCAATTTATGACACTATTTAACAGGGAACAGTTGGATGAAGCAGAAGCAAGAGTCTCTCATCTAGAACAAGTCTTGGATGGCAAAGAGGATGTAGAAAAGAGGCAGAAAGGTAAGACTTTTATTTGTAAAAGCCTACTATTTAATCCAGGTTTAAACCCCAATTAAGTGGGTAGAGTTAGTTCATCAAGTTGCTTAGCTTCGACCTATTCTTTCCATAAATGTTCTTTCATTCTATAACTAAAAGGACAAATAGAAGTCTTGTTTTGAAATTTCCCAATTTTATCTCACAACTGGAATCATTGTAAAAAACATTTTTGTTTTTTTGTTTACAAAATGTCACTTTGTACTCAATAAATCAGTTGTTTAATTGAGGAACAAACCCTTCTGCCTTGTATTAAACTCATTTTTAAACTTTTTTTAAAACGTTTATTTTAAGGAACTTACCGTATGAACACTACTGTTAAATAGTAAATACCACACAATTCAGCTTAAAGTTTGATTTTTATTTAAATATACATGTTCATGTATTATTGTGAATATGAGAGTTTAAGACTTAATAGATGATTAAGCCATTTTGTAGTATGACTATAGATTTGATCTGAGTATGAATAAATCAAGTGAATACCATTCATTCCACATGAACAGATGCCATCAAGACATTGAATTCTGCCGTAGAGAAACAAGAGAAGGAGATCTTGAATCTCAAGTCTGAGTTGGAAGATGGGAGGGATAAAGTACGCAGTACACAACATGCCTTGGATGCCTCATACAAGTAAGTCAAGATTCTTGTCAAAAAATAATTTGGATACACCATGATTTAAGTAAATGCAATATACTTTGTTTCCAGGAAAAGACAGATAAGATAACAGAAACTGTATTGAACAAAATTGTTGTCAAAATATTTAGAAGTAAACTGTTGATCCATATGTGCCACTGAGTTCAAGAACAACTATCATGAATTTTTACCTGAAAGTGACATTTGAGATTTTCTTTTTGTTTCTTAATAGATTGTTAATGAATGTAATATTTTATTTTCCCTGTTTTGCTTCAGGATGGGAAAATAGTCCAGGTTTGCTTTGATGTCCAAACTGTTTCATATTAGTACAAATTTAAGATAGGAAAATTTTTAAAATTTTAAGGTGTAATAACTTAAAACAAAAACAACAAAAAAGAAGATGATGTTGCATCTTAGAACATGCTGGATGTTAGTGGCTTACCCTCAAAGTTTTGTAATTATGAGGCCTTATTTAATGATAAATTCTTATCTTCTTTCTCAATTTGTAAACAGGGAGATTGCTGAGCTCCATCGCAGCATTGCCTCCAAGCAGAGTAAGGTCCAGGAGACTGCCCTCAGTGCCGAGATGAATGCCAAGGAAGAACTCAAACTGGCCCTGGATCGCTCCCAGCTAGAGGCTAGGAGACAGCACGAGGGTCTCCTTCTACAGGTGGGTTTACTTTAGGATGCTTCTTCTAGTTCAAATCTGTCTTTGATTATGCTTGAACACTCTTTTGCAAGGAAAGTTATGGAGGGTAAATGGTTGCCAATTTAAATCAACAGTGATTTAGTCACTGATTTGGACTCCTGCTACAGGTGGGTTTACTTTAGGATGCTTCTTCTTGTTCAAATCTGTCTTTGATTGTGCTTGAGCACTCTTTTGCAAGGAAAGTTATGGAGGGTAAATGGTTGCCAATTTAAATCAATGGTGATTTAATCACTGATTTGGATCATTAATTCAATAATAACCAGTGAATGATATCGATTTGTATGATTAGTTTGATTTAAATCACTATTATACTCTTTATTATTAAGTAATGAAATATTCAAATTGGCAACATTGACAAGCATAGTTCTTGCCTCCTCGTGAATATTAGCATTAGTTTCATCACATGTACAACTTTTTAAAAGCGTTTTCTTGTCTCTCTCTCTCTCTCTCTCTCTCTCTCTCTCTTGATTGACCATGGCGATCATGCTGTTCCACAACCCTCGGCTCCTAACCTTCTCTATAAGCACTAACCCCAGTTCCTTCACTCCTTTCTCTTCTTACAATTTCTGCAGACTGTCCATCCAAAGTATCCTTCTTCTTTCCCTACTCCTCCTTCCCATAATTTCCCTTTCAAAGCAAGATTCTCTAGGCCTTCATGTATATACATTGGATAGAAAAGCATTAAAATAAATTTATCAGCATTGCCTATTTCAAGAGTAAAGTTATTTACTAAGCCATTGTTAGCCTTTAGTAAGTGTTAGGATAATCATGATCTCTCTCTCTCATTTATTGTAGGTCAACGATCTTCAGTTGAGCCTGAACCGAGCCGACCAGCAGAACGCACGTAAAGAAGATTCCTTCAGACAGGAGATCTCTGACCTTCAGCAGAGGTTACAGGAATCAGAGGCACGTAACCAGGAGCTCAGTCAAAGCGTTACTGCAGGTCAGTTCCTATTGGAAAAAGAAACGTTTGCCGTACATTCAGAGGTGTCTCAACACAGCAATAGCGTCCTTTGGCAATACATTCATTTAAACTGGCCACTCTTCACCCAGGTGTTAAATGAAGTGGGTACTGGTAGGAAGGATTTCCTTGAATGCTATGAGCACTGAGATCGGTAGCCTCAACTGAGTCTGGGTAGTAATATTGGAGCACCTTGAGAACCTTATGTTATGGATATGAGCGTTAAAAAGAATATGATTCATAAAGAAGACTATATATGCCATACTCTCTTTTTAATCAGTGGCCTTCTAAATTCCCATTTCATCTTCCTAGTCTCACCTGTTGCCCCCTCAGTTGCCTTCCTCGCGCTTCCTGCTGGCATCGTACCATAAGCAGGATGCAAATACCTAAACTCCCTTCATGATGATTGTAAAACCTCTCATTTCTCCCTACTAATTAATATTCATGAGTTTCCATTAGGACAGTGTTTGATATGAAAGGCATATTTGATGGCAGGTAATTTTGTTGTGCTCACAATGCGTTTAAAGAGAGAAAGTTTCGGCAACTTCAGAGGGTCAGAGAGAAAATGCAAACAGATCGATTACACTCAAGTACAATGGAGGGATTAACAACCCTAAATCCCTTTTATTGTGTACTTCAAGTGCTGATAAACGTGGGTAAACTTGAAAGTAGGCTGCCCCTGTCAATGTGAGGACAAAATCAAACAAGGTATTATCGAGAGTCTATTGGCAAAGAAATGCAGAGGAACGCCCTTACAATGAAGTTGCATCACCAAACAAGTTATCTTAGTCCTACTGGAATTTGAGCAAATTCATTAAAAAAGGCCTTATATACATTTAGATTGGGGTTGTTTTGGATATGTTTTTCCAATTTTCTGGAAAACATAGGCATAATTTTACCAAAGATAGACAAAGAAATTTCTTGATGTATGCTAATTCTTGTGTACCAATGTAAGTATTTGAATTGTTTGATGATTTAAAGCTTGTCTGAGGCTTTCATGACACATCGTTTTTCACATCACTACAGTCTATTGGGGAAAACAAGTATGGTAAAACCGGTCACTCAAAGGTTTTTTACTTTTTTGAGGCACTTCTTGATCATTTTGAAGCGCAATTTTTTTAGGGCTTCAATATAACACCATATCACAGACACTGAGATCATGTAGGGCTGTGCATCTCAGATTTAACAGTGTTAAATGATCCATTTAAATTGTGTTTCAACAATTTCTCTTCCGATGCAGCTACCAGACCGTTGCTCCGGCAGATTGAGAATCTCCAGGCCACCTTCAACGCCCAGTCCTCGTCTTGGGAGCAGGTGGAACGGAGTCTGACGGAACGTCTGAGCGACGCCCAAAACCAGCTTGCGGTGTCTACAGAGAAGGAGCGAGGGGCGCAGGAGATGGCCATAGAAGCCAGCTCCAAGGTGGCTGCTCTTGAGTCTCAGCTAGCCATGCTGAGGCAGGAGAAGTCAAGGCTTAGTGCACTCCTGGAGATGGAGAAGGCAAGGCTGGAGAGTCTGGAAGAGAGCAAAATTAGGTAAGCAGGGTTGGGTGTCGTCAATAGACCAGTTCACGGTTAGCCCATTACTGCAATGACCCCAAATATCCACAGATCTTCAAAACATGAAGAGGTCCCACTTTGTACATTTTGAAATAATCACTCCTACAGCGATGGAGGTGCTTCTAAAATAGCCTTTGTTTCCCCTTTTCAAAGTATACTTCCACCTGTGTATCATGGAGTGCACTGCTTGTGCATGGATGAATAATGATTAGTGGAGGTGGTGGTTATTTTACCTGACTGCTAAGAAAGCATAAATGCTTGTAAGTAAGCAACCAGAAGGCCGACGGCTTTAGGTCCTCTCCGAGGGACCTGGTAATGAGGATTAATGGATTGCCAAAGGGCACTAGCGCATCGCCTTGGTTTCCAACCCGGGTCAGCGGATTACGAGACCACTGCTCTACTGACTGAGCTATTACGCCTCCATAACATAACTTTCAAGAGCACGTATCCAGAAATTTGTCTCTGTGTATTTCACAATTTGTTCTGCAATGACCTTTATCTGCTCATGCTCAGACTGCAACCGTGAACTGGCTCATTGTGCAGGAGTGAGAAGACTGCTATGTTTACTTCTGACTGAGAATCTTAGACATGCTTCTTAAGCTAAAGCGCCTGAATGTTAACTCAAAATGTTTGGTCTGAGGTTTCCTGACATAGCAACATATGTATGCCGGTTAGATTTGTTCCCTGAGATGCTACAGTTAAAACTGTCTATAGTGGCCTTTGTAGACAGGTGGTCTTTGTAGACAGATTTCTTTAGTACATGATTCAATGAGAAACCATTTTTAAGAGAAACAAAAAATGTGGCCTTTGAAAACAAGTGGTCTTCGTAGACAGGTGGTCACTAAAGCAGGTTTGACTTTTTTAACAAAACAGGCATTATACCTCATGAGATCCTGAGTCACAAAACCATTGATCGGAAAACATGTTTAAAGCTCCATGTTTATGTTACTGTTATTCCTGTATTTCACATTGGTCTCCATATCCCAAGTGTTCAATATTAAAGATTTAAGATTCAAGAAAATTTATTGTCTGATTTTAAAAATACAGAAATTCGTTCTCCACTGGTGAGTGACATACATATACAAGGAACATAAACAATATATACATTCGAGGATACAAAGAAAATACAACAATAATAATAATAACAATAATAGCAATAACAAAACTGACATGGAAATATGAAAAATTGAAGCTTGACAATGCACAGAATGCATGAAATAGATGAAATAAATGTACTCTGAACATTCATGACGTTGTCCATTCTGGTGCCATCTTTCAGGGACTTCAGCCACATGGAGAACCAGCTTCAGAACTACCTGAGATCCGTGGAGGAGGCTCAGCAGGAGAAGTCAGACCTGGAGAAACAGCTCAACATTGAGCGCATCAAGGTGGAGACAGAGAGGAAGAAGCTGAGTTTAACCCAGGAGGCACTAGAGGAAAAGGTAGGAAAAATTATTGAGAATTCAAAGCCCCACTGCACAACTTATAGATACTTGTGCCCTCTATATAGCAAAAAATGCCTAATAGTTGCCTGTTGGTCCCCCATGATCCCCTTATTCTTATGTTAATTGAGAGCTGATTTGATGAGATGATCACCTGTCAGTGACCATGCAGGGAGGTCTAATCCCCCCTGGCCAAACTAGTACAGACAGTCTTTAACTCTTTATTTGGCATGGATCAAAATCTTGGCCTGCCTACTTGTTTATCCCATTGGTTGACCAACACCTTGTCCTATCCCTTGCAAGACAGGGATTTTGTTAGGGCTGAATTGATCACATGTTGTTCCTCAAATTTGCAACAATGAGATTTTAATTTTAATGCTACACTCTTCTAATGAAAACAATATCTCTGATAAAAAATAATCAGTACTAATTTTGTTGAGAAGTTTAAAAAATAGCAAATTTTAATAGAAAAACAATTGCTAATTTAAAAGATTTTAAGGAAAATTCCTGGCGTCAAACGTAATGTGGTCATGCAACAAAAGTGGACACAACCTTTGCATAAATTGTTGCTCTTTATTTCATGCATCTGTTATATTGTTCAGGGCTATAAATAAAAAGTCATTGTGCCTGACCACAAAATGTGGAATGATTGTCCTAAAAGTGAAATAGTGTTTTATGATATAAGACCCTCAAAACATGATATCCCTGATGTTTTATTTGACAGGAGAGGCGGTTACAGCAGGCCGAAGATAACTCTGGTTCACCTAGCCCCAGCTCGAGAGCTAGCACTCCTGTCCATTCTGAAATCAGACCTTCATTTATCACTAGTATATCCAGGACACCCTCCCAGGTGAGTTAAGAGAACTTGTCTTGGTTTGAGTGTAATATGTGTAGCCAAAATAAATGTGGATGTTCACGAAGTAACAAGATGTGTCATTAGTGGAAGGGTTTCTAAGTGGTAGAAATTGATTGTGTGATTTGAATTTTTGACTGAAAGATTTAGTGCTTGTTTATATGCTTGATTGCTTCTTATGTTTATTGATTTCTTATTTCATTTTGTGTGCCCATAATTGAATTACAAAATTAATGTTTCGTTGATGGATTGGTAGAATGACGGAATTGGTAATGATTGACATTTTAGATTGGTTTGGTATTTTTAACAAATTAACTGGCATTGAATGATGGAATGGTTGATTGATTAATTGATTGATCTGTGAAATATATGACTGAATTGTACAACAACATTTTGTTTTATAATCAAACATATACAAAGTTATATAAAAGTCATCACAATATTGTTGTGGTGTAGTTATTTTGTTCTTTTTCTGTATCTTATTCTGTATTCATTGTTTGTTACGAATATGATAAATTTCTTTCAAAATCTGAAATGAGATTTTAATGAATTTGTAGTTAATGAAACAAAACTATATTTAGAGAACTTGGACACAAAGAAATTCAAAGCAACCTTCAATCATCTGGTATAGAGGCTTAAAAATGAAAGTATGAAACTTCTTTTATATATATCTACCATCCAAAAATAATAAAAAGTTGTTATATTTATCTTTTCTAGGGTGAAATCTTGGAGAGGACCATGTCAATGAGTATGACAGGCTCTGTGTATGATAACATTTTGTCAAGTTCATCAACGTCCATTATTGAGAGTCTACAATCACAGCTGAAACAGAAAGAAGGGGAAATATCACAGCTTCAGGTAGGCCCCACATGTAGACATTATCGTAGGCTTTTACATTCATATCCCGAAACCTGAAGAATGTTAGTGCATATAAGATATGTTTGTTTGTTCTTCAATTATGAGTTGTATCTTACATACCAAAGGTCTCTGCCTAGAAAAAGTTCAGTCCAGGATACGCATATTACAAATCACAGCTACCTTTATCTGTATAATAACTATGAAACTTACTATGAAATAAATCAAACAAGGGACCACAATTTTTTTGTTATGAAATTCTGCCCCCCTTTTTACTGAAGAATAAAAGGTCTAAAGCTATAGAGGAAAAGGAACACATATTATAACCTAGTCATGATTAGTATAAACAATTTTAATCTTGATTTTACTGGAGGATACCGAAATCTTGTTGCAGTAACGATTTAATCTTTAATCAGATATTAAAACTTTCTCAAATACAAAGTAAAGACATTCATTGTGAGAGCCCTGCCGTTTCATTACAATCAGAAACATTGCCAATTTGGCTTTAATATATTTTCTAGCAGTTAAGAGGCGTGACGTGCCTATTTGGGATATAGACACCTGGGCCCATATTAACAAAACCTTACTAAGCTATAGTTTGAACATATTTGTGGCTTACACCCAGTAAATAAGATCGATTGATCGATCTGCACACTGGGTGTAAGCCACAAATATGTTCAAACTATTGAAATTTCTCCCAGGAAGCATTACATTTATAAAAAAAGTTATTGTCCTATGGCTGATTAATGAATATTAATAAGTCAGACTGAATCAGGAGAGCTTGGGTATTTGTTTCTAGTTCATCGTGACTGTGCCATGGACCAGTGATGGCCTGGTGGTAGAGTTGCTGCCCGGCAAGCAGTAGATGGCAGGTTCAAATCCCGCTGGTTCCAAGATTTTTCGTGACTTGTTTTTCAATTACAGATCGATCAATCGATCTTATTTACTGGGTGTAAGCCACAAATATGTTCAAACTATTGAAATTTCCCCTAGAAGCAATACATTTATAAAAAAAAAACTTACTAAGCTAGTTATCAAGTAATTACATAGGCTACAGTGCACAGTAAGTTGACCACTAGGCTTAGGAAAGTTTTATGAATGTCTTTTATGAGCTTGGAAGATAACATGATAAAGCACTTAATTATCTGCATTAATTAAAAACATTTTTGTGTATGTTTTCATCTGTTATTCCTAGTCTGAAATCTATCAGCTAGAGAGAACGAGATCATCAATGGCCGAGGAGATCGTAACGCTGACCAATCAGACCGATAGACTGGAAGAAGAAGTCAGTTATATACCAGAACTCAGAATACAACAAAAGGTAAATCAGATGAACAAAGGGTTATTGATTACAAGACAGATTTAGATTACATGTATCACTGGAAGGCAACGCTCGAAATACATGTACACGGGGGCAACGGGCAATTTGCCCCTCGTGAGCTACAAAAATTGCCTCCTTCAGTTTGCTCACGGGGGTTATTGCAAAAATAATAATCACCCCCGTGGAATTATCTTATCTGTTATGACTTTCTCACAATAATAAGTTTCAAACCTTAAATAAATGTAATGGAACTATGGAAGTAAAATTAGCGTGCAAGATTTCTTGCTCAAATTTATCAGTGTCTGGTGGCAGCCATATTGTAAACAAATGTATGCTTATTCGCAGCACATCTCAACATCTCTATGAGTATTACCGATAAAAACAACAGAAGCTCGCAGCTCAGTGCAGCAGTCAGCAGCGGCTATACTTGTAAATTAGTATTAAAAAAGAGCCCCCATGGAAAAAAATAATAATTTGAGGCTTGCTGACGGGTTTATTTACCCAGGGTAGCCACTCTCCTTCCTTCCCACCTCTGCAATTATTTTTGCCCCCCGCACATTTGTTAGTGTGTAGATTCATTCATTGTGTGGCGTGAAAGGAAAGAAATGTGCAAAGTTCCTTGCACCAAAGCACTTCTGAACTAAAAGTGTGCCTTGTATTCTAATAGCACTCACCGTCATTCAAAGAAAACTCTGAACTCTCGACTCTGGGCAAAATGAAAAATGATTTGAGCTTTCTCATTCTGTGCATGTCAGTATGGAAATATATTGTACTGAAAATATCCACTGAAAAGGATTGCTCTTCAAATGCCCTTGTATTTGAAACATAACAAGAAATAGCTGATTAGTTTGGACCAAACTTTTAAACCACAAGTGAGTGAAGTCCCATTTACCCACTTCTGTGTGCAGTATATGTGATTTTCAGCAAGATATAGTCAGTTTCTTTTCATTTTGGTCATTCAAAAACCTCACAGTACATAGCGATTCTTCAGTCAATTTTCTTTCATAATGCTATTGCATGACCAGTACTCAACTGTGTCTTTCATGATCATGTTTCCTCTCTAGGACCTGCAACATCGTTACAATGCAGTGCTTCAGATGTATGGTGAGAAGGCTGAGGAGGTACAAGAACTTAAACTAGATTTACAGGATGTCAAGGAGATGTACAGACAACAGGTAAATAATATTTATTATAAGATGATGACGTGGATCCTAATCAAATGATTGGTCGAGAGCATACACGTGACCAGGCATTTATTTTGCCTAACGCGTAATTTGGATAATGACCGATTATTATCCAATGGTAATGACCGGTCATTAGTAAAATCATGTTATAAAACAAATAAAACATAATCTAATAAAACAAATAATATCATCATTTTGTTCGGGCATTAGTAAAATTACCCACACTCAGTACCTTCAAAACAGTCCAAACACCCTCGGCTATCGCCTTGGGCGTGTTAGAGTGTTCCAAAGGTACCTTGTGTGGGTAATTCTTACTAATGCCCTCATTGCTGTGTATTATTTGTATACTATTTTTACTTTGTAATATTTATGTTTTCATACTTTGTATGACATGGTTGTTTGAATGTTTGCGATTTGTTTGTTCGTTTGTTTACCGGACAGCTAAGAAAGCCTGTGTATGCTTGTTAGTAAGCAACCAGCGGACCGCCTGTTTTAAAGTCCTCTCTGAGAACTTGGTAATGAGGATTAATGCATTACCACAGGGCATAGCGCATCAACTTGGTTTCGAACCCAGGAACTCCTGGTTACAAGACCACTGTGCCACCACTGTGCCATTACACCACCTCATTTTTTGTTTAAATAGCCACTTTAGGTTTCAACAGATAATTGTGCACACCTGGGCCCCGTCTTACAAAGAGTTGATATCAATTGTAATTTGTTTGTGATTGATATCAATCACAACTATGTATATAAGAGAAAGGAGACTGTAAACTTGGGATTTATTGGAGGACTTGCGATTGATTTGGATCAATTGCGACTCTTTGTAAGATGGGCCCTTGTCATACCAGTATTACCTGTGAGGAGAGTTCCCATTGGCCAATCAAGTTGGTTCGCTGTTGCTCTGATGATATTACCTGAATATATTTCTAATCTATTAGAAAACAATAATAACTAGGTATGTTCCAATAACCAAAGGGAGTAAATTACATGCTAATTGTTGTTAGAAGAAATGAAGTTTTAATGTTATTTCTTGCAAACTAGATGAATGGCTTGACTGACACCTTTTTTTTCTCTTTTTTTCACAGATTGAAGATTTAATCCGGGGGTCAACATAAGGCAACCGTCCTCAATCATCCAAACTTCATTCCTGCCATAAAAGATATATCAAGACCAATTCTGCATTATACATACATATTGAGGACATGATTACTAGATGTTGACAGGCAAAGAGATTGTTCTGACTTTCTTCGCAGGGTACTGGTAGGGGTTATTTCATACTTGGAAGGCTCTTTGTTGCTTTTGCTTAATTTGTTTGATTGCCTTGATCCCTCTGGGATATTTGGACTGCGTAATAGCTCTTCAAACGTCCATCTTTTGTCTTTTCTGTTTTTGAAAGTAAGATTGGATGAATACTTGATGACAAACTGAGTGTGATAACCAAGAAGAAGTAGAATTGTCCCAACCTTACTTGCATTTGCCAAGATAATATATAAGACAAATATTCTGAGTTACAATTGGAGACACATGTAGAAGTTACCAAATATCCAACGCAGAACTGACAGAAGAATAAAGAAACTACATCAATTCAATTTCAATTCAATTTTTATTGTCCAATGGAAATTTGCTTTGCTCACATTTTGCCTACAACTTTACATAACATAATATAAATAGCATAGCAAATGTAGAGATCACGACATAGGTAGATATTATAACATGATAAATATATCTCGTTGTATCCAGGTGTTGATGATGATGATAACATTTTGTCAATGATTTGTCCTCTGTGAACAACCAATTGCAAATTTGATGTTCGGTTGTAAACTTGATATTATTCCACTGGAATATTACATATTGGTGATTATGGTGATGATGCTAATGATGACAACAGTGATGATAATGATTATGACATGCATATTTCAAGTTACAACTTAAATTTACCATTCCAATGGAATGCTAATACAACATTGATTGATGATTGGTAGTTGAATAGTGATATATTTTGACTACATTTGAAGAAAACATATAAGTGCTGCCTGTTTTCTCCTTATCAAGTTTTTTGATATAGTAAGCCACTATCGTTATTGTTGTAAGTTATCATACTGATCACTTATTTATGAAGCAAGAGTCAAACCCAATATATTCAAGACTAGACTTCACAGTCTGATTAGTCTGATAACGAGTGCAATTTGAGCAGAACTCAGTGTCAATAGGAAAAAATAGTGTTTTCGCAAAATTAAGATTATTTTTATATCATTACTAGTAAGAGTTCATCAGTTACTATCATTGGCAATATAGAATGGTGTGTATTAGTAGTAGTGTACTCAAATATGTTCATTTTCAACCGATACGTGTCGTTCTTGCTTTGTACAACGACTTGATATGAGTTCCTTCCAAGAGCTGTTTATGATGGTAGCCTCACAATTCTTTTAATTGTAGTATTTATATGAAATTATGTCCATTTTTATGCTAGTTTACTATTTGAGCTTTTTTTGTATACTCTGTATAAAAAATATGTATATTATGAATTGTAAATATAAGTCTCTATCTTGAATTTAAAAAGAATAATTATCTTTGATGTGTGATATATATACGTAGGTTGGAATTAGCAATGTCATTCTAGTTGACAATATTCTATCTCTTGCACATAGCGTGCACTTTGTTGTAGAATGGTACACTTTTGTTTTGATGCCGTGCATTGATGAAAAATAATATTCATGCGCCATGTCAAATTTATCAACCATTTAGAAAAAATACAGCCTTACAACATACAATTAATTACTGTTGTGAGTAGCATACCCAAATGTTAGGTCATGCATGTGTTGCTTTATTTTCTTCATAGACCTGTAAGAGGGTTTATTTATTATCTAATAGAATCTGGTTGAAATAAGGAAAACTATGTCCAGTTGCATTCAAATAGCTAATTTAGTCTCATTTTGCATATAATGTATGCTTGCTTTAAGAAACATAAGTAGTGTGTAATGTCATACATTTTGTCGATATTGCTTTGACATGTACATGTATTAATAACTTATTTTCCCTTAATTTGCCATTATATTTGATATGTTATTCTGTCAAAGACATTAGTGTATTTAATATTATTTCATGGGGGTTAAGAATAGTAAATATGTTTAAAAGTATAAAGCTTAAATACTTGTATCTTCACCTTTTCACTGTTTATGAAACAAATGTTGAAGTATACCTATGTCATGAATTGATTTTTATTTTACCTTACTACCAAGAAGTAAGTATATATATCCTCTTAGATAAGCAACTAGTGATCAACAGCTTTATGTCCTATCTGAGGGACTTGGTTATTGAGTATTACGGCTTGCCAAAGGGCACTAGGTCATGGACTCGGTTTTGAACCCAGTGCCTCCAGGTCATGACCCCACTGTTCTACCACTGAGTTGTTTGATGAAAAGACTGAATATTATTGTAAATTAAACATTGTCTTTTCTCTTCTCACTTTATTTGGAAAACAAATGTTTTGAAATATTATACATGTATGAGCCCTGACTCTATATAAAGATTTAGGGAATTCAGCATGTAAACAATTTTTTCTGACTATTTATGAATGTAACATCTGTTTTGGGTTAACTTGCCTTTTGAGAGATAGACAATTTTATGTTTAGAAAAGATCATCTTTAAATACTGATGTACTTGACTACATACCTTCTCCTAGGATTTTTTTCAGTTTTCTTTGCAACATTTGAAAAAATACTTTCCATTGATGAGAATTGACCTAAAGTAAATGAGAATAAACTTAATGGAAGTCATTTGAATGACATTGCACATTTACTATAATTTGAATACATATTTATTGATGTCGTATTCAGTAGAAAAATTTACATGATAGGATTTACCGCATAAATGTATTATGAAATTTGTTAAGTATAAATTTTGTTCATTCATATTGACCATCCATCAAACATAAGGATATTGATTATGTTTGTATTTCTAGCATTTTGAAAATTCCCAACAAATTCAATTCTTATCTAAGATATAATGAAGTGTTTTAAAATCATTGAGTATCATGTTATTTAAGCATTTATCATGTATTGTCTTTAGATATTAGTGCACGCAGGCTTTGAAATGTTGTTATAAGGCTGATTTGATTTGAAGAAATGTTTTGTATCGACCAAATTTTAAAAACTTAAATTTGCACACCATTTTGCTCCCAATGAGGCACCAGCGGATCATAAATGGAAAAAAAAAAGAATTTTAATAAACAAACTTGCAAACTCCCCCTCCCTCCCCTCCGCTAATCATTAAATACAACAATCAAGTGATTCACCTAATGAATGGTTTGTCATTTAGATAACCAGTTGTGTAAGCAGAACATGAAAAATTGCACAACGTTTGATTTCTTGAGATAGTTTTCGATGGCATTCTTACTGCTTCAGACAGATGAAAGTACAATTGCATTGTGTGTCTATTATGATCATATTGTAGAATGCTTTTATTATGTTCAAGAAATTCTTCTGTGATTGAAATTTTCATATTTATGTGTCTGTCTTCATTTGGTTGTTATGTGTAACAACAAAACATCAAATTAGTCCCGGTCGAATATTTTATGAATTATGGACAAAAATGCTTCACTTTTTTTTTTTTGGGGGGGGGGCCAAAATTAATTTACTACAACCACTTGTAGTTTTTGTTGAAAAATAGAAATAAAAGGAAGTGAAGGTAGGCCTACTAATGGTTTGAAGTGGAAACTATTGCTGAAATAGAGTGAACAAAAAAGGTACCATGTAGCGCGAGTTGATCTTTCATGGGATTGACCAAGGTGAGAGAGAGAGAGCGAAAGAGATATATTGTGGGTGTGAGAGAGTGAGAGAGATAAGTGGGAGGGAGAATGAAAGCGAAAGGGGCGGGGGAGAGAGTAAGAGAAGAGTGATACAGTGATTAAGTGGGCAGAAAGGAAGAGAGGGAGTGGAAACTAAAGAGAGAATAAAAGAAGGGGGCAAATCGTGAACGGGTAGCTAGGAGCGAGTAATGGGATACATTATATATATATTTTATACTAGTCAGGAGCTGGTGAGAAAAAAATACTCGGTGGCAAGATGGGCTGGTCAAATAAAAGGGCGGTGGAAGAAAAGGGCATAATTATAAAGATTGAGTAAAAGAAAAAATGAGTACAGGTTACTATAATAATGTCACAAAAATTATTATTTCAATACAAATTTGTATGTGATTTACAACTATTTGTAAAGGAATATTTTTCGCTTTGTTTGTTTTTGTTACGTGCAGCCATAAGAAAAAGCCACAGCTCATTACTCTCAACCTTACACTTAAATAAAATTATTTACATCTTTGTTAATGGCATACTCATCAACTACTGTTTGAAAGCCCTGGAATCCAAATATTCTTGCGGCTGGAGAGGTACAAAATGTTCAAATATAATAAAGAAATTTGACACAAAATGCCATAAGCTCAGATCAATCACATGTAGAAATTATTAGGAAAATGTTGAGCCTCGCACCTATTGGTGATCCAAATCAAATGCATGTATATTTAGCTTGATACGAATAATTGACTGTTCACAGCGTTGCACAATGGAAGAGCGACGAGGCTGTCGAACGATGACGTCACAATGCATTTTCTATCTGACGTCATCGGCATTATGATTGTGCAATGACAAGTATAAAGTAAATAGGTAAGTATATATGGGAATATGTACCACTACCTCTGGCTGGCTAAGCAGTGTGGATACTTCGTAACACAAAATGGTTTTGTACTTATCTGCTAAATAAGCTCTGTGGGTTCAAATCCCACTGCGTCCCTTTCTACACGCGCGATCCAGCCTTTTGTATTATGTTTTTTTTAACTGGTATAATAGTTTAATATGTATATTATAAGCCTGTATCTTAGCAAAGGAACTCCAATTAATCGAAACATTCATAGGTATTTAGGTGACAAGATTTTGATCGGCAATATATTAACATGTACTAAAATGATAATGGATTGACCTCCAAAGAGAGAGGGGGAGATAGAGGGTGAGGGAGAGAGAGAGGGAGAGAGAGAGAGAGAAAGAGAGGGGGAGGAGGAGAGAGAGAAAGAAAGAACATGGGAGAGAGAGAGCGAGAGAGAGGGGGGGGGGGTGGAGCGAGGAAAGCCGAGTCCGCATATTTTGAAAAGAGCGGGTGTAGAGAAAATACTAGGTGGCAAGCCTATAAAAAGAAGGGCAAATGTAGGGTGAGCGAAATTTGCATAACGTCATAACAGTTAGCTGATAAAAGATTATATTACATTTAACGCTTTCCAGATAAGTTAAAGATATGTTTAATTAATGGACTCCGTTGAATCGAAGAATTGGGAATGAATACTAATTGAATTGTTTTAATATATTATAAAGTAAAAATTATTTTTATTAGAATGCAAAAAACTTGAGAATAAGCGAAAAAGAAAAAAGTATAAATTGAATTTGTTAAAGTAGAAATGATCACTATTAGAATGTAAAAAGTAAAAACAAAACAAAATGGGTGCTAGGTAGCGCGAGTGGATCTTTCATGGGAACGACCCCCATTGTATAATCATTGACAGACCAATCGGCAAGAACAGTTAGAAGCGAAGTAACCACATCGCCAAGCTAGCGACCCGCTCCACTGGCGAAACAAATTAGGTTATGATATCTCGCTTCCGCCATCTTGGATATGTCGCAATCGCATTCTCTCTCTCTCTCTCTCTCTCTCTCTCTCTCTCTCTCTCTCTCTCTCTCTCTCTCTCTCTCTCTCTCTCTCTCTCTCTCTCCCTCTGTCAGTTTGTATCAATATTGAAATATAAACAATTTTAATGACCGCGACTGAATCGAATACCCAATGCTTGCTCGTTTTTGTTTGTCTTTCTTTTTAGTATTTGTGCAACCGAGCTTTTATCTTTATAGCTATGCATTACTGTGCTGCACTAACAAACTTATTGCATAGATATAGAGATACTTAAAGACTTCTATCTCTAACTCTGTGTAATTTATCTTCTAATAATGATAATATTCAGTTCTTGTATAGCGCATAATATATTATGAAATAACATCTCTATGCGCTTCCAAAGAGCCTTGGAAATTATTGCCCTATAGCTTAAGCGGTTTACCAACATATTCACATTTTGGGACGTTTCATAGTTTCATTCATTGGGACATATAGTGACCAGTTATTCCATTAACCTGTTATTAAACTATAACTTGGAATCCAGTCTGCATACATTACTTGGTGCTATGATGGTCAAGCCTTGGACAAGCTTTCGTGTTGTTAAAAACAACATTTGTTTGAAAACTATGCATACAATATTTGAAAGTGTTAGTAAACCGGTCAGACTATTGCACTGATCTATCTACCTCAACCCCCCCCCCTTTTTTCCCTGTCCCCCCCCCCCCCTCTCTCTCTCTCTCTCTCTCTCTCTCCCTCTCTTTCTTTCTGTATCTTTCTCTCACTGTCTCTATCTCTCTACATTTCTTTTTCTATCTCTCTACTATCCTCCCTCTCTGTCTCAGCATATTTCTCTCTCTCTCCGCTCTCGCTATCTCTTTCTCATGTTATTTAAATCCCTTCTTATTTTAAAATCAAATTTGTAATTTACTTTTTTATTCAATCACTCTTCATATTTTCATGCTCATACTGCGCTCGGCATAAGTCACTATGCTCTACGTGTAATTATGTCATGCATCGAATAGGGATATATCCTTTGATAATATGACGTCATGATAATAATAATTTTTCCTCATTAGTTTGCAGACACCAAACCCAGTCGCTGTGTGTAACATTTTTTGCACTGTGAGACTAGATTGATTAGCCCATACTACATAAATTATCTGGACTGTGTACTGCGGCTTGTTATTTTGACACAGCGAGGGACGGACAGAGCCAGGCTCTGCTCAAGACTGTATGAATTATTGTGGTTAAGCTTCAAATTAGGGTCTGTGCTCGTAGACTACTTTCATATCGCATGCATGAGAGTCTATCTAGCGATGATGGTATAAATACCTGCACTGACACCTCTGCTCAGCTGGCCAGCATTGTGGGTACTTCGTCCCGCAAATACGGTTTGCCTCTTATAGTGTTTTAAGGGTTGAGGGTTCAACTCCCCGGTGGGTTATAAATACTCCACAGGCGCCATCCAGCTTTTGAACAAAGTAGAATTCATTCTCCTTTAAAACAAATAGAATATGTCTGGTCAGACTGCCGCATTTAATGTCAATGTTTATTTAATATCGACTCTCTACCTTATCACTTTCTCTGCCCATCTCTCTCTCTCTCTCTCTCTCTCTCTCTTTCTCCCAACACACCCACACAAACACACACACACCATCTCTCTTATTCTCTCTATCCCTTTCTCATCCTCTCTGTCTTTCTCTATACCCCCGGTCTAGACTCTACACCCCTCTCTTTATTTATTTATTTTGTACTCTCTACCCCACCCCTCTCTCTCTCTCTCTCTCTCTCTCTCTCTCTCTCTTTCTCTTTCTCTCTCTACCTCATTTAATTTTTCCTCCCTTCCTCTCTCTCTCTCTCTTTATCTCCGCCTTTTACTTTCTCTCCCCCTCTCTTTATTTCTTTCTTTCTTTTATATTCCGTTTCTTGCTTACTTTCTCTCTCTCTCTCTCTCTCTCTCTCTCTCTCTCTCTCTCTCTCTCTCTCTCTCTCTCTCCCTCCCTCCCTCCCTCTCTCTCTCTCTCTCACTCCGTCTACAGTAGTTATTGATCAAGGGTAGGGAAAGGAGCGTTAATTGCTCAATTGCCGGTGAATGTTTCATCATAGTAGTCATTCCTGTTCCCACCAAGGAGCAATGTTTTTTTTATTTTCCAGTTATCGTCAACATCGATGGGGGAACTATGTCTTTACTCCTAACCCCCCCCCCCCCCCCCCCCCCCCCCCTCCCCCTCGCCCTTACCCAAAGATGTATTTTCTATAGGCACATGATCGTACCCATCGTGATATAGGTTTTTTTCAAAGTGCCTGTAACTAATCTCATTATTTGATTTCAAACCGGGTCTGCATATCAAATTAAGTTTTCCTCACAATCTCTTTACTGGCGTAATTTTCCTGATTTGTTTGTTTTACATTGTAAGCTAATCTCTTTGTGTCTCCTATTAATCATATTTAAAACATTTTAGAAAAGCATTTGGATAATTTCACGATGCATCCTCTAGTCATTTCAGTCTTTAGGCCTATACTAAACATCCTTGCGAAGATTTCAGCAATAAAATATGTACAAAAAGTGACGGATTCTCCGACGAGCAAGTGAACAAAAATGGTTCCTAATTTGTGACAGGCTTTAGGGTTTTGTGTTCATAATTATCTGAAAATCTGAAAAGCGAAAAATGGTCCATGGACTGGATAACAGGGCGGGTTTTACACAATGTATTAAAGGATATTTTAGTTGGGGGACGTGCTCTTTCACTTCTTCGTATAGCTAAATGGTATAGCCCTTATTAATCACATGAGTATCGTGGGTTCGATCCCCACTACGTCTCTTTCTACACGCGCGATCCAGCTTTTTTGAAATTCAATTCATTTTTCTCCTATTCAATTCAATTCGTTTTATTAAACCGTTTAAAATAAAAATAAAACCAATATACAAATCATTTGTATTTTTTTTATACAGTGTAAATGGCCAGGGTGGCCCTAAAAGCCAAGGCTTGATTAATGGGGCCCCCAATACATAAAGAAATATACATCAAATAGACATGGGAGGAGAGATGAATTTACGTGTTTATTTGGCATAGGTAGTTATTATTGAACATTTGAGTTTGGTTTTAAATGAAGTAACATTAGTGCTAGAGATTATATCAGAAGGGAGGGAATTCCATATTTGAGGATCAGCAGATGTAAATGCAATAAGAGTTGACTGATTGAGTGCTAATGGAAATTGGAATTTATTGTGGGAACGAGTATTATATTGATGGTAATCTTTATTATACTGAAATAGATTGATTATATTAAGAGGTGCTAAATTATGTTTCACGTAATACATCAAGATCGCAATTTGGATTTTATGAATATCAAAAACTATCAATGTGGTTAATCTTGCAAATATTGGGCGTGATGGAGCTAAGTATGCCCAACATTTTCTAGTTTTAAGCGTAATTTTAAGCACAAACAAGTATCAAGTTACAGTATACTTTTTTAGCTTTTATTAGTTCTGCATGTCCTTGTACGTGTGTATATGTCTTAGTTAATGTACATGTAATGTCTATATTGTCAATATTTTGCTTTTAATCACTGAAGATTTTATTTTTGGGGTTGTAGAAAAAGGGGACCAGCCTAGATAGGTCAATGGCCTTTTCTGGTCCCTCACATCCCTACTCCACCCATTAATCATTTCGTCCTTGTTTTCACGAAGTGACGGTAGTGAGGAAAATCGTAACGCAAAGTGAATGCAATTTCTTTTTACTACCGTCACTTCGTGAAAACAGCGACGATTTTTAGTGTTACTGTTGTTGTTTTATTTGTTCTTATTATATTATATTGCATTTTGTATAATTGTATTTTGAATGTTATAATGCTGTAAGTTTCTTATTGGATGTGAAATAAACTGAACTTGAACTTGAATTCAAACATATATGTAAGGCCCCTTTTTACAGTCTATTTATAGGGTTCAATTAATATCAATTAGCGGATCCAGGAGGGGGCCGGGGCCCCCTCCCCTGGGAAAAAACAGGTAAAACACGTTAATGTTACTTTACTTGGAGACGGACCCCCTTCCCTGATGCTCGGGGGGGGGGTGCGATTTTGCAATTTATGAGGGCAAAAAAAAAAGTTGCGATCGATCACTACCACCCCCCTTCCCCTTTTTGTTTTACAACAAAAGTATTGATATCATCAAAGCCAGTGCTATAACTCATTTTTATATCTTTAACAATTTTGATGATTTATAATAAAAAAATTCATTAGTTTGATCAAATACATAGATGTTTGAATTAACATCTATGGTGATCTCTTCAAGTCCAGTTGAATGGGGGGGGGGAAGGGGTTGCGAGCGAGGATGTAAATTATAATGTACATATTAATTCTTTGCCAGTTGATGGCATCATGATGAATTTAATAAATGTTATACACTGTCAGCATGAAATTGTTGAAATATAATGCAAGAAGGAATAAAAAGGCTGGATCGCGCGTGTAGAAATAAACGCAGTGGGGATCGAACCCACTATCATTAAATGAAGGTTAATTGCAATGCCATTATGCTATACGAAGTATCCACACTGCTTAGCCAGCCAATGTATGTCACACGAATATATATTTATAGATTGCCCAATCACACTACATGATGACATCATTTTATTCTTCAATAAACTATATTCGTTGTGATGCATGTAAGTGCCATTGTCCTGTCTCCTTTTTGATAATACTGTTGTATATAAATGTTATCTCCATATCAAAGCTCAATATGTACATCGATATACACCTTTACATACATGTACATTATTACATACATATACATACATGAACATATACATGACTTTATACATTAGACTTACGGTTGTACCATGTGAGAGAAGAGGGGATGATTGGGGGACCTGTAAAGGACTCTCGGTAATCTGTATTTCTTTCTTTGTATATCAGAATTTAATTAGTTATGAATTCAAGCAAAGTGCAAGAAAATAATGATAAAATCTAATGTGGGAATCGAAACCACAACTAATATAATACAATTTAATTGCGTTGCCATTTTTGCTATACAAAGTATCCATACTGCCCCGCAAGCCAAACCTAGTATGCAATGACACACCGTTAAAAAAAACCTACATGTTGTTGCACCACCACAATGCAATGTCATTGATGTATTACTCATTCTTCCTCCTAGAGATATAGGGCTGAGCGGTGGCGTAGTCTCAGTCAGTCGACCCAGGGGCGTCTCCAAAGGGGGGGGGGTGTGGGGTGCGACACCCCCACCTGTGATGGTATTGTCGGTAAAATTGCGCTGCCGTCGGGAAAAAAGAGAAAAGGGGAGGGGGAAAAGAGAGGGAAAGGGAAAGAAAAGAAAAACAAGAAAAGGAAACAAAAGAAAGGAAAGAAAGGATAAGAAAGGAAAGAGGAGAGAAGAAAGAAAGAGAAAAAAGAAAAAGGGAGGAGAGGAAAGAAAGGAAAAGAAAGAAAAGGAGAAACTGAAAAAAGAGAAGAAAAGAGATAATAAGGAAAGAGAGGAGAGAGAGGGGGAGGTAGGAGCCTGAGACAGAAGGGGTGGGAGTAAAAGAGAGCTGGTTGTTTGGTGGAGTCG
Organism: Strongylocentrotus purpuratus; assembly: GCF_000002235.5. Lineage (NCBI taxonomy): Eukaryota > Metazoa > Echinodermata > Echinoidea > Camarodonta > Strongylocentrotidae > Strongylocentrotus > Strongylocentrotus purpuratus. The sequence continues at coordinate 27,655,696 of NW_022145599.1, read as the reverse complement.
TCTCGTCGAGGGAGCAAATAAGACACGCATAAATATTATGTTGCTGTGTCTGGTCAGCTGTGTTGGTATTCTTTCTCAATCCTCGTGTACTATATCAATGCAGAAGTTTGAAGTCGGTGAGATGTATAATGTCGGTCGGCCGACAAGTTTTTTTTCCTACGAACTGTGACTTTTAATCCGCTGTGACGACTTCGGGAGAGACTGCAACTATAATACTTGTATTTTCTCGAAGTTTTACTTTCCTATAATATCAGCTAAAGAAATTAGAGGTTTAACATTTTCGGGGAAACTAAATTCGAATACGGATTTAGAGTCAAGAACGTTACAACGAATAGTCTTTTTCTGTCTCATATTTTAATAAAACGGCAAAGGGAAAAACTACATTCAGACAAGGATAAAGAGTCGAGAACAGTTTGAACGAATCGTCTGCTTTTTCTCATAATTTAAGGAAACGAGGAAAACTGAATTCAGACAATTAGGGTTAAAAGTTGTGAACGGTACAACGAACCATCTTCTTTCTATAATAATTCAATGAAACTTCAAAGCTTCCGAGCTACGCGCGGGAGGGGAAAAACTTCATTCAGACAAGGATAAAGAGTCGAAAACAGAACAACGAATCGTCTGCTTTCTCTCATAATTTAAGGAAACTTCAAAGCTTCAGCGTTTTGCGCGGGAGGAGGAAAACTGAATTAATACAATTAGGGTTAGGAGTCGGGAACGGTAAATGAATCGTCTTCTTTCTATAATAATCCAATGAAATGTCAAAGCTTTCGCGCTTCGCGCTTCGCGCGGGAGGGGGGGGGGGAGGAATTCATTCAGACAAGGATTAAGAGTCGCGGGAGGGAGGGGGGGGGGGGGGGAGTTTGTGGAAAAGAAGTTTCGGGAGTGCACGTCTCCGGATGTAGAACTTGTAGAAGTGAGGGAGAAAATAAAAGAAAGAGTTATTATGTGCTTCCACCCCTGAACGTTTAAAGCATTGAAGGCGTTACATATTGCAGTAGTAAGCTTGTTGACACTGGCGTAAATACGGAGGGGGGGGGGGTGCAAAGAAAAGAGAAAACAGAAAGAGAGAGTGAAAGGAACATGAAAAGAAGACGCCAGGACCTTTTTTAACCCCTCCCCCATGAGTGACCTCGTTACTTTGTATTTTCCTTGTATTAGACCGTGCACCCCCCCCCCCCCAGAATGTCAACGCTTTCTCAATGCCTAGACCCAAGAGCGTCTAGGAAAACTTATCATCTTATTTTGGGACGTCTATCATGGTCATGTCAATAGTTAAGCACGAAGACTGAATAGTCAGTATTTATTTATTAATATTTTTTTTTTTCTTCAAAAATATCACTTCCCCGCAAAAATGCTGGATCTCGCGTATAGAGTTACGCAGTGGGATTCGAACCCACAAGTGTTATATGAATAATAAATGCAATCATTTTGCTATACGAAGTATCCACCATGCTAAGCCAGCCAAGCTAGTTGTTAATAATACTGTTTTGAGCAAACCACACGTTGTTACACCATCGGACAAAATATGACGTCACTAGTCCATACTTCCCAACGATAAACGTCAAAGCACTTAAAAGCTTTGGTTCTTTTTTTCTTTCTCTTTATATATATATTTATTTATTTATTTTTGGAGGGGGGTATCAGATTTTTTTCCTCGAAATTGTGCCCCCTCCCCCCTCCCCCTATTCTACAGAATCCTGGAACCTCCCTTGTCATAGACGTCCATATTTGTCCACGATTGATTTATAACACGATCTCAAAGACTTTCGGGAAATTCACTCAAGGGCAGTTCATATAGAAAAATCATGTTTGAACTATGGAACACGTCGAAATGTTCGCGTATAGCAATAGGTAATAGACAAACCTATTGACATTGCTTGAGGCTGACTTCTTGATGTTTTCCTTGAGCTTTTGTTTATGAACTCTTTTTCAAAATATATCATTTCTGTTGGGGAAGTTTGAGGCATATGGATGTTGGGGGTATATCACTGTAATATAATTACTTGTTCAAAAGCTGGATTGCGCCTGTGGAGTGCTTATACCCGACCTGGGAATCGAACCCAAAACTCTCAAATCATCTTAAGAGCAAGCCATTTTGCTGCGCCAAGTATCCACAATGCTCGCCAGCCGATCAGTACGGCCTGTGAACGCCCTCATGAGGTTTGCGAAATATGACGTCATGTAGTTTGAAAAAGCATTGATATTTCTGGTGCCATCAAAGCTGAGTTCTTTTTCATGAAACAAAAATTGTTTGGGGGGGGGGGATAAAAAAATAAGAGTCCGCTTCATTCAACTCAATTCAATTCATATTTAATTCATATTCAACAGAAAGGTAAACAAAGCTATTACATGTTTTTCGTACATAATTCATTTTTTTCTGGTAACTTATACAAATACACTTTGCTGAGATAACTCTTTTATCTTTTTAATTTTTTTTTGTACCTCTATTAACCCAATGAACATATTCTGCCGTTATACATTATAGAATGACTGGTGATGTATGAACAGAATGAGAGAGAGGATATGACCAGGATGAAAGCGAACTAAGCCACGGAAGTGAACTTGCAGAAGGGTCACATTTTGGGTGACGTCATCTTTCAGTGCCTTTGTGCAACCGATGTATTCGCGATGAGCAGGCGTTTGGCGGGGGAAGCACGGATATATTAATTGACGTCTTATAACAAAATAACACCAAAGAGTCATTAAAAAAACCTACTACTAGCTTTATCATGCTTAGTATAAGTTTAACTTTCACCGAGTGGTTGGAGTAAAGCGCGGTTCAAGAAGATTTTTTCCTTTGGGGTGGGGGGGGGGGGGTCTTTGGTGTGGCTTTTTTTTTCAGGGGGAGGGGCTTTGACCGGGATTTTTTTTTTGTAGGTGTGTCTTGTTAAAGTCGATACATAATCAAGAAAATGGATGGGTAGGGGGCTTGAATAATTTGTATTTTGTTAAGCGTATATACAGTTGTATTATTATTAGTTATTATTTGTTTTATTGTTGTTGTTGGGGGTGGTTGAGCGCTCAACACCCCCCCCCCCCCCTGTAGAACCGCTACTGGGTGGAGTGAGTCCACTGATGTATGGAGCGCTGGGTGTCAGGCTTTTATAAGGTATTACATAATTACATTTAATTTTTAATCTTCGGTAATTTCCTACACTAACCGAATTTCTAACGACATCCCTGGACCAATCACCGTCATAAAATTATCGGATGCGACGAATGTGCATGTTTGGGGAAAATATCGGAGGGGGAGGGGGGGGGGGTATGTGTGGCCCCTCGCCCCAGCTCTGCCGTGGCTATCTCCATCAACCAGGTAAAGTTTTAATAAAAAATGTAGTACCGAAGGTCATTGAACCTACATGTATCATCCCGGAAGCATTGTTATTAATAATAAAAGTGAAGGAAAAAAAGGTTGTGCACATATATACCGTTCTTTATTGAAGCATAAGATAAAGGAATGTAAAAGTCTTACAAAGTGGAAACAGGAGTATGAACTTGACAATACTGTATGGAGTTCTTTTTACCTTATTCCCTTTAATTCAATCGTCGATTTTAACATGAGGTGGTTTCAGTTCAAGATACTGAATAGAATTCTTGATATGAAAGATGCTTTGTTAAGATTTAAATTAGTTACAGATAACTTATGTACATTCTGTAATAAAAGTGTAGAAACGATAATACATATATTTTGTTACTGTATACATTCAAACGAAATATGGTCAAAACTTGAGTATTGGCTGTCCCGTAATAATGTACTTATTAAGTTTAGAAATCAAAATAAGTTGTTTGGGTTTCACGGTAATAGTAACAGTGCCCTCAATTGTATTATAATTATAGTAAGGAAAGAAATATTCGCAGCCAAATGCAAACAGTGTTTGCCAGTTTTTTAAGACATAATATCAGCGATAAAGTGTTATTATAAGATGGAAAAGTATAAATGTTAAACAAATCTGGAAAAAAAAATTATGAACAAATGGTTACTTTTTGCAAAATGTTTCTGATTGTTTATTTCTTCTAAAATCATTTTGCCGAATAAATCTGTGATATTAAAAACTTCGATTTGTAACTGATATCTATAAAATGTTCTTATCATATTTTGAATGGCCAAGAATATTATTTTGAAATTCTGCATGTATAAATCAATTCTTGTATACATATGTGAACGATATTATTTAATAAAGGATCCCTGTGGAAGGGGAGGAAAAAAAAAACCAGGTAAAGCCTTATGAACCCACAAGAAATGGAACAACATGCAACAAAAGAGCAAATCACAAAAATAACTGTATGGCGCGTGTAGAACGAGACGCAGTAGGACTCGAACCTACAATTCTAGAGTTTTAATCTGGTATGCTACCATTACATTATACGAAGTATCCACACTGCTTAGCCAGTCGGAGATGTAGTCACCAATAGGTATATATCGAGTATGGATACTCCTGCGCACTTTCACCGTTCATCAGTCACGTTTAAATCGGATATCATTTTAAGCGTGAAAGGTATCTGCGCATGGGTAAGTAAAAATCATTTGTACAAACCTGTAAAACCAATCGAGCCGACTGATAGGTTCGTGTTCATGAAAATTATGTGACAATTATTCATTTATGCACCGGCGGCACATTCTATGATACACGGGTGGAAGTATTATTTTTAAGAGGGCAAACAAAAGATATACATGAAGCACTTCCATCAATTTGACCGGACTTTGACAGTGATTATTCTAAAAAAAACGCACACAATATTTGGGTGTCTGCTATTTCTAAAGTATAGCTTATTGATGGGCTTGTGACATTTGTGATGAAAATGGCAGAAAATGGACACTGTAAGAGAAAAATGTTCTAAATCAACATAAAAAACATTAAGGACATTACTTTTTGAAAATACGAACCCTTTAAAAGAGAGTCTCTGAAAGAATTTGATTTATAAGACTTTCAGTGAAATAAGCCCTTGTTCATATGTCGCGGCATAGTTTTCTTGGTGATGGGTCAGGCTAGGAGATAGATTATCATCATTATTAATATTATTTATATTATTATTAATACTATTACTACGAGAGGCAGCGCTCCAGGGAAGGGGGGGGGGGCAGGGGGCATAATGCCCCGACTTTATCAAGTACCGGCAAAAGCGCCCCCTTTCCTGTGTAAGAAGGAAGTACCCCTTCCCCTTTTCACTCTCCAATCTCTTAAGTGCTCTTATTCATATTTGTTAAGTGCCCCCTTCAACTCTAATAATTGCCCCTCGTCAAATCTAAGAGGTGACCCTTTTATTTGAACAAATGCCTCTCTTCCTTTATAATAGATGCCCCTTTTCATCTCTGGTAAGTGCCCCTTCAGGGTGACATGAATAGCTGTTATACCAGCAAGAAATCATTGAAATAATATAGCAAGTAAAAGGAAAACAAAACAAAAGAGCTGGATCGCGCGTGTAGAAAGAAACGCAGTGGGGATCGAACCCACAAACATTAAGCCACAATTAATTGCAATACCGTTTTGCTATACGAAGTATCCACACTGCCTAGCCAGCCAATGCATGTCACACGAATAGATATTTATATATTGCCCAATCACACTGCATGATGACATCATTTAATTTTGAATGAGCTATATTCGTTGTTTTGCATGGATGTTTCATAATCCTGTGTGCACTTTTATTAAAATTTTCATCTGCGAAAAGTGCCTCTTTTTACTTTTGATAACTACCCTTATTAAAATTTGGGAGGTCCCTCTTTTCTTTTAACAAATGTCTCTTTTCCTTTATTATAGATGCCCCTTTTCCATTCTCATAAGTGCCCTTTTTCATCTTTGATGACTGCCCCTTTTCAGGCCGGTGTGAGAAGTGCTCCTTTTTCACCTATGATAATTACCCTTTTTACTTTGACTTGTGTTCTATATCTTTTCTAAAAAGTGTCTTTATCTGATAATGTAATCACAATGTAGGGTTATAATATACCAATGTATGAGAATGATAAGTATTTTCGCTCGGAGATTTCCCTTGAGAGAGATAGATAGAGAGAGAGAGAGAGAGAGAGAGAGAGAGAGAGAGAGAGAGAGAGTGGGGGGGGGGGGAGGGGAGGGGGAGACGAAGAAAGTCGGTTGGGGGTATTAAATGGTGACATTGGATTGAATGCTTGTTATTCATTATAACCAATTTTGCTTCTTTTTAGAGAAGCGCATAAAGTGACGTCACTTCCAAACAACCTATGACGACACCAAAGGAAAAGTTAGTATACCTATTTTGATGCCGATGAGTGGCTGGCTAAGCAGTGTGGATACTTCGTATAGCTAAATGGAATAGCACTTACTAATCACATGAGTATTTGTGGGTTCGATCCCCACTACGTCTCTTTCTACATGTGCGTTCCAGCTTTTTTGAAATTCACTCATTTTTTTCTTCAATTCAATTAAATTCGTTTTATTAAACCATTTAAAATGTTAAAAAACAGTATACAAATCATGCGTGTATGAACATTTTTGATACAGCGTAAATGGCCAGGATGGCCCTAAAAGCCAAGGCTTGATTAATGGGGCCCCCAATACATAAAAAATATACATCAAAGAAACATGGGAGGAGAGATGAATTTACGTGTTTATTTGGCATAGGTAGTTATTATTGAACGTTTGAGTTTGGTTTTAAATGAAGTAACATTAGTGCTAGAGATTATATCAGAAGGGAGGGAATTCCATATTTGAGGATCAGCAGATGTAAATGCAATAAGAGTTGACTGATTGAGTGCTAATGGAAATTGGAATTTATTGTGGGAACGAGTATTATATTGATGGTAATCTTTATTATACTGAAATAGATTGATTATATTAAGAGGTGCTAAATTATGTTTCACGTAATACATCAAGATCGCAATTTGGATTTTATGAATATCAAAAACTATCAATGTGTTTAATCTTGCAAATATTGGGCGTGACGGAGCTAAGTATGCCAAACATTGTCTAGTTTTAAGCGTAATTTTAAAACACAAACAAATATCAAGTTATAATATACTTTTTTTTTAGCTTTTATTAATTCTGCCTGTCCTTATATGTGTGTATATGTACATGTACATGCAATGTCTATATTGTTAATATTTTGCTTTTAATTACTGAAGATTTTACTTTTGGGGTTGTAGAAAAAGGGGACCAGCCTAGATAGGTCAATGGCCTTTTCTGGTCCCTCACATCCCTACTCCACCCATTAATCATTTTTAGTGTTACTGTTGTTGTTTTATTTGTTCTTATTATATATCTTATATATATTGCATTTTGTATGATTGTATTTTGAATGTTATAATGCTGTAAGTTTCTTATTGGATGTGAAATAAACTGAACCTGATCTTGAATTCAAACATATATGTAAGGCCCCTTTTTGCAGTCTATTTATAGGGTTCAATTAATATCAATTAGCGGATCCAGGAGGGGGCCCCTGAGAAAAAAACAGGTAAAAACACGTTAATGTTACATTTATTTGGAGACGGACCCCCTTCCCTGATTCTCGGGGGGGGGGGGAGGGGGTTGCGAGCGAGGATGTAAATTATAATGTACATATTAATGCTTTGCCAGTTGATGGCATCATGATGAATTTAATAAATGTTATACACTGTCAGCATGAAATTGTTGAAATATAATGCAAGAAGGAATAAAAAGGCTGGATCGCGCGTGTAGAAATAAACGCAGTGGGGATCGAACCCACTATCATTAAAGGAAGGTTAATTGCAATGCCATTTTGCTATACGAAGTATCCACACTGCTTAGCCAGCCGATCAATTTTACACGAATATATATTTATAGATTGCCCAATCACACTGCATGATGACATCATTTATTCTTCAATAAACTATATTCGTTGTGATGCATGTAAGAGCCATTTCCCAGTTTGCTTTTTGATAATACTGTTGTATATAAATGTTATCTCTATATCAAAGCTCAATATGTACATCGATATACACATTTACATACATACATGAACATATACATATATATGTAATTATATGACTTTATACATTAGACTTGCGGTTATACCATGTGAGAGAAGAGGGGATGATTGGGGGACCTGTAAAGGACTCTCTGTAATCTGTATTTCTTTCTTTGTATTTCAGAATTTAATAAGTTATGAATTCAAGCAAAGTGCAAGAAAATAATAATAAAATCAAACGTGGGAATCGAAACCACAACTAATATAATACAATTTAATTGCGTTGCCATTTTTGCTATACAAAGTATCCATACTGCCCCGCAAGCCAAACCTAGTATGCAATGACACACCGTTAAAAAAAACCTACATGTTGTTGCACCACCACAATGCAATGTCATTGATGTATTACTCATTCTTCCTCCTAGAGATAAAGGGCTGAGCGGTGGCGTAGTCTCAGTCAGTCGACCCAGGAGCGTCTCCAAAGGGGGGGGGGGGGGGGTGGGGTGCGACACCCCCACCTGTGAGGATATTGTCGGTAAAATTGCGCTGCCGTCGGTAAAAAAGAGAAAAGGGGAGGGGGAAAGAGAGAGGAAAGGGAAAGAAAAGAAAAACAAGAAAAGGAAACAAAAGAAAGGAAAGAAAGGATAAGAAAGGAAAGAGGAGAGGAGAAAGAAAGAGAAAAAAGAAAAAGGGAGGAGAGGAAAGAAAGGAAAAGAAAGAAAAGGAGAAACTGAAAAAAGAGAAGAAAAGAGATAAGGAAAGAGAGGAGAGAGAGGGGGAGGTAGGAGCCTGAGACAGAAGGGGTGGGAGTAAAAGAGAGCTGGTTGTTTGGTGGAGTCGTCTCGTCGAGGGAGCAAATAAGACACGCATAAATATTATGTTGCTGTGTCTGGTCAGCTGTGTTGGTATTCTTTCTCAATCCTCGTGTACTATATCAATGCAGAAGTTTGAAGTCGGTGAGATGTATAATGTCGGTCGGCCGACAAGTTTTTTTCCCTACGAACTGTGACTTTTAATCCGCTGTGACGACTTCGGGAGAGACTGCAACTATAATACTTGTATTTTCTCGAAGTTTCACTTTCCTATAATATCAGCTAAAGAAATTAGAGGTTTAACATTTTCGGGGAAACTAAATTCGAATACGGATTTAGAGTCAAGAACGTTACAACGAATAGTCTTTTTCTGTCTCATATTTTAATAAAACGCCAAAGGGAAAAACTACATTCAGACAAGGATAAAGAGTCGAGAACAGTACAACGAATCGTCTGCTTTTTCTCATAATTTAAGGAAACGAGGAAAACTGAATTCAGACAATTAGGATTAAAAGTTGTGAACGGTACAACGAACCATCTTCTTTCTATAATAATTCAATGAAACTTCAAAGCTTCCGAGCTACGCGCGGGAGGGGAAAAACTTCATTCAGACAAGGATAAAGACTCGAAAACAGAACAACGAATCGTCTGCTTTCTCTCATAATTTAAGGAAACTTCAAAGCTTCAGCGTTTTACGCGGGAGGAGGAAAACTGAATTAATACAATTAGGGTTAGGAGTCGGGAACGGTAAATGAATCGTATTCTTTCTATAATAATCCAATGAAATGTCAAAGTTTTCGCGCTTCGCGCGGGAGGGGGGGGGGGAATTCATTCTGACAAGGATTAAGAGTCGAGAACGGTATTACGAATCGTCTTCTTTCTCTAATAGTTTAAGGAAACGTCAAAGCTTTCGCGCTTTGCGCGGGAGGGAAGTGAATTCAGACAAGGATTAAGAGTCGAAAACAGTACAACGAATCGTCTGCTTTCTCTCATAATTTAAGGAAACGTCAAAGCATCCGCGCTTTGCGCGGGAGGAGGAAAACTGAATTAATACAATTAGGGTTAGGAGTCGGGAACGGTAAATGAATCGTTTTCTTTCTATAATGATTGAATGAAACGTCAAAGCTTCCGCACTTCGCGAGAGAGGGACCCGGGAATTGAATTTAGACAAGGAATAAAAGTCAAGAACAGTTACAGCGAATCGTCTGCTTTCTCTCATAACTTAATGAAACAACAAAGCTCCCGCGCTTCGCGCGGGAGGGAGGGGGGGGGGAGTTTGTGGAAAAGAAGTTTCGGGAGTGCACGTCTCCGGATGTAGAACTTGTAGAAGTGAGGGAGAAAATAAAAGAAAGAGTTATTATGTGCTTCCACCCCTGAACGTTTAAAGCATTGAAGGCGTTACATATTGCAGTAGTAAGTTTGTTGACACTGGCGTAAATACGGAGGGGGGGGGGGGGGGGCCGGGGTGCAAAGAAAAGAGAAAACAGAAAGAGAGAGTGAAAGGAACATGAAAAGAAGACGCCAGGACCTTTCCTAACCCCTCCCCCATGAGTGACCTCGTTACTTTGTATTTTCCTTGTAAGATCGTGCACCCTCCCCCCCCCCCCCCAAGAATGTCAACGCTTTCTCAATGCCTAGACCCAAGAGCGTCTAGGAAAACTTATCATCTTATTTTGGGACGTCTATCATGGTCATGTCAATAGTAAAGCACGAAGACTGAATAGTCAGTATTTATTTATTAATAATTTTTTTTTCTTCAAAAATATCACTTCCCCGCAAAAAAGCTGGATCTCGCGTGCAGAGTTACGCAGTGGGATTCGAACCCACAAGTGTTATATGAACAATAAATGCAATCATTTTGCTATACGAAGTATCCACAGTGCTAAGCCAGCCAAGCTAGTTGCTAATAATACTGTTTTGAGCAAGCCACGCGTTGTTACACCATCGGACAAAATATGACGTCACTAGTCCATACTTCCCACCGATAAACGTCAAAGCACTTAAAAGCTTTGGTTCTTTTTTCTATCTCTTTATATATATTTATTTATTTATTTTTGGAGGGGGGTATCAGATTATTTTCCTCGAAATTGTGCCCCCTCCCCCCTTCCCCTATTCTACAGAATCCTGGAACCTCCCTTGTCATAGACGTCCATATTTGTCCACGATTGATTTATAACACGATCTCAAAGACTTTCGGGAAATTCACTCAAGGGCAGTTCATATAGAAAAATCATGTTTGAACTATGGAACACGTCGAAATGTTCGCGTATAGCAATAGGTAATAGGCAAACCTATTGACATTGCTTGAGGCTGACTTCTTGATGTTTTCCTTGAGCTTTTGTTTTATGAACTCTTTTTCAAAATATATCATTTCTGTTGGGGAAGTTGGAGGATGTTGGGGTATATCACTGTAATATAATTACTTGTTCAAAAGCTGGATTGCGCCAGTGGAGTGCTTATACCCGACCTGGGAATCGAACCCAAAACTCTCAAATCATCTTAAGAGCAAGCCATTTTGCTGCGCCAAGTATCCACAATGCTCGCCAGCCGATCAGTACGGCCTGTGAACGCCCTCATGAGGTTTGCGAAATATGACGTCATGTAGTTTGAAAAAGCATTGATATTTCTGGTGCCATCAAAGCTGAGTTCTTTGCCATGAAACAAAAATTGTTTGGGGGGGGGGGGGATAAAAAAAAATAAGGGTCCGCTTCATTCAATTCAATTCAATTCATATTTAATTCATATTCAACAGAAAGGTAAACAAAGCTATTACATTTTTTCATACATAATTCATTTTTTTCTGGTAACTTATACAAATACACTTTACTGAGATAACTCTTTTATCTTTTAAAAATCTTTTTTTTTACCTCTATTAACCCAATGAACATATTCTGCCGTTATACATTATAGAATGACTGGTGATGTATGAACAGAATGAGAGAGAGGATATGACCAGGATGAAAGCGAACTAAGCCACGGAAGTGAACTTGCAGAAGGGTCACATTTGGGTGACGTCATCTTTCAGTGCCTTTGTGCAACCGATGTATTCGCGATGAGCAGGCGTTTGGCGGGGGAAGCACGGATATATTAATTGACGTCTTATAACAAAATAACACCAAAGAGTCATTAAAAAAACCTACTACTAGCTTTATCATGCTTAGTATAAGTTTAACTTTCACCGAGTGGTTGGAGTAAAGCGCGGTTCAAGAAGATTTTTTTCCTTTGGGGGTGGGGGGGGGGGGGGGGGGGGGGGTCTTTGGTGTGGCTTTTTTTTTCAGGGGGAGGGGCTTTGACCGGGATTTTTTTTTTTTTTGTAGGTGTGTCTTGTTAAAGTCGATTCATAATCAAGAAAATGGCTGGGGAGGGGGCTTGAATAATTTGTATTTTGTTAAGCGTAATTATTATTTATTTTGTTTTATTGTTGTTGTTGGGGGTGGTTGAGCACTCAACACCCCCCCCCCCTGTAGAACCGCTACTGGGTGGAGTGAGTCCACTGATGTATGGAGCGCTGGGTGTCAGGCTTTTATAAGGTATTACATAATTACATTTAATTTTTAATCTTCGGTAATCTCCTACACTAACCGAATTTCTAACGACATCCCTGGACCAATCACCGTCATAAAATTATCGGATGCGACGAATGTGCATGTTTGGGGAAAATATCGGAGGGGGAGGGGGGGGGGGGTATGTGTGGCCCCTCGCCCCAGCTCTGCCGTGGCTATCTCCATCAACCAGGTAAAGTTTTAATATAAAAAAATGTAATACCGAAGGTCATTGAACCTACATGTATCATCCCGGAAGCATTGTTATTAATAATAAAAGTGAAGAAAAAAAAGGTTGTGCACATATATACCGTTCTTTATTGAAGCATAAGATAAAGGAATGTAAAAGTCTTACAAAGTGGAAACAGGAGTATGAACTTGACAATACTGTATGGAGTTCTTTTTACCTTATTCCCTTTAATTCAATCGTCGATTTTAACATGAGGTGGTTTCAGTTCAAGATACTGAATAGAATTCTTGATATGAAAGATGCTTTGTTAAGATTTAAATTAGTTACAGATAACTTATGTACATTCTGTAATTATAGTGTAGAAACGATAATACATATATTTTTGTTACTGTATACATTCAAACGAAATATGGTCAAAACTTGAGTATTGGCTGTCCCGTAATAATGTACTTATTAAGTTTAGAAATCAAAATAAGTTGTTTGGGTTTCACGGTAATAGTAACAGTGCCCTCAATTGTATTATGATTATAGTAAGGAAAGAAATATTCGCAGCCAAATGCAAACAGTGTTTGCCAGTTTTTTAAGACATAATATCAGCGATAAAGTGTTATTATAAGATGGAAAAGTATAAATGTTAAACAAATCTGGAAAAAAAAATTATGAACAAATGGTTACTTTTTGCAAAATGTTTCTGATTGTTTATTTCTTCTAAAATCATTTTGCCGAATAAATCTGTGATATTAAAAACTTCGATTTGTAACTGATATCTATAAAATGTTCTTATCATATTTTGAATGGCCAAGAATATTATTTTGAAATTCTGCATGTATAAATCAATTCTTGTATACATATGTGAACGATATTATTTAATAAAGGATCCCTGTGGAAGGGGAGAAAAAAAAAACCAGGTAAAGCCTTATGAACCCACAAGAAATGGAACAACATGCAACAAAAGAGCAAATCACAAAAATAACTGGATGGCGCGTGTAGAACGAGACGCAGTAGGACTCGAACCTACAATTCTAGAGTTTTAATCTGGTATGCTACCATTACATTATACGAAGTATCCACACTGCTTAGCCAGTCGGATAGGGAGTCACCAATAGGTATATATCGAGTAGGGATACTCCTGCGCACTTTCACCGTTCATCAGTCACGTTTAAATCGGATATCATTTTAAGCGTGAAAGGTATCTGCGCATGGGTAAGTAAAAAATCATTTGTACAAACCTGTAAAACCAATCGAGCCGACTGATAGGTTCGTGTTCATGAAAATTATGTGACAATTATTCATTTATGCACCGGCGGCACATTCTATGATACACGGGTGGAAGTATTATTTTTAAGAGGGCAAACAAAAGATATACATGAAGCACTTCCATCAATTTGACCGGACTTTGACAGTGATTATTCTTAAAAAAAACGCACAAAATATTTGGGTGTCTGCTATTTCTAAAGTATAGCTTATTGATGGGCTTGTGACATTTGTGATGAAAATGGCAGAAAATGGACACTGTAAGAGAAAAATGTTCTAAATCAACATAAAAAACATTAAGGACATTACTTTTTGAAAATACGAACCCTTTAAAAGAGAGTCTCTGAAAGAATTTGATTTATAAGACTTTCAGTGAAATAAGCCCTTGTTCATAATTATGTCGCGGCATAGTTTTCTTGGTGATGGGTCAGGCTAGGAGATAGATTATCATCATTATTAATATTATTTATATTATTATTAATACTATTACTACGAGAGGCAGCGCTCCAGGGGGGGGGGGGGCAGGGGGCATAATGCCCCGACTTTATCAAGTACCGGCAAAAGCGCCCCTTTCCTGTGTAAGAAGGAAGTACCCCTTCCCCTTTTCACTCTCCAATCTCTTAAGTGCTCTTATTCATTTTGTTAAGTGCCCCCTTCAACTCTAATAATTGCCCCTCTTAAAATCTAAGAGGTTCCCCTTTACTTTGATCAAATGCCTCTCTTCCGTTATAACAGATGCCCCTTTTCATCTCTGGTAAGTGCCTCTTTTCAGAATGACACGAATAGATGTTATACCAGCAAGAAATCATTGAAATAATATAGCAAGCAAAAGGAAAACAAAACCAACAACACCTTGGAAGATGCTCAGCCGCCCCTGCTACTACTCCTAATAAGTACTATTACTTCTCCTACTATTACTATTCCCGAAAAGAAAGAAAAAAGCATACAACTCATATGAACTCTGGGTATGAAATTGGAAGATTGCACCACGGAGTGACACAACGATGTGACGTCACTGATGTGTTGGCGCCCTCTGTAGATCTCTGCAAATATCCGTTCTGTCTGTCTTGGTTTAGATTATTAAAAATTGCTGTACAATTTGGAGTTCATTATGGTGTACCATAAACTATTAAGAGGGAATAGGCAAATTCAGAACGAGATTGGGGTAAAGGGGCAAGTTACCCCTACTAAAATATCCTTAATACATGGTAAACCCCGCCCTGTACAGGCGCGGATCCAGGATTTTCCAATAGGGGGGGGGGGGGGGGCCGGGGAAAATTTGAAAATTGCGCAGACCGTTTTGTCAACTCAGCATAACAATACTGACAAGGTCATATTAGAAGCACCATACCGGTACAATTTTTGAAATTTTCATCGGGGGGGACGGCTATAACCTCTTGCCCGAAAAGTAATTTTCTTGTTTCACAATTCGGCGAGCGAAGCGAGCGAGCAAAAATCTGAGCATAATATGTATTTAGTAAAAGTGGTATTTATCACCAAAATAAACGAGGAAAGATATGAAATATTCATATTAGGGCAGCTCGCTGCCCCCCCCCCCCCCCCCCCATTACGCGCGAAGCGCAGAAGCTTTGCTGTTTCATGAAATTATAAGAGAAAGAAGACAATTTGTTGTACCATTCTCGACTCGTTAATACTTGTCATAATCCTTGTCTGAATTCAGTTCCCCCCCCCCCCCCCACCCCCCGCGCGAAGCGCGGAAGCTTTGACCTTTCATTAATTATTAGAGAAAGAAGGCGATTTATTGTACCATTCTCGACTCGTAATCCTTGTCTTAATTCAGTTCCCCCCTCCCCCCCACCTCTCCCGCGCAAAGTTCAGAAGCTTAACGTTTCATTCAATTATTAGAGAAAGAACACGATTCGTTGTACCGTTCTCGACTCTTAATTCTTGTCTGAATTGATTCCCCCCCCCCTCAACCCACGCGTAGCGCGTAAACTTTTGACGCTTCATTTAATTATTAGAGAAAGAAGATGATTCGTTGTACCATTCTTGACTCTTAATCCTTGTTTGAATTCAGTTTTCCCCCTCCTCCCGCGCATAGCGCGTAAACTTTTGACGATTCATTAAATTATGAGAGAAAGAAGACGATTCGTTGTACCTTTCTCGACTCTTAATCCTTATTTGAATTCAGCTTCCCTCCTCCCGCACAAAGCGCGGAAGCTTTGACGTTTCATTAAATTATTAGAGACAGAAGACGATTCGTTGTACCATTCTCGACTCTCAATCCTTGTCTGAATTCAGTTGCCCATCTCCCCCTCCCGAGTGAAGCGCGGAAGCTTTAACATTTCATTAAATTATTAGAGACAGAAGACGATTCGTTGTACCGTTCTCGACTTGTCAGAATTTTCAAAAATGTTTCTTTTTCTGCTCCTTTTTTCGTCCTATGTCCTCTTACTGCCCCTACCGCCCCTAGCTACGCGCCTGCTTTAAAGGGAAAATGAAACAACCGTGATAGTAATAGCACACAATTAGGTTAGTAGAAATTAAATTACACCAACCATGGATAAATCACGGCCGGGAGCGTCATATCATAGTTTTGTGTTATCGGGCGAGGGCCGGCCGTAGCGACCAAGCGAGATTTTGCAATGTTGAATGCTGAAATTATGCATTCTAGAAAAATCCTTAGGCACAACATGTACGTTCTTTCCGCTATATTTCTTTCTAGCTATATTTCTAAATTTCCTGGGGGATGTGTCCCCCTATCGGACCCAGGATCGCCGCCCTTGTCCATGATTACTACCAACATGAGTTCAAATACATGCATAAGCGAGTTGGTATGAGCTGAATCCAAATTAAGGGCAACATAAGAGTTATGAAGCGGCCCTACCGTTAATTTAAAATTTGACTGTTGAGTATATAGCTTCTATTTAAAAGATATACACAATATTGTGCCCTTTTCAAATTTCTCACTAAAGAGTGATGACCTTTGTAGCGCAGGGGCTGTTTTTAATGTTAAACTTTGCATCCGCAGCTCGAGATTCTATCCGGCCGGCCCTGCCCCCTCTGTTCAATAACGTTTGCCAAGCCTTCTGGAATGACCCCAAATCTCCCGATTATAGTTTTCCCTTATTCGTCGTTACTGTCACTTAGCACCATTTCCTTGTCATTCCCCTTTCTAACCCGACCCCCCCCCCCCCCCCACAAACTCGGTGTTATCTAGGGTACGCGCATGTATGTTCCCTCTCTTTGAAAGCACCCATCTAGTATCTCCGGTGTGTAAAGTCAGTACGGGACGGATTTTTGTGTATTACGGGCCGGACTTTGTTGGGTGAAAAGTAACCCTTTATCGGAGATTTGGGGAAAACAAATTCGGTCCGTCCGACCCCGGACTGGGAGGGGGGGGGGGGGGGGTTCTCCTTTTTTATTTTTTTTTCTCTCTCTCTCTCTCTCTTTATATTTCTTTTCTCTTCTTTCTTTTCTTTTCTTCCCCTTTTTTTTCTTCTCTTCTCCTTTTTTTTTCTTCTCTTCTTTTCTTCCTCTTTTTTTTTGTGCCGCCAATAGGGGGGGGGGGGGGCCGCGGCCGTTTCGCCCCCCCCCCTGGATCCGCCACTGCTGTAAACAAACACAATAGACTACGTCCATTGCGCCCCTTCTTCAGAGATAGAGAGAGAGGGGGGGGGGGAGCTAGAGAGAGAGAGAGGGGGGAGGGGGAGACGAAGGAAGACGGTTGGGGGTATTAAAATAGTGACAGTGGACTCAATGTTCGTTATTCGTTATAACCAATTTTGCTTCTGTTTAGAGAAGTGTATAAAGTGACGTCACTTCCAAACAACCTATGACGACACCAAATGAAAAGTTAGTATACCTAATTTGATCATATTGAGTGGCTGGCTAAGCAGTGTGGATACTTCGTATAGCTAAATGGTAAAGCCCTTATTAATCACATGAGTATTTGTGGGTTCGATCCCCACTGCGTCTCTTTCTACACGCGCGATCCAGCTTTTTTGAAATTCAATTCATTTTTGTCTCAATTCGTTTTATTAAACCATTTAAAATAATAAACAGTATACAAATCATTTGTATTTTTTGTATACAGTGTAAATGGCCAGGGAGGCCCTAAAAACCAAGGCTTGATTAATGGGGCCCCCAATACCTAAAGAAATATACATAAAATAAACATGGGAGGAGAGATGAATTTACGTGTTTATTTGGCATAGGTAGTTAATATTAAACATTTGAGTTTGGTTTTAAATGAAGTAACATTAGTGCTAGAGATTATATCAGAAGGGAGGGAATTCCATATTTGAGGATCCGCAGATGTAAATGCAATAAGAGTTGACTGATTGAGTGCTAATGGAAATTGGAATTTATTGTGGGAACGAGTATTATATTGATGGTAATCTTTATTATACTGAAATAGATTGATTATATTAAGAGGTGCTAAATTATGTTTCACGTAATACATCAAGATCGCAATTTGGATTTTATGAATATAAAAAACTATCAATGTGTTTAATCTTGCAAATATTGGGCGTGACGGAGCTAAGTATGCCCAACATTGTCTAGTTTTAAGCGTAATTTTAAACACAAACAAATATCAAGTTATAATATACTTTTTTTTTTTAGCTTTTATTAATTCTGCCTGTCCTTATATGTGTGTATATGTCCATGTACATGCAATGTCTATATTGTTAATATTTTGCTTTTAATTACTGAAGATTTTACTTTTGGGGTTGTAGAAAAAGGGGACCAGCCTAGATAGGTCAATGGCCTTTTCTGGTCCCTCACATCCCTACTCCACCCATTAATCATTTTTAGTGTTACTACTGTTGTTTTATTTGTTCTTATTATACTTTATATATATTGCATTTTGTATAATTGTATTTTGAATGTTATAATGCTGTAAGTTTCTTATTGGATGTGAAATAAACTGAACTTGAACTTGAATTCAAACATATATGTAAGGCCCCTTTTTGCAGTCTATTTATAGGGTTCAATTAATATCAATTATCGGATCCAGGAGGGGGCCGGGGCCCCCTCTCCTGGGAAAAAAACAGGTAAAAACACGTTAATGTTACATTTATTTGGAGACGGACCCCCTTCCCTGATGCTCGGGGGGTGGGGGGATGCGATTTTGCAATTTATGAGGGCAGAAAAAAATGTAGTGCTCGATCACTACCACCCCCCCCCCTTTTTTTGTTTTACAACAAAAGTATTGATATCATCAAAGCCAGTGCTATAACTCGTTTTCATATCTTTAACAATTTTGATGATTTATAATTCATTAGTTTGATCAAATACATAGATGTTTGAATTAACATCTATGGTGATCTCTTCAAGTCCAGTTGAATGGGGGTGGGGAGGGGGTGCGAGCGAGGATGTAAATTATAATGTACATATTAATTATTTGCCAGTTGATGGCATCATGATGAATTGAATAAAATGTTATACACTGTCAGCATGAAATTGTTGAAATATAATGCAAGAAGGAATAAAAAGGCTGGATCGCGCGTGTAGAAGTAAACGCAGTGGGGATCGAACCCACTATCATTAAAGGAAGGTTAATTGCAATGCCATTTTGCTATACGAAGTATCCACACTGCTTAGCCAGCCGATCAAAATTACACGAATATATATTTATAGATTGCCCAATCACACTGCATGATGACATCATTTATTCTCCAATAAACTATATTCGTTGTGATGCATGTAAGAGCCATTTCCCTGTTTGCTTTTTGATAATACTGTTGTATATAAATGTTATCTCTATATCAAAGCTCAATATGTACATCGATATACACCTTTACATACATGTACAAACATATACATACATGAACATATACATATATATATATATATATATATATATATATATATATATATATATATATTATATGACTTTATACATTAGACTTGCGGTTGTACCATGTGAGAGAAGAGGGGATGATTGGGGGGACCTGTAAAGGACTCTCGGTAATCTGTATTTCTTTCTTTGTATTTCAGAATTTAATAAGTTATGAATTCAAGCAAAGTGCAAGAAAATAACAATAAAATCAAACGTGGGAATCGAACCCACAACTAATATAAGAAAATTTAATTGCGTTGCCATTTTTGCTATACGAAGTATCCACACTGCCTAGCCAGCCAAACCTAGTATGCAATGACACACAGTTTAAAAACCCACAGGTTGTTGCACCACCACAATGCAATGTCATTGATGTATTACTCATTCTTCCTTCGTAGAGATAAATAAGGGCTGAGATGTGGCGTGTAGTGAGTCCATCCATTGAGGGGGGCACCGGCACGATTAAAATGGGAGAAGAAGAAGAAAAAGAAGAAGAAGAAGAAGAAGAAGAAGAAGAAGAAGAAGAAGAAGAAGAAGAAGAAGAAGAAGAAGAAGAAGAAGAAGACGAAAAGAAAAAGAAGGAAGGTAGAGAAGGAAGAGGAGCACGCTACACAAATCGCCTGGTTGTAATTTATTTTTTGAATCAGATCCTAGCCATTTTGACAAGGATTCTGTTCACTAGCATTTCCTCGAACCTTTTTGAAGATTTGACGAGAAATCATATACTATACATTATTTAAACCTCCTTTGAAATATGATTGGTTAAGCCGTGGGCTAATCGGGCGGGCACGCGCATGCGTGGAGAAAAAAATGGAATTTGTGGAAAAGAAGTTTCGGGAGTGCAAGTCTCCGGATGTAGAACTTGTAGAAGTGTGGGAGAAAATAATATGAAGAAGAAGGAAAAGAAAAAGAAAAAGAAGAGAAAAGAGTTATAATATGTGCTTCCATCCCTGAACATTGAACATTGAAGGCGTTATATATTGCAGTAGTAAGCTTGTTGACACTGGCGTAGTTACGGAGGGGGGGGGGGGGGGGTGCGGGGCAGTGGCCAAATGGTACGGCGGAAAAGAAAAAAAAGAAACAAGAAAACAGAAAGAGAGAGTGAAAGGAACATGAAAAGAAGACGTCAGAACCTTTCCTAACCCCTCCCCCATGAGTGACCTCGTTACTTTGTATTTTCCTTGTAAGACCGTGCACACCCGCCCACCCCCCCCCTCCCAGAATGTCAACGCTTTCTCAATGCCTAGACCCAGAGCGTCTAGGAAAACTTATCATCTTATTTTGGGACGTCTATCATGGCCATGTCAATAGTTAAGCACGAAAACTGAATAGTCAGTATATATTTATTAATAATTTAATATTTTTCAAAAATAACACTTCCCCGCAAAAAAGCTGGATCGCGCATGTAGAGTGACGCAGTGGGACTCGAACCCACAAGTTTTATATGAACAATAAATGCAATATTTTGCTATACGAAGTATCCACCATGCTAAGCCAGCCAAGCTAGTTGTTAATAATACTGTTTTAAGCAAGCCACACGTTGTTACACCATCAGACAAAATATGACGTCATTAATACATCCTTCCCGTTCACCGATATACGTTAAAGATTTCAAAGCGTTGGTTCTTTTTTCTTTCTCTTTATATATTTCGAGAAAAAAAATCTGATACCCCCCCTCCCCATATTTTTTCTCTCAAAATTGTGCCCAATGAACATATTCTGCCGTTATACGTTATAAAATGGCTGTTGATGTATGCAAATAATTAGTGAGAGGATATGACCATGATAAAAGCGAACTGAGCCACGGAAGTGAACTTGCAGAAGGGTCACATTTCGGGTGACGTCATCTTTTAGTGCCTTTGTGCAACCGATGTATTCGCGATGAGCAGGCGTTTTGTGGGTTAAACACGGGGATATTAATTGATTTCTTATAACAAAATAACACCAGATAATCATTAAATAAAGCCTAATACTAGCTTTAGCACGCTTAGTATAGTTTAAACCTTCGCTGAGTGGTTAGAGTAAAAGCGCGGTTCTAGGAGGTTTTTTTTGGGGGGGGGGGGGGAGGGTTGGGGGGTTGGGGTGTGGGGGCTTTGGTTTAGCTTTTTTTTTTGGGGGGGCGGGGCTTTGACCGGGGTTCTTGGATTGATTTTGTAGGTGTGCCTTGTTTGAATTAAATCATAATCGAGAAAAATGGCTGGGGGGGGGGGGGGGGGGGCTTAAATCAGTTGTGTTTGGTTATTTATTTATTCATTTATTTTGAGGGGGCTTGAACACTCAACAGCGCCCCCCCCCCCCCCCACCCCTTAGAACCGCTACCGGGTGGAGTGAGTCCAATGATTAATGGAGCGCTGAGTTTCCTCCTTTTATGAACTATTACATAATAACATTTAATTCTTCAAACAATAAAGATGGATACGGTACGACATGCCAGCTCCTGCGACAGTGTGTCTTTTCTGTCTTAAATTTCCTACTAACCGATTTTTTTTGTTTTTTTTTGACGACATCCCTGGACCAAACACCGGCATAACAATATCGTATGCGAAGAATGTGTATTGTTTTGGGGAAAATATGGGGGAGGGGGGGGGGGGTATGTGTGGCCCCTCGCCCCAGCTCTGCCGTAGCTGTCTCCATCAATCAGGTAAAGCCTTATGAACACACAAGAAATGGAACAACATGAAACAAAAGAGCAAATCACAAAAGGCTGGATGGCGCGTGTGGAAATAGACGCAGTAGGATTTGAACCTACATTTCTAGATTATTAATCTGGCATGCTCCCAATTACATTATACGAAGTATCCACACTGCTTAGCCAGCCGGAGAGGTAGTCACCAATAGGTATATATTGAGAAGGGATAATCATCGCACTTTCACCGTTCATCTGCCACGTTTAAATCGGATATCGTTTTAAGCGTTAAAGGTATCTGCGCATGGGCAAGTAAAAGTCATTTGTAGGCTACAAGCCTGTAAAAACCAATCGAGACGAATTATGGGTTTGTTCCTCTATTAACCCAATGAACATATTCTGCCGTTATACATTATAGAATGACTGGTGATGTATGAACAGAATGAGAGAGAGGATATGACCATGATGAAATCGAAGTAAGCCACGGAAGTGAACTTGTAGAAGGGTCACATTTGGGTGACGTCATCTTTCAGTGCCTTTGAGCATGGACCCTACCCATGCTTTGAGCAACCGATGTATTCGCGATAAACAGGCGTTTGGGGGGGGGGGGGATAAGCACAATATATTAATTAATTTCTCAAAGCAAAATAACCCCAAATAGTCCTTTAAAAGCCCACTACTAGCTTTAGCATGCTTAGTACAAGGCCTTAAATAAAAACTTGTTGTATTGCCCTTTAGGTGCCAAAATATGGGTCGGTCGGTCGGGAAATTTTTTTTTTTTTAATGTTTTTTTTTCCCGCCCTCTTTTGGTCGATATTTCTCAGTTTTTTTTTTTCACCTCATAATAATCCATGGTTTGCAATGTTGTGTTGAGACAACACTCTGTGCTGGTAGGATTTTGAAACTAGGGCAGAAGACGAGTGAGAATTTGGGAATAATTTGATGTTGTGCATTTATATCCCATTTAAACAAACAATTTTTTTTTTCATTAATAATTTTTTCTCTAAAAAACAGTTAAAAAAAAAAAACTTTTTTAAAATGCCGACCGTAGATTTTCAGATTTTTGGGTAGGTAGCAAAGGGCAAGTTTTTATTTTAGGCCCAATGTAAAATTCACCGAGTGCCTTGAGTGGTTAGAGTAAAGCGTAGTTCTAGAAGTTTTTTTGGCGGGAATGGGGGGCGTGGGGGCTTAAATTGGTTTTGCTTTTTTTTTTGGGGGGGGGGGGGGCTTTGACCGGGGTTCTTGGATTGATTTTTTAGGTGTTCCTTGTTTAAATCAATTCATAATCAAGAACAATGGCTTGGGAGGGGGCTTGAATATTATCATATATTATTAAATTATCGGCAGATGAGCATATTTGTATACCTTATTTGTGACACTGGCAGGGCACGAATTGGCCTGGGGTCTAGGGGGTGGAGCCCCCGGAAGCTCAGGAGTTTGGGGCAATAAATTACGGTCAGATGAGCATATTTTGATACCTTATTTGTGACACTGGCAGGGCCCAAATTGCTGTTGGGTCCAGGGGGTGGAGCCCCCAGAAGCTCAGGGGTTTTATACATTAAATTATCGTCAGATGAGCATTTTTTGTATACCTTATTTGTGACACTGGCAGGTCACGAATTGGCATGGGGTCCAGGGGTCGTCAGAAATAGGCCCTTGTTCATTATGTCGCGGCATAGTTTTCTTGGTGATGGGTCAGGCTAGGAGATCAAATGCCTCTCTTCCTTTATAATAGATGCTCCTTTTCCATTCTCATAAGTGCCCCTTTCCAGGATGACATGAATAGCTGTTATACCAGCAAGAAATTGTTGAAATAATAAAGCAAGCAAAAGGAAAACAAAACAAAAAAGCTGGATCGCGCGTGTAGAAAGAAACGCAGTGGGGATCGAACCCACAAACATTAAGTGACAGTTAATTGCAATACCATTTTGCTTTACGAAGTATCCACACTGCTTAGCCAGCCAATGCATGTGACACGAATAGATATTTATATATTGCCCAATCACACTGCATGATTACATCATTTAATTTTGAATGAGCTATATTCGTTGTTTTGCATGGATGTTCCATAATCCTGTGTGCACTTTTATTATACTTTTCAGCTACGAAAAGTGCCTCTTTTCACTTTTGATAACTACCCCTATTAAAATTTGGGAGGTCCCTCTTTTCTTTTAACAAATGTCTCTTTTCCTTTATTATAGATGCCCCTTTTCCATTCTCATAAGTGCCCCTTTTCACCTTTGATGACTGCCCCTTTTCAGGCCGGGTGTGAGAATTGCTCCATTTTCACCTCTGATAATTACTTTTTTTACTTTGACTTGTGTTCTACATCTTTTCTAATAAGTGTCTTTATCTGATAATGTATAATCACAATTTAGGGGTATATACCAATGTCTGAAAAATGGTTTTACTTTTGCTTGGAGATTTCCCTTCGTAGGTGCCCTTTCTTCTCCAGAAAATGCCCTTTTTGGAATATGCTCAGCCGCCCCTGCTACTCATATTACTACAACTACTACTATACTTCTACTACTACTACTACTACTACTACTACTACTACTACTACTACTACTACTACTACTACTACTACTACTCCTTCTACTACTGCTTCTACTACTACTTCTACTACTATTTTGTAGAGGTTTATGCTTATACGGCAACCGTAGGGGCGAAACTCAGTCACGTCTCAGTTTAGAATGTTGCCATGAAAGATCGGTCTCCAGCTATTTGAAGAAAAGAAATAATCGCATACTCTTTTCTGTCATTCTAGCATCGCCTAAAAAAAAAATCAAACAAAGCAAAAAAATTATTCCTCCACACTTCCATTCAACGTCAAGCCCTCATGTATGTCAATAAGATTTAGTCCGTAATCACACTTTTATCACAAAAACGGTCGGAAAGACTCCCGGAACATAATCTCACGGGCAATTTCAATTTCCTGTTGTGTATCCCATACATTGTGTTACGTAATTCGTCATTGGTATGCAGGCATATATCACTAGGTGACGGACAAGGATAATGAAACTGCCTTAGAATCATTTTTCGAAAGTCTTTGCGACCATGTTTTTTATTTACAGGACATGGGAGGGTTGTTCTCAACTTCTCACTAACGCCATTTGAGTGTCACATCGTTTTAGAGACCACAGCTTTTAACACAATCATTAACACCTTTTTTCTCTCTCTTTAATTTTTGTTTTTCTTACCAAACCGTTTCAATTGAGTCTTTCCGCTTTCACATTATCCAACGTGCCACAACAATTGCCCTTTAATGACAAGCTGGAGACGAGGTTGCTAAATAATGATATCATTCAAAGGAAAAGACAGTCAAGTTGTTCATTGTTATTAAATTAAGATATTGTTCTTTTATTGTGAAATATAACGGTAAATGTAATACACTTCACGTATGAGGAAACGTAAACTTTGACGTGTTCTGAGTGCCCTAAAATTAAACAGAAATGTTAAAAGATAATTGAAACAAAGTCACATAAAATAATGAAGAGATCGAATTGATAATGAGTTAGTAACCATCTGAACCATAACATGAATGAAGATAAGAATGTATATCTGTGATCTTGTTATATGACAAGATACGATTACAATTAGTGTTACTGTTGATGTCAATGATGTTAACTAGCTATCTCTTCACTTACATAAGTATATCGCGATAGACATTTATAATTCTTTCTTTCAATCCCACTACGTCAGTCAAACCACTATAAACCAACTCCACATCGACTCTAAACCGACCCATTATGGCCATTGAGAGTAATTTAACTGTTTGTTCGGTCGGTAGTCGGTCTGGTGTTGGTCTCGCTGGTGTGACTGAGGCATCAGGCTACATACAACGAAAACAAATCAGATGAAAAAGTAATTCAAATAGTGAATGAACATGTAATAAAACCAAAAGTGCAAAGTTGATTGTGAAGTACCGTGATGTATCGTTTTCGATGCATGCCTTTGTGTTGGAACTGCAAGTGTGGTAATTAATGTTTGTGGCATCTTTTTTACGTCACAAAATGATCAGGATTAAACAAATACGAATAGATTGATATAAAAACAGGGGAAAAATACAAAGAATGGTATAATTATATCATACTTAGCAATAAAAATGATATTCTGCTATACATGGTTGCTTAATGGAAGCTATGTGTTATGTGTACTGATAATCTTACTACATATTTTCAACTGCAATATCAAGTGAACAACAAAAGTGTTTTTATTTCTCCTTATTTGGGTGACAAATTAGTTTCATTACCAATTTTATAATTTCATCATGCTGCGTACTTATTCTATTCATTTTATTTCAATAATATCCATTTGAATTCTCTTCATTATCAATAATCAATACAATAGTCGGTAATTTCTTCTACGCTCCGTCTACCATCAATATCACCTACACCACCATCATTCTCGTTCACCTCTTCGTGGTCATCCTCATCATAAACATAACACCATCATCATCGCCACCATCATCACCTTAATCATCATCACCACCGCCATCACAATCACCACCATCATCATCACCACCACCACCATAACCACCACCATCATCACCACCGCCGCCGCCACTATCATCATCACCATCATCACCGCCACCATCATCATCACCATCACCACCATCATCATCACCACCACCACCATAACCACCACCATCATCACCACCACCGCCGCCACTATCATCACCATCATCATCACCGCCACCATCATCATCACCATCACCACCATCATCACCACCACCGCCACCACCATCATCCAATCATCTTCATCATTGGGAGTCCTTTCTTAATATCTTCTTGCAGTCGGTCGTTCTAATTCTGTTAAAAAGTTTTAAAACCCTAAAATAAGGGGGAGCAGATTCCTCTAAGATAATGTGACACCATGTATCCTTGCTTCGTGTGGTGTCCCTTTCATCCTAGGGTACAATCGATGATCCTTACCCTAGGTATAGCTGACCTTGCAGCTGTAAACATCTCCTTTTCCACTGAGAACCTCAAGAGCATCACTTCTGTGTTAAAACACATATAGGTATCGCCCCTCTGGCTCTCAAACGACAAGATGTTCAATTATAATTACATTACCCTGATTTACACAATCAAGTGGTTCAAAACATGAAGCATTAGTAACTAAATACAAATTCAAATCTAAAAGTCTGTAAAAACGTATTCCATCAATTGTTATCTTCCTTTGTAAAATTGATATCCCAAATTCTGATATTTACTTGACTTAAGTAACAAATATCAAAATGATTAATCATCTTTATGACAAAGTTTCTTTTTTCAACTTGATGTTAGTGTCTGTGTTATGAGAAAAATATCTAAGATATACAGACACGTCAAATTGTGTACGAAAAACACATGGATGAAGAGGCGGGGAATAAAGGAGTAAGGGACGTTATGAAATTTCATAAATGTTACTATAATATTGAGGAATGCATATACATGTACGTATGTACTACATGGGACCTATCATCTTTTCCCCAACGTATAAACCATCTATACACTTAACAGAGAGAAATCAAGTTTTTGTGAGTGTTTCATCAATTTCAACATGTTCAACGTCGTCTATATACGCACGCCATGATGGAACACACAACGTTACAATTAACTGCGCAGTCTTTAAACAAAAATCATTGTTACATCAATGGCTGTCACACACTTTGGTTAAACATTGAGACACAATCATAAATGATTCCATTATATTGATACATATATCAGTTACACCGTCAACCCGACTCCGAACCGACTCCAAATCGACCGACTCTTGGTCATTACGACTAATTATAAGTTACAAGCCACAAAGTTGAAGAATCAAAATATCCACGTTCACTAAGATGAAAAAAGGATGTACAAAAAAAAACTTGCTGAGAGCGCCAGAGAGGTTTATCTTACAGGAACAAGCAAACACCCTTTCGTATGTACAACACATGCTCCGACAGCCATTGCTTTGCAAACAATTCCTATATAGTACAAATCGAATTCCTAACTTAAAGGTACTACAGTGTATGTCCCATTTGCTGGCCAAAAAATGAAAAGGTTAAATTCCGATGGCATTTGAAAGTAAATACATTTAGAACTTTCCTTAAAAAAAAAATTTAAAAAAGGGGGGGGGGGGGGGGCTTGAAAATGTCTTTAAATGGGAAATAACGACTATTAGTTGTCAAATCGACTTACGAGCTATAGAGCCAGTAAGTAATAGTCTGATTTTCAGACCATTGTACCGAATGGTCATACGTTTTATGCTGCGCAAAGATTCAATCAGTTTAATTTTGGCCATGACAAGAAGTGGTTTATTGATGTAGACAAATGCTCATGTACCCTTTACAGCTCATGTAATGTATGTTATTACCAAAGAAGAAAAAAGCCAGTCAGTTACTCAATAGTGTCTAACAGCGAAGTCTAGCAAGTAAATGGGTTTCCTTGCATAATTTGAATATTAGAACACTGCTAACGTTTAAATTTCACAGATAGGACATACATGACATATTCATAATTCCTGCAAAGTTCTACATAATTTGATGTTGGCTGCAAAAGGGACATAGTATATTTAAACCCTTGATCGAGCTAACCCTACATCTAACCTGAAACCAAGTTATAACCTTATACCTTGGAGGAAATTAAGTACGTGGTGGGCAAAAGTCGCCCGAGCAAATGTGGCTGGAACAAAATTAATGTTGTGTCATCTCACTGGTTCCCAGCAGATGAATTATCACATGTATGCTTACAAAAATCCTTGAACATAACATTAAAATCACGAACTTTCACAACAAATACCGATTATTCCTTTACTTGTATTGAAGTAGAGGATCGAATTATATAGTGAGGTCTTCATTAATTACTGTAATTACTTTATACTTTTGATATAAAAACCATAACATCCAATCATCCATCACAACGAAGATATAATGTACATCTATACTTACAATTATCATGATTTTACACATACAATTTGATCTTTTATCAACATCAATCTACGTTACTTTGCACCATTCTTAAAGTTATAACATGAAATGTTGCAAATTGAGAATTTTGTTAACAGTATAAAAATATAATATTTGGAAGCATTAATACCGTTAGAGACAACATGATAATCAAACGTACAAAATAAAGATTGATACAAACTAAATTTTAATAAAAAACTATAGGTGTTGTGCATAATATTCAACTAAGGGTGAATCACTTGATTTTAAGTCATGCTCCAGCTATTAAACGCACCTCTCTTCCCCCAGTTCCTTTCTTTTAGGCACTGGACCGTCTTGCATAAAAAGTAGCGAATAATTATACGATTACGCGATTCCAAAATGATACGTAATTGACATCCACTAATCAGAATCGCATGTTTAGGACTTGGTTTAAGTTGGGAGTTTACTGTCAACCAGTCACGATCGCATATAGGACGCGGGTTCGAGTTTGAATTTAAATGTCAACCAATCAGAATCGCATACTTTTTATGCAAGACAGCCAATCCAGCATTTTCTATAAAGATAACAATAAAAATGTGGTTGTTCTTCATGACTAATTGACTCTTTATATTCGTGTCTTATAATAGTTCATGGATTATGAATTTATTTCGCATCGCGTATATATTCTGCGCACTTTGTTTGAATACTAGAATAATCATGAATGTGCTCTAAGTATGAGACGATTCATATGTATATTTTGATATCAATGAGAAAAATAGACCAACGGCAATCGCAAAAGACAGCATTTCCATCAAGAAAAGGAGCTTTGCAAAGAAATTAACAGATTTGATTGAATCTCATTATAAGAGATAAAATGCCGAGGTAGTCCTGAAAAGGATAATTGAATAAAAAACATGAAGTAATACGATTTTTTTAGTGTCATATTTTAGGTAAGTTAGCCACCTTTTCGCAGTCTACCTAATTTACCTTTAATGCCTATCAATCAATAAATTCTGTATCTTATTAATTCAATTTTGTGACATTTTACTTTAATAAGAGCCCCCATTCTTATGATGAGGCATATATAAACCGGTTTTAATTTAGGGGAATTTAAACATTATTTTTAAGTGATGTTTGATCCCCGTTAATTTTCTTCAAATATGTGACATTGCTCCAATAATGTATCCCTACATTGTTTGTATTCTTGCTCGTGCTGCCGCCATAAGAAAGGCTGATATTGATTTTGAAGTAAAATATCACCTTGTACATGTACATATTTATATGGGGATAGAAAGTGTTAGTTCATTCATCATGAATTTTACAGACTGAGAGCCTTGGCCATGTGATCACGCTTTCGCTTTCTCTTCCTCTTCTTTTTCTAGCTCCTCCTCTTCCTCTTCCTCTCTCGTCTTATTGGTTCTTTGGGCGGGCTCGTGGTAGCCGTAGGCGGGACGACAACACCAGTTAGCCAATAGGCACATTGTTAGGATCATCAGCACCAAAAGGACGGGTACCGCCGCCCCATACACCAACCTCGACGAGACACTCGGCCCGTTGGCTATCGCCACATGGACCTCGTTGACCAGCGTGTCGATGCCCGCGCCCGTGGTCGTCTTGCGTTGCGCGATGTCGGTGATGGTGGTGGTCGGCACAATGGTGAAGGAATCGTTAATTTGAACAGCGCCAGCTTGCGGCGTGGGCGTGGAAACTATCTTCCCAACTAAGGCTCGATCGCCGATACCGTTCAGTCGGACGAGTTCAATATCAGAAATGACTCTCTCCACTGTTTCCCCAATTGAGATGTATAACTGTTGACCAAAGAAAAGAAAAGAAAGATCAGGGAAATCAATATTTATAAAATTACTTCAGAAATTATTCTTTGATCATGTTCAGTACTGTAGTAGTAGTTTAGGTTCCAAGTTTTATTTCAATTCAAATCCATAAAAACACATTTTATGAAAGTATAAAATACAGATTAAATACAATATAGAAAACAGAGAACTCGCAAAAATGGAAACATGTTTACAGATATACCAGAATTATAAAAAATGTAATCAATAGAAATAAATTTGGGAAACTGCAAAATAAGTCCCTGTTATTAAAAGATACATACAGGTTCCAACAATTGCCTATAAAAGATATAACAATAACAAAACAGTGTACAAAACACGGTAGACGTATTTACATTCATATAATACTATTTGATTTTATTGAGTGTCCACCCCCTATTTTCACCTAAATATTTCGTTTTCAGAATAAATCTGTACAACGCATCCCGTTTTGGTAATTTCAGGACGAAAACAAAAGGATAAACGGTTCAGGATTTGACAAAAAATACACCAAGCTATTCTTTTTCATAATGGTGTGTTCACATGGCCAATGATGGCCTAGATAAGTCGATGGGTAAACGGTCATGTGACTTGTAAAATAAACATGGCGCCACTGATCACGTGACTAGAAAAAATGTTTTGGGCAATGAGAAGCAATCAGACATGTTCTAAGGGAACAAGCGGAAATTGTGCTTCTCTTCAAACACGACCGCCTAACAAACCAAACCCCGCCAATTTATTCCTCGGCTCATTTAATATTCTCACGTTCCGATATGTCTGGCACCCTGGAGGAATTTTAGTCTATTTCCAGAATTTTTTTCTTCTCTCTCTCTCTCTCTTTCACTCTCTTTACCTTGTTCATGCAAACGCCTCTCTTGCATTTCTTGCAATCCTCTTTATTCCTCGTCTCTCTTCTTCACTCTCTAACTTTAACATGATAGACGTCTCCCCATCTCTCTCTCTCTCTCTCTCTCTCTCTCTCTCTCTTTACCGTCTGTTTAGTCTCATTGTCTTTAGTTATGTAACGTTATCCCTCCGTTCTCTGTCACCCCTTCTCTACCCGTCTCGTCTTCTCTTCTTTCTCCGAGCTACTTTAATTTTGTTTCTCTTCATCATCTCCCTGTTCATCCCATCTTGTCCCTGTATCGCTATTCTTAACATGTTTAAAGTTATCTTACCCATTTCCATTTCACATATATTTACCTACCCCCTCTATCCCCTTCTCTCTCTCTCTCTCTCCCTCTCTCTCTCTCTCTCTCTCTCTCTCTCTCTCTCTCTCTCTCTCTCTCTCTCTCTATATATATATACCTCTCTCTCTCTTCTCTTTTAATTCCCTCTACATTCTCCGTACCTGTGCCTGCTAACACCTTTAATATCTTGTTTACAGAAATGTCCGTTTACCAAGGAAAATTATCTTAATTTGCAAAAATAAATAAATGTATAAATAAATTACGAAAAAAAGGAAAAAGGCTCGATCAATTAATATCTCCTCCTGATCTAAACAGACTGAACTTATAATTACCTCGTCATCGTAGAGACTGTAAAAGATGAGTACATTGTCATCACATCCGACATCATCGAACCACGAGACCCGGACATCCTGAGCAAAGTTCTTCGCTTTGGTTTTCATCGGCTCGAAATCACTGTTGGAAAGGGAAGACAACAGGTAAAACAAAATTAATTATGTTCGTAATCAGTAAAAACAATTAACAGATATGGGCAAGTCCACCGTGCATATATTATATCAAGAAAATCGAGGAATATTCTGAACGATTTTATGTCAGCTATGGTGCGTCAGGGTCGAGTGTTGATGGGAAGTCATGAATAGAACAAGACAAACAAAAATTCGAGGGAATATGAATGAATGGTCTGATTTCGTCCACAAGAGTTATAAATACTAGAAGAATGTCTGCAGTAGGTTTAGGCCTATGTGGGTAGGTCTGCTACCTAGTCAAGGGTTGAATGCAAGAATGATGATAGTATCATAATTGACAGTCTGTGGGATAATTGTCGTACAATGTTTGAGCGATAAACGTAAATTGATTGGGAGATTTTTGCGTGGCATTAGATCACTCAACCTTCTATACCTTGGATGACATTACTACAAAGTTCAGGAGTGCGTATACTGTTCATTGAGCATTGGAGTGGCGCCTATGTATGCACTAGCTCTCGTATTATCTACCGAAGATAACTTATTGCACATCTGGAGTATGCATCTTGTCAATCCACAGCCTCATTCAACAAAGAGACAACTCTTCCTACCGGCCTTCATGTTTGCTTATGATCACCCGGCTCTAATCGGTCTATATTCTGGCGGCGTAGCCTACAGGGGGTACCCATCCATGTGTTTTTGCCCCCTTCCCCTTTTTAAAACACCTTTTAAGTGCTACCGCATTGTGTTGGGCGGCTCTGGAGCTGACCTGCAACAACAACAACAACAACAACAAAAGGAGGGGAAAAAAGGGAGAGGGGTACTCATCCCGGTGAGACCGCATCCTTTGCAAGAAGTTGAAATAACATAATTAAATAGGCGTTATTTTATTTGTACTGGCTTTCATATGTGCTTGAATATCATCGGTCTCCTTTCGGGCTATATCTAGCACCGCGCGTGGTTGACACGACTGGGACACCCCCCCCCCCCAATCTCCCCACCCTTACTCGGCTCTCGATTCCACACATTTGAGACCTTTGTTGTCGCCTTTATATCTTCATGCTCTTCGAGGACAAAGTGTTACATGTTAGAGGTTGTTATCGGTGTTTAGATCAAATTAAGATTAATTTGTGCCTTTTTTAATAAACTGATTGTAGGGTAATTGTTGTCACCTGTGCAAAAGCAAGCCTCTTAAATAAGCTCGTTGTATAGAATTTGATCCATTCCATCAAATCATTTATATATTCTATTGCCAGGCAAAGAGATTAAAAAATAACGTATACAGGGACAGGTAAAGTAGACCAAAAAAAAAAAAAATAGTGCCCTTATATAATAAATAGCCCAACTACATAGTCGGTGGCTTACAAACATAAAACAAACATACATGAATTTAAAGCAACCTCAATTTTCGATTGATGTTTATGCGCTGATGATAAAAATGGAGAAATACAAAATATTCTTTAGAACAGAGGACGAGCGTAGGAATATCGGCACCTCACAGAAAAGAAGGGGAAAATCGAGGACGTGATAAGAAAGAAAAAATAAAATAATCAGAACGTTTATTGAAATACGAGTTGAAGAGGCAGATACAACATAATAGGAACAATCTGAAAATATGAGAGGATATAATTGTAATGCTTCATTCGCGCTACGGTTTATCGTCTAAAAGACAGACGGTTTGTGTGGTTAAGTGGCAGAAACAAATGGCAGGAACATAATCTTCTGTCTTATTGTTTTGTTAAGTTACTATTGTGTGAACCATTCCGGGATAGGTGTGTAATTAGGTCGTGCGGGTGAAGTTAGAATTACCACGAGGATGATGGTCAATCAGAGATCAAGAAAAACCTACAAAACCTAGATTGATACCAAAGCATATAGGCGGCTAATATCTATGAATGCTTAGTTTTTTAATCAATTTAACGAGGTTTTTCTGAGTTTGGTTTACATATTTTCCCAATATCACTCTTCTAATAAGAAAATATCATGAAATTAAATAGGCCTACACTAGTGAAATTCAGCACAGTAGCATATCCCAATCGTTGCCTCAGGAGGGGCAAAATGCAAGAGAGCTCACGGCAATGTTAACAGATAAGCAAATGGGGTGGTTGCCCCCCCCCCCACCCCCATGCTAAACGATTTTACTCTGCGACTGAGCAGTGACTACATTCAGAATAGTTCGAGCGTTTCAAATAGCAATGTTATCATAATTATCTTAATACAAAATGATCCCAAGACATGCCATGCTACGGCTGAATTTTCTTTCATCTATACAAAAAGCCGTCATGAGGGGCAAACTGCCCCCTAGCCCCTCCTTAAAATACACTAGTGATCCAGCAGCATAATTCATATCGTGATAATGGACCGTAAGAGGTTTTTCCCTGTTTGTAGCCCCATGAACGGTCGTAATGAATTCATTCAGTTCCTCATAGTTTGTCCCACGTGCAAGCTAGATGAGGATCATACTCGGTCATCGGTGAAATGTGGAAGATACAACAAACGCTATTTCCGCTTTTTCTATGCAATTGTTAATTGGAGTTTGCAAAATGTTAATGAACAAATCAGAATCATTGGTGATTCTAGTCTCCATAATCTTTGACAGCCTTTTAGTGAGCTGTTAGAAGCTATTTGAAGCGGGAATTATGTATGGCGTTCTTATGCTTGCGTAAAACATGTATTATTATCGACTTATTCTGCTGAATCAAGGAGAAATTAAACTATAAACTATATATTAATCCTGAGAAGGATTGGGGTTGATTAGCGTAGCCCTTTGCCCCCCCCCCCTCGATCCTTCCCCTTCTCGCTTTCATCCTCCTGATTTGCCTCCGAGTCATTATGGAACGCGGGCAATCCCAGTGGCCGGAAGGGATGCATTCTCAGGGTGTGAGATGAGATGCTTGGTACGGATCACTGCACTGGTACCCCCCCCCCCCCTCCTGACCCCTCGGGGTTCATGACATCATCCTATGCACTCCTAACTCTAATACACGAGAACATGCATGATGTAGCCGCGATTCACATCATACACATGACAGCCCTTCTTTTAAGCAGTCTAATATATTATTAAATCAATGGCGTATCCAGCATTGGATAGAGCCGAAGTATGCCACCCGTATGACCCCCCCCCCCCAAAAAAAAAAAAAAAAAAAAAAAAAAATCTAGAGGAAATACCTCAACTCCAAGTAAACACCCCCCCCCCATCCGATTTAAGAGGGGATTGCGCTCCTCTTGTTGCGTGTGTGAATGAAATGGTGTAATCATGAATTGTAGATTAATGTAGAATCTCGTCGTGCTCAAAATATTTAATCGTTTTGATATGGAATTGACGGTAAATTAGGGAAAGCTTCACAGAAGATTTATCCTAATGGCTAATACATATTCATTTTAATAGCGAGTCGTCACTAAACAACGTCATATCAGAGAGATTACCCGTGTTTGCTTAGTAGAACCTGGATACATGTACGTTTGTAAGCTTTCAAGCTCGTCACTCAAGAGTAGGTTAAGTACGACTCGTACGTGCACGCTCTCAAAACGTCTCTCACGTATATGCATGCCAACGCGATTCGACAGAAGATCATTTTCACCGAATCAATATACACCTGTACCGGACAAATGAGACTTGATAGTTGTTGTTTTGTAGTTACAATAAAAGAAACACAAGTAATTTATGCCAAGGATATAGGCATATCTATTAATAGCACTACCGTCGTATGGCTCAATGATAACAAGCTGTTTCTTCTTCTGCTTCTTCTTCTTGATCGTTAAATAAAATATTTCCTTTAAAAAAATAAAAAATAAATTAACTGAAATTGCATTCTGGAGATGGATTTCAAAAACAGTAAACAAAATTAATAATACTGCTATAAGGCGGATACAAAATCCTACAAACGGTGGACGGAGCGAAATGACTGAAAAAGGCGAAGTTCATGATATATAGGAGGCGTTGTAATTTGTTATGTTTCAGTTGAGGGGGGGGGGTGCTGATTTAATTCCCTACGTGTAGTCGGCCAGGATGTTGTGAAAATAAACTTCATCGAAATACCTGCCGATAAGAAGCGTGGAGGTGTTAAACAGATACATGTATCATCAAACATTGAGTTCACGCCATCTTGGCCCCAAGACACCGCCTTCTACATGACCACATGAGTTTTGACACCTCAAAGATATTTGCAGGGGTAATCAAGACACAGCCACAGGCTCTCTCCAGTCTTATTTCTCGCACAGTATCTGGCGCTAGCTCCTATGCAACTACCTTTCCGAAGGTCAATAAAGAAAAGAATCAATACTACATGTAGAGTTGTATATGGTATTCTAGCAACTTTCAGCTGCCTATGTTGCGATGTTCTTTCTTTCTTCTTCTGGTTTCGTTTCGTCCTTATTGGCGAAAATTTGCAAATCACACGACACGGCCGTTGAAGACGCAACATCCTGTCAAATCTCTCCGATTTGGTCTACGGTTGACGTGCGACTGGTCGTAACGAAGTCGTAGGGCATAGCA
Organism: Strongylocentrotus purpuratus; assembly: GCF_000002235.5. Lineage (NCBI taxonomy): Eukaryota > Metazoa > Echinodermata > Echinoidea > Camarodonta > Strongylocentrotidae > Strongylocentrotus > Strongylocentrotus purpuratus. The sequence continues at coordinate 27,618,694 of NW_022145599.1, read as the reverse complement.
CATTCTGTGATCCGATCAAAGTTCAGTCGGAACACAGTCGGATCGTACTGTATGCCCCGTGCCTTGCGAGCCATGCGAGTAAATTCCACATAATTATGTACCTCCCCCTATTTCACTGTCTATCAACTTAGTTCGCCACTGGATTCTAACACTGAGACCAGGTTTTCAAGAACGTTGTCGAGAGATGAGCCAATAATGATTTTTTAACAAGAAAGCTGAAAGCTTCAATAAGCAAACCGGGCATAAATATTTTGGCAGTTTCCAAACTCGGATGCTATGGTTTACAAATGAATTTTGCAGATTACATGTACTTCTAAACTGTATTGGCCATTCCACGTGCAACCAACTCCATCATTCCCCTCCGTTCATTTCAAATTTCAACTAAATTACTCGTACCATTTTACCAATTTCTATTTTCCTTTTATTTCTTCACAAGTAGAGTTTTTCCTATTTTCTATACCCCCTTTTCTACAACACACATTTTCTTCCTTCCCCCCCCCCCCCTCTCCCCCCTCTCTCTCTCTCTCTCTCTCTCTCTCTCTCCCCCTATCTCTATCTTCATCCAACGACATAATCACCCAACCTCCAATTATTTTCACTTCTTTAGTCCCTGTTAACCTCTTGCTCATCACCACAATAATAGTTTCCTCTTTCGCTATAGTACGTGTCTATCCAAGGTGAAATATCGCATCGATGCCCTCTCATTAAATTTAGTTTCAATAATTGCAGGGTTCGGTGTGACGTAGATCTCAATATTACGTTAAAAAACCTATTTGTTACCAATCCCGTCTTACGCCTTTTGTTTTATCACAAATAAAGGGCTTCCCATTTGTTATCACCCCGTCTCTCCATCTCCCTTAACCCCCCCCCCCTCTCACTCTTCCTCTCCCTCTCCCCCTCTCTCTCTTCGCACACATCAGCACACACACACGCACGCACACACACGCACAAACACACATATCCCTCATACTCTCTTTCTCTATCCTTATCTCACGACTTATCTCTCCAGAAAAACCCTCTCCACCTTTAACCCTCTTTCAGCCCTTGTATACCTCCCGCCCCCCCCCCCCCCCACTCCGAGAACGGACGGACCCCATGCGTGTTGCCAAAATGTCCTTTTCGTAACAAAAGAAAAAGATCGACCCGTATTGACTTTACACACCGGACTTTTGCTGAAAGGGGGGGGGGGGGGTGCTGAAAAAGGCTCGTATAAAAAAGAAAAAGGTCGAGCCGTATTGACTTTACACACCAGACTTTTGCTGAAAAGGGGGAGGGGGTCGGTTGGAACACGCATGCATACCCTAAATAACACTGAGTGGGGGGGGGGGGGGGCGGGGTATACCTCTTGCTCGCCACAGTAATAGTTTCACTCTTTCGCTTATGAAGGCCCAATTAGATTTAAATATGTCTAGTAGGAGGTGTTAATTCAAGGTGAAAATATTCCTGCCCGCTCATTAAATTAGGTTTCAGTAATTGCATGCTTCGGTGTGACGTATATTTCAAACTTTCTTTCAAAACTGGGGGAAAGGTTTAGTTCACATCGTCTCATGTAAATTAAAGGATAGACTCAGACGATGAACCACATCTTGCAGTGCGGCGGAACTCACAGATGGAGATCTGGCCCTCGTTTATGAGACGGCCATTGCAGCCTTCGGGCGATGGAAGGACTTAATTTTATTTCATTTTATTTAATTTAATTTAGGATCTTTACATTAATCGTAATCTTAGGAGACACGAACGAACGATGTAAATAAAGCACAAATCAAATTATGGTTACAATAATTCCAGTATATGACCTAACGTGAGTCTTCATTTTTTTTCATTTTTCTTTCAAAACGGAGGGGAAATGCTGAGACATATGTCTTACGTCAATAAATATGTAAATATTTAAAAACAGATAACAATCTTGAGGACAAGCTGTAGTCTCGAATCGCAGTTCGATTATCAGCTTTTCTTAGTAAACATAATTTTCATGTCAATAATGATATCAACTCAGCTAATTAAAAAAATGCTGTAACATAGACCCTCGAAATAAGTAATTGTCATTATGATATGCCGTATTAAATTTCAAGAGCTGTGATTAAAACAATCGCGTGCGCACTCACCCACACGCACCCACATACGCACATCTGTCGCATTAATGTATTTCTACCTCATTATATCATAATTTTCATATCTGATCAATGGTATCCATATCCGTTTAAAATCAAGGTACCTTACACAAATATTACGATTTCAATTCCCCTATTCATTTATGAATATTAAAGAACGCGTATAGGCCTACGAGTTACTGTGTCCATCATTCATCTTTATAATAATGTTATTGTGCTTAACCATAGTTTTTTTGTTGATCGTAGTTTTGAAATCTATTTTCAATTGTTGCAATATTTACAAGCAAATTGCGAAATAAAGTGTAGTAAAATAAAATCAAACATCAAAAGTTGAGCTGCAAAAGGGGAAGGGGTAGACAAACCCCACGACCCCACGTGCCCCGTAGCCATGCACTTAACCGTCCAAGGGCACTACTACCAAAGCCAACACAACACCATCCATCTAATCACGTAACTCAATTGAACTTGGAATGCCATACTTGACGTACGAGTCCTTATTCAATTCTCGCCACTTGGACAAAATGCAACTAATTCATAAATGTGATTAGGATACGTAATTGCTCAGCATTCGGTTGCTACACGAACTGGGTCGATCGGTAGAGAGGCGGTAAAACGGCACCGTATTGTCCAACAAAAATGAACCTCAAATTACTGCCTTATTCAAATAGTGAATACTTGCAAAGTGTAGTGTACTCGCATATATTTTCATTGGGTGTAATGCCTCTTTATGGAAGCTATAAGTACATTCATTGAGTGTTGCTGCTGAATACCGAATAACAACTTTTATTTGCAATAGATTTTCAATTAAAGTGAAATGCGATACAAGGAAAAATCACAGAATTGAAAAGGATTAAACGATCTGACCAATGGCATTGGATAAAACTATATGACTGAACGAATTGACTTTTCGACATTTTTATCTCGGCACATATTATTGTTTATTTGCAGCACTCTAAGTCACGTATTGAAACAAAATACATGGGTTACACCAATTTGTTACACCAATTTGTTACACCATTTACAGCAGTTAAATTATATGTTGAGAATTACTGTGGTTAGTTGGACTTTTTTGCACATTCTTTAATTTTCTGAATTGTACCGTTGCATCTCATTTAAATGTTTACAGTAAAGTCATCGTCATGAATATTTATATTGACGTACATTAACAATTAAATAGCTACCACCAATACAATTCATTAAATCTCGAGTAATCGCAGCAACAACAGCAATAACAAAAACAATATACTGTACTTCAAAGCTAGCCTACAGTTTTAAGAAGAATTTTCCATGGAGATCTAAATTCCAACTCAAGTTCCTACATCACGATAGAAAGTTCTAGACCAGTTCAATACCAGCAATGACGTCCAATTGTTAACAATCAGAGTCAGATCATAGAGTCAATATCCTGAAACAGTTTGGATGCCAATCAATATAATTTCATTGAGGTTTTAATTAATCGAATTATCTTACTCCGTCCCAAGAGAGATGCCTCGTTAAGAACGATAGAGAGCGGTGGACACACGCAGGTGAAGTACAGTTAACCTTGAGTATACCGACACAACCGAAACAGAAAGAGAAATAGAATACGCGCGCACACACGCACACACACACGCACACCTAAACACGCACACACAAATTGATTAAAGAGAAGGTTGCAGTTCTAATTAAAGGTAAACAAAGTAATAAATTGTGACCTTTCTCATAAATTGTTGGTAAGTCAGTTTGGAAGAATGGCATTATAGAAAAGCCACCCCAAAGAGGATTGCTCTTCAAAATGTAATGTTATTGAAAAGAAGGTAAAAAAAAACATGACGAGAAGAACATGAAAGTTTTTAACCTTGCTTTATCCTATTTTCCATAATTTTAAGACTAAAATCATTTTATCTTACATATCTTTTACTTGATAAACAAACAAAATGTGCGTTTTGTTTTGTTAGGTAAATAGTTAGGGTAAAAAGAGATATCGCGGTATTTTGGGCGAAATCTTTGAATCCATAACTAAGAAAGGCTATTCACGATTCCGGTACAGTTCAACATGATGCCTCTTCACACATCGCAATAATTATTTCGAGATGCAATAAGAGACCAATGCAGCGCCATAATATCATCCTTGCCACAGAGAAAAGTAACCTCTCTCATTTGTATCAAGTGTAGCGAAACTTGCACGAGTCTGGAAGATAGGCATATCTTATGATAGAATTGAAAAGAAATCCACTAAACTGTGACACATACAAGATCGAGGCACGTCCGAATGTAAAGGATTTAGGTAGAGCGAAATTAGAAACTTGCCACCAGAGTGGGATAAACGTATTAACGATAGTCTGTTAAGATTTGCCTAGAAGTCGACAGGTGTACCCATCCAAGTTTATAATGTCATTTGCTTTGAGCAATTGTGCAAACTGTTTGAATCTTTTGTTTCACAATTATGCAATGATGCATACGTGTATTGCACAATGAAGCCGATAAGTTAGAAACAAAGCATAACAAATTTTGAAATACAGCTTTAAACTGACATGGGATAAACTATCTAATTTACACAAATTATTTAGAAATTTGACTGGTGGGCATATAATGACGTTTTGTGTAAAACCATTTGCTCAAAACAATTATGAACAAACCTATTGGATCTTATTTTTCTCAAAAAGCACTATAATTTATCAATATCCTTGAATATATTTTTCATTTATTTATTTTCATCCATCGAAATCAATACTCTTTTAATAAGAACGTGATGAATATTATCATAACGAAGAATGCCACGAAACCGAAAATTGTGAACTCCTATTCATTTCGATTTTCTGTTTTGCATGTCCAAGATTTGTTTTCATATTAGTACCCCCACCCGACCATCAATGAATATTGTATGACCTTCTGTATTTCCTTAATATATTACTATTGTTATCATGTCTTTTTTTCATTTATTTATCTTCATTTTTAAACCTGTGTTGTATTTATCTATTTATTTATGATAGCTTTATTATATATATATTTTTAACCCGCTCCAAATGTGCCCCTGAAATAAAATTATCTTGCGCTGTGCCTTTATATTTGAGCACATGAACGAGTGTGATGACCAAAACGAAGCGTGATTAAATTTTTATTGATTTCAGGACATTCATTTGTATATCCTGAACCTGCGTAATTCATAGCGTTGTCATGGCAACCGCAAACAACCTGGGAATTCTTTACTCGTGAAATCGACTTAATACGACTTACAAGACACATACCCACCTGCCTCCTTACTCACATGAATGAATACCATGTACATGTGGGCAAGACAAACTGGTGAGTCGTAAAAAACATTTGTCCTCAGTTTCTCCAAGTTCGAGAATGATTAAGTCAATTCACAGAAGTACGAACTGTTAGAGAATTTGTACTATCGCTTGACTATATTCGATACTTTGCAGTTATACTTTGTTTTGAGCGGCGAGACATAGAAAACGGAAAGACATTAACAATATAACAATTCATAAACAATTTCGAGACTTTAATAAGTTCCACATCTGTATAATCTGTACAATATTTACCAAAATAAAGCTTATAATATTTTGTTATTGAATCGTGCGATGGACCAGAAATAGAATACATTCGCTTGAATAGCGTTGCTTACGGTTGAATATTTGTAACCATATATTTATCAAGAATGCATATTTGTAATCGTTCCCTCATGTGTGAGCAATAGGGAACCATTTGGACGGATAAATAGGCATTAAAGTCTCAAATTGATATCTTGTGAGTATTTTAATGAGGGAGAGTTGAAATGGTGCTTGAAAAACTTCAGAAAAAAGGGACATGTAAATTGTAAAAAAGACTCGCTTCAACTACTTGATTAAACGAACATTTCAATAAATATTCCGTGTAGGTTCTTAATGAAGCAGAGAATGAAATAAAATCCTGGTTTATATGAAAATCAGTTTATATGCAATCAGTTTGCATGCATCAGGGTAGAAGGAGAGTGCAGTGAATATATTAACATCAGACGAGGAGTCAGACAGGGTTGTGTTATGTCGCCGGACCTGTTCAATATGTATAGTGAAATCATTCTGAGAATTGGAGGATGAAAATGGGATACAAGTGGGTGGCCATTCAATCACAAATATTAGATATGCTGATGACACTGTTTTATTTTCTGAATCAGAGAAAGATCTCCAGAGACTCCTGAATGTAGTTGTAAAAGAAAGTGAGAGAATGGGACTAGAGACACTATACCAAGACAAAGTGCATGGTGGTCTCCAAGAAGAGCAGTCCAAAATGTAACTTGAAACTGAAAGAACAGATTATTAAACATGTCTCCTCATTTAACTCCCTCGGTAGCATGATCACCGAGGATGCCAGATGTGAGACAGAGACCAAGAGAAGGATAGCTCTCGCTAAGTCTGCATTTTCAAAGTTAGGCAAAATTCTGACAAATCGAACAATGAGTATGAGGACCAGAATAAGAGTATTAAATTGTTACATCTACCCAGTATTTATGTACGGTAGTGAAACATGGACTTTAGCCTCTGATAATAAAAAGCGTTTGGAAAGTTGCGAAATGTGGTTTTTAAGAAGAATGATGAAAATTCCCTGGACTGACAAAGTTAGTAATGAGGAAGTTCTTACACGAGCTGGAGTGCAAAGGAAAGTGATACGTGAGATGTTGATTAGGCAGTTGAAGTTCATGGGTCACATTACACGTAAAGAAGGCCTAGAGAATCTTGCTTTGACAGGGAAAATTGTGGAAAGAAGGAGTAGGGGAAGAAGGAGGAAACTTTGGATGAACAGTCTGCAGAAATTGTTGGAAGAGAGAGGAGTGAAAGAACTGGGAGTGGTACTAATACAGAAGGCTAGGAGCCGAGGGTTGTGGAACAGCATGATCGCCAAAGTCAAACGATATGGCACTTAGAGAGAGAGAGAGAGATATGGAAAAAGGAGAGAAAATTGAAAATAGAGATGAAAGAAATTTTAGGAGAGAAAGTGAAGGATGACGGAGGGTGTACCGTAAATAAATGTAACTCACTTGTAACTCAGATGCCATATGGACAACGAAGAGTTATTATAAACATTGTATACATTTGGCCATCATTCAATAATTTCTTATTTTATTGTGACTAGTAAAATAAATTCGAAAAATACTGAAGCAACAAACATGGAATTATGGAAAGGTTATTGGGAAGAAATTGGAATAAGTTAGATTATTCAAACAAAATCAAGAAAGAATAATTATTAACGTGTTGAGGCACTTTTTTCTGGATGAACGAGCAATTCAGAATAAATTGCTGTGAGAGCTCTAAGGCAGAGAAATAAAAGAAAATGATGGTGAAGACGCGTGGAAGGAAAGGAAGAAGCGTCAAATAAAGATGATACCGTGCTAAGGAGCAACATGACGGATGAAGCTAAAGAACAGGAGAGACCTCTCTCTGGTCGACAATCACAATTATCTAAGACACTTGGGATTCGTTTGTTGGGTAATAAGCATTTCAGCCTTAGTATCTATACGAAAGAGAATAGGGACCAGTAAAGACAAAACGGAGTGATTGGCTTTTTTAATTTTACGAGTGTATAGAGTGCATCTATATTCCCAGGGAATCCTACTCATACTCAACAACCACATCAGGGGGAGAGGGAGAGAGAGAGAGAGAGTGAGAGAGAGAGAGAGAGAGAGAGAGAGAGATAGTAGATGAAATAATTTTTATTCAAGGAAATAGGCATCGACAATTACAGCGTTTTGTTCTACATTCTATATATATATATATATATATATATATATATATATATCCTAATGAACGTCACGTTCCCGGCTACATACAACATCCAACAAAATGGAGTACACCCTTTTGAAAAAAATATGATTACTATTCCTATGTAGCCCCTTAGCACGCTAAGCTGTTTTCACGTTGTACCTATAACACGTATTACCGAATGCGGCTTGTGTTTATACTACCACTTTGAAAACAAGTTACGTTAAAATATTCAACTTTTTGTTAATTAGGGTGTAGTTTTGTTGGATACATAGCAGAAGAAGACATCATTGTACATCACATGTATACAAAAGGTCTTGATTTACTGCACTGTTTATGCTATGTACCTTATAATCAGGTGATTCCATGCGTCATGTTTTTTATTCATGAGCTTGCCTTAACCCATTTATTAACCTAGATCACATTCAATGGGTCAAGAAAGGATTCAATCTATGGCTGTATCGTCCATCTTCCCCTAGACAGGGTGCACTTGGGAATACATGTAATTGACATCCACTGCTGGATTTCTGCAAAGGCAAATTGTACTTTTGTTTTGAGTGACTATTATTGAAAAAATAAGATGGTTGGTGCAATTTACAACTCGGGTTCTCTGTGATTTTTTCCCATTGTTATCCAGAAGGCAACATTTGAACAAAACAAAAAAGAACCAGGAAGAAAAGAAAAAAATCAACGTCGTGATAACATCAGGTGTAAAAGGTAGGGAACGGTATGTAAGTGTGAGTGTGTGGGTGTGGGGAGGGGGGGATGAAGGGCAAAACCGAGCCAAAGTGCGAAGTGACCAACTTGCTGTAACAACGCAGACAAAGGAACACGCCGAAATGAATCAATCACGAAAAAACGCCATATATATGAGTACTTGTTTGCCTAGAGTTTTGTGTACTGGTACCTTAAATGAAAATAGCCCTTACTAATCTTGATAAATCATAAATTATGAATCTCCTTTAGCACCCTTTAGCGTATAAAACAAGTAAACCGTGGTAAGACTCTTGACTCTCATATGAGAGGTATTGGATTCGATCTCAGGTCGATTCTTGCACCCGAGTACCAGGGTATTTCCCTGCATTTGTCCTTCTCGACCTAGGTGTTAAATGGGTACCTATCAATGCTAAGATAATAATAATTGCAGGGCCCGCGGGAAGAGCATTATTAATTTTGATGTGGCTATCCTACTTAAATAAGACCAACTTAATTATATCGAACTGATACAGTTTAAATGAAGAGTAAAGCCATTTTCCTTTTTCAAATAAATGTTGATATTTTTGCTTACCCATTGGTGTTGAGACGATCAACCAAGGCAACAGCAATACGGTATCCTCCATGCGAACAGTTCGAGGGACAATCGCACAGAGAATCTCGGTGATATGCATCCAATTTTAAGGCCAAATGATAAGCTGAAAAAATAGAACGCGGAAAAAAGATTTTTCAATAACAATTCAATTATTCAATTGTTTATGATAATCTACCCTACATTAACGAGAAAATTAAATCCAAATAAATCATAGCTACAATTAATAGAATGAAAACGTACTGTATCTCAGCAACTGTTACGTAATTTCAAGAAATGCCATATGGCGTAGTCGTGTGTCTGATACACGTCTGTGACAAACAAACCACAAACAACAAACAATTAAACAAAGACAAAAACAACACATGAAAAACACAATTACACATACTCTTATCGACACATCATCGCACTCGCACACCCCACCCACACACCCCATCTCCACACGCATACACCCCAACCCCACACGCACACACCCACCCCTACACGCACACACGCCATCCCCACACGCACACACCCCCACCCCACACGCACACACCCCCATCCCAACACGCACACACCCCCATCCCCACACGCACACACCCCTCTCCCACATGCACACATCCCATTCCTACACCCACACACACTGACTCTAATATGCAAACGTAAAGATCAAGTTATCGTCAACGATGAATAATACACATTCATTAGAATAGTTTATGAAATACTGCACGCCTTTTCTACAAGATGGTATAATATTCTGCAGTATTCAGTAACATTTAAGAGATCAAAACTCATTTACATATTTATTTTCTACTATTCTATATCACCAGGCCCCCCTCGACATTTTCGGAGATTGCGCCGCAACCGCTTGGAATTTTGAATTGTCGTTTCATGACTTTTTCCCCTCAAGTCTTACGCACAGTTTGATACCATTTTCGTCGGATATACCTGTAAGGTGTTACATAAAAATTAGTATGCGCATGTCATCAAAAATATGCTATATACTATGAATTGATATCAAATTGCTTTTATAAGTTACTTGATGTATTCCAGACAAAAGAATACATTAGAAATAAAACAATAGATATAATAAGAAATAAAAAACAAAAAATACAAAAGAAAATAAATATTTGAAAATCGCATCAAATTTGCATAAATTATCATTATTAATTACATCAAAATAACTATTTTGTGTTAGAAAAGAAGTTTCATATGAATAATGGGTTTCAATAAACATTCAAAAAGTGGAGTCTGACAATTTTTGTAATGATTGTAGTTCCCTGTATATTTCTAGATTTGATATTCATGAATGCGTATTCATAATTTATGCAAATTAACTATGCACTTTCAAATATCATGAAAATAATGCAACCTCATGAATTTGAAATGAAGGAAACATTTATTCAATACATTACCAACATTCTTCACAAGTCTACAGACAAATATGAAGAGTTTGCTGTAAAATGCATAAAATTAGCATTTTAGGAAAAAACTAATTATACCATCTTGTTCCTTACGTAAATATCTACAAACATGCACATTTTCGCGTTCATCGGACCCCCCCCCCCCCCCCCCCAGTCACGAGATGCTCAAAATAGCCCAGTACAGTAAGGGTTAAAAAGAATGCTAAGTGCTGGTAAAGGCCAAACAAAACATACTTTTAAGTTTCCTCGTTATGTTTAGTCTGACAAATAAGGACGTTCTAAAAATAGCAGTTTTCTTACAATGTCATTTGCGTTTTAAGTGTTCCAGTACTAAAAATAGTTGACACCATTAAACCGTATTTTCAAGTCATATTTGTGGTCTCATAACTGTGTAGTCCGAGGTGCCCATGTCTGTGTCCAGTGCTTGCCATTATTCGTGATTTTCAGCAATACTTAAGTTAGTGCTTCTGTTAAATGTTGACGATTCCAAATATACATAACACAAACATTATTCCTAGTTCTATATTCAGAATAACATACAGACAGTCTTTCTTTTTTTAAATCAAAATGAAATTGCATGATCGCCACTCGTCCATATCTTTAAAGTTGTCGGACGTACGTGTAGGGGTTGAGTATGTTTACAAATGCGTCAATGTGTTTTCCCATGTGTCTTCCCGCGGTATAAACACTTCCAGATAAATATTTGTTCCTTCAAATCGGCAGGATCGACAGTGTGTGAGAGAAATGTGTGAGTCGTCGCCAAAAAATGAGATCATATTGCTCATTTATCATCGACGACAGAGATGAGAGATAATTTATAGACCCGATTTAGTTCCTTATTTTAAGCACACGACGATTGAACTCTTTCTTTCTCTTTACCTACGCTACCCCTATCTCTCTCTCTCTCTCTCTCTCTTTCTTTAGGTCTTCCTATCTATGCATCTCTCATCCTTTCACTCTGGCTTTCTCTGTCTCTGTCTCTCTTTCTCTCTTTCTATCTCTCATTGGCTATCTCTCCTTTATTCACCAATAGTGATGTTAAGAGGATTATACAATATTCTCAGGGATATAAAAGTTTGACAAACAATGACATATTATCGAAGAACGCATCTTTCCATACGGAAACATTAAATTATGAACATTACAACATTCGCACGTCTCCATTAAGATTGCATTAATGGTGATTAGATAATGCGTCTTATTTTTTTTCCGCATAAATATTTGGCAATTATTCATCAAGCAATTAATAATCTAGAAAAGGAAATGCATAGCAAATTATATCATTCAAACGTCAAATGTTGGTACTGGTATAGTACTGGCTTTATGCTGATCAGTGAAAAGCACAAGAAAGACATGTGTTTTCACACAGCAAAGGAAATTGTAGAGGGGAGAATTCAACTTGACCATGCATGCATGACAATAGACTAAAGTGTACTACGAAGCCGGGCTTTTAAACACACTCGGAAATGATGTGCCTGCCCCCGCGAGCCCTGCTTCTCATCAACTTGTGCCAAATATAGCACACATACGGATCGAGAACATCTTCAAATTCCACTTCATATTCAGGGCATGGTAGTATGAGTAGCGAGAAAGAGAGAGAGAGGGGGAGAGGGAGAGAGAGAGAGAGGGAGAGAAAGAGAGAGAAAGAGAGAGAAAGAGAGAGAGAAAGAGAAAGAAAGGGGTGACACAGGAGGGAGATATTGAGAGAGATGGAATACAGGTAAATGATAGGATGAAAGTGATATGGTTGGGGTAGAAAGATAGGGAGAAGTTGAGTAGAGAGAGAGAGAGAGATGGAGAGGGTTAAGATTGACAAAGACAATGGTGATTATAGGAAGATAAAGGAAGGGAAAGAGGAGTGTGAGAGAGATGGTAAGGAGCAATACAGGTGAATGATAGGAAAATAATTGTATGAATGTGGGGAAATGAAGGGAGATAGATAGATAGAGAGACTGAGAGAGAGAGGTGACGATGAGGAAATGGTGAACAGTGTGGGTGTTAGTGTGTGTGTGTGTGTGTGTGAGAGAGAGAGAGAGAGAGAGAGAGAGACAGAGAGACAGACAGAGACAGAGACAGACAAAGACAGAGCAATAGAAAAAGAGGAGAAGGAGAGAAAGAGAGGGAGGGGTCGAACATCGGGTTGGACAAGGACAATACGTATAATTAATTCACGAAAACAGTTACTGACTAAAAGGAGGGCAAGTGGTGTGATATTTGGCTCTACTGAATGAGGTTAAAGATTAACTTTAGTACTGGTAATGCGATTGCATTGTGAAAGAAAAGGTGTGGAAAGGATCAGAAACAGTTGATCATGTATCATGTAAGTATTGGTGTGTGCTGCAAGGTTCTGGAGTCATCAAAATCATAATAAATTTGACCGAGTCTTGGTAAAGTAACAAGCAATGTACACAGAAAGCTCTATATGGGACAACACACATGGTGTCGGGGCTAGTACACCTTGATTTCCTTGTCTTTCTATGCTCATTACTCAGCCAGTATACATTTTCTTCCAAAATTGTTTGGCACATTTATTTGTAATCTTGAACATTCAGTGTAAGTTTCGTTTGAATCTGTGAGAATTAATTTTCTTTTATTTACCAGAACTGGAGTTTATCTTTAACAAAAGAAGTGAATCTAATAGATAAATTAATATTCACTTGTAAATGATAATACGTTATGACATACAGAGACAAGGAGAATATTATTACGGGTGGGAAAGGGGTTATCAAAGTAATAGAAGAAACGAAAATGGATAAGCAATACAGTGGTCTCGCAGGAATGTAAAACACTGATAGTTTGGATGATGTTGATTGAAGAAAATATAAGCAAAAGTTACATTCCTTCTTAACGTACTTCCACAAAAACTTGATACAAGTGAATTACTCATTTCCAATTTCACTGCTTGTTCATATAGAACTGAAGAGAGATTCATCTCTCTGCAATAATCATAACTATTGGGAAAAGAGCCTACCGCCTGGCCCCACCTCTTCCCGCGTTTTACCAACAGGCCAATTCCCATTAAGGTCCGTGTTCTTATGATGCTGATGATTCGGTCAACATGAATGTTTCAAATCCCACACCACCTTCACCGGATCCCTGCCCCTGTCACCATGTACTGCCTCAACCTGACCTGAAGGTATGCAACACCCGGAGCTTCGGTATCTCTGCAGGGGGGGGGGGGGGTGGGTCATAATCATTGGGATTCGTGAAAGCTTTACCCCTTTTAACTATACGGTACTAATTTGTCAGCCAGCGGTGTCGTTTCCAACCAGACACCACTACCACCACCACTACTACCACCGCCGCCGGGTCCCTGCCTCTGTCACCACCCGCTGCCCAACATGGCTCGGACCGGTAGCGCTAATGATCGCATGCCCGGCGAGTCTACCCGTTTGGTAATGGTCCAGCGGTAATTTAATGATTGGTTAATAGCAGGATGTTTTCTATCAAGGGGCACTTTCATAAATGATAGTGATTTGTATTCAAGCAATTTGCTAATCATTACAGGTTGTTGCAATACCCGCTCTTTACAAGAAATTGTGTCTGAATATCATGTCTTTTCACATTCTACATGCCACAAAAAAAAGATAATTTCATAACAACCAACACAATAATATGGTCAAATTGTTATTCTCTTTCTCAATTCTGGTTTACAACCACACTTTATAACAGGAACAACGACTTCCAATCGGGAATTAACCAAATTTTGCACAATCGACACTTCAGTCTCTTGATAGCTCGTTTCATATCTACTATTGATCGCAACCATGAAGGAAAAGCACGGTTTCAACTCCTGTCCTGTACAACAGTAAAATTGCGCAAGGGTTGCTTGAAAATTTGGGGTTTTATTTGCGAAGAAAGGCGATAAAAAAGAATAGCTCCTGAATATCCACTGCATAGCCCTCCATTGCTATTCCTGCACTTCTTGCTGACAATGTACAAGTTAAATAAAATCAACAAGGATTGCTAAAGAAAACGATTGCACCAGCACGATCATCATCTTTTGACTATGGTAAATGGTGCTTCCTTCAATATATGATATTGATTATAAAAATAAAATCAGTTCACATATTGAATAGGTTGGTCTAAAAATGGGAGCAAATCATGCCGGTTCAATTTGTTGGCACATAAGCTGGAGCTGCCCCTCCCCCTTCCTCTGCACCGGTAGGATAACACCGACACACATCGTCAAGGGGAAGTCCCAAGACTACTATTCACATGGCGGATCCAGTGAGATGAGAGGGGATGGGCAAGGGGGCATGTCCCCCGAAGACGACCGTCAAGACTTCCTAAAAATTAACACAATGCAAATTTCAATACGCTATATCATCGGCCATTGAAATCATGTTCTGATTACGTATTACCTCATTGTAATATTCGCACTTTTCAAAAGGTGAAGGTTGACATTTCGTAAATTCTTTGCAATTCTGTGCCCGAGAACAATGATACTGTTTAAATATTCAAGATATACTGCACTCCATCGTACTTTTTGTCTGCTTTTATCCCCAGATATTTGGACGCTTTCATGTCTCCCCTCGGGATAATAATTCAGGGCACCTTAACACAAAGGTTGCAATCAATCGCAAAATGGCAATGGCCAATCAAGATCATCATTGCATTCACCATATTGTTCAGAAGGCTGATTATTTACCAATCAGAACCTTTGTATCAAATTTGCAATTGATTGCAAATCTTTGTGCTACGGTGCCTTGCCTTGAATCCGCTACTACTTCACTGGCTTCAACATAATCTTCACAAGGTCCCAAGACAGCGGCAATCAATGGATATAATATTGTCAGGCCTGATTATTGATTCTCTGAGCGTGCGAACAACATGAACAAGGTATATAAAGAAGTTCCTACAGACGGTGTGATATGCCCCTTTAAATATTGAACGTTCCCGGTTCTCTTTCCTGTGACGTCAACACTCGATGCTCATTCTCCGAAAAAACAGATATAATGTACATAATGATGTACCAAACTACTTAAGTAGTGGACGGACATCAGCGGCTGATCAGCGGCCCTAAGAAATACACTAATGGAAATGGAAACGATGAATATTTTACCTCCTCTTGTTGTTGTTCTTGTTCTTGTTTTTCTTCTTCATTTAGCATTTTTAGTGGCAAATACTGGATCTTACATTTGCAATTACAACAACAAGAGGAAAACAGTTTAAAAACTGGTGGTAGTTCTAAAGATTACACTGCAGCACATCCCCCTCCTTACACAAGCAGTCCAATTAGTAAACAAACGGGGTCCCAGTTGTGCTTTATTTGGGGGTCTAGAGTGATTGAAGCCGGAGTGGGACTATCCGTGTTTATTTCGAGAACTCAAATTCGGTAAAATATCACGCTCTTGGGTCTGCTTATTGAACAATGTGCATACTAGCGACACAAGACAAATGACTGGGTGCGAATCAAGAGCTCTACGAAAAGGATGGGATGGGTGTACCCCCCCCCCCTTATCCCACCTCCTCCTCCCAACATACCTTATTGAATATATCCAAAACCCTTCTATCTCATGGTTCGTTCAGGTTTATTTCATATTCATTATTTATTTCGATTGGTAAAAGCTTAAAATGCTAAAGGCGTGAAGGCTAAGTGGTAGAGCTGTGGTCTTGTAACTGGGACAATCTGGGTTCGAAACCAAGTAGATGCTCTAGGGTTCTTTCTTGAGGCAATTTATTCTCATTACCACGTCCCACATAGGTTCCATGATTGATTAACTTCAAGAATATACGTCTTGTTTCTTTTAGTAGGCAGGAACACTAAATAAATCAAGCATTGCAATCACACACATCATTTCCCCCACCAAGACCATTATCCTCTAGCTCACAACATCTGCAGTTGTGACATAACTGACCCAAAGACGCAGTGCCTGTTTTTCACACTTATGATTTAGAGCACAATTAAACATCACTAACAATACATCACGTTTATGTGCTCTCTGCATCAACCCTTCTTTTTCATCTATTGGAAAATGCGCCACATTTAATAAAATATGGTATATATGAGGCTGCAATAGAGCTCTGAATTGACGAGACCAAGCCGCAACAAATCTAACCACAAATCTTATCTAAATGAAAAAAAACACACATCGCTTTGATAAATTTGATTCGTGTGGGCGAGAAAAAATTCATTTCATGGCTTGAAAAATTGCATGTTTTGCTGATGTCCGTGGCATGTGATGCGCCATTTAGTTGACGTAGGATTGCGTTAGTGACCGACGCGATGCCTGGCTCGCAATGTGCAAGTGTCCACCAAGTAAAAGAAAAAGTGCAACACTGTTTTAATACATTTATGTGCTTTTTTCTTACACAGACATTGATTAGCGGAGATGGTCATACAATTGGAATTACATTGAAATGATGATTCGTGTGCAAAATGCAAACGAACGTGCAAACATCTCGATTGCGTTATTACCTGCGCTAATGGAGCCTTAAAAGAACATTGTGTGTGTGCCATGCACCACTTAAATTACTCAAGGTCTGCACTGTTCATTTTTGCTTTTATGCCTATTACGATACCGCTCTACAATTCATGTGCAAAATGCGTCAAAGACTGCGTCAGTCGATCGGTAACGTAGATCCACGTCGTTGAATGGCTCGTGTGCACGTTTATTCGAGCGTGTCAGGGGTGTGCATTCTACGTGTGTGTCTTTCACATGGCACATGGATAAAACTTTTTTAACTCGGTGTTCCTAAGCGCTATTTATTAGAGAAATCCGTATTTATTATATTTATTATATAAAACCAACAAAGGATGTCCAATATTTTCAGGTGTTTGCCTTTCGAGCGATCTGTCGTTGGTTTATTAGGAACACTACACCTGTGCCAAGTACCTTCCAATCAAAACAGTGCCCATAACGAGGATCAGGAACGCGATTTTCTTGACTGTTGGCGTCATAGAAACTTTGATCGAACCGACAAAAGAAAATCCCACCATGATCTTGACTAGTCCCGTGAGAAGAGGATTTGATCCCTCTATAATTGATTGACGTTCATATTACATATAGGAATCGACCTTTTCCATGTTCTAAAATTTCATTCTGAAGAAATTAATAGCGTGTGCATCAATCACATGCAATGCCCATATCATTATTAATAAATGTTCTTTGGAACTTACTGATACCCCCCCCCCTCCCCCTTATACAATCTGTCCGGCTTTGTTTGTTTGTATGTTCTTTCGTTTTTCTTCTTCTTCTTTTTCTTCTTCTTTTTCTTCTTCTGCCTCTTCTCCTTCTTCCTCTCTGTCTTCATCTCAGAGTCTCTATCGTACATTTCCTAAACCATTCCCATGGCCTAAAAATGCGATTCTACTGTACATGCCAAGGTGGCGATTCTTGGAGTAGAAGCATGAGCTTTGACAGTTCTCATCTTTAATTTTGTAAAGATAAAAAGTCTATTAAGATTGGTAGACACCCTGTATTTCAAAAATGAATGCATCCTTCGGTCTCGTTTATAGGTAGATTGTCCGCTTCATTCTTAGTTCGAACAATATTAATTCTTTCCTGATGAAATCCCTCTGATTGAAACATTTACCTATAACCACCTTCGTAACAATAGACCATACATCATCAACTTACTTTTTTTTCCTTCTTTTTTTCCCCCCTATCGTTCCCCTCTTTTGCAATTCATTTTCTCTCATCAGTATGTTCTTGGCAGTATGCAAATCTGTAGTCTTCTCACGTCCGTTGCATTAAAAGAAAAGCAGAATATTGATGGAGATTTTAATACACGAGTATCACTCACGATGAGCCTTATAACTGAAGCACATATCAATTGCTTTATTAGGAACTGGCTATATTATCTTTCCTCTCTCGGGAGAAAATCGGATCCCTCCTGCCATTGAGCCTGGACTTATAGATTGATCCCCCATCTTTGCTGTTTGATCATCATTTCTACCTCAGCCACACCGACAAACCGATTCCAATCCGAACAATTCTTGGTCATTTGTGGGGTAATGTAATTCTTTTAATCGGTCTAATATCGATCCCGTCAGTGTGACCGGGAGTCGGTCTTTGCCTCTCAACCTAGTCGCAGTGGAAAGGAGGTTTAAGTTCGACTGTATTTGGATTACGCCCGTGAAGGGTAAACGTCACGACAGGATAATACAATGATTTTACATACCTTGACTTTAATCTAGAAAAATAATAGGCCAAATTAGAGATTTTGATTAATAACTACGGCCCCCAAGAAAAACTTTAACAAAAAAAATTGGCAATTATCCTCGAAAGGCATCCATACATAGTCATCTACCTTTTTATATTTTTTCATTACTATTTTTTAAAATAATTTAAGTTCATAATTTTCGACAAGAAAACAAATCATCAAACTTAAGGAGTGTGAAATAATTCGAATTTGTATTTAAATTGCTTCACTGAAGCATTTATTTGATCTCAAAGACGTTTAAAACGGCAACCAATAAGTCCACATCTTAGTTAGATGTTACAATATTCATGGAGGTTTACCGCGAAATTGAGTGTATATTCACAATATTATCTGACTGTTGATAAAACTTCGTAGACACGTCTTTGAGTATAAAGTAATGAACGAGATTTAATAAAGCACAACATCTGGGGAAAATGAACGAGTTCCTTATTCTAAATTAAGGTTTATTAAAGAATGATGAGAAGATGCTGTGGTGTCGTTCGCATTCCATTGGAAAGCCTAAAGCTGTCTGCATTTTTCTATCTCATCATCATCATCATCGTCGCGTCGTAGCAATCAATCTGTTGTTTTTCGATCAAGTCCCTTGAGGCTTACCAGCGGACTATTAACCCGTGCAGTCGCACTGGCGAGGCCGACATCAGCACGACGGCAAACCGAACAAATAATTACATCATAATAGTTACATTCGAATCTAGCGCCTAAAACTGAGCACTTTGAATCGTAACTTTTATAACACCGGCCATTGGATGCAATTGCAATTCCGCACACGATAGTGCAAACGCTCTGCTCCCTGGGAGTATTCCGGCCAGGTGCCCTTTTACAAGCGCACATGTGCCAGTCCAACCTGATTAACGTTTAAACCCCATTTAACACCTGTATAGAGTGAAGCAAAGGAGATACAAATGTCTTGCTTAATATTATAAGTGTCATGCCGGGGATCGAACCCACGATCTTCGCATATCCAATGAAGTGTTAAAGCCTCTCGACTACGACGCCCATATTTTGTCGATGGTTGGTCAGTTCGGCTGTGTGACTGGGGGTCTAACCAAAGGGTCTAACGGAAGAAAAACAGGGGGCTGCCCCTACGATCTTGTTTTTTTCTTCTACTCTTACACGGCGTACAAAATTGTACTGTACACAGTTTGTGTGTGTGTGTGTGTGTGTGTGTGTGTGTGAACCCTATACTCTATTTCGTGATGTTTCGTGATTGTTCATTCTAGAAGAAATTACATTGATTTTGTCTGAGAAGAAGGTAAGAAATTCCATTGTCTTCAAACTACAGCTTAAAAATCATATTACACCAAAAGGAACATATGGTACTGGACATTATATCCGATGGCTCACGAGATTTACGATTTTGTACTTATCTTGGCGCTTTTTTAAAATACACTTGGGCCTTATTGCCAACGCTTTGCCCTATTTGAGATTCATGAAAAGACAATATGTCAATCAATCAAAGTAATCTGATACTTTGGGAGCATGAACTTTCACAGTTTGTATTCTAATACTAAGAACTGATAGTGTGATTTCAAGGTCAAGGAAAAGTTAATTTCATTCAAGAAAGTGTTGAAAAATACCCTCGTGTATCATATAAATTTAGCATATTTCAGCTTGTGGTCACGGTGGTTGTACATTTGATATAACATCAACCATCCCTGAAGTTTAAAAAATAAGGAAAGTTAAATCGACACCCTTCCCCTTTCACATATTTTTGCTTAAAAGCCGATCTCATTTAGACGAGTGGTGCAAAACAAATTCCTGTTCTTACTTTTCTTTACGAATTGTAAAAGGCAGGTCCTTTAATACCAGTAATTGAACGTTGTGAGATGAGATAGGAATAAAAAGAGCTATAATCCGATATTAAATGATTGACAAAACATAAGTTTACAAGATGAAGTCAGTATTATAATACCATCGAGATAGTGGGTCTCTACGTCATAAAGTTAATCAAATGGAAGGAATGCGCAAGAAGACTGAGAAAAAACGGCCGACTAAATCAATTGAACGAAGCAATAGCAATACAAATTGCATACAACCCGAGGAGCACATCTTTATGTGTCCATCAATCCATTTTGTTTCCTATAGGATTCATTGTTTCCAAGTAACCACGAAGAGAGGTAAAACTAATAAAGAGTCATAAAACTGCTTCCATCAACTGCATCTCTATCTCTGCATTCTCTAACGTATAGCTGTAACCAGACTATCAACTGAGCCTTCATACCATGGAATACTATAGGCCTGTATAAAATGCCTTCACTTATTATTTTTTCCCACATTATTCTTAGACAGGGATCTTCGCAAATAGACCTCAAGATCTGCTATTTTATATAAAATAGTCACACACTATCTGCAATAAGTTTCACAAAATGCATTGATATCGCATGCCGCGCTAAGAAATCTTACATTAACATGTTAAATTAGATAGAGGTTTATCAGACATATTTT
Organism: Strongylocentrotus purpuratus; assembly: GCF_000002235.5. Lineage (NCBI taxonomy): Eukaryota > Metazoa > Echinodermata > Echinoidea > Camarodonta > Strongylocentrotidae > Strongylocentrotus > Strongylocentrotus purpuratus. The sequence goes on along the minus strand of NW_022145599.1, from coordinate 27,597,540 downwards.
AAACATTTTGTTGACAAAGTTCAACTTCATTTTACTGCATTTTTAGTAATAATCAAGATGCGCAATGGTATTTCATGAAAAGAAGATAAACAAATTGATATTTTGGTTCATTTTATTGTAACAGGAGAGTGTTTCATAAAGACTAAGATCAACTTTAAGTCGGACTTAAAGATAAACTTGAGTTCTGGTAAAAAAAGAAAATGAATTCTCACAGAATTTAACGAAACTTACACTGAATGTTCAAGATTAAAAATAAATGTCATGTGCCAAACAATTTTGGAATAAAATGTATACTGGCTGAGTAATGAGCATAGAAAGATAAGGAAATCAAGGTAGTACTAGCCCCGACACCATGTGTGTTGTCCCATATATATCTTTCTGTGCAAGTGATTATTACTTTAACAAAACTCTGCCAAATTTATGATGATTTTGATGACTCCAGAACCTTGCATTACACACCATTACTTACATGCTATATGATCAACTTTTCTGATCCATTCCACACCTTTTCTTTCACAATTCAATCGCATGACCAGAAATCAAGTTTATCTTTAAATATGGCAGTCCGTTCATGCCACTGTTCGCTCTCACCATTTTGATCTTTAGATAATATTTTTTCCTTCAATGATGAATTATAAACAAATATAAATTCTGTAGATTTGTGACCATGATTTGTATTTCCCTTGAGAGACCAATGCCAGCAAACGATGAGAGCAAACAGTGGCATGAATGGCCTGCCATAGTTAAGTCCAACTTAAAGTCGATATTAGTCTTTGTGAAACATCCCCAGGGAATATAATATCGATATATTAAAGTCATTGGTGTATTCACACTGTGTACCTATATATTTCCGTACGTAATAAACATGAAAGGCAAATAAATCTACTTGAAATAGTTAAAGAACTAGGCAGTGATGTCCTTGTCATCATCAACCTACAAAAAACAATGCCATGTCTATCACTTAACACTAAATTGAACAAACAGCGTGTTCCCTCAATCACCGGATGTCAGTTAAACCCTTCCATAGTGTGGACATTGTGTGTTTCCAAACAGAATACAAACAATTTTGATATCATCTGGTAAGTGCATCTCCACACCGCCTGCTGCCAAAGCCCATAGAAGACAGCTCCCCATCATAAAAGCATATTCCAGACATTGATGTGATCCGCATTTGATCGAGCGCGTTAAAGATATTAGCATGGTATGAAGAAAAACCCGGTTTGTATTTGTAAATATGTGGTCATCTCAAAGGATACATGGATTTCCACATATACAATTAATAACTGTATTAATTTCTGTTAAATTAAAAGTTATGACTATTTTTTAAAGAAGGATAAACTTTAAAATGAATAAATATCTTGAATATCACATCATCATCGCGGCTACTCTTGAAGCAACTAATGGTACACAGACTAACACTTTGAAAGTGGTCTAAGATTTTAAATGGATTTTATCACAGTCAAGAGGTCATAACGATTATTTTACAAGTATACACAAATTATTTGTTATGTACATAGTAAAAAGTATAGAAAAAACGTTATGACAGAGTTTTCGATGTAGATCAAAATACCATTTTAAAAACAATACTTAACATCGTCCACTTACAAGTCTTAAATGAAAGTCTCACCTTTTAAAGTTCACCATCATGACGTGGCAAAACTACTCAGGAGTTCTTACTTTCGCTCGTTGTTTTCTTCCTTCATTCATTCAGTCATTCATATTTTCTCTCCTCCACGTAATTCACTGTCAAGAGTCGTGCATTTTATAGCATTTCTCTGTGTCCATGAATGCGATACAAATTCCTTCTTTCAGATGCAGAAAAGAAAATGATGCAGTTTGCAGCCGTCTGCATTTTCACAACAAACCGTGCTTCTGAAGACACAATAATTTTGTTGCGAATTACAAATTCTCTTTCGCACGTGTTACCATGAACGCCTTGAAACGTGACAGCCAAATGAAGACAAAACTAATGGTAAACTGCGGGAAGCGCTCATGCAGTTAAGAGTTACTATTATTGTCAGCACTTCTATAGTTGAAGATGAATTCGAGTACTGGTCATGTAATTACATTGCCAAAGGAACTGTCTGGAAGCAATTGGGAAAAGGTGAATATCATGAATATGTAATACATTAAAACAAATCATGTATAGGCCTATAGTGTTGTGAGGTTTAGGAATGATCGATCACAATGAAAGGAAATTTACTTAATCTCGCTGAAAATTGTTAAATGGGACTACACACATATTGTGGCATATTTCGAATATGACGGCATTTGTCGAGCAATCCTTTAGATGGGATACACTTTGAAATTCTTCCTAACTGGCATACAAAATAGACAAGCTCTCTGTTATTTTCATTTTTAGCATCACTTAACCTTCTTGCGTAATTTCTGCATCATTAGACACCATGCACATGCTGCCTGGATCAGCTCTATAATTGTTATACATTGAGCTTTCTTAAAGACCCCATTGCTCTACGAAGCAGTTCATTAAACGCTGAATAAAAAATTCATGGACTCACTTGAAGGCCTTTAATACGATTTGAGGAATGTAAGCCGGTCTAGAGATGGATGTTGGATATTTATGCTATTGATGCTGATGTTGTTGTGGTAATGCTCTTAGAGGGTGGTTGGTATCTGATTCGTGCTGGCCTAAATTGAAAGTAATTGTGATGATGGGTGCCTATTAGTGTGACACTAGAAACGTCTACGGGGTCATGGCAAGATGGGTTGTAACATTGTCATCATCTGATATTAGGGATCGGCGGAGGAATGGTTATAGATGGAGATGTGGATTCAGAGGGACGGATGAATGTTTGGTGTAGATGCAGCAGACAGAGGCAAGGAATCAATATTGGATGTGACAATAATGATAGACAAGTGGGACCGTGATGGCAAATTAAGATGTACTTTTATCTGTACCACACTGGAACGTATCAGCTTAAGGCTGGGGACGACGAAGCTGATGGGAAAAAAAGTATTGATTCGAAACTTTTCCTAGGAGCGTATTCCTTTTTTTAAAATAAATTTTACCTTTTATTTCACTCTAAAGTTCACTCCCTTTAATCATGGGAAACTTTAATCCATTAATGGAGACGTGCCAAACGCAATTGTTTCTATATGCAGTGTGTCCAAGTATTAAGAAACAAAACTAATAATAGCGAAAGTGAGGCAGAAATACTTTACATTGAGTGGCAGGAGTGGGATACAGAAGAGCAAAACTGATACTAATACGTGCATTAGAATATAGGACAGACAATACTAATATAGACTGCACGTACACTGTATAAAGTTACGCCACGTCTTATGGATGAGTACAAGTACGCACAATATGTCAGACAAGCTCATTAGCACAAGTGAGATGTACAAGAGCACAGGTGATCCTCACTTAAGACACACGTACATTTCATAAAATAACCCAAGGCTCCTCGGCGCATGGGCAGGTGCCCCCGAACGAATGGTGGAAGAAAAAAAAGAAGAAAAAACTAGACATAATACTTGTTTGGAACAAGTATAGGTGGGCTGGTCAACTAAAATTTGAGACAAAATAGAGCAAAAAAAAGCAAAATACTGCTAAAAAAAAAAGTCTTGTTGATTAATGATGTGAACGAAATTCAACTTCCGTAGGCATAACACGCAACTTACGAAATTTCTGATATGTACCCTTTAATCGTAGTTTTCACTATGATGACGTGATAAAAATGAAAAATGGTGTTAACTGAGCTTGTACAGCATTGTCTTAGCTACAACATAACGAAATTTGGAAGAAAATCGATCAATATTTACAGAGATACAATCAATTTCTACATAAAATAATATGCTGACTTCATAAAATGCATATTCGTATTTTGAGTTCCAAGGCCATTATGATGATGTCACGATACACTTAATGGCCAAATTAGACATGGAATCATATCTCGAACTCATACTCTATCTAATTATGAAAAAAATTGAAGGTCAAGGTTCATTCTAAAGAGCTATAATGGATTTTGTATAGGCATGTTTTTGCCCATATATGCTATGTATTACATGTTCCCGTGCACACGGCCATTTATCTTAAACGGTCGCGCATTCCGTTATAAAATATCATGAGAAATATTCATGAGATATCCTGCGAACAAATTAATGGCAGAATAATAAATGGAAATAATAATAACTTGAATTTGTCACTTTGACAATTTAGGTGATACACATGCTATTGTTTTAAACAATAAATGAATGTATTTTCACGATTTTATATTATCTTCTAAAATTCTCTTCCTATTAAAGGTCTATCCATATGAAAAGTTTCAACTGTGTAGTATATTGACCTTTATGGATCTTTGGAAGATAGATTGAAAAAATGTATGACCATTGATCCCATACAATATTAAAAGCAGTGACACCTTTGACCCTAATTGACATAACAAAGAATTCAATTTTTCACAATTTCTTCTTCTTCCATGAAATGCTCTACCCGTCATGTTTTACCTAGATTGTGCTGCGCATAAATTCAATCGGATTATTTTGGGCTATATTACAAGAAATGGGTTAGTGATGTGGACAAATGCTCATGTACCCTTTAAGCTCATATTATGTATTTTATTACCAGAGGAAAAAAAAAGTGGTCAGTCACTCAATAGTGTCTAACAGTCTAGAAAGTAAAGGGGTTTTCTTGTTTAATTTGAATACTAGGAAATTGCTAACGTTTAAATTTCACAAATAGGACAAACGTGACATATGCATAATTCCTACAATGTTCTACAGAATTTGCAAATTTAACTTTCAATTGAAAATTTCGACATGATCCCACCATCTGATTAAAAAACTAAAGCTCAATTTTTATAGCCCATAGTCTCAGCTATAACATACCAAAATTTGGGAGAACATAGAGCACAAATGAGCTAGATAGGGCTCAAAGATTAATGTCATGTAGATCCATGATTTCAACGAAATTGGCACCTCCCATAGGCTTAACACGCAAATTAAGAAAATCTGTCCAGTTAGCTTTAATCGCATTTTCACTATGATGACGTCATCAAAATGAAAAATAATGTGCAGGGATCTTGTAGACAATCGCCTCAACTACAAGATATCAACATTCGGAAGAGATTCAGTAAATATTTACAGAGATACAATCAATTTTTCCATAAATATGCTGACGTCATAATATGCAAATTCGTATTTTGAGTTCCAAGGTCAATATGATGATGACACGATATACTTAATGGCCAAATGAGACATGAAATCACATCTCCCACTCATACTCTATCCGAATATAAACAAAAATTGAGGGTTCCCGTCCATTCCAAAGAGCCATAAGGGTTTCATATAGGCATGTTGTTGCCCATATATGCTATGTATTACAAGAGTTCGCGCACACGGACATTTATATTGAACGGACGCTCATTCCCTTAATAATGGTCGTAAGGAGATAAACATGGTATCAAATTGTTCGGAAAAATATGAGGAATACTGTGTCAAAAGATACCTGGGAGGAATTATTTTGCGTTCGGCCGTGACAAACGAAAACGCGCGCGCATGCGCGTGCGCGCGACTCTTTATAAAATGCCATTGCTAATAATGGCGTACGCGCGCGTTTTTGGACCTGAAATTGACCAGACTGATATTGACCTTGATCATGATAAATATGAATGAAAAAAAACTTTCCGTTATGAAGATATGATCATATGTTGATTTTCACAAAATGGCGCCTAGATAACGTTTTCAGTCAAGGTCAAGGTTGAAAACCTCACTGTGCTCTTTCCTCATGCCAATAAATATGTGTGCCAAATTTCAAGGCAATTGATTGAGCCATTTTCAAGTTATCCTGCTAACAAAAAAGTGGGTCAAAATAAGAAAAATATTCTAACGAAAACATAAGGTGTTCTGTATTACATACAGCCCACCTGAAAAACAACAACAATGAAAAGTGACGAAGGGAAGGATATGGAATAAAGGTTGAGAAAAGAATGAGCAAGGAAAATATCTGGCGCACCTCCTATATGCGTGAATAAATACAAAAAATACTATTAACAAACACACACACACACACACACAGATTGTGTAGGATGTGATGTTCCTAATAGTAATGTGAACATTCTTCCATATTGCGCCTGAAAAAGAAAACTTTAATAGTAATGCACAAAGCAATTCAAAGATATACGACAGTAGAAATCAAATGAATGGCTCTGTTTTGAAGAAGTGAAAGACGACGACATGATTATAGAAGAAGGGGACGTTCAACTTTACACTCGATCGCATACCGATAAAAGCTATGGTGCAAATCGATCACGAAGTCAACCAGTCGTCTGCAGATGCACAAACATTCCAAAATTGGAAAAAAAAAAGGTCCTTTGAAGTTCTAATACAAGGGGCTCTGGCGACGAAAGGATGACGTCACTAGCTAGTATTTGCCATCCACTTTAAAGACAAGTAATAAAATACGGCCTTACAGGTTTCAAGATAACGGATGGGCGCTGCTCTCGTCGCACCGCCATCTACTCGAGCTCTTACCCCCAAGACAACTATTATGAATACAGAAGCGATCTCTAGATCCTACTTCATTGTCGACTCCTCATGATTTATTTGCCTGCAGCTGTGTGCTTGTGCTTCATGTTTAATGATACAGCTTTGAAAACGAGAGACGTGCTGGGTTCGACGAAACTCAAGAGCAACATGTTCGAAAATAATAAAGTAATGCTAACGAAAAGGCCATTGCAATCTTCTTTGTCCAGTATCAGTAACGTTGTTCTAAAGTAAGGATAGTACGTAGATCAGTTCAAAAACTACGTAAAGTCTAATTTCTTTTTATCAAAATACCATACAATGAAGAAAAAACATGAGATGAAAATCATGGTAATTCTTTGCTTAGAATTGCGATTATAGCTGGGTATTCGTAAACTAACGTCATAGAAATACGACAGACTGATATTAAGGACTTTCTAAAACTGAGCATGGGTTTTAAACAATTTCAACCGCAGCGGTTCTGTACCCCTAGAAAAGCGTCGCCATAATTTTCTGAGACTTGTGGTGTAGCCATATGCAAGCGAGCCCGAGAATGAGCTTATATCACGTTCCTCTAAAAATCTCATCACCGAGTAGGTGAGTACTCAAGTGAGACATTGTCTTCTCGCTTCATTTACACGGTTGCCTCATCGGGGTTAGAGGTTCTATCTTCAATCAGTCGTGACCGATGGTCGTTGTCAAGCGGACCAGAATGTTTGATTATCATGCTCGTATGGACCAGGATGTTTGTGATTATCATCCTCGTATGGACAGTCATAGTGAATGTTCTCGTCAAGGATGAGGCTGGTGATGAGGAGGTGGGATAGTATCAGAAATTTGTTTTAATGTTTAGAGAGAATGTGAGATTATGGCAAAATGCGGTGAGAGAGAGAGAGAGAGAGAGGATAAACAGAGATACTGAAAGAGAAAGAAGCTAAAATTGAGATGAAGATAGAGGAAGAGAAAGAGAGTGGGTAACCAGTGAATATGGCAGAGAGGGAGAGAGTGATGCTACAGGAGAGGGTGTGGAGGTGTGTGTGTGTGTGTGGGGGGGGGTGCATGCTTTTGGTTGGAAGGTGAAAAACGAGAGAGAGAGAGAGAGAGAGAATAATTATGGAGGGAGAGATGGTCGTTGTCAAGCGGACCAGAATGTTTGTGATTATCATCCTTGTATGGACAGACAGTCATGGTGAATGTTCTCGTCAAGGATGAGGCAGGTGATGATGAGGAGGAGGAGGTGGGATAGTATCAGAAATTTATTTTGATGTTTAGAGAGAATGTGAGAAAAAGAGATAATCGCAAGATGCAGAGAAATAGAGAGAGAGAGAGAGAGAGAGAGAGAGAGAGAGGATAAGCAAAGATAATGAAAGAGAAAGAAGCTAAAATTGAGATGAAGAGAGAGAGAGAGAGGGAGAGAAAGAGAACCAGGGAATGGTAGAGAGGGAGAGAGCGATACTACATGAGCGAGTGTGGAGGAGTGTGTGTGTGTGGGTGGGGTACATGCTTTTGGTTGGAAGGGGACAAACGAGAGAGAGAGAAGATAATTATGGAGGGAGAGATAAATATATTAGAGAGATATGATAGAGACAGGAGAGATGCTATAGATAGCATTTTTGATAATTGTGAGCTTACACAGTTGAAATTCTAAACCTAGACTATTTGCCAATCTTTATCAACTGAATTTTTTGTAAATATGCACAGAGAGAGAGAGAGAGAGAGAACGAAATCGGGGCGGGTGGGGGAGACAGAGAACAGATTCATATATACAAGAAGAAAGTGTTGGGGATGTTTACACTGTCGTTAGGCTGATTTATTCCTACCATAAAAAATGCCTCACTTGAATAATCAGTACAAATCCGTAGCATTCTAAGCAAACTGTCATTATCTGTGTACATAAAGAACTCCTCCACCCCTCAATCCCAGGGTAGTCGTGCTAGTCTTCGCTCCTAACGCCCGTTGAACACGAGGCGTTTTTCACCGTTGTAGGACCGCGTCAGCGACTGGCGTATTTTATGACACGCCATTTGATAGTTAGATCGTACATAAACTGAAAGCAAAACGGACAGTGCAACGTTGCGCTGAATTAAATGCTCATAAGATGATTTCCTTCAAGGGGCTTCATCATGCGTTACCAATAGCGCAATAGAAAATATTGCAGGCGTTTCTCATTTTCACATTCGTCCACACAAGACCAGTCGTCAAGGATTAACGTATTTCAAAATCAGTCTGCTACACAATACATGTGAATGTGAGATCATTTTGTTATTGGTAGCAATATGTAAGACAGCTAACGTTGGATAGGTAGATAGACAAACAGATTGAGGGAAAGTGGGAGAGAAGAACGTGTGTGTGTGAAACATAGATGGGAAGGGACAACACTTTTTGTGACTGGGGGTTCTTTGATTGTTGTTCCAAAATACGGATAATACTTTTAGGTACTTCCATTAATAATACAAAATCTAAGAACATTTCTATCAGATCAGTGTGATACATCATTTTATACTCATTTAACATTTCAGCAAGACCACGGAGCTCAATATATATATAATTTTACCTCGTCATTCCATGAAAGTATAATTAATAATCATTTTGTGTTGTTGAGAATCCAGTTATAAAAAGGAGAGAATTGCCATCTTATAATGTTGATTCTAGGTGTGCTCTTGCATTTAGTTTGAGGAAAGTAATGTTCCTTCCCTATCCAGGGACTACCGTCATGTTCCTCATAAATTATGCCCACTTTCATTTTTTTCCTTATAATGAACGACGAAACCCTGGAAAACATTACATCTTCACTAAGCGCGGCATCTTGAAGAACACTCCGAGTGAGGTCCCCCTTTGCATGACTTCTCACGGAGCAGACGACATCGCAGACTACACACTTGTTGACTGTACGCGTAACACACAAAAATACATCACCATGGCAACTCCCGCGTGACGTCATTCCAAAGTGATGGGGAGAAAAGGGGAGGGATTCCAAGGGTAAGAGAAACTTGTGGATGCATGGGCAAGGCTTTTCACACGTCCCGTATGGCCATCCTCTACGACTACGCATTCAATTAAATCGCCCAGACAATGATAAGCAAACGACAGACTCGGGCTCATCACGGAGTGAGTGTCCGTATCAGGTACTTGGCCTTTAAATATTGTATGAAAATTATTAAAATTCTTGAGTCACTTAAATAATAATAATACAGACATTTATAACGCCCAACATATCCACCCAGGGTGCTCAAGGCGCTTAGAAAGCTTAGTTTTTTTAATACATTCATTTTTGCCAAAATGAATCAGATAAACAAATATATAGACAGCAACAATTATCCAAATCGGATTAAGTAAAGGGAGCTTCTTTAGCCCGTATATACGACCGGCAATTTGCTTTCCCTTTAATGGAGGATTCCTTCATGATAAAAAATGAAAACACAAAGAGAGGAACGTATTGTCGATAAAAATCTAGTGTGCATCTTATTGCGTTAGAGGAAATAATGCATAATAATTGCTCGACCAATTCCCTTTTTTCTTCTTTTTAATCGATCGTACGTAGTCTGACAACGTTAGAGTTAAATATCAATCACTTTGCGCACACACAAATGCATGAATGAAAGTAATATCGAATGATGTCAGAACAATGATGGCTGAGAGAGAAAAAGAGCTCAACATTCGTAATAGTAGTATATGGACGATTTCTGAAGTTCCCAACTGCCCAAGATGTTATTCTAGACATGGGAAGGTTGAGAGTGGGTGGATGGGGACGGTGACATCGTAGTATAACCAGCTTGACAAACAAGTCATGCATCAGAACCTCCCCCTCTCCCGTCTTCTTTCTGTTTTAAATCAAGACGATACTGTCAATCTCGCCAAACGAAAAAGTTTACATGATAAAACGTCCTTAAATTCTATCAACATTCTAAAAAATTCAAATATGAAATCACCTTAAGGGCCGAGGAGTCACCACCTTAATAATGGTGAACTTACGATGTTATCATGTTGAATCCAGCACGTTAGAGATTGTGTCAAGCATGTTCGACAGTTGAAGCCTATCATTTTGACAACGCGGTCCCTCTTAATACCGGTCCTTAAAAGACGTAAAAGGCGCTATTTCGTTTTTTCAACGGCTTCTTCAAATTATCGAATATTTGTGATGGTACACAAATATTAGAAATCGTTATATTTACGGATATTTCAGCCGTCTCTGAACCGATTTGGATCAAACAAAGATGATTTTTTTTTCTTCATTTAAATTGTACGTTCTTTCAAATTTGACACTCAGTTTTTCATCATCTCACAACAAAAATCATTTTGTGTAGCGCCCTCTGCAACAGAACTAAACTATCTCTTTAAGCTTTATTTTTCAGATCGCATGTGGGAATGATACGAGAATCCATCGTTGTTCAAGGGAAGTTAATAGTAAGAGATGATGATAGTGATGGTGATGATGGGTGATGACAATTATTGAGGTTGCTGTGCTCCCTCGGGGATGTGTGCATGCTTTTTAAATACACGCATTAATGTCCTCCATTCACAGCCTCTGCCACAATGATGAAAGTCAATCAGGAAGATTGTTGACGCCGCATCTTAAAGCGGGACTGCACTTCTTGTAGCTACTTGCGCCCTCTATATAGCCAGCAATGCCTACTCGGTACCCATTGGTCCCCCATGATCCCTTTTTCTTATGTTAATTGAGAGCTGGGTTGATGAGATAACCACTTGTAGGTGACCATGCACGGAGGTCTAATCCCCTTGGCCAAATTAGTGCAGATAGGCTTTAAGACCAAATCAACACCATTAAACCTAAACAATCATGTACTATACTGGAAATGTTCATGTATTTGTAAGACGGTGGATTCGATATTGGAAAATGATTTGGTAAAGAATAACTTGGCAGGAGCGCTGCTATTAAACTGTTATCATTAAAAAAAAAAAAAAAAAAAAAAACCATTATCGTTTGAGAGAGAGGAAAACTCCTGAATGAATTGATATAACGGGTGCCACTCACGGTTCAGCAAGTTCACGTTGATGAGCAAATTACGGACAGACACATCTGGAATACCATTAAGGGAGGAATAGATTAATCTTCAACATGCATCTTACAATGCGTGCTTTCAAACCAGGTGAGAGACATGGACGTCAGATGACTGCAAGAAGGTCGTAAAGTCGCGTTCAGATATCACGCTAAATCAGGCCTTTAAAAAGAGATGTTATATTGCCATTCGCGACCGACCCCAAAATCTTGAAATCTACGGTCGGCTTTAAAAAAAATAAATAAAAATAAAATAAAACCGTGTTTAGAGAAAAAAAATGTATTAAAGCATTCAAAACTGATAAAGAGGGAGTAAAACAAAAATCCGATCGACCGACCCATGTTTTGGCACTTAAAGGTAATACAATATCTTTTTGTTTAGGCCTCACGGCGGTTTTTGTCTTATGATGACGTAAATTGTATTACGCTTCATAGTTCTGAATCTAATAACACAGAGCTCGCTGAACACGCGCAGGACCATTGATGGGTGAAGTTGCCATTCATAATTATATTAAAGCATTTTTTAAAAAGCGGTCGCTTATTTGCGGCGGTTTACCGCATCATAACTGAACGGATGTTTGTCACCATATGGTTGTAACGGTCTTCTTGCGGGCAGCCGACGTGGTGCCGCTAAACTCTACGTGCTATTTCATCACTCATGTCCGAATCCAACACCTTGTGTGTGTAGCCAAGCACGTCTGGAATGCAACGCGCTCGACCCGGTACCTGAAGGGGGCCCTCGTATTATCGAATAACGCGACCACATGTCTAAAGGTGTGTTCTCACGGAGGAATTTTTATGTTGCTGTGCTGTACTTGTAAGATCTATTGCTGTCCATATGGGCACATTTCAACTGACATGCATAGGTATTTCACGGCGTAAAGGTGGCCCAAAGCCGGTGTCAGAACTCAGACATGCTCATCTGGGGAGCATAAATCTCCTGTTACTAATCCCACTGTTGCTACTATGCTGCTTATAACTATTTTTACTGCTGCTACTACTACTGCTACTTCTACTACGTTTCTACTCCTACTTCTATTACTACTAACACAACTATACTACTACGACTTCAAAAGTATATTTATATTCACTTCTCTATAAAAAGATCACAAAAATTACCCTAGTTTAGTAGCAGGCCGTATGAACAGGCTAGAAAAGACACTTTAGGCAAAATAGTGATTGCTTAGAGCACTCTGGATCTACAGTAGATGTGTAACGACTTTGATGACAATCATGTGTTACGTCACACCTGCGATTAATCCGAATCAATCGCAAGTCCAATCAATCGTAAGTTGCTCGTAGTTATCCGTGACAACTTGTTACACATCGTGGAATTCTACTGTATCAATATACATTGTAATAACTCGTAATAATCCGTAATAAACTGTAAATAGCCCGTACCAACTCTAAAATCGGTCGTAAAAGTGGCCAAATTGTAAGGATCCGTAAGAAAAATTCGTGTATTTGAAGGGGCCATTATAACCCAAGAATTAAAGCTGAACTGGTTGAATAGGGGCCTTTGGTGAATACATTTAAATGTAAGCGGTATAATACATTCTCAAGTAACAAATCGGGACAAATCAATTTTTAACAAATTAAAAAAAACTTTGTAAAGGTATGTCAAATTAAGTTGTTAATATACAAATAATACATAGCAATGAGGGCATTAGTAAGAATTACCCACACAAGGTACCTTTGGAACACTCTAACACGCCCAAGGCGATAGCCGAGGGTGTTTGGACTGTTTCGAAGGTATACCAGCAAAATGATGTGTATTATTTGTTTTATAAGACGTTTTATTTGTTTTATAAAATGATGTTTTATAACATGATGTGTTAATGACCGGTCATTAGTATTGGGCAAAATAAATGCCTGGTCACGTGTATGCTCTCAACCAATCATTTGAGTAGGATCAGCTTCATCATCTTATAACTGTATATACACAGGTAGAAGTAAAAGTCACCATGATGAAATAGCAAGTTACACTTTGGCCTTTAATAAAACTGTAAGTCATCGCTTGTAGATCTCAGGAGCTGGCTTAATCCCTTAGAATGGTGTCACGATGGCCGCTTGGTAAACAATGAAAGCCCACATGCTTCACCCTAGCTACTGTTTTCCTAACCTCATCGGAATTAAAGGGAAGGTTGAGTTCTGGTCAAGATGACAAATAATTTTGTGAGCATTCTCATTTTTTGTTTTTGTTTTTGTTTGTTTGTTTTTTTTTTTTTTTTGGGGGGGGGGTGTCATTTTGAAAGGATTTAATGTCTCCTTGAAAGGAGTGTTCTTAATTCAAATGCCCTCACATTCGCAACATGACGAAAATTGGCTGAAAAATGTAGTCCATTATACCCATTTCTGTGTGGAGTGTTTGATATTCAGCAAGACAGTGGGAATCGATTTATTTTCTTCATTTTGATAATTCCAAAACCTCAAAGCATATATCAATACTTATGCCCTACATACATACTTTCCTCCCAACTGCCTACAGATGATTTCTTCATCAATGCAATCATGGGACGGTACTCAAACTTATATTTCAAAGGGAAAATCATCTGCGGCACTAAATGTCCTTTGGCATGGCCTTAATCTTCATTTGCCACATTCGACCCAGGTGAAGTTAATGGCAACCTGGCTGAAATTAATTCCTCGAAATGCTAGAGCGCTGTAATGGCAGCTAGGCTAAAGCCGTGGTAATAATTAATGCGCCTCGAAATAAATTTCTAGATAGACGGCGCTATAGAAATGCCTATCATTATTAATTATTAATGTTTACCGGATAATGACCGGTAATAAAATAATAATAATTTTGTAAAATTATTTCATAGTTTTAATGCTCCTGACTTCCTGAATTGCTTTCATTAACTGTGTGTAGAGAATTAAAGCCTGAAAGTTCTGATTACATCTTCATTGAACAATTAGGTAGGCCTTTGTTATGTATTGCCCATGTAAACAAAAACGACGTTAGTTAGCATTTTATGGAAGACAGATTGCTATTATTACTAACATAAGGACCATAAGAAAAAACTCATCAGAAACGAGGATGACCTGAAATCTCTGCCAAATGAATAGTGAAATGTTAAATCTGAACTAAACAATCTTCTGGAGGGAAAAACTTCCCTTTTTATCGTTCGATAACAAACTTTGACAAAGTGAACGCTTATTTTTTTTTTTTTTGTACTATTTGTATATAATTCTGTTTTACATATATTTATATATATATATTCATTGCTTGGAATTTTCAATCAATGTAGTATTTGTTTATGCTTAACTGTTTTGTTAAGTTGTTTTTGTATTTCCGTATAATAAATTTGACTTTTATGACTATAATGAAAGAATATAAATATATCAATTCTTCCCACATTCGTTCTTTTGCATGTTGCATGTATTTTTACATGTATTTCCATCTATGCTTCAGGTGCGGAATAGTTTGTAATACTTATTTTTGTAGAGTTGCGCTCTCTTCTTCTTTCTTTATTGCTACGATCAAAATGTGTAATCTTATAAGTAAGAATGAACTTTCGTATGAACAACCCACTTAACGATCTTGATCCTGATCTGCATGTCAATAACCCAGATTTTGCTTGTAACAGCTACACCCCTTTTGAATTTAATGAACATTTCCAGTCTTGTGCCGAATTCAGCATGATTCACTTAAATGCCAGAAGCCTTCATACAAATTTTGAGAACATTTCTAATTTTCTATCTATCATAAAGAACAGTTTTTCAGTTATAGCTATATCAGAAACATGGATATGTGGTTTACCAGTAATTCCATTTCATTTAGATGGATACAAGTTTGTCAACGTTGATAGAAAATCTGGTAGAGGCGGAGGTGTTGGTATTTTCATTAAAAATGACATTAATTTTCAAAGAAGAGAATCAATTACACACTCCGTAGAAAGTGATTCCACTTGTGAATATTTATGTGTAGATTTGTTTAGACAAGATAGAGATAGGCTGACGGTTGGTGTTTTTTATCGAAAGCCTAGCACAGATATTAAATCATTCATACATTTTTATTCTGAAACGCTTGGAAAACTTAGCACTGAAAAAAGAGAAATTATTATGACAGGCGATTTTAATATAGATTTACTGAAATCAACTGATGAAAATACAAACGATTTCCTAAACATTAATTTTTCATTTGGTCTTACTCCTGTCATCAAATATCCAACTCGTATTACTATGAATACTGCATCTCTCATTGATAACATTTTTATTAATACATTCGAAAGAAATCTGGAAAGTGGCAGTTTTTCTGTTGAGTTAACAGACCATTTACCTATTTTTCTTGTGTTGGACAAAACTAATTTGCTGACAAAGAGTCAGCATACTACAATTAATTTCAGACGTGCAGTAACAGATGATGGTGTAAAGAAATTACAAAGAGAACTGTACGAAGTGGATTGGTCTTCATTGTATTCGTGCAATAATGTTAATACTGCTTATGACTTGTTTTTAAGTAAGCTTTTAGTTTTATATGACAGAAATCTACCTCTATGTACTAGTAACAATAAGAAATCATGTATACGTAAACCTTGGATAACACCAGGACTTTTACGATATATCAAGAAAAAAAATAAGTTGTATAAGAAATTTCTTAATGATCGCTCACCCTCAAATCAAGCAAAGTATAAAACATATAGGAATAAAGTTAATAATATATTACATAAAGTGAAAAGGAAATATTTTTGTGATAAATTGAATCGAACCAAGCATGATATCAAGGGTACTTGGTCCGTCATAAACAAACTACTTTGTAAATCCAAACGTAATCCACCTCAGTATATTTTATGCAACGACAAAAGAATAGATGACTCACAGTGTATAGCTAATGAATTCAATTCATATTTTATTAATTGCTGCACAAATATTTTAACTTCTTCTCAAGTTGTTGCACGAAATGATACATTTGAAGGATATTTAAATGATCCACTTTCGAAATCGTTATTTTTAAAGCCTATTACTGAATCTGAAATTCTTGAAATTACTAAATCGCTGAAGAAAAGTAACTCCTGTGGTTTTGACGGCATCAACAGTAATATTGTAAAAAAGATTATATACTCGATTGTAAAGCCTTTATGTTATATATTAAATTTATCTATAAGTACAGGTAATGTACCAGACAAACTTAAAATTGCTAAAATTGTACCAGTTTATAAGAAAAATGACTCTCATCTCTGCAAAAACTATAGACCTATTTCAATATTGCCATGCTTCTCAAAGATACTGGAAAAATGTATGTATAAACGTTTGTATTCATTCTTAATAGCTAACAGCATCTTAACAGACAGTCAATATGGATTTAGAAGTAACCACTCGACTTGTCATGCTCTTATAGATTTACAGGATAAAATTGTATCTTCAGTAAAAAATAACGATTTTGGAATAGGAATATTTATAGATCTCTCAAAGGCGTTTGATATAGTTAATCACGATATTCTATTATGTAAACTACAGCATTATGGTGTACATGGCCTCCCACTCATATGGTTTAAAAACTATCTATGTAGTCGTTATCAATTTACCATATTCAATGATGCTTCTTCCACTCATAGTTTAATTAAACACGGGGTTCCACAACGTTCTATATTAGGTCCCCTATTATTTCTCATATACGTTAACGATATTGAAAAATCATCTACCAAATTTGACTTTATTATGTATGCAGACGATACCACTTTGTTCTTTACTCAGCCGGATTTAAAAGATATGCAAGAGAATATTAATGTTGAACTACATAACATATCTAAATGGTTTAAGGCCAATAAATTAACACTTAATCTGACTAAACTTGTTTTATATCTTTCCATAATAAGCTGTCCAATGCGACTAAAACCTGCAATGATCTTACATTAAGTATCGATTCTACACCAATAACTAAATCTAAATCTATTTGTTTTCTTGGAGTCAATATAGATGAAAATTTGAAGTGGGATTCACATATTAACTATTTAAGTACCAAAATATCTAAATGCATTGGTATTATGTATAAATTAAGAAGCTGTCTTCCTGGTTCAGCCTTATTCTCACTGTATAACGCCTTAATATTATCACATATCTTATATTGTATAACTGTCTGGGGAAATTGTAGTAAAACCAAATTAGATGTCATTTTCAAATTACAAAAGAGGGCAATACGAATGTGTACTGGTAGTCATTATCTTACTCATTCGGCTCCCCTTTTCCATAAATTGAATACTTTGAACATTTTCCATTTATACCAATATCATACTATCCTACTTGGATATTTTTACTTCAAGAGTATCCTCCCCAAAAATATTGTTAAAATGTTCACTATAAATAAAGAAATTCATTCCCATGGCACACGAAACAGCAGCTTATTTCATTTATGGAAAGTCGGGAAAACCTTTGTACAACGGTCAGTTCGATATAGTTTCCCAACAATCTGGAACTCACTTCCCAATTATATTTGTTCATGCATCTCTCTCTCTCTTTCTTTCTTTAAAAGAAAATTGAAACAATATTTTATTTCAAAATATGCTTAGTTTGCAACTCTTTGATATTTGAAAACATCCACTTGAAAAAGGAAGTAATTTAGGTTTTTAGGTTGTTGTTGTTGTTGTTGTTGTTTTTTTTTGTTGTTTTTTTTTTTGGGGGGGGATCGGGTAATTACTTGGATGCACTTTATATCTGTTGGCATCTACATGTAGGTATTTTGTTTTTCATATTCTATGCATGTATATATTCATATCCATTGCTTGTTTCTTTTCCCTTTGTTGTACAAATTTGAAACTATTATTATGAAGCCTCCAAATCACTCTCTAGCAAATGGGGACTTTTTTTTCACAAGGCCAATCTGGCTTTATTTTAAAGTTCTCATAATTCATTTTCTTACAATGTAATAGGCCTACTTATAATATTTATTGCTTTTTATTTCATGACTTGTAAATATGTATGTTTTTTGTCACGTACAACTGTCTGTACATTTTAGAAATGAATTGAATAAATGAACTGAACTGAATATTGAATCAATATCTGTAATCTAGAAAAAGTTTAAACGTTGAAAGGGTGATATCTATCGGAATAAGTCGGACGTTGTGGTTTTTATGTTCTATTTTCTGCATTTTGCTTGTGCTTAATGTATATTAATCAAGATGCTCTGCGTATGATACATAACAAATTTTGCAACTACTTTATTTTTAGAAAGAGAATGTAAATCATTTCTATTTCTCGTGTCCTTAAACAGAGTAGTTTAAATGACGTAACTCAACGATTGCCTTGACAACAAATCTCTGCTTGAATGATAATTTGTGATTATTCTTGCAAAAGCGTTTCTATCTTCTTGTTGTACTATAGACAGAGTTATTAAGTACAATGCATACATAACTGTGTGAATGATTGCTCCCTCGTTATACCTTACAAACATTTTTAGTCATCCATTTCGGTAAATTATGCATAAGTCTTTTCTGAAATGCTATTTGAAAATGGATATTAAGCATTACGGCGAGTCATGAAATTGTACATGAGTCATTTATTATTTTCATTTTGTTTATTAGACAGAAAAGAGCACCTCTCTCTTTACGCAGTATATTACAAAATAAATCAATATGAGAAAAGACAACGTTTCCTTCGTTTTGGGGGCAAAGATTAAGTACGAAAAATGTAGTATTTAACTCATGATGTTTTAGATAAATATGAATTTGAGAAACAATCCATTCGGGTAGAGTTTGCTTCTTGGTTATATTGCTGCCTATTATGCATTGTACTGATGTTAGGTCATGTCATTTAAAGTGTAATGCAGTAGCTTAAAATCTGGATACAGTAAACCGTTCTTGTGACAGAGAATTATCTGACGGATATAGCTTTTTGATCCATGCTGGATACAAATTCCCAGCCGACGCTTTTCTCACCTCAGCAGTCAAATCCGTTGTGCTAATCTCAAATTACACCCTACCGATGTCTGAATTCCTTACCCCCTCCCCTACCTCCCCCTCCTCCCGTCGTCCTTCATCCAATCACTTCTCTTCTTAACTCGCTGATGATAGCTTCCATCTTTCTCTCACGTTTGCTTGCTCGCTTCAAGGCATCATAAACACAAATAAAGGTGGAGGAGAAGAAGATAGCTTTCCTCCTTCCCATTAATCAAATATTTTCCCTTTCCCTGGGAGGACTCTCGTGTGACGTCATCGAGGCACCTGTCTTCAGGGCATGCGCATTCAGGAATCAATATCATTTTAAAGTGCGTTCAACTTTGCTCCCCAATATCACTATCCTCTTTTTTCATTCAGCAGTTATCATGATTATGTCGTCAAATACAAAGGAGGTGTATTAAGTGAAGTAATCAATCTGTAATTTCATAACAAACATGTACTTCCCGGTAATATTGAACTTTAATCTAATAATCATGATATGATATGTATACAATCAGATATAATTGATTTGATTTCGTAGGTCAGCCTAGTGCATTAGGGGGGGGGGGCTTAACTTACCGCCAGCATTTCTTTTGCGTATCCCTCTCCTCTTTGAAGGAGGTTCATTCTTAATACATCGGATTTTGTGTGTGAAATAAAAATGAATTCTTCATTTGGCAACTAGATATTAAACATCATCCATATTACTTTTATAGCTTGTTCATTCAGTTCATACTAAGTTAGTTTGTAACCGTGTGGCGTGTCTTATTTGTCATACTAATAGAATTGTAAGTCTTTTATTATAATGTTTAAAGGCATCGTTTAACAATGTTTCCAGTTTTTACAAATCTGAGATGCATGGCCCTACGTGTTATTAGTGTTTGTGATATGGTGTCATATTGAAGCCCTAAAAAAAAAATTGGTCTTCAAATTGATCATGTAGTGCTTCAAAAAAGTAAAAATCATTGAGTGACCGGTTTTACCATACTCATTTTCCCCAGTAGACTGTAATGTTATTTTAAAAAACCGTTTGGAGAACGGTTTTTGAAACCTCGAATTCCAATCATAAATATCTTGATAATTAAACATGCGATTGGCTTGTAAAATTCAAAGGATTCCTGACTGACCTAAAGGTTTATAATTATGATTGCAGCATGGGCTTAATCCAGGATTTTGTTTAGAATCTGAGGCAAAGATACCCAATCCCTTTAATAGCTTTTTAAATATATATATTACTACTACATTATATTAATTCTTACAGTAACCCTTAGAGCCTGAGCTGCCGGTCACTCCTTATATACACCAATATATAAATAAATTACGGCGTGATCATATTGTAATATACATTTATTTGATTTTCGTTGATACAAAGAGCTTCATACTTTTTTATTTCATAATTCATATTTTCCCTTCAATGGTGTTAAATATGTTCTGATAGTGACTGATGCTGTCTTTTGATTGCTGTGAACAGGACATGAACTTGGCAGAAGTAAACACACATTGCGTGCGCTCTTCTTATCTAAGCTGAAGACTGCATGAGTATGTTGAACAGACAAGTTTGACATTTAGTCGATCGAGCTGATGTTAATCAATATTACTAACTAAAAATAGGAAGGTGACCTATACTAAGATTGTCATACGAAATGCAAATTAAGTTTCATGCTGACATTACTCCAAAGTAAATTTCCACTCCATTTATACATCAGTTACTGATGTCATTAATTTATTGGCTAACGATGAACATTCCATGCTATGTTAGATACAGTGGAATGTTCAAATGACTTAAAGTGTTGATAATGACATCAATAATTGACAAGTAAACTTTAATTTCAGAACAATGTGAGGCCCCAGGATCAAAACCGTGTCGATGTGCTATATTAGTGCGCTTTTGTGGGGCATTAATCTTCATTACTGTCGTTTATGACTTAAGGGCGTAGGTCCCCTATTTGATAGGCATAGTAGCATACAGTCACGCAAAACACACATTTTCAAATTATTATTCAATAAAATCTGAGAATGTATACTTTTATCTAGATCTATTATTTTTAAGTTATTTTAAAAATAATTCCATAAATTGGGGTAAAACAAAAATATTCCAACTATATGAGCGACAGTGTATATTGAATTGTATACAGACCGCAATTCCACAAACAACATCTGTTTTATTAAACTGGACTTGTCTGCAAAGGCCAAACAAAATTGTTATTGTAGGAGACAGGGTATGTGCGACCACCGGAATGAACGGGGCGATAGCTCTTATTGATTTAACCAAAATGACATAAGGCTTCAAAATGCAAACAATGATTCACTATTTAAATATTGACATTTCTCAACTGGGCGCGATTCGGAAATCAAGTTGGGAAATTGAATAAACGTTATTTGCCGGAGCTTTCCTATTTACTTTGGATTTGAAACGTGGTCTAATAGACGACCCAACCTCCCTCATCCCATCTCTCCTCCACCTCCCCTGCCTCCCCTTCCCCACCTCCCCTCCCCCACGCATCCATTCCCTCATTATTATTATTATTATTAAGCAGCGCTATATAAATCCAGATTATTATTATCATTATCATTTGAAAAAACTGGTATGATTTTATTTGTTTTACCATTTAGATATAACATGCCAAATCTAACCATAATCATGACCCCCCCCCCCCCCCGCCCCCCCCCTCCCCAAATAGCACAAAACACTCTCTTTTTCTAGTCCAAGGTGTTTATTAAAAAAAAATAAAAACGTCACGAAACATTTTGAAAGTAAGATAAAGATTCTTTCTTTGGTTTATACAAAGCTAACAAATCGAAGGAAGAAACAGACATAGAATATCTAATGAAATGCTAATCATTATCAGCTATGTAACCACGTATAAAGAGGCTCCTTGAAACTGCTTCAGAAAATTGTATTTTTGTCACGGAGTCCGACCGCAGGTAAACCACACAACAGTTTGAGGCGGTTATTTCGCCTGTCGTATATTTATCTTACTTACATGATTTGCATGGCTAGAAAGTGAACAAAATCCGATAATCATTTCACAACAAAACTATGGAAAGAGGTATAGTATCTTGACATTTATGAGACCTTTTTTTTTTGGGGGGGGGGCGATACTAAACATCTGTGAAGTCGAATTGTGTCTGTTCAATTCTGTTGTTTTTTCAGAAACGTCTTACAACACCGGGAGCCCCTGGCTGACCCCCTCTCTCACTCTCTCTCTATCCCTATTTCTTCATTATTAATTTCTCTCTCATCCTCTATCTCTCCCATTTCTCTCTCTCTTTCTCTGTCTCTCTCCCACCCCCCCCCCCCCATCTCTCTCTCTCTCTCAAGTACTGATGGAAGATAGCATCTGATTTGAGAGACTGGAGGAATGTGTTTGTGCTTCTAATGCTGACTGATGCTGGGTGCAATTGATCATCCCAGAGAAAAAGAACATCCACTGACCCAGAGTGATGCGATCCATGTTTACATCCAGGGTTGGTAGGAGGGAGCAGACGACATCCTCGCGCTTTCTTGGAGGTTTAAATCTACCCCCTTCTCCTTATCCGTCTCCCTTCAAGTTCCGTCTCCCTTTCATGAAGTCATTAGCACAACATTATTGTCCTTTAACTGAATGTCTTCTCTTTCTCTTTCACCTCTTATAAAGGTTCCATGTTTTAATAATGTTGTCTTTCATTCTTCATCTATTTCATCTTTATGAACAGCATCATTTTCATCATCTTCTTCTTTTCGTTATGATCACCGTCAATATTATTACACGACGGGCTAGATATCGCTTTGTCAGACTCAATGAAACATGAGAAAATCAAAAAGTGAATACAAGTGACATGTCGGATAAAAGGCTGGGAAAGCACATCCTACAGGACTTCTAGGCAATCCCCTGGGGATACATGTAATCGTATAATCTTAGGATCCCAAAATAATGCAGTCTCGAGACAATGGAGTAGTTATAAGATATGTCGACCTATATTATTTTTGAACATCGGACATGATGACTTTTTCTCTGAATAAATATCTGTTTACAAGGTTAAAGGACTTTCGCGTCATTGTAAAGAGCCAGTATCAACAGTCCGGGATCCAGAGTTTGCTACAGCGTAGTGTGGTCGGTCATATATGATTCGGAACAGCGAGGAGGCTTCTCTGACAAATACAAAAAATGCGCCAATCGAACCATGGCCCAACTGAGAAATAAGCCTTAATTGACAAAGGTTTTTTTGTTGGTTTGTTTAATCTGATTGCTAAGAAAGCATGAATATGCATGTAAGTACACAACCAGGGAACCGACGGCTTAAGGTCATTCCCAAGGGACTTTGAAATGAGGATTGAACTAGTTCAATGACTTGGTTTCGAACCCGGAACCTCCCGGTTACGACACCAGTGCTCTACCACTGAGCCATTACCGATTAGATTATTTCGTATACCTGATGATGTCATGAAACTGATAGAGATGGGATCATTTGATTATGAGCTAGGTCATCATTTTTACCATTGTGATTTATAGAAACGTTCGTCTTTCGTTATACTTGGCAACGTTCGTTCTGAATAGCGAAAAGAAACAACGAGCCCGAGAAGAGTTCATTGTATAAACGTCGTATTTTGAATATTATTCAAAGAAGTCATTCATGGGGTTCAAATATTAACATTAACGAATAAAATCTAGCTCAGTACGAAGAAGCAATTACAAACTCTGTCTTCGACTGTCCTCATGAACATATTAAGATTTAAAACATTACATCATTATGTACACCGCTGGTCTTCTATAGAAACGAAATTGAAGCAATTTAATAAAATGTTTTGCTAAACATCACTTGCAAACGTTTGCTTCTAAGTCAAGATGTAAAATCACATCTCATCTTCCAACTTAATTCCTGATCTACTGAGTTTCATGGACAGACATTTCTATAACCTAATAACTCCATTGATCGAATGATAACACACAAGGGTAAACGTCTGTCCTGTTTCTTTTCTAAATACAGTACACAAAGACCTGTCCTGTTAATAGTGTACTAATGATAAAGATCAAACAAAACGCTGGCACGTCTGTGCTCCAGATTAGATCTATCATTGGATGTGACTCAAAGGGTCAAAGGTCACTCAATTAATGCATTAATATTTAAGATACATGATAACAGACATGTCTGGCATGGCTCGGTAATGCACCTGCCAAGATAATGGCTCTATCAAAAAGAAGAAGTAATGTAATTTTGAACAGCGCAACAATTTGATTCCAGGTCTACATAAAGAAGTGACATCTTAAAACAGGAATTTCTAAATTTAAACAAGATATTCGACATGTTTAATAAATGTTGCTTCCAATATTTAAAAACAATACATTTGCTTACATATAACATTACATTATTGTGTTGTATTGAAAATGGTATATGTAGTTATATCTCATATACAGTATTTAAAAACGAAAAAAATGCACACATTATTTTTTGCACTTGTTTAAAGCTTATCTGCTGTAGTTTACAGGAGGGATTAGACTGCCCTGCAAGGTCACTGGACATGTGGTTATCTCATCAACTCAGCTCTCAGTTAACATAAGAAAAGAGGATCATGGGGGACCAATGGTCACCGATTAGGCATTGTTTGTTACATAGAGGGCGCAAGTAGCTACAAGTAGTGCAGTGGGCCTTTAAATCAATAATTTTTAAAAGGGTTTACAGTTTGATTGTAAAACATAAGGCCGATTAATCAGTACAAACAAGAAAGGAGAACTTTGAAAATAAATTAATAATTATAATAATCTAATTTCAATTCATTTCATTTACTTATCAAACGTAGATTTGACATGGATCATTAATGTTTTGCTCAGATATAAAGTTCCTTTAAAACAACTCTATCGTTGTATTATACAGATTTATTTTTTCTTCCAGTACAGCGATTCCGAAACTTTGAAAGGAAATGGATTTCTTGCTGCCTTCCTTCCTACTTATGACATGCATATATCATGAACCTAGGTTCATGCATAAATCTAGAAAACCCCATTAATGTTTTTTGGTGGAGTTTATGTTAATGTTGCATGTATGGGGGCGTGCAGTCGAGATGTAATCACTTCAATGGGTGCTGCATTATTTAGAGCAATCATTGATTGAAACCGATGCTCAATACCGGAAAATATCTAATATATCAAGCCTCAATGACGTAAGACCTTGGCGGATTGTAATCGTATAAGCATTTTAAAGCTTGGACGGCAAAATAATCTGGTAACATTCATGTCCGACTATCTTTCCCAGTCTTTAACATGTTACGAAGAGAACAGCTAAAGTTGATGGATATCAAATAATAACTTGTTTTCGCCGATGAAGGTTAGAAATCGACTAATTTTACCATGGATTTCCACTCCTGTGTATTTCGAGATAAAAACAAATAAGTTTCGATATAATTTGGCGAGTAAAAAATCACAAAAGCCTTTCGGAATTACAGGTACATATAAAAGGCAATCAAATGTAATTATTTTGGGCCAGAATAGCGTTGTTTCAGTAAATATTGCTATAAAAAAGATCACATTTTACACAAAAACTGGTGTAAAATATGATGTCTGTCGATCTTCAACAAAAGTTTACCTATTAAAGCACAATTACTTCACGCATCAGACTTTGATTCTACCCCCATCAGTAAGAAAACCATTTTCACTGGCATCATCGTGATCATCGTGAATTGCGAAATATCATATGCCACTTCAAAGTTTGCAAATTTCAAAAGGTGATGGAGAAAGATATTGAAATTTTCTGAGGTTGGTTTCTCGAAAGTCTTTGCCATCACGTTCATATGAATGACTTATATAGGCACTTGTGGTGGAGTTTAAACTTCGAACCTCTAGAACCTCTGTGACGCCAGGCGTATATGTTTCACGGTGTCTTGAACTGTCTCAGAACAAGCTGTCACAGATATATCCCTTCTCATGCGTACTCGTTCACATCTGTATACCA
Organism: Strongylocentrotus purpuratus; assembly: GCF_000002235.5. Classification (NCBI taxonomy): domain Eukaryota; kingdom Metazoa; phylum Echinodermata; class Echinoidea; order Camarodonta; family Strongylocentrotidae; genus Strongylocentrotus; species Strongylocentrotus purpuratus. The sequence continues at coordinate 27,571,239 of NW_022145599.1, read as the reverse complement.
TGTTATATGCACTGCCAAGATCATCCATCTAAGACAAGTCTACATGAACAGCACCGGTAAGTATATGGTAAAGACCCAACAAAGCATCCCATACATAATCGGCTGCAAATAGGTTTAAGGATTCTCTATAAAGTGTCATCTTCGAAGTACTTAAGTATAATCATTTTGATATCGACATATACTTGAGTATAAAGAATATCTTAGGGTGTATATATTGCAGTTCTAAAAGAAGGTAAATTAATGACATCATATTATTCTAGGTGCTGATATTATCAATACATCTCATTTTTGTTTATTTAGACTATATTCCAATGAATGGATAGGTCTAAGCCAATAAAATCCAATATGTAGTATAAGGTTAAAAGGAAAATAAATGGATATGGCGAAGCATAATTAATCATCAGTGTGCAATTTTACCAGGTTTTGAATTATATTAACAATCACCTGAACAATCAACTTAAACGTATTGTCTGGCAGGGTTGATAACCGAAGGAAACTAAAATACACAAAAGCTATATTTCAAGAATTTCGTTCTAGATCCTCTAGATTCTAGATCCAATATTGATCTATATTCTGTTAGAACGTAAGCATGCATCAAGCAGGATAATAATAACATTTCCTGCATTACATAAATCATATTTTCTTAAAATTAATGACCCGTACATTCGGCGCAGTTTACCTCTAAGTTTAACCGCACCTCTGCTAATAATAGAAAGACTAGAATGTATTGTTGCTCGCCATTGCACACTACGCCCTACATTGGAGAAACGTGATATATTTCCGATCTAATTATGGTGCTCATGAGTGTGTGGCATTTGTATTTCGCCCTGCAAGTTCCTCGTCGCTGAAACTCATGAAAGTTCATGTTTTTTCCAGAGCACTGGCCTGCTATTTATTCATGTACCAAAAGCATCGACTAAAATACACTAGAGAGTCAGGAATGTGTTAATGTACATGCTTATGGAGGTATAGACTTTATCTTCATATTCGATTCTGTCCTCCCCCCCCCCCCATCACTCTCCCCTCCCCCTCTCTCTCTCTCTCTCTCTCTCTCTCTCTCTCTCTCTCTCTCTATTTCTCTTCCCCTCTTACAACGATATTATTAACATCCATATGGTATATAACTCCCAGCTATAACTATGGGTTATCCTAATGTATCACATGTTATAACTTAAAGCCAATTTCACGTGTACCCATACGAGTAAAATCGGTTCTCTATATGACCGAAATGTAGTCAATAAATAACACTAATGCATTTTTATGTTAAATGATGAAGAGCAAAATGTAATTAGCCTAGTAGACCCCTATGAAAAACAACATTCGTGCTGATAAGGGTGTTCTATCCCACAAAATGCACAAACATAATAGTTAGCAAACAATAACGTGCTTACTTTGTTGTAGTTTTGAACCGCTTGTATGATTTAGATGAAACAGGGCGCCGAATGCGTTATAGTTCTCATTTAATACATAGCGCTGTATACTGTTCTTTTTTCCATTTATCACTATTTTCATGAACATGATGAAGGAAACCCTACAAAATCGTGGATCACAACCTATAGATACAGGCTCTTGAGAAGATAAAGATGTCACTAAGGTATTACATTTTTAAGCCAATCTGGGGATTAATGAGCTCACCAAGATAAATATTAATTCGGTACAGTCATAATAGGGTTTTACAACACAACTTCATGTATAACGTATTATGTATATAGCCAGGCTTAATTTCAAATAGCCTTGTACAACATAATTATTGAGGTTTGATTGTGATGGGTATAGACAAAAACAATTAGCAAACTACAAATTTATGCCTATCATTAGCCTCAGTGAGTCCGTCACAGTACATGCCAAAGTTGAATTGTGTCAGGTCAAGTTGGAATCATTATTCATTAACAAGGGGTAGCTGGGTAGGGGCCTCCCTCCATCCCCACTCCCATTTGTGGGTCAGTCTCCACATTCACCTGCAATAAGGTTCATAATGTCTGAAACGCATTACTTTTTTTGTTATGAATATTATTTATTGTGCTTCCATTCAACAAATTAATAGAAAACAAAATTACATTTTATAGATAAAACAAAAACAAGCTCATACGTTTCGAATAATTATAACAAATAATATGACAGAATGGAAACAATGTAACATAAAATACATCTAACTGCATCTCCCCCACCCCACACACACACCCACACACATCCACACCCACTCAGATCCCCACCTCATAACACATATGAATTGTTATGCAATCGCACGTGTAATAATTACCTTCATTGTATCCCAGTATATGGTCAGGATCGCAAATCCATGATATATTCCGAGTTAAATCTCCTGCCCATGTTACTACGTCAGTCCATCCACACTCGTCGGGGTTACTTCGAGGGCTGGGATACTTCCACGACAGCCAGCCGGCGGGGAGCTCGCTGTGGTGGTCGTCGCTGGTCGCTGCAGGCAGAAAATTGAACACGATGAAAGACCAGAAGTAGATCGTGAAGACGAAACCGGTGACGATGTCGTATTTGGAAGGAATCCTGATTTTGCGTAACCCCGAGAAGCGTTGGTGGAATGCCGTGATGAAGTAAGAAGGCCGTGGCATAATATTATAAGGCCACGACGAAAATAAATAATTCGGAACGAGTCGAAGACGAGAGCGAAGGATTGGCGCTTGATCGCTTACAGATCCGCCGAACGATCGCCCGCCTTGTCGTCTGACTCGTTCCTTATGCAAAACTTCACCAACAGCCAGAAACTCAACCGTGTTTCATCTAAATAAAAGCGTTGAACGAGCATTTAACTGATGATTCATTTTCACCTCAGTAATGACTCCCAGTCAATATTATAAATAATCCACAATGCTCTTTCCAGTTCTAAGTAACCCGCCACGTTAGCAAATGAAAACTTGTCGCCTTCTTCTTCGAGCCAGACAGATTACTGTAAACGATAAGCAGACACGGATTTCGGTGAATATCGCTTGTAAATTACAGCCGTCTGTTGAGTGCATTTACGATGAATGTGGCCTTCGGACCGTGCTGTATGTTGATTGTGTGCTTTCTTACCTTGTGTAAATAAAACACAATCTAATCACCAAATCATAGTTGCTCGTTTTCTTTCATGAAGACACAATCCCCGTGTATTGTTCTCCACAAGCAATTTGTTGTACTTCCTCTTTATGTCTGCAGCAGCGATGCTCCCTTATGTTTTTAGGTGCTAAATTACCTCTGATGTGAGAGGCATCTATCTAAAGAACGCAATGTGTGAGAGAGGGCGCAAATTCAACGTCCCCAACGCCACAATCAGAGTCAATTTGATCACCTGGGTTACAAAGGGGTGGAGCTATGTCGGGCAAGCACTCTGTAACTGATAACTGGGATAATAGCGCAAGAATTTTTAAAATAAGTTTCGACAAGTATATTAAACACACACCACAACATGTCACTGCAAGCTGTAGGGCATAAATCCATTTGATGCGAACGCTATTGTGGTATTACAATCGTCAATAACTTTTGTGCTACTGGACTGAAATCTAAAGGTGTCATGGTAACTTGATTATGGACAAAGAAGAGCCATGACCTGTATGGGATTGTGTGCCAAATTTAGAGTAACGGGTACATTCCTCTGTTTACAAACCTACAAATAGGTGAGAAAAACACACATCCTTATTTGGTTTAGCAAGGTTTGTAAATAGGGAAATTTTACGCTTGTGCGTTACCTGATATTTGTAAGACAGCTGTCAGTGGCGGATCCAGGGGGGGGGGGGCCCGGGGGGCCCGGGGGGCCCGGGCCCCCCCCCCCCTTGAGAAAAAAATCATGCAAAATCACGTGTTTTTTACCTTTTTTTGGGGTTGGGCCCCCCCCCCTTGGCGCTCAAGGGGGGGGGGGGGTGCAAATTGAATTTTTTTTGAGGATCAAAAAAAAAAAAAATGTGCTCACTACCCCCCCCCCCCCCCCCCCCCCCCCCCCCCCCACTGAGTGAATTTTCGGCCGGCGCGATTTTCAAATTTTCGGGAGCAAAAAAAAAAAAGTTGGGCCCCCTCCCCTAAGAAATCCTGGATCCGCGCCTGACAGCTGTCACCTCAATTGGAAATCTGTGCATTGATTTGTGCCCTACTCAATACTGTAGGAAATGTCCAAATTATTCTAAGTGTAGACCTTTTGGTCACCTACACTTCTGAAATATTCTAAGTGTCACTGCTTTGGCTCTGATAGGACTTAGACAGAAAAGACAGATCATTCATTGCATCCTTGTAATTATAGTTATTTATTATAGAATTGAACAACATGTGTGGAAGGAACATAATGTCCTCGTTCGTACTGCAGGGTCAACTAAAAAATGGGAGATTGATGCAAGCACTCCTTTATCAGATGAATAATAACTAAAATCCAGTAACAAACATCCTCATCATTCTGTAGATGATAAATGGGTCTTATTTACCCATGCAGGATAGCCATATCAGGCTTAATACTGCTCTTCCTGAGGGTCCTGCAATAATTATTACCCCAAGTTATTCGAACCCTCAACCTTATGATTGAGAGTAAGGTGAATGAGCCGCTGTACCTCTACTGAAAATGCTATCTACATAATGTATAGAAGATGTATACGAGTAGGCTCATGTGTTACATTTGCTATAGGCCATGGGTGTCGATCCTTACGTAATACATATTCATCAGGGGGGATGAATGAATAGATCACCCCCCCCCCCTGATGAATAGGTATCAGTTACAGATCGACACCCATGCTATAGGCTGTAAATCGCAAAAAAAAAGTTTGCTTGCCTCATGAAACTATTTGAACATACATGCAGTGGCGTACGCAGGATTTTTTTTAAGGGGGGGGGGGGGTTAAAATCGGGCCCAAATTTCGCAACGACTCGGCTTTATTATTTTGCTCCCGAAAATTAAAAAAAAAAAAAAATCAAAAGGGGGGGGGGAGGGGTTCACAAAAAAAAATACACAAAACAAACACATAAAAAAAAAACTCAAGGGGGGTTTAACCCCCCCCCCCCCCCGCGTACGCGCCTGCATACATGTACACCTAATTTAAAGCCCCTCTAACGTGTTGGGCCGAGCCCTAAACTCGCCAACAATTTGATGACAAAATTTCATTTAAATTGTTTCATAAGATTGTATGAAACATTGAAAGAGGATGTCATTTCAGGCACACTTCTGCAAAGATTTCCCCCCAAAACTGACAAAATATTGATAAAAGAAAACAAAATTTAGGTTTTCTGCGTACAACCGAAAACTCAAATTATGTATTCTTTTATCAATATTCGACATCAAACACATTTGTTTTGAAAATACAATTTAAGTGAAATTTTGCCATCAAACTTTGGGGGCTCCCGACACTTTAAGAGGGGAATTAAAACAAAGGCAAATACGCCTTCAGTCATAGTTAGTAGACCTAAACAAGAAACATTCAGGTGAATTGCATTGAACGTATTATTTAGGCCTACTTCTTAAAAATAAAAAAAAAAAATGAAAAAGTAAAACAGAAACGAAAAAATAAGTAAAAATATTTGGAAAACATTAAAAATCTATGTACAGATACTAACGTGGTACAAAGAACGCAAAGGACGAAAAAGAAATGTGTTGGGATCATTGATAGTAACAGGACTCATTGAAATTGTTTTTCTCCCTTATAGTAATCATAATCGGTGTTAATTAACATGGAGTCTGTGTTCTGGCATCCAGCAGATTGGAAAACTAATTAGACAGACTGGAAGAAATAGTTTCCTTAATTCAACCAATCAACGAATTTAGCACTTACAATGTCCAGATGAACTTTGTGTCAACTCTCTTTTGTTTGGTCACTATCTGCTCTATTATGCGGAGCCAAGAGAAGTGAAAGTGTGTTCATTTAGGAATCATAACTATAAGGGTTAGTTTCGGTGTAGAATCCACTCAAAATTATACAGGGATCCACTCACAGTAGCAGTTTGAATGACTCTTTTGAGAGCGGATTCATCGGCTGTTTTGATGTGAATGTTCACTGCCAAACAGAGTGGAATATCCTTACAATTTATGAGTGTAGATACAGTACGAGTTGAAGTATAGGATCTTCTGTATTTTTTTCGGTAGGGGTGGGGGGGGGGGGGGGGGGGGGGGGGGTGGTCACCAGTATTCCTAGATGGGTGAATTGCCATAAGCATTTGAGTGAGGATAATGGAGGAGAGAGGTAGTTTTTTTTTTAGTTTGCCCGTCTTCCTGTATAGTTCTCTCTCGCTCTCTTTCTATCTGGAGGTCTCTGTAAGAAGGAAAACAATTCATTTGAACCTCAATAGAGGGGATTACTCATCAAGGTAGAGTATCATAATTCGTGTGAGGACTCAGTGATGCGGTGCTTTATATTCACTTTTTATGTCAAAGCTTTAAAAATGATGTTGCCCGTTTTCATTCGGTATCATTTCCAGCTCATAATGCTACCCCCAAAAGACGGGAATGGGTCAATTCATGGAAAATATATTACTGTTTAGCTCCATCTACGAGAGATGTAAGATATTAGTAACGCCCTTCTTCTCTTTCTACCTCTCTCTCTCTCTTGGACACATTTCTCTCACCCGTCTCTAAATCCAGTCTGTAGTACATTTGCACTTGCCCCCTTCTCTATCTCTCTCTCTCTCTCTTGCTCTCTTTCTGTCCCTCCTTTTCTCTCGCTTTCTGTCCCTCCTTCTCTATCTCTCTCTCCACACACTCTCACATTCAATACATGTTTATCTTCTGCCACCCCCACCCACCCCCCCCCCTTAAAAAAGGAGCCCTGCTTATGTGGATCTTCCTTAAAATCAATCTACTAATGGCTCAATTTGATTTGCTATTTTCGGGAATATGGTACATTCCTATGAAATATGTTTTGTTCACTGAAGAAGAAAAATACAAATACAAATAACTACATAAATGTACTCAAAATCAGAGATACAAGTATAGATTCGACTTTCGTTCGAAATAAGAAAATCCTCAAACTAATGAATAATACAAATTATTTTCAAGACACCGTAAATGTGGATATGATGTTTTTTTATTACCAACATTTTGAATGGAGATACTTTACAGATTACATCAACATTCATAATGGAAATTATAGTTCACTAGTATACAGAATTTGAAATGTTAAGTTGGAACATCAGTGTCTCATACATACCACCACCAGTGGACTATTCAGAGTCAGTAAATACATATCATGTGTGTTTGGAGCCAGAGGGAGTCAAGTTTGAGTTCAATATATGTGTTACTGCCTCCTGGCTCCAAACAGACGGTATATGTAAAATGTAGATCATGAAGATGTAAAGGAAACTTATGGAAATGATAAAATGAATGAAAAATAGAAAGCAACAATGACAAGAAGCATCAAATGAATGTGAAAGAAACTTATTAAATCTAACACTACATTTGACCATCATTTACCGGATATACATTTTACATATATCCACAAGACGTATCCATTTTCTAGATAAAAGCAAACTTTACAAGTTCAAGCATGCAAAAACTCAACTGTACATCCTGTATTTGTGCACTCTCATTTCCATTGAAAATAGTATCGACTCTAAATGAAGTGCAGAAATATTTCAACCCATTAAGGTGCAGTAACACTTTCTAGTTTCAAGATGTTCTCATTGAATGTTGGCATCTAGTATGTTATGAATAGCAACATAATACATGTGCAGAAAGACAAACAGCCAATCACAAACTTGAATCCATTTCTGTTGCAGTTCATCATGATTATAATTTTGAATAAGAAAGTTATGAACATTTGAATAAAAATAACTCATTAAGATCTTTAAATTGGATATTGGTTATGGAATTTTCAATCACTCTTTTCATATGATTGCACCCCCCCCCCCCCCCCTAACACAGGTTCCTACGGTTTGTATGCACTTAACTGTTTAAAGAATGCAAAAAGGGTCAATTTGAAGAGGAAAAATTGATCCATTCAGATCATACAAAAATTTGGATCCTTTTGAAAATGCATCATACTCTAAGAACATGGCATGATCACTTCGAGAAGATGCAGAACATGGTAAACAAAACCCTTATATCCAGTCTTTTACTGAAAATAGATACCAATTTCAATGTTGGTTGTACTCTTGTAAAGAAAGTCCTTGAATACTGCTACATGCCATGACTACTAACATGCTCATCCCATCCAAAATGTCCTCCCACATGATGCATCTATAACCATCTATTCTGCATCTGAAGTGTTTGAGAGCATGCTCCTAGAGTAATTACTGAGTGCAGACCACTCTATGTTCGAACCTCTGTAAATATTTGCTCTGTGACATGTTCATTACATTAAACACCACACAAGTGTAATACATGTTCACTCAAACATACTGCAATATGCAATGTTGTTATCGGAAATGCAAGTTCCAGACAAGAACAAAAACAAGGACTGTTGTCACTTTCCTACTGTAGAAAGACATCAATGTTTTTGGGGAAAAAAATGTAAATTCAGTTCAACATGTGTTTCTTACATAAAGAGGAAAGAAAGGGAATGTGCTTACTTTATGTACAATGTAAGGAATCTGATTAAAGAAAGAAAATATAATGCATGCACATATTCCCTGAACAAAACAAATATTGACGAGCTTCATCCTCCATCATCTCTTCCACCCTTCCCTATCCCCTCGGCCTATCCTTCCCCTTCCCCTTTCCTACACCTCCCCTTCCTCCTCCTCCTCCTCCTCCTCCTCCTCCTCTTCATTCCCCTCATGGAGTACAGTGCAACCTCATAAAAAAGAAACTCCTGTTATATATAACAAACAAAATGTTATTATACAGAAAGCCTATACATTATAACAAGGTCACGTGCCTGGTTCCAATGAGTTTGCTATAACAAGGTTCCCCTGTATTAATTCAAGTTAATCATATAATGCTAGATTTAGAGGTCATACACGACACTGGTAGTCGCACTCTAAGTAATTGCTATTTGGCAAAATATTCATGAAGGTATACTTTCAAAAAGGCTGTCAAACTTTCTCAAGGTAGCTGTATAATACATGTGCATTCTTTCCACACACAACCATGATTGTTCATGACTTCCCAAATGCTGAATTCATTATAATCAAGGCCCCATCTTATAAAGAATTGTGGTTGATTACAAATTTAAAAATCAATTACAAGTCCTCCAATCAATGGCAAGTTTGCATTCTTTTATCTCTCATGTACACAATTGCGATTAATATCAACTCTTTTAAAGAGAAGGTTGAGTTCTGGGAAGAGGTGACAAATAATTTGTGAGCATTACTCATTCTTATTATGCAAGTGTGGAAGAACATCAGTTAAGACATGTTCCTTGAAAAGCATGGCTCTTCAAATGCCTTCATATTCTAAATATGCATGTAACATCGTAAAAATCGGGGGCCGGCTTTTTACGCCACGTGTTCGTGTAGTCCCGTATACATCTTTCTGTGCAAGTGTTTGTAACTTTACCAAGACTTGGCCACATTTCTTATCATTTTGATGATTCCACAACCTTGCATTACACACAAATTCTTATATGCTAGATGATCAACCTTTTCTGGTCCGTTCCACACCGTTTCTTTCACAATGCAATTGCATGACCAGAACTCAACTTCATCTTTAAGACAGGGCCCAAATCTGTAAATAAACATGTGAAAATGAATTACAAAAAGGGCTCACAATATGTTCTACCTAGTGACACTTCAAGCAGTAACTTCTAGCAAATTTCTTATTGTAAAAATCAAGTGTTTTCAAAGAGAGGAAAAATTTGATCACAATAAAAACTCAATACCTACCAATCATAGAAATCATATTCTCTGTAGCAAATATAGTTTCATGTCTTTGCAACATGCTAATGTCTGTATGCATGTATTATGTAATTTTCAAAAATAGATATATTATATATATATTTCTATTAAAGCCAACAACTGGATGGAACCACTTTCAATATCTAACAACATACATGTATACATATACAGCTAACAACTGAATTATTCATACAGTAACCAAGTTTTGTAAGTTTTTAAGTACAGGTATGTGAAAAATTGATTTGTCTAGAGTAATGTTTCTTGAGAATGTGACCTATTAAAGCTTACATCTTAAAGTATTCAACAAAGGCCATAATTCAACAAGCCCACCTTTCATTCTTGAATTGCAAAAAACTAAAAACTAAAAAAAATTACAAGGGGTATGGATAATATAGTCGTTAACTGTATGTGCTTGGTACATCATTCTTCTGCTGAGTAACAGAAGGGCATCAACTCCATTTAAAGTGAGAGAACGTCATTCTGGCTCTCAACAGATGGGATGCTTTCTCATTTTCTTTTTGGTTTCTAGAAATGCATCATACAGTGTTAACTATTCTTTTACAGAAATGTGCAGTTCATACAAAAATATCAAAGAGATGCTCAAACTTTATGTCAGTGAGGTGAAAATTTAAAGTCATTTGCAGAAGTTTGATCTACTTATCAAGAATTACCAAGAGTCTAGTTTCTTTGACAGAGCTTCTTTGATTCTTACAAAAATATGGAGTGAAATATAATCTTATCACATAATGAAAAATCCCAATTTAATACTTTCTTCATACAAATTGGCAATTTCAAAACTTTACTTGGCTTATGTCCCTGTATATTTTTTTCAGATGCATGACTTTGAAAGTTTGAATGTGAAAAATTACATTAAAAAACAAAAGCAAACAAACTATCAGTGTTGACAATCTGAGGAAGAAAGTTGATTGATTTGTAGCCCTTACAAAACACCTGTTCTGGAAGGAGTAAAAAGATTGCCATTTGTGAGGAACCTCCTTGATAGCGAAGACTCCATGATTGAACACTTGAGCCTCATATTGCAATGCCTTTCGCCTCAGAATTGTCACATCGATCGATCACTCAATGTTGAAACCCTCCTGAACCCCAAATGATGCTACTGAATTTCAAACAAGCTTTTAGTAGGGATTTTAAAATTCATGATAACCACTCTACATTTTAAACGTACCAGTGACCTAATGGGGGAAGAAATAAATATCATTCATAGAAATGACAGACAGTAACGAGGGCGATTCTCTGGGTCTGATGTCTTGTAACCAGTTATTTCTCTTAAAAAAAAAAAAAAATCTCCAAATGATTATTGACTCAAGGTCATATCTCATATACATATATAACTACTATTAATAAGTGGACCTACCAAGAAATTTTTACTTCTGGATGAAATAGACATACCGGTATATCACACTGAAAACATTGCAAAGACTCACCCAAAACTTTCTTACAGCATGCAAATTTCCTTTTTGTGTAAAACAGGGAAAAATGGTCTAAACACTACTTTGCTAGGGGTAAATACAAAAAGACTGAGGTCTTGATACTGCTTTGCAAAGATTTTGTAAAGCTACATGTATTTACATTTTTCCCTAGCACGGCAAATCCCCTAATAACATATAACAGAGAACCATACTAAACACTCTTCATACACTAAATGTATTTTAACCAGATTAAAAACTAAATGTAAACTAGAAAGACAGCATGGGGAGTGTTTCACACAGACTAAGATCAACTTCATGGTAGGATGTTCATGCTGTTTGCTCTCACCATTATGATCTTTAGATAATATTTCTTTCCTTCAATAGGCTAATGAATTATCAAAAAATGTAAATTCTGTAGATTTGTGACCATGATTTGTACGTCCCTTGAGAGACAAACAGTGGCATGAATGGCATGAATGGCCTGCCATATTTAAGTCTAACTTAAAGTCGATCTTAGTCTTTGTGAAGGACTCCCCTGGTCTACTATCTGTGCTAAACTAGCTTCTTGTTATTATAGTGACTCTACTATAATGTGGAATTCACCTGTATTATTGCATATGAAATTCAATCCTGTGATTACTGTTAATTGATTTATTAATTGTATTTACACGTTTGTATCATACAACAATATATATGTACACAAGCATATCAAGCAATACTTTTAATATTTTGAAATAAAAACATCTATTGCAAATGCAAGAGCCTTAAAACCAATGAGGATTAATGATTTGAAAAGTTGAATTCCTCAGATGATTATGAAATGAAGTTCAATCATGCATATGTTTGTTCTCTCAAACATGGGCATTGTGTACTCTCAATAAAGAGCAACATATCTGATGTTTCTTCATTAATCTAAGGCTGCGTTCATGCTTGATTTTGACGGCCAGAATCAGGCATCTGTTACGCGTTTAGTTTAAAACACGGTTGCGTCTTAGCTCACTTTTGTAGAATCACCGAAAAACGGTGATCACGATCGCCGATCGTAAACTCACAAAAAGATGCGTTTACAATTTGTAAACGCGTTTAAATGGGGTCAACGCACTGACCTCTAGTGGGTCTACGTAGCATGCACAGTGAAGGTTTGCGAATCCAGCTGGAAGACCAATTAAGGCCACACACTGAGAATTGCCTGGGGGAGCCAGAGAAGTAAGCATGAACACTACATCGTGGAACTGCGATCACGATGAGCGTTTACGATGAGCGTTTCAGATCGCTCATTCTGCCTTCAAAATTTAAGCATGAACGCAGCCTAAGAGAAAGACAAATTCCTCTGAGACAAAATTGTAAACTCATGACATTGATGTTATGGTCAGCCCGCCTATATCTCTTCCATCTTGTCTATAATTACGGTACATATAACCAACCCTCAGAATCAGCATATCATGTCTGTTTCTCATGCAGCATTGAAAATTAGATGCATCAGATGGGGCAGATCTAGGATTTATCAAAGATGGAGGAGGGGGGCACAGTTCCAAAAAAGGGTATCATAATTTTCATGTGCTAATTTACTTTTAAAAAATCAAAGCAAAAAAAATAAAACAAAAAGAAGAAAGACAAATAGATTACCTCTATCTAATGCATTGGATTTCAAATTAAAAAGGGGACACTTTTTCTTGGATGGAATGGAGGGGGGGGGGGGAGGCTTACAGTATGTCCATTGGGGTTTAAAGGGGATGGGGAAATGGATGAGTTGTGCCCTTTTAATCCACTTAATAGCATCAGTATCAAATAACTTGTCTTGTATTCATTGTCCCAGATACATGCACATGTCCAAGGATCAGATTGTCTGTTCACAGACAAAAGGGTGTTAAATCGGTGTTACATCTGAGAGTTATTGCCCTTCCGGCTCCAATTGGATGAATAATACACTGAGTAAAGCAGGAATAATTCACTGATGTCAGAGAGGTATGTGATGCTGATTGGAATACATAATGTATATAATGCCCACATAACAGCATTGAAACATCAATAAAGTAAAGTATGTCAGAATGAAATGTTCTCTGTCTATGATCACAGGAAAGAAGCAAGCCACATGTACATGTATATACTTATATTCTGTTTATAATATGGTAGATTGCATTGTGGCACATCAGATATCACTTATCTCTCTTTTTCTTCCTGACAAAATTCTGAAATCAACCTCCAGGGACTTGAGCAATTCTAATCAAAGGAATGACTTGGGAATTTAGAATTGATTAAGGCCATCGATGGGTGACTCTGAAGGACATCTTTAATGCATTAGAATTTTCATAACTAGTCCAGCACGACGATAGATTTCAATGAAAAATTCATGATTGTTTAGGAGGGTAGGAAGCAAGGTTGCAAGTGATGAGGCAATCAGGTAAAACATATTCAAGGAGAAAAACCAAGGATGCGGAAAAAGTAACGCATGAAATGACAGGATATAAATGTACATCATATTCATAAGGCTTAATAGGGACTTTTCGATTTGCACGTTCACTAGTGGACTGCGACGTATGTGGTCACTTTTAAAGCAGTGCGCATGCGCATTGACGAGCTCATCGTTTGTAGCAGAATTCTCGAACGAGTTCGCCCTTGTTTTGCCGTCGTTCGCAAGCTGTGACGATACATGTTCGTAAGCAATCTTTTGTAGGCACAAAACATCACGTTAAAGTCACAAAATGGACCCAATTGACCTAATTAAAGAACCGGAGAGTGGTGGAAGCATGAATTTTCTTAAATTAACACATTTTTGTGTCTGTAATTTCCCTCAAATCAAAATTGTTACAGAATGATTCATAAAATGAACACATTTTATTTGTGCATCGCCAATCTGCTGCAGCATAATTTTCGAGATCAGTCCCAGGCACCGAATTTGGTGTGTTGAATCTTTAGCTTTTCGATTGAATTTCGCGCTCACTAAGCAGCATAATTTTTTAGAACAGTGCCAGGCACCGAATTTGGTGTTATATCTTAAGCTATTCGATTGAGTTTCGCGCTCACTAAGCGAGCGTTGTAGTTGTGTAAAATCGAAAAGGTAACGAACAACTGTCAGCGTGCCTCGTCAACCCTGCTTAAAAATGAGTCCCTAATGTTTCATCGTGGTGGTGGTAAACGTAGTATGATCAAACTGATTAGAAAAGTATTTCTGTATATTAACGAAAGAAATCAAATTCATACAAACTATGAGTTAAAGATTACTCTTGACTTGCGTTAGTAGAAGACAAATTTTTAACATAGGAAAACCTATAGGAATGTATGAGGGAATTAACTTCTTCTACGCCACAAAAATCTCTAGATAATTCCAAAAAGAGATTTCAAGAATCAACTTTCAAATTCAATTCTTTCATTAAGTTTTCAATTGGGCCTAAAGCATTTTCTATGGGAGTATAATGAAATATCATTTTTGTTCAAAAAATGAGAAAACAGGACCTTAATATGGACATGCATGACAACCATCAAATTTAAGTTTTGGATAACAAAAAGGTTAGAGTTTATTTCATCTAGTTTCTACATGCAAGCAATGGCATGTCAAATGAGAATTGAATCTTCTACAGCCAAGTATAGACTGTCATATATCTCTTCAAAATATCTAAATAACAATACTATAATTCTATCGTTTGGAATTGTCTTGAGATAAAACAGATAAGGGAACCTGTTGTGCGTCAATAGTGCAATTAGCAATTCAACACCGCCAAGAGCCAGGATGATAAATTGACATTAACATAAAAATCCTCTTAGAATGTCTCTCCGTCTGTTAGCAAATCTGCCCCTTGGGAGAAATAAAGCAAACTATGAAAGAGATTATTCTCAAGAGAAAGATGAAAAGGAGCTCTTCATGATTTTTTGTTGATTTATTTTTTGAAAATTATATCAAAATGAAAATGCAGATCCAAATTGAAGTGATTGGCTGAAAATGGACAAGCGACCAGGCATCTGTTTTGCTGGTCAGCACTTCTAGTGACCAGTCATTAGCAATTTTTTTTGTGACCTGGTGGTTGATCATCCAGCTAATACTTAGTACTTGACACTAGCTAATATATGAAATATGGGATGAGGGTGATCTATAAATTGACTTACTAACCATAAAGAAACTTATGAAAACAATTGAAGAAAAATAGGTACAAGTGGTGGTATAATATTTTTTTTAAAGGGAGAGAAGAAAAAAAAATTGGTTTAAAATTGAAAGCTTCATGGGCTGCTCACTCACGGAGGTAGGAAATGGGATTACATGTAAGTATCTTTAATAAGTATCTGTTTTATCTGGATTTACATGAGTATACAGCTATCAAACATTTGATATTCATAATACATTCTCTCTTTTCAATAGTCCGAACCTAAGCACCTCCTTTAAAACTACATTACAAATACTTTAAAAAGGGTGGCGTGCAATTGTGGGTGACATAAATTTGTATTTAGTGATTTCTGTTTCATGACTCCTATCAGCATTTCATAATGCAGTTGGTTTGTTTACTTGACTAGAGATGCAAACAAGTTCAACCTTCTGAGTTTCATCAGTGCCTCCGCATGGTAGGAATGTAATATGGCAAGGTATTTATCCACATTAGCTACTTCCAAACAAGACAGATTTGCCACTCTTGAACAAACAGGTACTTGGTTATAAGGAATTCCTCGAAAGCGTTAAGCGACCCCATTGGTAACCTAACTAGCTCATGAGGAGTGCTCTGAGCACCTAGGGCAAGGTGGTCTAATAATCCAATATTATTTCTTATCTCTATCATTAGAGAATTTCCCTAAGTTCACATAAGCACAAGTATGTAGTGTTCTTCCTGAAATTCATTACAGTCTCAACTCAACTTGCTCAAGAAAGTCAATTTTCATTTCTTACTTGGCCAATACCATCAATACAGTTACAGACTTTCTACAAGTTACGTAGAAATCAGCCATGTGGCACTCTTCCTGAAATACAATCAAGTCTCCACTGGTTCGGGGAAGTCAAATTTAAACCCTTCCTTGGCCGCAAGTTCTATCTTAGGACTCTCTGTCAGGAGAGCCTCCTTAGGAGATGTCTTTGAATCGCTCTGTTGGATATCCTCATTCTGTTTCTGCTGCTGTTGCTTCCGCTTACCCCTGTTGCGCTTGCGACTGGCCCTCTTGGTGGGGGTGCCCCCGCTGCTGCTGGTGCTATCACTGGCGCGGTTGTCCAAACCTCTCATCATGTGGTGAGACTCTAGTCCATCGGACTTTGGAGGATGGGCAGCGAAGGGACGGCTTCCTCCCAGAACATCCATGTCCTCTTCCTTGATCTCAAAGTTGAAAGAGAAGAGAGACGCGCAAGAGGAGAAAGTGGAAGATACCTGACTATGGTTTGTATCATCGGTATCCGTCGGAGTCCTACTCGGTATATTCTCCTTCTCGTTCTCCTCCTCCTCCATCTCTCTCTCCTTCTTCAATCTTTTCAATGAGTGCAGTGCCATTTTGTTGTCAATGAGAGGTTGTTCATCATGCTGGAAAGCTGCACTCTGTGAGTCATCCCCTGCATCCCTTGCAACATGCGCATCCTCTGATTTGCATAGATGCATATCCATCGTTTCAAGTTCTAAGCTCTTCATCAATATGTCCTCCTCCTCTTCCTCAACTGGCCCATCACTTTCTACTTTATGGGCTCCTTGTTCATTTGTTTCCGTCTCGCTTTCTTCATTCCCCATCTCAGGGATGACAGGTTGGATGTTGCAATATCTTGGACCACCATATGAAGAAGGTGACATTGACGATGAAGCTTTTCTGAAGAACGTCGCTGAGCTCAATTTCTCGCATTCTACAGGTGCAAAGCTCTTACCTTTCACCATATCTAAGAAAATGAAGAAGTAAATGAAAAGAAAAAAAGGGTTAGATACCACCTCACCACACCAGCCCTAACATGAAAACTGCCAATATGATAATAGTAACATTTTCTTTGCTGCTCCAGAAGTTCTATTTTTATCATTCATAAACAAATTGATCTGTTATATTATGTTAAAAAGTTCTGAAATTGTTCCTGGCCAAAACTTGTTTATGTAATAACAAGAGGATTACTTGACCTTATGAAAGGTAAATTAATCAATGAGGGCCTACAACACTACTCCGGAGTCCATGCCATGTGCAATTGTATACCAAAACAAACAAAACTATGTCAGACTTCTTGCCATAAGAAGCTTGTTGATTATACTAATCAAAATGGAACTTGAAAAAGACATACTGCAGGGAGGTAGGTGAAGGGCCCAGAGATTTGACCATCATATATCCCCTAAAATAATGACAACTGTATAAAAAATGTTTTGCTTGTTTGTCAGACCACCTAAAAATAATGCTTCAACTCACGTTCAAATTTTGCAGATTTTTAATCTTTTAAAGTATTTTTGTATTCCTACCCCCCCCCCTCCCTCCTCCCTCAATGCTACAATTTATATGCATTGTATTGCAGACAGGTTTGCGGAAAGATTGAAATGTAGTGTCAAATGATGTACCTTCTGAGTGTTTCTTCTCCTCCTGCTGCATCCTGGCTCGGTAGTTCCCAAAAGATGCCCTCATCACCTGCCGCTTCCGGGCCATCGGTGCCTTGGAGGACTTCAAGATCTTCAGTAATCGCACTGCCTCAGGAGCTACAGCCGGGAATGGACAAACGAGAGAAAATCATCAAAGAATGAATGGAAGAACATCACTTTCATGTGCCATACAATTAATTTCCATATGCCACATTATATTTATCATGAGATAGATATATACCAAAGGCTTCAAGATTATTTTACTTTTTTCCAGTGCAAGATTAATCTACACAGGGGGGTGTTTCACAAAGATCCTAAGTTGAACTTATTTTTAAGTTGGACTTAAAAATTATGGAAAGCCGTTATGAATCTATGAAAATATTTTGTAATGTTATTTCAAAAGGCATAAAATGTTGATTCAAATCATTCATATTTTCTATTATCAAGGAGATTTCATGTTCTTGATGTGGAATTTATAAAAAGTCTAAAATACTTGAATTTTTTGCTTTTTAATACATTTAATTTTAAGGCTACAAATGGCTCTCCATAATATTTAAGTCCAACTAAGAGTTAAGTTTGACTTAGGATCTTTGTGAAACACCCCCTGGTGTTATAAGGGTTGCCATGGAGGTAATCAAGACTGGAAATGGGTAGTTTTTCAAAGCCATTGTGTTGCACAAAGCAATCCTTCTGTCATTTAGTGTCTCTTGTTTTCAGTGTGCAAAACTGCATATGTGGTAAACGAGGGCCCATGCAGAGATGTGAAGAAAGCAACCGAAGTGTTAATATTTGATGTTGAATACTTCACACCATGCAGCCTTTGTTTCAATGCATTTTACTGAAGGAGCAACAGTGATATCATTTTTATAAAGGTTAATTATTGGTGATGTTCAGTTATGTTTACAGTAATGCGAAACTGCATACATGAACATGTGTATGTTTAAGCCCAATTTAAGTGGCAAGGCTATTCCTAGACATTTGATTAATACTGGAATTGAAGGTATATCATCTGTATTTTGTCCATGGCACAGTTTCTCAGGTGACTAAGTTTCAATAGTTATGTTAGATAATGACACCGCTAATTAAAACAAAATGTACATGTATATGTAGATAGAATAATGTAGATCACATCAGGCTAATTTTTAGCAAAGAAATTTCAGGAAAGCATGTACAGTTGTACAACCAATTATTCAATGAATTCATAAACAATTTTATATTTTACTTCTTTTAATTATAATTCATCAGGACTAACCATACATGTTTATATTACACTGCAGCTCCAGAACAACTGACTAGACTCAAGTGTTATAAACAGAGCTGCCAACCTCTGAAACCAAAATCAGTAATCTGAAAGCTAAAAATCAGTAATTTTGGATGGAAATCAGTAATTTCAAGCGCGGCGCTTTCAACATCAAGAAGACTGCATTTGCACGTACATTGTAGAGCTGCACACAACACCACAACACAAACTACTAGTACCATGGTAATAGCATCACTCTGAATGACAGGACTTGAAGTAAAAACAAGAACATTCTGTTTATAACATCATTTTAAGTGCTATAAAAAAAACAATGGTTATTAGAGGATTGATGTATCATTACCCTGTTTCACTTACGTGTGTATATTCACTTCAGGTTTTTACAATTGCAATTTTACTGTCAGGGAAGGCATTTTTGACAAGTTGTGAAAGGTGGTCTGCTGCTGAAAACGCGATGTTGTGCTCTATCAAAAATTGAGTAAACTTCACTTCGGCGTTCGTGACAGAATTGTCCTTTGCGACGAAAAACTGGGCGATGTCATGACTGCGGGAATTGGAACTTGCCTCCGCCGCTGCAGTCCGGTGCTTCACCGACTTCAGATGTACCTGGATATCGTTCGAACCGCCATGACCAATTCCAAAATCGGATGAGCAATGTGTACAACAGGCACTGTTTGTATTCCTTTTCGACGGAACAATGCATTACCATTTCACCTGAGAAGGTTTGCAGTTTTTTAGAACGCTTCTTCGATGAAGTTGAAGTCATTTTTCTCCGTCGGTTACTCGAAGTTTGACGCGACCACGGCCGACCTGCTGCACATGCGGTAGTGTAACACTCGGCCAATGCATATTTCGCCTAGATAAATATCGTGCCACTTGTTTCAGCACATCCACCATGCATGCGCTTTCGTATCGGTCAAAACTTTGTGTGTCAGCTCATTCAAAATTTATTCGTGTATCATATTTTGTTATCAACAATGAAAAGGGGTATATGAATAAAATGAAATGAATAAACATGATCCAACAAATAATGTGAAATAAAACACAATGACAATAATTGTTGAATATAAATTCAAGTTTAATCAAGGAAGTACATTCATTTTCCTTATGACAATTATCATCATCATCATCATCATCATCATCATCATCTTCATCATTAGTCGAGTCGTACTTTTATTATCATAACAATGAGAACCCATCACTAAGGGGAAAAAAATTGTAGACCTGCTATAAACTACACATGGACATGGTACCGTACGGGTTGGTTTGCAAGGTGGCTAAATGGACTTGTGACGAGTTTGCCGTCTCCCCGATATATATTGCATGCTGAAAGCTAGCACACGCAGCCCATATGGGCAGGGCGGTGTGCATATCTTTCGATGGTAGCTACATGTGTGTGCAGTGGTCGTGGCTGAGGCGCGGATGATATTTCCGTGCGCTCAAAAGTTAACCACCGGGCCAGGGCCGGGAAGTATCGCGATCATTACCGCTAAAACACTCGCATATGCATAATGCATGTGTTAATACATAGGCATGTCCAGAAATCGGGGAATCCGTAATTTTTGAAGGGGTTTCCGTGCTTCCGTAATTGCCGTTGATTTCCGTACCAATTACGGAAAATCCGTACTAGTTGGCAGCTCTGTATAAACACACTTGATTAAAATGCCAAGGTCATCAACTCAATTTAATTGCTCATCGCCCGATCATGGTCACTTGACAGACCATTGAATTATAAAATATATTCCATTATAAAATGTACCAGAACATACAAGTCTTCTTGTTGATTACACTGTATATTATCTATTATAAAATCTAGTGTTTCCAAAAAATTGCATTTTGTTATTTTCATATGATTGTCAATAACTCAACTACTGTATGTAGATGCATACTGCATACAGTGTACATTGTGTGCAAATGGAAACTATTCAATAATGACACAAACATACATCTGTAAAGTAATTATCAATGAGGTTAGTGGGTGTAGTGGCTATATGATCAAAGCACTTACATACATGTACATGAGTGCAGATACTGTCACTGTAAGCCCATTTTTAATAGGGCAATATATCATAATTATGATAATAACAGAATTATGTCTTTGTGTAGCGAGCTAGCACATGGATACAAAGATTGATGGATGAATATGGAAATTATATATTACCCTAGCTTTTAGCTCTGGTAGCCACCATTAGCTCAGACTGCACAGTGCATACCGAGGAATAAATCTTGCTATGCATCTATACGCATGCCCACACACACATTCATTAACTACTAGGAGTCCAGAACGAGAGAAAGAGAGAAATATCGATAGGTAAAATGAAGTGTCTAGGGGCGCGTTCATGCTTGATTTTGACGGCCAGAATCAGGCATCTGTTACGCGTTTAGTTTAAAACACGCTTGCGTTCATGCTCACTTTTGTAGAATCACCGAAAAACGGCGATCACGATCGCCGATCGTAAACTCACAAAAAGATGCGTTTACAATTTGTAAACGCGTTTAAATGGGGTCAACGCACTGACCTCTAGTGGGTCTACGTAGCATGCGCACACAGGTTTGCGAATCCAGCTGAAGGCCACCCAAGGAGAATTGCCTGGAGAAGTAAGCATGAACACTACATCGTGGAACTGCGATCACGATGAGCGTTTACGATGAGCGTTTCAGATCGCTCATTCTGCCTTCAAAATTTAAGCATGAACGCAGCCTAGGATGTAGAGACGGAGACTGAGGTAATTTGACCCGCATCCTCTTGATTGAAAGTCAAGTGAATCAACCATTAAATATCTGTGCCAAAGTGCTTGCAAGCAGGTTAGTCCACAGACTCCATCTACAAGGAGTTTAAAGGAAACCTTATCCTGAAGAATAAGTTTACATAAAGGTTGGTATGCTGGAAGATGAGATTTATTCCTGCCTTTTGATGCACAATAATCATTACGAAGAGATATACTGTACATATGACAACATTTTGGGCATGATGCCAATAACATGACATGAGCGCAACTATTTTCTTGGTAATGTGAAGTACTGTACCAGGAGAACTTGTACATGTATCATGCGCCAAGCTTTAGTTGGAATTTTGGAAAGGCTTAGGTAATTAATTAAAATAACAAAACCTTTACTTTTCATTAATGAGGGAAAATCATAGCACACAAAGTTAAATTATATTTGGTGGAAATTATATAACAGGGGAAAAAATGTAACTCATTTACTGAAAAATACTAAAATATAGCAGTTGATAAATTTATTTCATTTGTATATGCAAAACCTTCCACCCAGAAGAGCAACAACTTATTACAGTTGTACTATAGTACAAAAGATAATAGCAGGTGAATGAAATACTTAATCACCTTTTGAGAGCACGCATTTACACTCCAAAAATAAGTGAAATTTTGCTGGTGTTTCTGCTATGCAACTTCCTACATAACATCCGGAATGCAAGTAATATTGGCGAATTTTCCTTGCAGCGTAAATGCAGCTAAAGTTCTTCCCATTCACCTCATTACTGTCTATTCACATTTCCTTCATACATCTTTAAGCAGAGCTCTTTACAAAATCCATTACCTCTTTTTTCTTATTAGTTCGAGGTCCATTTTACCTTGAGAATGGCATTTAATGTACATGTGGGAAAACCGAATGTGCTGAACCTGAGTGCATAGAATATTTCATTTATGAAGTTCTCCGGAAGAGAGCATCTTTTTATCACTTTACTCAACAAGAATAATGTCACCGACCATTCTTTCCACATTTCCTGCACTTCCCCTGCCATCTTATCAGGCAATTAAATGGCACTCTAGAGCTATAATGAATATTTGATAAAGTATCATTAAAAGCATATTCCGAATGAATAATTTAAGTGACTAGGACTTTCCATTTCCATAAAAACACAATAGCGACAAGCCGTGTACATGTATGTATGGATAGGGTATATATTGGAAGCTAGGATGCAGTTTTAGAACACTTGACTGAAAATGCAAAGGTTGTGGGTTTGAGTCCCAGTAAGGCAAAAATCCCTTTTTCAAGACAATCTTTGCCACTCTTGACCCAGATAAATGGGTACTTGGTAAATTTATTACGAGTTGGAATTTATCAATAAAATACTGATTATTTCATGATACACAATTCAGTATCAAATAATGTGCCTGCAAGCTCTTAAATTTTGCAACTAAATCAAAAAGGTGAAAATGTTATTAAAAAATATATAGAATAATTTTGTTTTAATCCATCAAAATATAGGGTGTTGATACTGGAGATTCAAAATGTAGTGTACAAATTGTACATCTTTAGCCAAGCTCATATTGTGGGCCGACATGTACATGAATTAAAAAACCAAAGAAAAACGTGTAAATCAGCATTTTCAAAAATGGCATCTAGCTAACAACATCCCCCCCCCCCCCTTTTGAGTGAGAAAAATTGGGAAATAATAGGGAATAATAGATAAAATGAGGGGAAAATCAGGAAAATCAGGAAAAAATCAGGAATTGGGAAACCGATTTAAATCAGGTTTTTATCAGGCCTGACATTTGTGTATATGTACAGCACTAGAGTACCGTAAGCAAATGCACCTTCACTATCTTGTATCATGTACAAAATGTACATGCACCTCCACCGTGCATAATACTTGAACTGGTTTAAGCAGCCTCACTGCTCATCATAATTGAAACCGATGCCACAGTTGTCCCAAGATGAAACTCAAAGCTGGAAAAATATTCATTCCAGATATTAAAGGTACTGTTTAACAATGCCAAGTCTGAGAAACATGTTCCCTACGTGTGTTATCAGCGTCTGTGATATGGTTTAATATTGAAGCCCTTCAAAATGATCATGAAATGCCTTTTGAGTGATCGGTTTTAAAATACTCATTTTTCCCAATAGACTGTAGTGTTATACAGGTGTAACAACCGTTGGGAAAAAGTTTTTTTTTAGATTTCGAATTCCAATCATAAATATCTTGATAATCAGACAGGCGAACGGCTTGTAAACATCATGGGATTCCTGACTGACCTAAAGATTTATAATTATGTTAGCAGCATGAGCTAAATCCAGGATTTTGTTTAGAATCTGAGACAAAGATACCCAATCACTTTAAGTACTGTACATGTAGCCTACAAATGAAGTCTGATTCCTCTATAGGTTTCCTCCTGGGGATGGCTTGTGATGAGCTACAATCCTCTACTTTAAAGATAAGGTTGGCTTCTGGTCATGTGATCGCATTGTGAAAAGAACTGCGTGAAAGCGATTGGAAAAGGTTGATCATCTAGCAGATGAGAATTGATATATAGGCCTACATTTTAATGTGCAGTTTTGGAATCATCAAATGATAGGAAATTAACTCGGTTTAGCTGAAAGCAACATATATTGTACACAGAAATGTGCCATAACATAACTTAGAAATCTTAACATTGTTTTGATCACATATATCATATTTCTTGGATACCATTACAATTTTCATAACTACATCTATTCAGTAATTGCAAAGCGTGGGCTTAAAAATCTTGTGCAGTTGTGCTGTATACCAAATGCTGTATTTTTCATCTGAAGTTTCTGAACCCATCTCAAAATTCAAACAAGAACTTAAGCTTTCAAGAACTGCTGTACATCTTTCCCCTCCCTAGCATCCTTTCCCTCGAGACATAGATTTAAACAAAATTGCTGAAAACAAGTGTTCCTTTGCTATTTTCAGTCCCTAATACCTCGCAGACATCAAACAACCGCGAGCACTCATGTAGCCATGTGCCGGTACTGTGCATGCAGCTAAGAAACGTGATCACTATTGATATTGATCACGTAAGGAGGCACACACATAAGGAGGCCTGTCTTCATCAACTCACGATTGCCAAATAGCCCGCTATTTCTGATTTAATTAGGAAATCCTGAAGTTACAAATTGCGTCTTCATCAGCTCGAGATTTGACCCCAAAACTTGAAACTCGAGCTCAAGAAATTAGCTCAGCGTTCGTGAATAGTGCGAGTCTTTGGGCTGGTGAAGGCGCACCGGACAAATAGCGGGATATTTTGCAAACTAGCCCGAGATATCTTGGGATGATCATCTCGACCAAATATCCCACTACACTTAATTGCAAGTTCAGGCTGATGAAGACTCAAATTTACTGGATGATTTGTGATCAGGATAGTTCAAATAGTGTGATATTTGGCAATCTCGAGCTGATGAAAACAGGCTTATTTAGACACGACCAATAGAGCACTGTGCATGCCTTGAGAGGTGCTATGACTGTATTCTTACGTAAAACAAAATCAATTGTGGCCGGAGAAGTAATTAAATTGAACCTTACTCCAGGCAAACCTAATTTGCTTAATGGATTTTTGCTTCTGCTAGAGCGTTTCAATAAAGTTAGCGATCTTTACAGTTATACATGTAATATGACCATGTCAAATACAACGACTATGCTAGTATGCATACACGTATTGATATTTTGTTGAGAGTACCGGTAACTAAATTGCTGTTTTAGTTTTACCTCTTTAATAAAAGAGAGACAGGTTTACAATACATCACAACATCTTTAATAATATCTCAGATAAAATTTGCTTGCAGCCTTGCACTACTGCCATACTTTCTAACATTACAAAAATTTAAAAATACTGTACATTCACATTTTTTTTTCTTTCTCCTTCTCCTTGTCCTTCTTAGAAAAGGTTTTGACTTGTTATTGGTTTGCAATTACTTTGGGAGCACCGTTGGTCTCATACCAGAAATCCTAGGTTCTATCCTTATTTGATGATTAAATGGACATCCTGGGAATGGGATACAGTAAGTTATTTCATCCAAATTTGCCACTCTCAACCCAAGAATACATGCATTACATGCAAGTGATACTGGACAATGTACCAATCACCTGAACAAAAATAATTTGTGTACAGCTAGACTGTATAAAATCAACCTAAATAAAACTCTTCACCCAGCATTCTGACAGCAAACAGAAAAGAAGTATGAATACATTTTAACACTTTAATAATAATTAGAGAGTCATCAGGATGAGCAGTGTTGTTCTTACTGGTGTGATGTGGTCAGGAAGACCATATTGTGACCATACATGTACATGTACATGTATGATCATACTACAAGGGCTGAAGAAAGCATCTCCCCATAAATACATGTATGTCAACAACCTGCAAGAATGTACTTTACCGTTGGGAAATCATGCAGGCCCCTAATGAACCCTGGGAAGAAAGCTGTCTAGGTGATAATGGGCCGATGGCGGTTGTCTAGTTTGCAGGCACATATACATGTACCTCAAGACGCTCATAGCCATCATACATGTAGGTCTGATCTTCATGTATCCATACTCTTAAGACTAGCCCTGATTGGTAATAGGATCAGGTACTGTCTCTGGTGATACAATAACCATTGAAATTGGGCTGGCCTCAAGGCACTACATACTGAATATGGAATATTGTTGAAGTGTTAGATAGGGTCTGCACCTGCAGACAGGATTACCCATAGGGTATCTGTCCCAGTCTCATCCCATCATCTGTTCATAGCCAAAAGGGCATTTACTCTGTGTTACAGTATATGTGGTAACGCCCTTCTGGCTCCAAACAGACAGTATCGTCTGGTGCAAGCTAGGAGGGCATTAACTCTTTGTAAAATGATAAGAGTTACCGCCCTATTGGCTCTCGGCGGATGATACCAGAGTAATTCTAGAGTTTAATTAAAAGGTGAGGAGGGAAAGTCTACCTTTCTGTGAGCCGGCTTTCTTATTATCCAAGCCCATCTCTAGCTGTTGTATACACCAGCACAACTCCTTCTGAAATTTACAGGCTGCAGTCTGTAGGCAGAATGAAAAGAGAGAGAAAAAGATGAACAATCCACTTTACTGTATTTGTTTTAATAATCAATGTTTCATTTTCTGGCCTTAAAGTCTTTAACTGTTGGGAGCCCCAAATTAGCCTTTGCTAATAATTTGCTGGCAAAATTTCACTTAAATTGCATCTAATGTGAAAGAAGATGACATTTGAGAAATTACTTCTGCAAAGATCCCCCCCCCCCCACCCCCCAAAAAAAAATAAAGAAAAAAGAAAAAAGAAAGAATGTGTCTGAAGACAAATATTGATAAAAAGAATACATAATTTGTGTTTTCTCTGTTGTACACAGAAAACCTAAATTTTGTATTCGATCGTTAATATTCGAATTCAAACACATTTGTTTTGAAATCCCTTGCAGAAATGTTTCTTAAATGACATCTTCTTTCACATTATGATACAATTTGAGTGAAATTTGCCAGCAAATTTGTTGGGCTCCCAACACTTTAGAAGGCCTTTAAGAAATGTACAACCTGTATCTCTCCATTCGATATTTTCAACACATAATTATATCAAGCATACATGTAGTTATGTGAATTGCCAGTTATTGACAAAAATGCACTTCCGGTATAATTAAAGTGCACTTACATCAGACATCTCAATTATTAGTGCAGAAAATAGATTCACACCCAATTTCATGTTTTTATTATCAATGTTTCATTTTCTGGCCCTAATGGAAATGTGTCTCTCCATTTGATATGTTCCAACACATACCGGTACTAATTTCAAACATAGTTAAGTGAATTGCCAATTATTGGCATAAATTGCACTTAACTTCAAACATATGAGTAAACTCTCATAAAATCTCAATTATCTGCGCAGAAAATGGATTCACAGCCAATTTTATGAAAATTGCATTGCAAAATAGAGGATTTAAATTAGTGCTGTAGTCAAACGTTTAACCGTCCGGTATCCGACTGCCCATGGCGGATTCCGTTTTCAATTGGACGTTTTCGTTTTTGTCGTTTTTTTATAATTTTTTTTTTTTTTTTTTTTTTTTAAAGTTTAGATTTATGCCCCTCCACCTGGCACTATGCCTGGCAATGTCTCCCAGCTCAGTAATCTGTGTGTTGACTCACCACTCTGAAACTAGAACAACACTCCAATTTGTATGTCATCTTGGTTTGAAAGTATCTTTGTAATAGATCTCAATATGTAGTTTATAATAATATTCATCCAATTTTTATACAAGGCATACCACAAGATTCTATCCTAGGTCCTCTGTTTTAATTTACATTAATGATCTTACACATTCTTCTAAAAATGACATTGTTACTATTATTTGTGACAAGTTCGCAAGCACAAATCGGCGCCTTCCCGCTTTTTCACACGGACCTGGCTTTTTTTAAAAACCGAAAACCGTCCGGTTTTGACTGGCGGTTAAACGGAATTGGAGATATCCGTGATGTTACAGCACTAATTTAAATTTGTCAAACATCGTAATGTACATCAATAATAATTAATATAATGTAGCAACCAGGATGTGCTCTGAAAAGTTAAGTATCTTATTGTCTAATCATACATTGTTCAGACAATCAAATTTATTGTATAGATCTAGCTAGGTAGCTTACAAACTGTACCTCTCTAATATTTTAGTATTAGTATTTTATTTTGTCGTAGTCTGAAAACAAACATTTGAATATTATTTAGAGCAAAAGCTTGATCACGGACAGCGTCTATATTGCTAGTGTAAACACTAGATTTTCTTAAATGTAAATAGTGCTCATCAAGAGCCTGCAATGATATAACTGGTTACACTGAGCAATGCCCATGACAAGCTGACGCCAAAAATACGGTGTAAACTGACCTTCCCAAACTATTTACAGTATATCTTACAAAGTTCTTATCCAGTGTTTACCCCTTTCTCACAACATACATGTAGCCCAACACAATAAATTTCCCTTAGTGTGAATGCCATATGATTGACCATGAAGGATTAAAATTGATGTCAACTTCAGCTCATAGATTGTCACAAATTAAAATACACTTCCCTTTGATGCTAGCGAGAAGGAGAAGGAGAAGAACAGATAGAATTAATGGATCTACAACCAAAAAAGATGAAAAGATACAAGGAGTTCTTCCATTCAAGTTCAAATCCAGTGTGTACCCCATTCTCACTAGATAGTCTAAAATGATTCTCTATATGAGTTTAAATTTTTTCGCTAGTGTGAATGCCATGTGATTAACCATGAAGTATCTAAATTGATGTCAACATCAGCTTGTAGACTGTCACAAATTAAAGATACTCTTCGCTATGATGCAAGCGATAACGAAAAGAGTACCGGTATAGATAATGGATCTACGAAAAAAAGATGAAAAGTTACAAGGTGTTGCATTCGAAAGTGATACAAATGAAAGACATGGCATGGAAAACTGGAAATGGGTTAGTAAATGAGGATGAAAATGGAAATGAAGGAAGTGTCAGTTGTAATGGGTGTCATCATATCTCTACTTTGTATCAACATGAACCCATCGACTACTGCATTCTCCCATTTCCAAAGGCTTTATACAGGAACTACCAAGTTCAGTAGGCAATGACTTTTCTTCTATTCATAGCTCTTTTACACACACATACATAGATGCATGGAAAAACTCCTCTTTCTAGTTACTCATCTTAAAGGTAAAGACCAGTATTGGAAACGCCCCAATTTCAAAAAATGAAATGGAAGCTCTCATTACCAATCATGTGAAAGAATATGTTTTGACTAATACATATATTTGGTAAATTTGTTTCTCTCATGGTCTGTGAGAGATATAGGGTAGTCCCATATACATCTTTCTGTGTATAGTGCTTGTAACTTTACGAAGAATGGGCCAAATTTCTTATCATTTTGATGATTCCAGAACCTTGCAGATGCTAGATGCTAGATGATCAACCTTTTCTGATCTATTCCACAACGTTTCTTTCACAATGCAATCGCATGACCATAACTGGTCTTTACCTTTAAGTATTGTAGTCCAGGCTCTCTTTTTTGCACGATGCTACTCATTTTTTGTATCAAGTAATCACTTTCTCTGAAGTAGAATTCATTGAAAATGTCATGCCTTCTTGTTCATCTCCAATCTATTACATGTACGTACATGTATTGATTACTTTTTTTTCTGTCTCATGGCAATTCTGAAATCATTTATTTTTCATGTAATACATAATGTAAGACAGCTTTTATTCACGTCACGAAACTTAAAATAGTTTTTTTCTCAATCAATGTGTGATAGTATTAAGGATAAGACAGTCATTTCTTTACACTCTCCCTAATTCTTTACCCTCAGGAACTTAGATAATGTACAGAAAAAGAACCTCGCTCACTCTCTCTCTCTCCCAATTGTTTGCAGTAGTTCAATTTAATTCACCCTTTCTGTCGAATTTAATACAATGAACACTACATGTACGTCAGAATAACTACTGAATCAAAAATGTTCAATTTAATTCACCCTTTCTGTCGAATTTAATACAATGAACACTACATGTACGTCAGAATAACTACTGAATCAAAAATGTAACTAAACCCCCAATGGAATAGTTGCAGAATGTACGTACTATCCACATTGATAATCCATTTAATTTACAATATCACCAAGCCCTTTTTATCCATCAACGGCACAAATTATCGGGCATAAGGTTGTTTTCCTGATTAATGAAAAGAAAACTAGTGCATACAAATGCAACGTCTATAACTCAGTAATTTGTGTGTTGTTGTATTACGCACGCACATGGCAAACAACGCTTTTCGACTTTGTGGTTTAAATGATCCACAGTGAGGTATAAAAGGCAGAACTTGAGATGAAACTTGTCGCCTGTCCTCAAGAAGGCCATTACTTCCATCATCTACATGTACATTCTTAAATAAAACCCTCATGAAAATAACAGCTTACATTTAATATAGATCTGAAATTTAGATGCAAATTCTGAGCAAAAGTGCAAGAAAAGAGTTTACCTATGTTGAGCTGAAGACACATGTTTTTCAGTTTTTTAATCAACCAGTCATTATTTCCTGAGAAGATTACAGTATGTATACCCCTGGTACATGTTTCATGCCTCTAGACTCTAGTAATGCATCCACAAAATAATATTACACATCAATAATTCATTCATTAGATCTAGGAGGGTGGTTAATATTGCAGCCAAAGTACGAAGAGGGTCAATTTCAAACATCTGCAGACAACCTCCATTCCTTTCAAGTAGAATTATAAGGTGTTTTGACATGTTCAGACTGATGGATGTTTGTGACATTCAAATACATTTACATACACCTGTACATGTATTAACACATACTCTTGTGATACCAATTAATTTCTTTCAATTCAGGTTCTTTTAAAGATGAGTCTTGATTGTTTTAAAACTTTGCAACAGGTGCAAAAACAGAGCAACATCTAATGTTGTACCCTAAACTACATGTAATTCTCGCTACCCCAAATAGCGATTCTGCCGAGATCCGGGGAAAATCCTGAAAACGCGCATTGCATTATGGGATAGCTTTTCGACATTACAGCTTCCTGTGCAGGCGCTATATTACTAGGCGCGATAGCGCAAACGTAAAACACAACGTGTATGCACCGAATATGTCGTCTGCTCGGTCTTGTTTTTTTTCCGCAAATATTTCAACGTTTATTTGAACATTTCATTCATTGTTTTTTGCGTCTTTTGACATCAGTGACGATGGTTTTCTTTTGTGAGGCTGCACAGTGCTGGGCTCATGATTCCAAGCGTAAGAACCCTGATTTTAGCGTGCGTGAAAACTCTGCACAGCGAACACAGGCGCTAGCGCCAGCGGGATGGGACTCTATACCGGAAGTTGTAGTGACGACCCGAGAGAGTGAAAATTACCTCGTCTCGCGAATTTCGAGATGAAGCATGTTTCTTGTCATAATCAAGTGCAAATATATGAGGAGTAAACTGTCTCTGAATTCATGTATTTCTGTAAATCTAACATGAAAATAAATTTCAATGTTTTTTAAACATTATCTACAAATTAAGTTTATAAATCAGGATTGTTAACTTCCTGATGAGACAGGGTTCGTACCAAGACACATTTAATATACTATTTTTGTCTTCTCCAGTCACTTTAGAAAACAGACATGTTGATGTTGTACAAACATGTACAGTATACATGTATGAATTAGTAGACCTTTCTAACTACCTTGTTCAGTGTTCACATCTGAGTGCAGTTCAAAGAGGCTTAGAATATTCCATTTGTTTGAAATGGTTGCTAAGGACCAGCACTGCTATTAGAGCAGATGGAGTTCATATTAAATGCCACTGATGAAGTCTTAATGTACATGCAGGGGACTCAAATAAAATTATGAAATATCCCCGTCTCATACATGTAGTGCACCAATGGAAAAGGTTTATGAGAATGGTTGGCATGGAAAAGAATGGCATCCATCATAATTGAAGAAGAAAAAAAGACTTATTTGAAAAATGCAAAAACTTTACTGCAAGAATATGATTAAAAAAACAGTATGTTGAAATTGCGATAATATAGTAGGATGAGGCACCCATGTCTGAACTTACAAAAGACAAAGTTTAAAGATCGACATTCTTTGAGACAAATAAACTTTTAAATAAAGGAGTACTCTCCAATCTATACAGTATACATACATTGGGGTATACTTTAAAAACCAGAAAATTTTGGGCATATATGCAAGTGGTAAAGATTCATGATGAAATGTCCTGCCACAAAGTGGATGATCACAACCGAAGCAACACTAACATTTTGTGATTTTCACAAAAGTTCTTTGCAGTTGCAATTCATTGTTGTTTACAATTTACAAAAGTTTCTCATGTCTTGCATGAAACCTTCTACTTTGACAGCAAATAGTTGAACATCTTACCTCTTCCATCTTGGGTTCTTCCGCTCCTTCTTTCTCTGGGCTTGGTGATTTCTGTCCCGTCCTTCTCTTATTATCTCTCTCTATAGCATCCTACATGTACATGGGAGAAAAAGGGTGAAAGCCACAGAACTTTTATTTTTGGACAGAATATTATGTGAATGTCAAATTTTGCTCATTATTCCTTTGAAAACTCCCATTTGCTACAAGTTATCATTAATTTCCATGACTCTGCTTTTATAATCATTTCCTTGTGGTTTTACTCAAGATATAGCATTCTGTTACATACAGTGTATCCTCCAATTAAAATGAATAACTTTCTCAGTAAGCAAAAAGTGTCAAGAAAGTTATATTTTAGTTTTTTTTTAATTGTGAATTTCTATCATTTAATATTCAATTCAATTCAAATTATTCAATTCATTTCATTCATTTCCATTTTCAATAAAAACAATAATACAATGATAAGCATTTGCAATATATAAGAAAATGAAAATAGGGAACTAAAAAATAAGGCCAAATGGCCTTGTGGAGGCATAGTTCCCCCGAAGCAGAAACACACTTTAATGTGTATCCATCTACAATTCTACATATTTAATGCTTTTACATGTACGTACATGTACATCAATCAACATGTACATGTACATAACTTCTACACCAAGGACAAATATGCAGTCTATAAATTCAACATTTTCACAAACATCATAACATCATACTTTCATTTTATCAAACAATTCCTCTAAAGAGATCCCTCCACAGGATAATCAAGTTTGTCAAAGGGTGCGTTTCATACACGTATGTATATCCCTGAAGATGATTACATTATGAAGTCAATGCACATTGATGAGCTAGACCACACCTGCATGAACATGGCTGATTAGGCGATATCTGTAAATTGCCAGACATGTAATTTCAATTCGATTCAGCACTTACAGTAAGTCTGCATTAATAGAGCATACAGTATCCATCAATAAATGTAGCACAGAAATTGTATTTTGATTTTCACTTTTCTGAAACCTTGCTAACTGGTCTTAATTAAGTTAGGATTATTTTGTCACCCCCCCCCCCCCCTCCCCTTCAAATGGAAATGACCCAAACTCCCGAAGGGTACCAATCACTAAAATATATTTTGAAAGACATGTTTGAGATTCGGATCCATTCCAATATATTATAAATATAAGCTTCAATATTACATCTGTATTTGTGTAAAGGTAAATATGACTTGTTAATAAACTTTAGTAAACATACATGTACATAAAATATAGGCATGAACACAAGCAAAATTTATCTTAGTTTCACTTTATATAAAATGTGTTAATCATGGGTGTCGATCCCGGGGGGATGGGGGGGGGGGGGATATATCCCCCCCAATATTTCAGGTGGGGGGAATGGCCTGTACAATCATCCCCCCCAATAATTCACCATAAAAAATTTTAAAAAATGAAGAGAAAAATTAATGATGAGAGCCCGATGAGAGTAGCTAATGGTTATTTCTCGCAAGATAACCATCGATATACACATTTTGCTATCTCAATTTCATTATACATACATATATACAAAGTAATTGAGACAACTGTATATGAGACAAGAATAAATTGAATTCTCGCTCAGGAATTGATGAATTTATTCAATTTGTTAAATCAACAGCATCATAGAAATGCAGTGCGCCAAATGCAAATTAGACGCAGCATCAAAAAGCAATGAGCTAAATGTTAATCGCGAAGTGCAAAAGTAGCAATCTGCAATGCACATCAGACAATCCTGGACAGTGTAAACATAGATGAACTCTGTGACGAATTGGTGATGAGATAGGAGACAAGGAGAACGATTTTCGGACATTAGTATAACTTATAAGATAGTTCACTAGTTGTTATGTTGTTTCCGTTCACCCTTTTTAAAATTCACGTCATTGTATCTTTATTTTTATTTTTTTCACTCATTTTATTTCCTGATATTTCCTAAAACATTTTTCATTTTTGGAGAAAGATTATTATGTCACAACTTATTTTTGTTTTATTGAAAAGCTGATGTAGGCCTATGTCACTGTCGTACTGGTGGGGGGGGGGGGGGGGCGCTAGCCCAAATAAAATCCAACCATGACTTATTTTCGATTTCATACAAGTAATTTATAAATGTTCGTGATATCACATGATTTTCAACAAAATTCGCGTTTCTCCATTTCTGTTGCAAACTGACACATTCCCAAATAGCCAGGAAGAGCATATATTTTGTATAGTCACTAATGGGCATAATTAGTGGCCGTTAATACTAACAGTAATATACAAAGAAGCTATTGCGACAAGCACTGCCGGGAGATAACATGCTACCCACCACTCGGGCTGTGCATGCAAAGATTTGCGAACGTTCCATACGTACATCATGTGGGGAAACTGAATTCAGACAAGGATTAATATAGAGAACAGTACAACGAATCGTCTTCTTTCTCTAATAATTTAGTGAAACGGCAAAGCTTCCGCGCTTTGCACGGAAGGGGGGCAACTGAATTCAGACTAGGATTAAGAGTAGTAATCAAATGAAACGTCAAAGTACACGATACAACGAATCGTCTTCTTTTACTAATAATTTAACGAAACGTGAAAGCTTCCGCGCTACGCGTGGGATGGGCGAAATTGATTTCAGACATGGATTAAGAGTAATAATCAAATGAAATGCAAAAGCTTCCGCGCTTTGCGCGGGAGGGGGAAACTGAATTCAGACAAGGACAAGATACAACGAATCGTCTTCCTCCTCTAATAACTTAATGAAACGGTAAAGCTTCCGCGCTTTGCGCGGGATGGGCGAAAATGAATACAGACAAGGATTAAGAGTAATAATTCATTGAAACGTCACAGCTTCCACGCATCGCGCAGTAGGGGAGAAAATAAATTCAGACAAGGAGACAATACAACGAATCGTCTTCTTCAGTCTCTAATAATGTAATAAAATGTGAAAACTTCCGCGCTTCGCGCAGGAATGGGCGAAATTGAATTCAGACAATGATTAAGAGTCGAGAATGGTACATCGAATCGTCTTCTTTCTTAAATAATCTATAATGAAACGTCAGAGCTTCCGCGCTAAGGGCGGAGGAAGGGGAACTTGATTAAAACAAGGATTAAAAGTCAAGAACGGCCAACGAATCATCTTCATTCTCTAATAATTTAGTGAAACGACAAAGCTTCTGCGCTTCGCGGGGGAGGGGGGAAACTCCCCCTCCCTGGAACTAACCCACTAGGGAGCGTGTTTCGCGTGCTCACTACCGCCCCCCCCCCCCCTAAAATGAAATCCTGGCTACGTGCTTGGGATGGGGTGCAACGTACTGCCACATGCTTCTACCTCTTGGTGGCTTTGATCCATTGCCGAAAATATTTTGAAACCTATCATCCCCCCCAACCACGGATACAAATCGACACCCTTGGTGTTAATAGTATTGATATGAAAATAATTTTGTTTCTCTATTTTTTATGCCTTTAATTCTTAACAATTCAGTGTCCTAAATTTTATTCGAGGTTGATTTTATGTCTTATAACAATATTCAACATTCTTTCATTTTTGTAATTAATACCCTTTAAAGTGAGTCTCCAGTTTAGACAACAATACAGTATATGACCCACCCCCCCCCCCTTAATAAAAAACCTTTGGAGGAAAAATGGGATCTACCGGTATGTCAAATTTTGTCAAACGTTTCATTGCAAGATTACTGTTCAAACAATTCATCACTGCTTTGTTTGAAACATTAAAAGAAAATTTCATGCATGTGAAAATTCGATTATAAAGTGACCCAAAGAACAAAGGTCAAATGTCAAAACCTACCAATCTTCTCATCTCCTTCTCTTCCCTCAGCTTGACCTTGTGAGCATCTCGTTTCCTCTGCACCCTCTCTCCTAGTTGGTTGTCCTTGGCGTCATGTATGGCATAGGCCCAGCGCATCATAGGATTCATGTTACGTTGCGTTCAGGACTTCCACACAGTTTTGGCTGTATCATAATAAAAATGGCACGAAAAGAGTTGTTTCAGATCATGCATTTTCTTTCTTGTATTGTATGGATCAATTGATTAAACTTATCTGGAACCAAGTGGTTCATGATTTTGATAGTTAGGCCCCTACTGAAAATTTGGGCATTCTCGTGATATAAGCCACCGGTGGACTATTTCCCCAGGACACTATTTTCGCTGAAAATGTGTCCTACTACGGAGAGTAAACGAATGAGTAACCGACTTACACTCTCGAAAGCCTATTGGCGGAAAGTTGAGACATGAGCGAAACTTTCTCTTATTCCGCGCGTCAGTCGCGCATCTCTCTAGCTCTGAAAACGTGCACGTGCACCATGACTTGTTAACTGTCTTATATTGATCGTGAAATAAGCCACCCCTGTGTACAAGTCTATGGAGCGATCTCCATAGACTTCTACACAGAGGTGGCTTATTTCACGATCAATATAAGGGATGACCGGATATGAAACTGTCTATATGTTGGTCGTGAAATAAGCCACCTCTGTGTACAAGTCTATGGAGCGATCTCCATAGACTTGTACACAGAGGTGGCTTAATTCACGACCAATATAAGACAGTTTTATAAGACAGTTTTAATAAGATTTATGATATCTATAAGCTACTTCAACAATAGGTAACTGTCTGAAAGCGGCAGTGTGGTCTTGAAGAGGAGGGAAATGAGGGGTAGATAATATCAACGGGTTAATTGCCTATTCAGTTTATGAAAACTAAGGGGTGGCTTATTTCACGACTAGGGCGTTATATCACTCGATTTGGGCATGTTGCTTCTTTAGAATAGTCTGCGGTGACGACGGAATAAAGTGATTTAAACAGGTCAATTACCTTCAGTTTTTCAAACTAAGTCTGGCTTATTTCACGACAAATAATATGATCATCAAATAATCCACCTCCATGTACAAGTCTATGGAGCGATCTCCATAGACTTGTACACAGAGGTGGCTTAATTCACGACCAAATATAGAGAGTTTTAATAAGATTCATATGATATTTACAAGCTACTTCAACAATAGCTAACTGTCTGAAAGTGGCAGTGTGGTCTTGAAGAGGAGGGAAATGAGGGGTAGATGGAATAAACAGGTTAATTACCTTCAGTTTATCAAACTAAGGGGTGGCTTATTTCACGATTAGGGCGTTATCACTCGATTCGGTCGTGGTGGATGACGGAATAAAATGCTTTGATGATACATAATATGGGACTAAAACATGGTGATTTAGAGCTTTATTTCGTCATGCATACTTTGGTGACTTGCACATTAATGAAATAAAGTTGAGCTAATAATATGGGATTAAAACATGGTGATTTAGAGCTTTATTTCGTCATGCATGCGTTGGTGACTTGCACATTAACGAAATAAAGTTGGGCTAATAATATGGGATTAAAACATGGTGATTTAGAGCTTTATTTCGTCATGCATGCGTTGGTGACTTGCACATTAACGAAATAAAGTTGAGATACTTCAATATTAAATATAGTCTGTATAATCAATTAATTCCGTTCTAAGGAAACTATCATTTTACACTGCACTGATTTAGTTAATCCGCCGCGGCGCTGCAACTAGAACACAATGACGGAATAAAGCCGGGTATCTCTCGCCAAATGAGTCACTTCGCCAGTGTTTGTAAACAATAATGTGAATCACTTTATTTTTTCCGTCCTGCTGTCCTGCTTTGGAACAATACCAAATGACGAAATAAATCGATATTAATGGCATATGGTTGGTAACATAATTGATCTAGAGCTTTATTTCGTCATGACTTTTTTGTGTGCATATTATATCGTGACTCCCACAATGACGAAATACGGCGAGTGACTTTATCAGAGGCCGTCTGATTTACACAATCTTGATTTATTTCGTCACAATTGGAAGAGTTGAACTTCCTACCTGTGGCATCATCTTAAGGTGACATGTCGGCACGTGCATCATGATCAATCGGCTCGCCCATTGGCGGAAACGAAGCATGCGCAGTCTTTTCAAATGCAATATCTAGATGGAACCGTAGATCGGCACGTGCCGCACTGGCGCGTGCCTGTTCAAGCTGTCAGTCATAGTAAATTTCACTGCTTTGCGAGCCATGCTGTCAATCATATAGTGAATTTCACCGCTGCGGCATGCGCCGAAATACTGCGTTGTCAATTCCCTTTCAAAAGGAATTGACTTAATATGTAAATTACAATTCCACACCTTATATTGATACAAGACGCGTGCAGTCATGTACAACACAAATAAATATATGCATAATAAGTAGGGGTGGTTATTAAGGCCCATGCTTTCAAAGTACAGTTTGACATTGACAAATAGGCTCATTTTCTCCATCGGATTCATACGAGGATTATAATATATTTCATACCAATTACCATGCCTTTAACTAGGAATCGAGAGATTTATCTTTTATGGACCGACATACAGGACATTATTGGGGATGCTAGGCGTTGGCCAGTGCTAATTCGAAGACATTTTTGGACTAAAAATTTGAAGCATTGGAATCGAATCTTGGTCGCGGCATTTGTGCATGTGAATGGATTGAATCCTCTCGTATTTATGGAATGGGCGAATCTAATAGGACTTTGTAGAGACAGAGCTAGTGTTCGGCATTTTGAAGCCCTCTTTAGACTTTTTGAAGGTGGAAGAAATTACAGACTGTATGCTTGGAATAATTCCACAGGACGGTACGAATATTTAGATGGGCGACCTCGGTATTACTAACAATAAGGTAAGTGCATTAAACTAAACACCCCCGTAATATAATAGATATGTCTAGATCTAACTGTAGGCTCAATCTTTAAATGACCAATGAGCGATGCGTAATTTCATATTATGCAAATTAAATGTCAATGATGAAAAATTCCTTCAATCAGCTTTGGACAGCCAACAGGTAGGTCAGCTAATTTTACAACACATGGCCTTGAAGTGAATTATTCGTGATCCGGCACCCACAGTCACTAGACTTCACATTCTCTGTCAACATGTCGTGGAGCAAGAAGCTACAAGACCCGACTGCGGGGGATTTCTCGCATTGGCGAAATCCCTTTGATTTCTACAGACTATTAGATATAGAGGATGGAAAGTTGTACAAGTGGCTTGAAGACCACCGCCTCATCGCTTCGGCAATGAACTGTCAAGTGTGCACAAGACCTTGCAAAAGTGTTGGAAACAGTTCAAAGAAAGGTGGCAGGGTATGGCGATGCAAGGGGTCCGTCACATGGAAGCACGAGAAGACATACTCGGTCCACAAACATTCTATTTTTGAAGGGACACACTTCGATGTGCGGGACATCTTAGTCTTTGTCCGTGAATGGATCTTGCAATCCTCCCTCCACCGATGTGCCATTCAATCTGGACTCGACTACAAGCGCACATCGGTGGATTGGGCCAATTTCCTGCGTGACCTATGTAGGAAATTTGTCGACGGCCTATATTATGGAGGCACGGAAATGATGTTTCGTGGAGAGGTAGAGATTGATGAGAGTTTGTTTGGCCGTCGATGCAAGTACCACCGAGGCGATCCAAGAGGGGGCTCAAAAGTATGGATTTTCGGAATGGTGGAGAGGGCCACAAGACGTATCATCCTCTACCCTGTCGACAGGAGAGACGAGGCTACCCTCATTCCCCTCATCGAGAGACATGTGGAAAAGGGCACCACCATCTACACAGACGGGTGGAGAGCCTACTCCACTTTGAACGATAGAGGATACCGGCATTTTTCCGTAGAACACACTCATGCCTATGTGCAGGTCTACAGAGAGGTAGCGACGGGCGAGGAAAAGACCGTTCACACCAATACCATAGAGGGTAGTTGGAAACACGCAAAAGATCACTTCCGGCGCATTAATGGCACCAGCATCGGAAACTTCGAGGGGCACTTGAGTGAGATCCTTTGGCATAATCGCGTGGCGGTAGCAGGAAGTAATATGATCGAAGCATTCTTCTCGCTGATCATCGAATACTACACGTTGTCACGCAAGCCATCCCTGTGTGTCCGTGATCCACTCTTTGACTCCTGGTCGGCACGACACAAGCAAGACAAGGTCATCAGGGAGGAACAGACCCTGGATGAGCCTGCGGTACCGATTCAACCAGAGCATCAACCAGAGCATCAACCAGA
The DNA here is from genome assembly GCF_000002235.5 of Strongylocentrotus purpuratus. Taxonomy (NCBI): domain Eukaryota; kingdom Metazoa; phylum Echinodermata; class Echinoidea; order Camarodonta; family Strongylocentrotidae; genus Strongylocentrotus; species Strongylocentrotus purpuratus. The sequence goes on along the minus strand of NW_022145599.1, from coordinate 27,530,534 downwards.
GCATCAACCAGAGCATCAACCAGAGCATCAACCAGAGCAGCCAATCGGTGATCCACATGACCACGGGATACTTCCTGAGCCCGACATCGAGTTCGACGTCGCCACGACTTCGCATGCACATTTCCCGTCAAACTCACCAGATGCCCATCGATCGAAGCGACGCGACTCTGCATCACCCCCACACCGCATCCTCAAATCAAGGAAGGCTGGAAGCCCAACAAGCAAAGCCAAAGGAGGGAAGAAGAAATCCACCAAAGCAACCAGCAGACGCAGCACTCTCTGTCATCCACCAGGTTTTGAGCCGAAGTACACAAAGGGCAAAGTGACTGAGCCTCGTCCATGGAGCTACTCAAAGTCCGACTTCGTCTTCGAGTTGTCGTCGGACAGCGACTTCCAGTAACCGGCGTCAACGGAAATAACATCATCGACTAATTCCATGTTGTTATATCCACGAAATTGAATTTGATTGAGTTGCAGCGACAATAATGATTAATCATCCGTAATCGACGTTGACTTCGTTTGCCAGTGTGTTCACGTGTTCTAACAATTAGCCAACTCTGCGTTTTGAGGAGTGCCATGTTTTCATCCTTTTCGTCGTTTTTTACCTTATGGATTATTGACATATATCTTGATGCCCACACATTTTGTGACGATGAATCAGAACAGCACATCGCGGTGATGACGTCCCCGCCAGTTTGACAACATATTGTTCGTGGAGTAAAAAAGTAAGTATATTTCTACGGAGCTTTGTTACCATTTTCCAGTTCTAATTTATGTGCTTTATTTCGTCACTGCCAAGATTTTGTCTTAAAGTAAAGTATTCAGCGTCCCATCTCTCTTTATTTACTTAATTGCACACTCATTTCATTATTATCGAAACAAATTCGACGAAATCAATGATGATGCACTAAATTGATTGCCAAGCAAATATTTCTTCTTGAATTATATCTCTGTATCCCAATTAGAACTCAAAATATATTCAGAGAAAACGCTTATTTCGATAAAGTAAGGGCACACATCTTTTTGTGCCATCTACCATGCTATTCCCTCGTCCAGCAAAAAAAAAAGAATAGGCCTACACTTCGCCACCAAAGTTATCTGAATAACCTGAACCCTTTGATGATTACCGTATGTTTTACACATTATGTGCAATCCACTCACTAACGTGATCACAGTGAATCCACCTCTGTGTACAAATCTACATAGCGTCCTCTACAGACGTGAATGCAGAGGTGGCTTATTTCACGACCAATCATAGAGAGTTTTGAATGAGATCTATGATATTTATTAGCTATTTTAAGAATAGGGAACTGTCTCATATTGTTTGGTAAATAATATTAATAATATTTTATGATCAATTATACTTTATAGAGAGTTTTTTAAGAGATCTACGAGTATGAAATTCATTAACTACTTCAAGAATAGGTAACTGTCTTATATTGGTCGTGAATTAAGCCACCTCTGTGTATAAGTCTATGGAGCGATCTTCATAGACTTCTACACAGAGGTGGCTTATTTCACGACCAATAATAGAGAGTTTTCCATGGATATACATATCTAACAGTAATATGAGATTGAGATATGTATTGGTCTCCAGCGAATGCTGTGTATGTGTCGTGTGAAATTGTGTCCTGCCCAGTAATTATTTGTATCAATGCGAAATCGTGTGGTGGAAAGAAGTCCCCGCGTGCGAATGTCTGTTTGAGAAGTTTCGCATCGATAACAAAAGATTTTGCACCATATCCTTTGAAAATCACTGAAGCCGTCATTTCTTTTGATTGTGTCCGTGAATTTAGGTAGGAGTTCGATTAGGTCCCCAGTGGCTTATATCACGAGATGGCCAAAATTTGAAAATTGTAATACTTTCAATGAAAAAAATTAATTCTTACTCTTCCAAAGAGCCTTCCACTTCCAGGATAGTTTATCTATACCACCATGCAGGGCCGTGTCGTCTTCACAGACTTCCGTACACATCCTATTCAGACTGATTTACCTGTCTTGTTTAATACAAACAACAGTAGATCTATCTCGTACTCGGTTCATGCGCAAAAAAATAAATGACATTCTTACCGGCTACAAGCAATTTTTCTCTATTGATGCCACATCGTGTTGACTTTCATCCATCTAACAAGAAATGGCGTCAAAGTAAGAAGAATCTATATCTACATGAGGATGCAGTTCAGCAGCAGCAGTCACCATGGAACCTCCTCCCCCACGATAGCTCCAGTCTGTCGCTGTGCTCAAGGAGTATCATGCATGCATTATATTACTTATGGCATGGTATCTCGCATGTACCTGTATGGCGCACGAGATCGAGAGCGGCGCGCGCGAAGTGGGAAGAGCTGGTGGTGAGGGGTGCATGGTAATGGGTAGTCCAGCCTCTGTCCAGCCTCTGTACCGTTTTCGTTTAGCGCACCAAATCAGCTGATAAAATAACACACCCTCAACGTTGAAAGTAGACCTAGCCATTCCTCTAAATCTGGGTCCTGAATACGGTCCAGACGAATCTGCCATTCTCCCCCGGAATTCCGGGGGAGATTAACTCCGCCCACAAAGCTATACACGTTCGATGTACGCTGATTGGACGAAAAACCTGACAATCACTTTGGTGCATTACGTAATGCTCCGCCGCCGTCACGAAGCTACTATTCTCATTATAAGGATTTCATACTTATTTAAAACATTTAGGGTGGAGTGTTTATTACGTTAATGCATTTTAAATTTGTATATGATTAAAAAATCCTCTGTTTGTTGAAAGAAATAAAAGTTTAAAGATTGTGGAACAAAACATGAACTGACTATTGCAAATTAAAAACAAACTGAACTATAAATACTGACGTCCCGACGCCTGATATCGAGTTTACACAAACTGTGCTCTTCGAGTTGGCTTTATCGAGTTGGTTTTCTGAGATTTACATTTACATTTCATGATTTTTGTAACTGTTGTTATCATCGTTTGTTTACCATAATCTGTAAGAACGTCTGTGGATAATCATCATCGTTTTACGGAGGAGAAGATTGCTGAAGCTTTGAAATATGGAGCTACGAAACTGGGACTGAATGACTCTCGAATCTAACATTTATTTATGTTTTATTTATTACAATGGATAAAACAGTGAAGGGTATTCCGATTAAGTTAAAAGAAACTGCTTTCCAACGGAGCCCTCCCTCACCAAATGATACAATCAAAATCAGTCAACATAAAAACAAAACATGAATGAAAACATCAATACAATTCAATATATATAAAAAATAAAAAAAAACATGTATACATTTTGATTAAACTATACATGGAGCGCACATGAGATGCACGGCGAGAACCCCCCTACCCCCTACCCCCCTTCCCCCACAGTAATCAGATTGTCGAGTTTTTTTAAGCATGTTAGAGAACTGTTTACATTGTTTCTTGAAATTCGATATCCCTGCTTTAAAAAACCTGTGGTTTTCCTGCATTTCAAATTTTCAATTTTTATTTGTTGCTCTCTACACATTTTACAGTATAGATACAGACATAGAAATAGAAATCATATAGCTATGGTAATGGTATATAATCAAGTTACAAAGAAACTCAATTCACATGTACGATTAAGTACGGGAGCCTATTCACATACAAGCTATTTATTTAGGCTCTCCACTGTCCACATTTTACATTGTTCTACCTTGCCCGTTATATCTACATATTTCGAAATTTCGTACTTATTTTCCGTACATTATATTTGATTTGAAATCTTGAATTGTTTTTCTTCTTGTGTGAAATCTACTCTTATAATAATATATGCCTGTATAAAAATAAAAAATTGAAAGAATATAAACTGTTTTTCTGTGAATGTGGAATAAATAAAACTTCAAGTAAAATGTGAGGAACCTATATTAAAAAATGGTGCTTGTGGATTATAGGTTCCTAATAAAAATAGACATTGTAGATTATAGGCGTAGGAAGCTTTCTTGAAGTTGGGGAAGGGGCGTTGACTAGGAAGCTCTCACCCTGAATCACATCACCAGCGCGATGTGTGAAGTCCCTTTATGCTGGGGTCCAGGGCCTTGGGAGCTCTGGGATCCTAGATTCTCTCCGGTGCAATATAAGCCTTATTTTAGTGCATTTTATGACATTTTTCAGAGCAATTTACAACCAATTTATGAATTTAAAAATACCAAATGGAAATTGTAGACATTATATGGGGAGTATAGCCATGTGAGATTAGGTTTTGTTCTTCGAGATTTAATAGTTTCCTCTTACCGTGAACAAGTGCCTTGGCGGAGCAACTTCCTAAGTAGGGGGGCACCAACAAAAAGGGTACTTTACGGAAAAACGGGCACCTATACAAAGGGAAACCTCACAGCACAAATATACAATTATTGCCATATTGTACCCCTACATTGTGATTAGATTATTAGGGATGATTTCATCGTTTGTTTCTCTCTTTAAATTGTCCAATAAACTGCTTAATCATCATACTTTGCAGTTGGGTGTGATGGTATGAACATGACTTTGTATTCGTGGAATTCTGTCACACTTAAAGATGAATTAAGTTGAGTTCTGGTCATGCGATTGCATTTTGAAAGAAACGGTGTGGCACCGACCAGAAAAGGTTGATCCTCTAGCATATAAGAATTAGTGTGTATGGCAAGGTTCTGGAATCATCAAAATGATAAGAAATTTGGCCAAGTCTTGGTAAAGTTACAAGCAATGTACACAGAAATATGTATATGAGACTACACGAACACGTGGCGTAAAAAGCAGCCCCCCCCCCCGATTTTTACGATGTTACATGCATATTTAGAATATGAAGGCATTTGAAGAGCCATACTTTTCAGGGAACATGTCTTATCTGATGTTCTTCCACACTTGCATAATAAGAATGAGTAACGCTCTCAAATAATGTTTCACCTCTTCCCAGAACTCAACCTTCTCTTTAATGTGAACCCATTCCCCATACTTTGAACATACCGAAGAGCTTTTTGATTTCGTTTCACTGGCTTACTACAACAAACACACGGATACTTGATCCCCATATCGAAACATGAACATCAACATTGATTAAATAAAGAACAATATAACACCATTAAGATAAATGATGTAGAATATAACGTCTATCATTATCATTGTTATTATTATCATTACTTTTTTTAAATCTTTTTTTTTGTTGTTGTCATTATTATCATTATTATTATTAATCTTATTATTATTCGCAATTTAGGTTTATTCCACCTTTTAATTGGAACATGAACTATGCTCTATGAACGTCAAAATAAACATGTCCAAGATAGATATAATTTACATATTATTCTTCCTCCATCCGTCTCTTTCGTCCGCAGATATCTGTTCGTTCCTATTTTCACCACTTCCCACTCAATATATTGCCTCATTAAAGTCTAAGTGAATGAAACGAGGCAACATTTACAATACTGTTCACAGACTAGGTTTTCCGTTATAATATTAACATGAATAATGCTCTACAAAATAAGACCTATTTCTAAGCGCGAATGGTTTATTATTTTAAGTCGAAGAGATTTTTGAACCGGGCACAAACCTTTCAGATTTAATGAAGAATATCATGAGGCTTAATATTTTTTTTTATATCGCATAGAACTTAAATTCCAAATCCTTCTTGAGACTTAAACTGTTTTAAGTATTTAAAGCTTCATTAATCGAATATACGGTTAAAAGTTTTAATGAAAGTAACTTTTGCAAATAAATCATTGAGGACTTAAAAACTTCTCGTACAATCTGATTGATGTCACTTGCGCGCTCACAGCCAAAAGTAAATCGTATTGGACTATCCATCAGACTTTTTGCCGCTCTTTGCTCACTCTCTATAGATGCAAATAAAATAATAAGCCAAAAGAATTGGGAATAGCTAGCCCACTCTTTTTCTTCTTAAACCACGAATTTTTTTCGTCCACTGATGTTCGTTCTTATTTTACACCTAAAGTATTCCGACCCCCCTGTGGCCTGTTCAGATCATCGGTTCCCAAACAAGATTTCCCCTTTTCCCGTCCTTCGGGAAAAATAAAAACGTAAGAATGATATTAATCTTGGTGGTCCAAATTCCTAATACTAGCTCAATATGCCCCAAAGAAAATATGAAAGTTTGCCCCGTATAACAAATACATATAAAACAAGTACGAGCCTGAACGAAATTAGATGCCTGAGCGTTTTTGTGTTGAATTAAGTGACCTTCATTATCATTATTATCATTATAATTGATAGTATCATTATTTCGTTAAACGAGGTACATTAACAAAAGTCAAAATATATATTATGATCATAATCATTACAATCAAAAATGTAATTTCAACTTCAATTGACAAATGCAGGAGACCACCATCTTAAATTTACTGCTGATTTATTCATGCAACGAGAGATAATGGCAGTGATTGCAAGTCAGAATCTTATTGAATTCAGACAAGAATACCGTTTGCATGCATGTGAAGAGATCAGGGAGTTGGGCTCCCTGGTAGTAGGCCAAACACCAGTAAGTATTGCTAAAACCATGGACTTCCACTCAATGTTTTTAGTGTTTTCCACTGCATTGGGGCAGTGCGTGTAGAGTTTCAGCATGGTCCAAGGTTTCAGGCAGGGCTGACCTAATCCTAATGCAAACAAAGCTCGACGATGTTACTAATGCATATTCATTGGGGCATAAGCGAAGGCACTACGTCAGCATACATTAGCGTGAACCTTTGACCCCCGACACTGGCAGATTCGTCTGGACGTTCGTGTGGACGAAAATTTGGGGATTGCGCGATCAGTGGAGAGACCGCGCTGTGTGTGGGGGATAAAAAGAACGAACGGACTGAATCTGGACTAGGTAATGGGGTGTGATTACCCCTCTTCAACTCCCCCAAAACGTGGACTTGATATTTCATTGTAGGTCTACATTGTGAATATACATATTATAAAGGTGTTTTTAATAAGTTTGGAGTTGGAAGTTTACGTGGTTTATGAAAGAAAACAAGACCGGGAATGGGGGCCGAGGGCTGGAGGAGGGGGGGGGGGGGGGGGGGGGGCATCGAATTACCGATGGACAATCGCTATTAAACCACATTAAGTTATCTAGACCTTGGTTTTGGAGGGAGGGGGGGGGGGCATCACATCCAAGCCAATAGACGGCCACTGGTGCTTCGGCAGAAAATTATGAATTTGTAAATTAAGAGCTAGCTAGGGGAGGGGCCGGGATGGATATGTTCCTGTCTGTCTTTCATGCATGTTTACATGGTAGGTCACTTTCCTCTCTTTCTTAAAAAAGGATAAGTGTATAAGCTTTATAAGCACCGTTTGTTATTATTACCATTATTATTATTTTAGTGTATTCGACTAAAACGATCAGAAAGATCTTAAAGACAATATTTGTATTTCCATCACATGTGAACATTCCAATGACTGAACCAGAATTTCTATTGGATATGGGGGTACTGACCCGAGGAGGGGTTGGGGTACTCACATTTTAAAGACATACAGGGATGTCACCCGCTCTAATCGGGTCGCTTTTTCACAAAAAATCCTAAACATAGCTAGGTCATTTTTTCAAAAATCTCAACAAAAATCGGGTGTTTTCGAAAATTATGAAAAATGGGCCTTTATTTTTGAGAAAAATGCCTAAAATGGGTACCTTTTCCTGCCAAAATGACCTTTTAAAAGGAATAGGGATTTCGAGATTTTAGCGGCACACCCCGTCCAAACCAAATCTGAGTACTCCCCCCCCCCCCCCTGGTACTGACATTGCCCTTGAGTTGAATTCGCGTCGGAAAATATTTTGTCATTGGGAAATGATAAATCCGTTGCTGCCCACTTTTTGTGAGTGAGTGAAGAAAGTGAGCTAAAGATCCAGACAGATAGGCTATGCTTATAATTGCGTTTTGAATTTAAATTCTTACCAAAAGAATGACATTTATTTCATTCCCTGTTGCTTTTCATTGCTACTCCCATATTACTGATTGAGCCGAAATGCATACTGTTTACGAGGTCTATTAGCAATTGAAAATATGAATATCTTCGAAGAAAATAATTGATGATTGACGAGGTTTTGAAGTGTAATAAAATATGCCAGTGGTATTAAAATTACTTTGAAAAGTTTACCTTTTGAAATTACTGGAAAGTCAATAATATATTTTTTCCGTTGAATATTATAAATTTGTTTGGAAGTTTCCCCCTTTAAACACGCTATCATCGTCGGCATGATTGACATAAGGTGTATAATTATATCGATATTCATTCCTCTCCTAAGAAATTGGATACACCATGTGGCTTTTTTCCCCCTCTTCTTTATTCTTCTTCTTCATTCTTTTCTTCGCTGTCTTTTTCGATCCTACTACTTCTTCTTTTTCTTTTTCTTCTTCATCATTTTCTTCTTCTTCTTCCTCTTCTTCCTTTTCGTTCTTCTCCTTTTTCTTTTCCTCTTCCTTTCATAGAGACATTCAATATAATGTCTGATTAAAACGTAATTTCTACTAGTTTTGCAACCTACAAAAACGGAAATTTATGATGATAACAAAGAATTACATTTTTTTGGTGGAATATAAGTAAATTCATATTTCACTAGTTCACAACGAAATAAAAATATCAGACTACAGACTAACTGAGGATCTCCGTCTTCTCAGTTGAAACTGGGGCAATTTTTATAATGAAAAAATGAATAAATACATTTTTTTTTTAATCTGGAAAAGGGCATCGTTTATTTTACCTGAATAAAATGAGAGCGATATGAAAAAAAATGTATTTATGTACTTGATAGCACCTTTAAATGACAAATTTTACATGACAATAAATTATCTGGAATCTTGAATCTTGAAAGAAAAATGGACAAGAAAAAAAAGAAAGAAAGAAAGAAGAAAAAAAGAAGGAAAAAAAAGAGGAAAGAATAAACAGTAGGTGGGCAGAGGGGCTGCGGCCCCTGTTGAGAAACTAGTTCCCCCCCCCCCCTTTGACCGTCATACTTACGACACATGGCCCCAATTATGTGAAATGTACATACTGGTATGTGATACCCCCCCCCCTTTTTTGGAGGAGGAGGGGGGGGGGGGGTCAGATCTTATGCCCTCATAGCACATAATTTATATCGAACGCCTCAGCTCAGTCGACGGTCTTTGTTTGTGTCTGAAATAAGACTAAAGATAAATCCTGAGTTTTTATTGGTCGACTGTAGAATGACCTCGACTCATCGCCAATGACCTTTCGCCATTGCCGGTATCTCACACTGCACGAAGAAGTGCTCAATTCACTCCAAAAATACCAGCTAAATAATTACAATACGTAAGTATTACCTTCTCTGTTCTTTTCTTTGTTTCCTCTTCATATGATTGGATATACGATCATAACATATATCGTCGATACGCAACCGCAATCCATATAGAAATGTTGGGAGTTGGAAATATGTCAGATTTTGGTGTAGTCCCACAAACCAATATCGGTGCAGTCAACATTTCTCGAGCAGAAGCAATTCACAGTTGAACATGTTAATTTTTGTTATACTTTATAGACGGAATTTCCTTCTCGTACTTCTCGGGTCTTTTTATTCTTATATCAATTTTGTTATTTAATTCATGTAAATACAGACGCACAGTGTACTTTTTGAGTTTTTGTAGGAAAAAATGAAAATCAAAGCCAAAACAAAGCCAAGGCAAGGGCAAGGGAAACATTCATTCATGAAAAATTAACGTTGATTTAAAAAAAAAAACACAATTGTGTCGTGACTTTGTGTAGGCCTAGTTGTGTAAGACTTTTGTGTAAGCATGGTGAGTTGTAATTTATGCACAAATGCGGTCACCAATTATGTTAAGATTTATAATCTAGAATACAAAGTTCAGAAATAAAATAAACATAAAATAAAAGACAGAAACATTGATCAGATCTCGGTTGAGTCTTTGCTCATTTTGAAGAAAAACAAATTTGGGTGGAAAAAAGAGGAGATCTCAAAGCACATTCTCAAAGTGAAACAGAAGCTACTCTGACATCCAGTTGATTTGCTTGAATGCAGAAAAATACTAGTAAGTGAAAAGGATCATTGATGGTTTGTGATAATCTGATGCCGTGATGGAGATTAACAAAAGTTGTGAGCTTTAAAAAAAAAAAACAGATCTTTATTTCTTTACCAATTAAATTCACACTGGTTTTTTTTTTCTGTTTGAGCTGCTGTCCATTTGTTAGGTAGAGAAATATTCAATACTTGGTAATGTTTTGATGTGGAAGTAATGAAAAGTAATGAATTCATCATCATAGTTCTTTATGTGTCTAAGGCTAAGCCATTAAATTAACCGTCTGTCCTTCTCTCTCTTTCTCACCTTTCGCCCCTCTCCCTCTTCATACATCTCTCTATATTTTCCTCAATAGCACAACATGGCTGATATCAAGGAAGTACTCGAAAACTACAAGACGGCACCTTTTGATGCCCGCTTCCCCAACACAAACCAGACCAAGAACTGCTGGCAGAACTATGTGGATTTCCATCGGTGCCAGAAGATGAAGGGTGAGGACTATGAGCCATGTGAATACTTCAAGAGAGTCTACAAGTCATTATGTCCAATTGCCTGGGTGAGTATGACACACTTTTATTCCAGAATGTGCCTCAAGGTAGCTCGTCTGAAGCTAAAACAAAATAATTATACTTTGAAAAACGCAATTGAGAATCTTTGTTTAGTAGCTGCAAAGTATAAATGGGCATATTATTATTATTTCCAATTATGATTCAGAATGATTTTTTATTTTATGTTTACCCCAAGCATGAGATTGCAGTGCATGAGGTGCACATTCTGTACTCACTGGCAAACATGCCGGCCAGTTGCCACATTGCACTAATTATTCCTCATACTGCGTTGGTGTTAACATTACTTGGTAGTTTAGTAATATACACCCATAAAAAAAGAGAAGCAAAGTAAATTTTCATGTGTACTTTTCAATTAAAAGTCTCACTGCAGGATATCTGGGCACTGTTGAGATTACAGTTTCAGGATCGTATCTACCTTTTTATAATGACATGTAATGTCTCCCCCCCCCCCCCTCATTTCTTTTTGTTTTTGACATATTTTCTCTGATAATGTCTGAATCCTACAATTAAATGAAGAGAAGGTTGAGTTCTGGTAAACATGATTTGTGAGCTTATTTCATTCTTGCATGTCAGTTCAAATGGAAGAATGTAATAGTAGAAAAAAAAATTCCCTTGAAAATTATTGTTGTTTAAAAATGCCCACATATTCAGTACATGACAAAAAATAGCTGAAAGGGACCATACATGTATGTACCCATTTTGTCTGCAGTGCATGCGTTTTTCAAAAAGAATGAAGGAAATCCTTTTCATTTTGATCATTCCAAAACCATGTACATCAATTCTAATGTGATACATAATCAACCTCTCCCAATTGCTTCCAGACAGTATATGCATGACCAATACAACTTTATTTCTTTGATCCATCTCCTGTCCTGTCAATTCTTTTCTAATCCTCATGAAAAATGTTCTTCTCTTTCTGTTCGTTTGCTACAGGCGGAGAACTGGGATTCTCAGAGGGAAGAGGGAACGTTTGCATCCAAGATTTGATGTGCAACATGGCCTGTAGATACCGTCAGATGTTTATATTCTACTAGACTTTAGCACCTGTGTTCCATGTACCTCCCAGTCAAAATGAAGAACATTTTCATCATATCTTAATAATCAAACTGCAAAGAATCTCATGAAATGGACTGTTTAATTCAAGAACATGCTATGTGCATACATGTCATTCCTAAACATGACTCCATACAATATTTGACCTTGGTTTCACCTTCATGACAATATTTTGACACTCCAATGAGTAGTCTTGATTAAATGCAATACATATTGTGAATTGTTATTTAGAGCCTCATGAGCTTTACAAAATTGAGTGAAGTTTATTTCAATGCAATAGTGATATTGTGTACAAGATGAAGTGGAGTTATGATGGTAGTAGATTTCTAAAATTGGTTTTTATTCCAAGAGCATTTTCCTTCGCTCACCCAAGAATATGGAGTACATCTGAAATTAGAGACATTGCTTTTTTGGTTGCAATAGTGTAAATACTATCTGACCAACTGTTCTTCACTACTTCAGCCTCAGGTGTGTTGTGCTTACTGTGGATTCTAATTAATTAAATTATCGTAAGAGTTGATGAAACATGAGAGTTTGAAACTGATATATGAATAAATTTTAAACTCTTGAAAGAAATTCTCTGAAAATTCTCCAAATGTTTGCTTGTATTGTCTCACATGTTGGTATTGTCAGGTTTCATTTGTGGCAGTAATGTGAAAACTAGTTGTGCCGGTGAATCAATTTGATTTTTTTACATATCAAATTTTTTTTCTCTACAGCTTTGGATGAACATATCTTAAAATGGGGAATGCCATTGACAGTATACTGATGAACTGAAGTTGTAGGATCACACAAACTAGTACTAGTATTAAGAATAGCCAAAGGCAAGCAAGGTTCATGAACATTTTGGAAAATGGCTCGAGATGGAAAGGAGATAAACAAACTGGAGAAGAATGGCAGTAGTTAAGTTAAATATTTGGAACTGATGAGAGAAAAAGGGGAAGGAAGAGAGAGGGAGAGAGAGAGAGAGACAGAGAGAGAGTGAATAGAGAGAGGAAAAAAGGGGGGGGGGGGGAGAAAGAGAGGAAGGAGAACAATCAACTGAATCAAGAAATTAGTAAACTGGTTGTGAGGGTAGACATGATTGGTAGAACTGTAGGGAAGTATGAGAGGGGGATGTGTGGCCATCAGACAAAATGAATGAGATGAGGAGAGGTGGGATGGGAGTGTATGACTGTTGCATGGTTATGCACGGAATACCGGTAGGGAGTGGGGCACATTATGATACAGGTTTACTACACACTCAGTCCATAAGGATGCTCAGTCCATAAGGATGACTTGTTCTGGTAAGTACATGTGCATAATTCCTTAGATAGCTTAGCAAAATGTAGCGGCACAAAAGGACTTGTCCAGAACACAAACTGCATAATTGTTAAAAATCATGGTTTTATCAAACGGAGGTCAGACCACAGTGTAAGAATATGAAGCAGTTAAGAGTATTTACCACTTCAATGAGGCTTTAACTACAATTACACTCAGAAAATTCGAAAGCAAAAACATAATTAGCAGACATGGCCATCTAAAATTTATTGCATTCTGGACACGTCTTTTTATGCCACTAAATTTTGCTAATAAATCTAGATTAATATTCACTTTCTCTTTCACATCTTTCTTTCTCCCCGTCTTGCCCTCTCTCTGACTTTCCTTCTCTCTGTCTTGCCTTTACTCTGTCTTGCCTTCTCTCTGTCTTTCCTTTTCTATAACCCTCCTGTCTTTCCTTCTTTCTGTCTTGCCCTCTCTCTCTGACTTTCCTTCTCTTTGTCTCCCTCCTCTGTCTTTACTTCTCTGTCTTGCCTTTACTCTGTCTTTCCTTCTCTCTGTCTTGCCTTTTCATACTTTGTATTTGCAAGAACATCGAGCTTTATGCTCTATAGCGTCTTACATGCAATGCACACACCTTGCTGTTATTGGACAACATTGAGGAAGCTTTAGTCAAGTTTAAGGTGTTGTACATGTTCTGTTCATTATCAAATGCAATCTAGCACATCAACACAACCACAACACATACACACAATGATACATGGAATACAACACACATACATTCTGCAGATGAGTTTCTGAACTCTGAATACTGTACTGTTCACATGTACACATATGGATACATTCTGCTACTCTGCATTGGAATACACTTGCTTCAAGTTAAAACACTCTAATATATTACCATCTACATGTAGGCAAAATGTTTAGCATTGTAATTTTATTTTTTTAAATTCAGTTCCGATTTTTTTCTAGCAAGATTTATCTATACTTTTGTAAAGACCTTAAGCAAACATACAAGTACTACAAAGTATAAGTCGCAACTCTAGGCATACCGTATTTGACTTGTGAAATTTTAAAGTGAAACATGTACCTAATTATTTTCTATGCGGTCTTTTCATATATTAGTATGCATGATGCATGCCTTGTTCTGAACAACCCTCAGACAGGACTTACAACAGCCATTTGGCCCACATTGTGTGACGTAGCCAGGTGAACAAGCCTTCTGTTTGGAGCAAAGAAGTATACTTTAGCATAGAGTCAACGTCCTTCTGGCTCTAAACAGATGAAGTTTACAATGTGCATTTTTTCTTATCATTCCAGGTGAAAAATCTGTTTCGTGGAGTACTAGTATATATAATATACATGTATATGCACATATACATTTCTGTCGCACAAGGAAACATTAAATTAGAAGAAAAAAAATCTTCAAATTTGGGGTGACGTATATGAATACTTATCACAATTATGTCACGTAGACACTGCAGTATTTTGCAAGAACATTACTCATGCAGCTTTTTGAATTTGCATAACCCCAAATTGCGTGTGCTCCTCCAAACTATGTTTTGGAGAGGTATATACATACTTGCAATCTAGTCTACCTGGTACTGACCAAAGTTTATGCATATCATCTACATCAAGAGTATGCCACCACAATTCAATATATCAAGGTTGACTAGTACAAATACTTTCACATAGAATTTCAGGAACAGCTTAAAATATCACAATTTTACATTTGAAGAATAGATTGGGTCCAGTACTTTCCAATGCTACATACTTCTTCACAAAATGTCAGTTTTATTTTCAAATGACATGTACATGTAGTGTATTCTTTGTTACGACATTAACCATAAAAGCATTAAAATGCAAGGCATTATAGATTTCACAGTGCATATATAGTGATTATTAAAGATCATATTAAAAACTATTCAGTTGCAATCTAACACGTTAAAAAAAGAAGTCACAAAAAGGTGTTGTGTCCAAGGCACTATATCTATTAGTGAAAGACAGTGAAAATTAGAGACGAATACATTATAATATTTTACATGTACTGTTTGATCTTCATATATAGTACTTGGTGCAACATTATCACGTGTCCATCAGCAACATGTACAGTGGAACCTCTTTACTGCAAACACGGTCATAAGAAACTCATAAACTTGTTCTAGTAAAGTAATTTTGTCTGTCCAGCTTCTTTGTAATCTGTTTTTTGAAGCCCTGAAATTATAACAAGGCTTAAAATTATAACAAGTCCCATTGGGTCTGTTCCAATGAGATTGTATTGTACAAATGATAAAAAGCTAATACTATCTCTTATACATAGATGCACTAGTTTTGTCTGAATACAAAATTTGAATGCATATTCCTGTACGCTACATTACTTGGCACATATCTAAGAAATCATTCATTCTGATTCTAACTCTATCAGAAGGACGGATACTTTTCACAAAACTTGCTCAAATCAATAAATATTAATCTTATGTACAGGTCTTTACTATTATTTAGCACAAATGTAATTTATATCACAATCTAAAACAATTCAATGTACTTACATGTACATAAAAAATGATGAATTTAATATTTAACTAATGTACAAATATATATAATTTTGTGTGGAGGACAAAGTTAAGAATTTTAAAAAGTAATTTTTTGTTTCTTAACATATTCATACTTTCAATTTTAACCAACAAACCAATAACACTGGAACAACTTCCTTCATGCACACTTGTTGAAAAACAGTGTCTGTGAAAGTCATAGATCTGTTTTTTTCTTATTACAGGTGTTCAATATGGTCCATCCAAAAAACAAAACAATACATACCTCAATAATATATGTTTTCTTTTTCAAATAAATCCGGGTGAAATGTAAGGCATGGCAGATCATCAATTTGATCCATGGGTATGCTCATATTTTCATAAGGAGAGCGAAATGACCTAACAACATTGCACTATGGCGAGAGTGAGAGAACTTCTTATGCACACATCTACTGTCTAAAAACCATTGCTGCACTATAGTGAGGTCCTTGAAGCCAAAATCATCTTCTCCTAGTGGTACCCTGTGGATTGACGCTTGTCTTGGGTCTCAGAGCTAAAAAAGAAAAAAGAAGACAGAATATGAAGTTGAAAGCGGGGGTAGAGCTGTTTATTGATGTAGATTCATATAAAACGATGCACCATGATATTGGCATGAAAACTGTCGGACTTGACTTTGACAAAATAGACTTGCTGAAAAAAGGGTTGAGGGCCTAAAAATGCATCTGTACCTGTTATTGATGGTAAAATCAGTGAATATTTAATGAACAGTGCCATAATGGGATGATTTTGTCTTTTTTCCACATGCCAGTCACATCATGGCAACAACACCAGACTAACAACAGACAAAATAATGAATTTACCCCTAATGTCTAATAATCGGTCTGGAGTAGGTTTGGCAGCTAGGGTAACTGAGATATCACAAACAAATAAAACCTTTTATTAAACAAACACAGGACATGATGAGGAAGAGAATGGCTAGTCTATTCTCCCTTTTCACAACAGTAGAAACCGATGTTTGATTAATGAGAAATGCATTTGTTTATCAAGACAGCCTGGTTGACTGAAGAGGATTTCTAATATCGAGGGGTCAGTGACACAAACTCCATATTTTGCCAAAATGAATATTTGATATCCAAATGATCAGAAAAATGTGGGCTTTCCAGGAAACACAAAGACTTAACTCCACCCAACACCCCATTGAAGTCAATGGCTAGTGAAACATAGACTTAACTTCCTAAGGCTCAAGTGCTCAGTGACACATAAACCACTTTTTCTCAAAATGGCCAAAACAGAGTTACATCTTTGTGTCACTGACCCCTCGATATGCACACTGTATCTCACCTTGATCTACTGTCTTGTTGGTTGACTTCTTAGGGTTTTTGAAGTGGGCTATGACTTGATGATCATCGGTCATCTGGACATCCTGTTCCTGTTGCTGATTCCTGACAAGAGGAAAAGATCAACACTGGTGGTAAATCTCATGCAATTGGACATTACAAGCAATAATGTTTGTCCTACCTAGTATTCTGACTATTGAAATACAATATTTTGTAACAGGTTAATGAAATAATTTGTTACATGGCTCTTAACAACGATTTATGCATTAGATTTGATTACATTACGAATATGGTCTCCTGGAAAATTTAAAAAAACAAACTCTATGTCTGCTACATTAGTCCATCAGTACATTCCTTGAAATTCCATGTTTCTCAACAGGCTTATGGCACAAGGTCAACTGGCACAGGTGTAAACAATATTTTAGTTGACTAATAGACTGGTTTAAAAATGTATTCAAATTCATGGATGCGCTCCTTCGGACCTAGTGACGATTATTCCATTAACCTGTTATTTATTAATGAACTACAATACTTGAAATCCAGTCTGCATACATTATGTGTCGTTATATCGCACAAGCCTTGGGCAGGCTTGTTGTCTAGAACAACCTTTGTTTAAAAAGTATGCATACAATTTGAATAAGTTTATTAACTGGTCTATTGAGGCTGATGACGTCAAAGGTCGGTCCCCAGACGTAAATAATCATATCTGATTGATACACGTCTGTCTGTAAAAACCCAATTACAAACACAATGAAGCAATAGCCTTCATGCACTCATATGAAATATCAAACACTGTTCTTACTGGAGAATGGTGTGCCGCTCCCTTCTCCTGAGTTCTGCATTGTCAGCGAACAGGATGGTGTGGTATGGGATAGGTACATCCATACTGGGTAAGATACCCCTGGCTGCCGAGGTCACCTGACCTAAGATACCTTGATATACCAGCAAGTCATCTACCAACAGCTGTGGGTGCAGGAAGAGAGGGACGGTGAGAGGGGGAGGAAGGGAGAGAGAGGGAGAGAAAGAGATACATAGAAAGAGAGATAAAAGATAAGTGGTATGCAGAGAGGGGACAAGGAGGGACGGAGAGAGAGTGAGAAAGGCAGGGGAGGAGGGAGCGGTAGAAGAGCAAAAGTATGAAGAGAGGGAGGGATGGAGAAAAAGAGGAAAATAAAGGAGTAGATACAAGAAATACAAGGGAGAGAATGTGAAAATGAAGGAGAGAGTGAGAATAATAAAGGAAATGGAGTGAAGAGAGAGCATGTGTTAGATGAAGATATTGGTGTGGAGGGAGAAGGATGAAGAAGAAAAAAAAGGCGAGGTAGTGACAGAGAGAGAGAGAGATAGACACAGAGAGATAGAACATTAAGCACAGAGGTAGAAATAGACACTCAAATATTATTGCTCCAGACTTATTTTCATTTAAGACTATTTATTTAAGACTGATAATTTTCTTTTTAAATATTGAATTCATGGTCTTGTTAAAATGCATCTTTATTTTCATTTGTATTCATCAAACAAATTACAGATTAAAAAGGGATCCTAGAATCAATCATTTATTCCATAATAAAAAACAACAGCAAGTGTCCCATTGACAATCAGATATCTTAATAGTACATGAGCATCGTAAAATATAACTTTATATAACAACAAAAATGTGAACGTACCCCAAAATCTTTGACTCCTCTGGTCGGAGTCTTGCTGTAGTTCCACAGCTTGATCATAGACACAGTAGCAGGCTCATCAAATATCACATACACACGGTTGATCTAATAACAACAAAATACAATCGGCAATTAATGACCCTGAATACATACATATACATGTGGTATGGCAAAAACATATGCGAACACAATGGTCAAAATACTAAATTCAATTTTTTAAAAGGGTATGTCCATATACATAAAATAGAATTGTTATGGATCCACATATATACAAGTACACATACTTAATTAACAATCATTCTGAAAACACTTTGAGATATTGATATGATATTTCATAGCCTTATGCATGGCACAAGGAATGGTAGATGCCACATTTTACAACTGCTTTGCCAATATTAGGCACATATCACTCTACATGTCAAACTCTTTAAATACGGTACATGTTACTTACGACAGTTGGTAGGATGGGGGCAAGCCAGATATGACCTCCATCCACAGTGTTGTTGACCCCATCAATAAGCTTCTCAGGGGTCCTGGTGTCATCTGATACACCCTCTAGTACATTCACACTGGGTGGGTAGGCAGCAATGTCTGAACAGTGAGGTCAAAGTTCAAATTTCAAAATAGAGAGAGTATTCTTCATAACATTTTTTGTTTTCCTAACGGATTTTATAACACTATAGTCTATTGGGGAGTAAAGTAAAACCAGCCACTCAAAGATTTGTATTTTTTGAGGCACTTCATGACTATTTTGAAGCGCAACTTTTTTAGGGCTTCAATATTATACCATATCACAGACACTGATAACACGTAGGGCCATGCATCTCAGATTTAACATTGTTAAACGATGCCTTTAAGGACCATTTTCCACTAATTCAGTTAAACCCAGCCCTTGGTCTAAAATCACATTTAAAATGGAAAACAGGGACCTCAGATCGACTGACTTCCTTGTTAAACCCGCTTTTTAACACGAGCCTAAACACAGTGTCAGGCTTAAATTTCAGAATGCTGGTCATCGAGTCTACTTTTGAGACAAATAACAATGTTGAAGTCAAAGGATACTTGATTCGGTGAGCTCCATCTTTTCTCCCTGTGCATCGTAAAACTCCAATCCATTCAGTCCCACATAGTAGAGATCACCGTAGGTCGACAGGAGCTGAAGCTGGAAAACAACTGGTAATAAAACAAATAAGTTAAGGATATCAAATAGTTTCTTTGTTTATTATTTCAGAATATTTCACACAAGTTAATTTTGTATAGTTTATCTTTTTGTTCATATGATAGTTTTGAATTCCTGGGCTCGTATTCATAAAACCTTACTTTGCGTAGCTGTCAACTACAGTAACTATGTATTTAAGTCTACTGAACCTTATAAATATGGGCCCAGTATACTTAACAGCATATCTTTCTGTTTTTACAACATATAAGCACACGCATGAATTTAAAGGTCATGTTATGAACATGAATTGAGAGCAAATGAATTGTGGCATACAATTATTTATAGTTTTTAATATTCATGTTTGGGGATAATGATAATATTATGCAATATCTACTACTTCTGTTGTACAAAGGATACATCCACACGGCATATGCATCGGTATATATTCCTGACTGGGAACCTCTAACGCAACTTGGCTTTGCCTGAGAAAGAGAAAAAAAGAGATAACAGAGAAACACAAATGAAAACAAATATTATCAATGCTAGAACTTGTACTGTACGTTTCATGTGTTGTTTCTTTCACTATTTGAATGGACTAGGTCAAATAAAAGATTAAATCATCTACACATAGCAGAACCAAACAGTTCCTTAAAAAATAGTACAAACATGAAAAATGAAAAAACCTGAATAAGATTGCATCTTTAATATCTGTTGGCTAATTACAATGTAATTCTCTTTTTTATTCCCCAAAGCAGAGTTCTCACAGAAATTTAATAACCACATTCCTTGACCCATTTTTGCCTTTTCCATGACCAGATACATGTAAGTACCATTTTTGAATCAAAGCAGCGTACGATTACCATGCACATTGTCACTGGAAGGCTGCCATACCCACACATGGCGCACACCCACGATCAATTTCCATGACTTTGTGGATTAATTCTCCTTCATTTTCCATGACTTTCAGTTTTTCGATTACCCCTGCAAGGCTTAACACAAGAACCATACAATTCCTAAAGCAATAGACCGGTTTACTTAAACGTGTTCAAATTTATGGATGTTTTTTTCCTGGGATCTTAGAAAGGAGTTTTTCCATTAACATGTTATTAGTGAATGAACTACAATACTTGAAATCCTGTCTGCAAATATTACTTGATGTTATGTCGGGCAAGCCTTGGACAAGCTTTCAGGTCATCAAGAACAACCTTTGTTTTAAAAAATATACATAATATTTGAATAAGTTAGCAAACAAGTCTATTGGGTTAATGCTACAAGAATTTGCTAATTTCAAAGTAACAGATCACTATGACAATTGGTAGTCATTACTATCTGTGCAGATGTCCGGGACCAGTTGCAAGATTTACCTGAGTGAATCCGGCACTGCCCTCTGTTGCCGTCCAACGACAGCTTGCCAGTTTGTCTGGCTGACGAAGCTGATGTCCTGAGCAAAGTCAAAGTAACATTTCCCAGGTCCCTTGCGGATGAGATAGCCCTCTGCTGGTGAGACCTGCTGTCCGTCTATCCAGACGTGTACTATCTTTGCCTGTAGTATGAAGAATGGGTAGATAGGAATTAAAGCGCAATCCAACCTTTGTAATGAGTTTATTTGTATGAATGAAGAGAATTAAGAAAAAGAATGATGAAGTTGATATAAATCAGACCATGCAAGGCAATAAGAGAGTTATGAATAATTGAAATACAAAATCACTAAATGTGATCTATCAAATTTGCAATTCAGTCATTGGATTGTGACCTATGCAAGGACAGCTCTCCCATTTTTATTGGGTTCTTTTTACACAAAATACACAATTTTCATATGAAATAAAGCTTTCCACATCATGTTACATTAACCTGTGCAAGGTATTTCCCCTACTCTGAACGATTACAGATCTCCTGGAAAATTCCTTCAAATAATAAAACCTTACCCCTCTGTAAGTATCTTCAGGTGACTTGTTGTAGTTCCATATCCTCAGCCCAGTCATCTGTACTTCCCTCCCAAAGTCAACGGTGAGAAAATGGTCTCCCCCTTCAGAGAATGGAATCATCCACATGTGCTCGTCCGATGATGTTACATTGGTACCGTCTAGGAGTCTGAAAGAAGGAAAACAAACTTTCCTTTGGATTAGGTTTTCAATCACTATGACAAAACAAGTTAATCAAAATGTACACAAATCTCTGATGAAAACATGTCTATAAGAACATGGTACAAGTGATCCGAATATCCACAGATCTGTTCAACATGGAGAAGTCCCACTCTGTGCCGTTTAGAATAATCTCTGCCAACAACATGAAGGTCCATTTATTTGCCCTCTTCAGAAGAATACTGCCACCTGTGTTGCATAGTATGTACCGTTAGTGCATGTTTTTAATGTAGGAAATTGGATTTATACGTGTTTTTCTTATGCAAATGACTTTGTATAATTTGCATAAAACTGCCTTTTAAAAATACGGTGAATGAAATGTAGTTCCTCGATTTATAAGTTTGTTTTGGTATCTTGAGGAAGAATTGTTATATTGTGAGTCTATGTAAAAAAGGAATAAGATTGCATATAATGTGTAATAACTTAATTTTACTTTATTCAAAAGGTGTTTGTACAAGAATAGCAAAAAGAGGAAGGATATTTTGTTTATAGAATTGTGATAGGTCTTTATATGTGGGCGCGGGAATCTGCCTGACATAGCAGATACGTAGGCACACATTGCATCTTGCCACGGGCGAAGGAGGTGGTGCGTGTGTCGGGCTGTCTATTAGTGTGCAACGCCCTTGTTACGTTTTACACCTTTGAACGAAGTAAGTTGTTTTCTTTAAATGTCACTTTGATAGTAAAGATTGTAAGCTTTGATACATGTCTATGAAATGTTTTTATGTCCTTCAGGAGAGGAAAATAAGGATTATTTTGGAAGGAGAATGTATTTGATTTTGTACTTGACAACTTCCGTTAGTCAGAATAGTATGTCTTCATAGGGATATGGTATCCAGTTAATCAAATTACATTGATCGTTTAAATAAATGTTATTACATTTATTCTATATGATGTTTAGATAAATTGTCATTTAAATGGTTAGTGGTTAACGCCTACCTGTATTTAGTGCGTGAATAATTGATTGTAATGATTTCGCCGTTGAGGGCGAATGGTGTTAATATTGTGATAAAGATGGCGGCGCCCATGGAATATTTGTATGATAATTTAATTGGTGAGTTACTTTATATAATATGTTATTAGTATACTATAAGGATGTTTTAATGATTTGTTATAGACGACATGCTAGCGAGGTTTGCTGGAAGCTGTAGTGTGGTCTAGCTGGGACTGCGTTGTATTTTGGGAGCCGGGAGCTGCTCCGGCTTGTTGCTTCAGAGACCTTGGGTAGGATATGATTTAATACACACATTGTTTAATTGGTATAATGTTGTTTATTAATGCATTTTGAATATGTACTTTCATATAATATGTGTTAATTAAAGACAATGATATTGTCTTAATTATTATATTATCATTGATGTAGAATACATTAATGCCACAGTTTATGTAATGTAAACCAACAGCGTGATAATTTACTGTCTGTTTATCTCGCCCACATTGTTGTATACTATGAATCAGATATATGTTGATAAGAATCTATACTTGTCTTGTATTTATGTTTGGCACATCTGATTGATTTGCAGGGTTTTCTTTATGCGATGATGATGATCAACAAATAAATGGGCTCATCACCCAACCTACCATCAAGCTGCTCTCAAGTTTCTTTATTGCTGCCTTATCCGTATTACGACAAATGGCGACGAGGATGGGATACGGATGTTTGTGGATCATCGCAGATTATCGCAGATGCTACGACTGAGTTCATCAGCTGAAGGAGAAAAACCCCTTGGTCAAGAAAGACACTTGGAGTGTCACAGGACTTTAACGAGTCAAAGTTGTTTTTTTTTGCATGCAATATTAATTTGTTGCAGTTCCAAGTATTGGTGTAAGTTTAGTTGTAAACACAGTCATTATTGCCAATAAATATAATTATTGCCAATTGTTTACTAACTTGTACTTGCAGTTTTAGTTTCATTTAGCCCTTGTAACGATGGCTGAAGATACGAGTATGGCAGAGATGCTGCAGGCGTTGACAGGTGTCATGCAAGGACTAGCTCTACGACAGACAACTCCTGCACCAAAGATTAAACTTCAAAAGTTTAAAGGTCCACCAAGAGCCCCAGGGGAACCTTCATTAAAGGAATGGCTGGATGATTTTGCTGTTTATGCCAAGAGGTACAGGCTTGAAGGGAAAGACAAGGCTCAAGCATTGATCGATCATCTTGTCGGTGTCGTGAAGGAAGAAGTTCTGTGTAGGGATCTGTCAGTAAGAGAGGACTTTGATCAGCTAGTAGATGTGCTAAATTCACTGTTTGGACCTGCAGAATCTGTTCAGTCACTGAGTGCTGAATTTCACACAAGAATCCAGAGAGAAGGTGAAGGTCTTGCTGATTATAGCCGTGTATTGATGAGACTGTATTCACGCATGGAAAAGGCAGCCTCCTCTACAGATGAGAGGAGGGCCCTTGAGCTTCTTCGCGACAGTTCTCTAAAGGAAAACTTTGTACGGGGAGTGAGAGACACCGGGATAAAGAGAGAACTTCGACGAATAGAGATGGCCTCTAAAGGAAAAAAGTTCCTGGAAATGCGTGAGGAAGTGTTGGATCTTTTCAGGGATCAGGAGCCTTCAACAAAAGTGAAAGTCCAGGAAGCACTGGTGGCAACCCCCTCAACTACAGAGAGAAATGAAGTCAGAGAACTGAAGGACGACCTATCTTCTTTAACGAGACAAGTGAGTGAATTAGTAGAGGCTGTAAAGAATTTACAAAGGAACAGTGGTGGACAGAAGGAATACAGTGGTGGACAGAAGGAATACAGTGGTGGACAGAAGGAATGGCAAGGAAGAAAGCTCATTTGCTACAACTGTGGTGAGAAGGGCCATCACAGGAATGATTGTTCATCTAGCAGAAGGTGCTTTTCTTGCAAGATGCCTGGGCATCTTAAGAAGGACTGTCCCTTAAACAAGAGTACAGAGAATACCCGAGAGAACTCTCAAGCAAACATCAGTTTGATCCAAGGTCAGAAGGAGGGGTCAGTAGATCCATTGATAAAGAGACTTGTATCACGAAGTCCAAAGTCGGTAGTGACCATCGGGGGCTTGGACATAGGATGTGTATTAGACTCGGGAGCGGAAACATCCATAATACCCGCTTCGGTATACCATGAACAGCTGAAGGTACATCTGGGGGAGCTGCACTCAATGTCTGGACTATTTCTAGATATCGTGGGAATCGGTGGGATAGATATCCCAATTGAGGGCTACATCGAAGTCCCAATACACCTGGAAGGATATTCCCTCCTTGGAAGTTTTATGATTGCAGCGGACAGGGCATGCCACAATGCTACGGCTACTACACCGGAGTATCCTGTCCTGATAGGGTGTAATATCTTTGACACTATCGGTCCGTCAGGGTTAATTGATGTTCTGAAGTCTGCGAAGCAGAAAGTGAAGGAGAGAACAGCGGCCTCCTGCTCCCCTATCCCTGTACAGACTGGGCGTGTTGAAGTTCTCCAACCCTTTAGCATAAGAAGGGTAAGGTGTCAAATAGAGACAGATGGTCATTCAATAGGAGAGATATTGGTGAGAGATGCAACACGCCCAGTCTACGCAATCAATGCCGTAGAAGGGTGCCAAGAACCTGATGGGAAATTAGTGGAAGTGCTGCTGGCTAACAGATCGGAGAACATTATTCATTTACCATCTCACACTCAGGTAGCAGAAGCAGTAATGGTCCAAAGAAGGAAAGAGGTTTGTCTTGACCTTGAGGAGGATAAGATATTGGTTTCTGTTCGTGATGTGGTTGCAGAAGAAGCAGAAGATGACAAGGTATCTGAAAGTGTAATGTCGGATATTGACATTAAGGAAACAGATGACGGTCTTCCGGATCTTCCTACTGGAGTCAAGTTGGACGGACTTTCCAGCGAAGCTAAGATGTTGGTGACACAGTTGCTCGACAAGCATGCTACAGTGTTTTCATCAGGAAGCTTTGATTTAGGGGAATGCAGTGTTGTGCCTCACGTGATACAGATGACTGAAGGACCTACGATTAGGCTCCCTTACAGGCGCATATCCCCAACGTTGGTCAATGATGTCAAGAAGATGCTCCAGGAGATGTTGGATCAAGGGATAATCCGCCCATCAAAGAGTCCGTATGCAAGCCCCATTGTTCTTGTGAAGAAGAAGGATGGATCACTCAGATTATGCATTGATTACAGGAAGGTTAATGAACGCACTGTAAGAGATTCGTTTCCATTACCTAGGATAGAGGAAACTTTGGATGCACTGACAGATGCCAAGTATTTCTCCACAATGGATCTAGCACATGGCTACTTCCAAGTAGTGATGGACCCTGCATCAGTGGACAAGACGGCTTTCCGAGTTCCTTGGGGACTTTTCGAGTTTACCAGGATGCCCCAAGGACTTTGTAATAGTCCAGGTACATTTCAGAGAACGATGGAGTATATTCTGGGAGATCTTAATCTTAGCCAAGTTATATTGTATCTGGATGATATTTTGGTGTTCTCTTCTACTCTTGAGCAGCATTTGGAGAGGTTGGACTTGGTCTTAACACGACTTGAAGAGAACGGACTCAAGGTGAAAGGCAAGAAGTGTGAATTCTTCCGCCAAGAGGTCAAGTACCTTGGACATGTAGTAACAAGTGAAGGAGTCAGGGTAGATCCTGAAAAGGTGAATAAAGTTCAGGAGTGGCCACGACCCAAGAATGGCAAGGAAGTTAG
The DNA here is from genome assembly GCF_000002235.5 of Strongylocentrotus purpuratus. Lineage (NCBI taxonomy): Eukaryota > Metazoa > Echinodermata > Echinoidea > Camarodonta > Strongylocentrotidae > Strongylocentrotus > Strongylocentrotus purpuratus. The sequence continues at coordinate 27,504,168 of NW_022145599.1, read as the reverse complement.
CTCGTTCTTAGGATTAGCATCCTATTATCGTCGCTTCATGGAAGGATTCTCTCATATGGCTGGTCCTCTGCATAAGGTTGCTCTGAAAGGGAAAAGCAGCAAGACAGACTTCGAGTGGGGACAAGAACAAGAAGATGCATTTGTAAGTTTGAAGTCGCAACTTACTAGTGCCCCAGTGCTTACCTACCCCAAGTTTGACAAGGACTTCATCGTGGAGACAGATGCTTCCCTGAAAGGCTTAGGGGCATGCTTACTTCAGAATGGAGATGATGGTCGACCCCATCCTATCGCATACGCAAGCAGGAGTTTGCGAGGGGCAGAGAAGAACTATGCAGACTTGAGCAGTTTCAAACTTGAACTACTTGCCCTTAAATGGGCTGTGACGGAAAAGTTTGCACCCTATCTCATGGGAGCTCACTGTACTGTGTTGACAGATAACAACCCTTTGGCGCATTTAAACTCAGCGAAGTTAGGAGCCACTGAGTCCAGATGGGTCGCACAACTGGCACCCTTTGATATAGAGGTGAAGTACAGGTCGGGTAAGAGTAACCGATGCGCTGATGCTCTTAGTAGGAGACCAGAAGACATGTCGAGTGCAGAAGTCGCATCAGTGCTAAGTGAGGTGACATGTTCTACGGAGCTACCCAAGGATGATCAATCTTCTTTGAGAGGATGTCAGAAGATTGAGGTGAGAAGGGTTAGTGAAGAGCACAGTGTCAATGTATTGCCCTCTTACAGCTATGCTGAGCTTGCGGATCTCCAAGAGAAAGATGAAGTTCTGCAAGAGGTCTCGCGTTTGTGGAAGAAGGGATGGATGCCTGGTCAGGACTTCGATACCTCGATGCCGTGTTTATCTGGATGGCTGAGACAGTGGTCACGATATCGAGAATATCGAGGGGTCTTGTATAGGGAGGTGGATGATGCCATTCTTGGCAAGGTACGACAGCTGTTAGTACCCCAAGTGTTGAGAGAAACCATGCTGAATTTGACTCATGACAGATGGGGCCACCAAGGAGTGGACAGAACAGTGAACCTACTGAGAGACAGATGCTATTGGCCAGGAATGAGTGGGGAAGTAAGACTTTACATCAAGAAGTGTTATAGATGTACTATGTCAAAGGTACCTACGCCAGCTATCTGCCCTCCCCAAAGGCATCTACTTGCATTTCGGCCCCAGGAGATAGTAGCTGTTGACTTTCTGAAGCTGGATAAGGGCAGAGGTGGTTACGAGGATGTGTTAGTAATCACGGATGTATTTAGCAAGTATTGCCAAGCAGTGCCCTGCAGGGATCAGACAGCGTTGACAGTGGCCAAGACTTTGCGTGATTCCTGGTTTACACATTATGGTATTCCAGGAAGAATCCATTCCGACCAAGGAAGGTCTTTCGAGAATACGATTATTCTGGAACTTTGCAAGTTGTATGGCATGAAGAAATCACGCACTACAGCGTACCACCCTGCTGGTAATGGTCAGTGCGAGCGTTTTAACAAGACGTTGTGTGGGCTGATTCGATCTCTAGAACCAGGGGAACGACGTCGATGGCCAGAACTTTTGCAGCATATTGTCTACATCTACAATACCACCCCTCACAAGGTAACCAGGGTCTCACCTTACTTTTTGATGTTTGCTAGGAAGCCGACCCTACCCATTGATCAACTTTTGAACCATGTGTCCAATGAATGGGAACAAGACTATATCCAGACACAAGCAGACTTGATCGACAGGGCCTACCAGATTGTTTCAGATAGACTGAGTGAAGCAGCTGATAAGGCAGCAAGAGCGCAAGATGATCACGTCACTAATCCTGCATTGGAAGTTGGTGATAGAGTGCTCCTGAAGAGAAATGCTTTCACTGAGAGACACAAGCTAGAAGACAAATTCTATGAGATACCTTACGTTATTGTCGAGAAGAATGATGAGAATGATCTCTTCAAGATACGACCTACCATGGGAGGAGTACCTAAATGGGTGAATCGTAGAAGGTTGATTTTGGATCCTCGAGCAGAAGTAAATGAACTAGATGAAGTACTACCAGATGATGGCAGAGACGATATTGACAACTATCATGAGAACGATGTCGAAGAAAGTGACTCAAGTAGTGATGAAGATGATGACAGTAGTGATGAGGATGATCAGAATGACTTTCAATGGATATACGATGGTCAAACTGAAATAGAAGATTCACAAGTAACTGTCAATCAGGAAATACCTAATCCAAGGCGATCAAGTAGATCATCAAAGGGAACGCACAGTAATCCTCATCAACTACCCAGATCGTCGATAAGGTAGCGCATTGTTGTGAGTTGGAAGTGTGTATTCTGAAACAAGCGGGGAAGAGCTTGGACCTGTTTGTATATATTCTACCCTTTCCTATCCTTCTACCCTTTCCTATTTCCTATTTCCTATTTGCTGAAATGTTTGCGTTCAAATTCAATACCTTATGTATTTTGTGGAGTTGATGAATATGCAGTTTAGCTTTGAGTATTGAAACAACGTATGTCAACTATAGGGTATATATATATATATATGTGAGAAGAAGAGAAGAAAATCACTGTTTTGATGATACTTTGCGTATGTATGCTTATTCTATTGGCATTTAAATTTGTATGTGTAAATGCATAAAAAAGAATATCGTTTTATCAGATGTTTGCATACAGGTATTAATGTTGGATTACAGATTATTTCCAGGTCATCTGAGTGCAACAAATTGTATTAAGAGTGTTTTGGAATGTAAACTACATGTATATATAAACAAAACTGGTATGTGTATAACATATGTAAAACAATTTATAATAATGTATATCATATACAAGTATGTTTGTAAACAGAGATGAATTTGAAATTTACCTGTAATTCATTTTATTCTTTTGTGGCCAAAAGATTCCCAAGCGGGGAAAATGTAGGAAATTGGATTTATACGTGTTTTTCTTATGCAAATGACTTTGTATAATTTGCATAAAACTGCCTTTTAAAAATACGGTGAATGAAATGTAGTTCCTCGATTTATAAGTTTGTTTTGGTATCTTGAGGAAGAATTGTTATATTGTGAGTCTATGTAAAAAAGGAATAAGATTGCATATAATGTGTAATAACTTAATTTTACTTTATTCAAAAGGTGTTTGTACAAGAATAGCAAAAAGAGGAAGGATATTTTGTTTATAGAATTGTGATAGGTCTTTATATGTGGGCGCGGGAATCTGCCTGACATAGCAGATACGTAGGCACACATTGCATCTTGCCACGGGCGAAGGAGGTGGTGCGTGTGTCGGGCTGTCTATTAGTGTGCAACGCCCTTGTTACGTTTTACACCTTTGAACGAAGTAAGTTGTTTTCTTTAAATGTCACTTTGATAGTAAAGATTGTAAGCTTTGATACATGTCTATGAAATGTTTTTATGTCCTTCAGGAGAGGAAAATAAGGATTATTTTGGAAGGAGAATGTATTTGATTTTGTACTTGACAACTTCCGTTAGTCAGAATAGTATGTCTTCATAGGGATATGGTATCCAGTTAATCAAATTACATTGATCGTTTAAATAAATGTTATTACATTTATTCTATATGATGTTTAGATAAATTGTCATTTAAATGGTTAGTGGTTAACGCCTACCTGTATTTAGTGCGTGAATAATTGATTGTAATGATTTCGCCGTTGAGGGCGAATGGTGTTAATATTGTGATAAAGATGGCGGCGCCCATGGAATATTTGTATGATAATTTAATTGGTGAGTTACTTTATATAATATGTTATTAGTATACTATAAGGATGTTTTAATGATTTGTTATAGACGACATGCTAGCGAGGTTTGCTGGAAGCTGTAGTGTGGTCTAGCTGGGACTGCGTTGTATTTTGGGAGCCGGGAGCTGCTCCGGCTTGTTGCTTCAGAGACCTTGGGTAGGATATGATTTAATACACACATTGTTTAATTGGTATAATGTTGTTTATTAATGCATTTTGAATATGTACTTTCATATAATATGTGTTAATTAAAGACAATGATATTGTCTTAATTATTATATTATCATTGATGTAGAATACATTAATGCCACAGTTTATGTAATGTAAACCAACAGCGTGATAATTTACTGTCTGTTTATCTCGCCCACATTGTTGTATACTATGAATCAGATATATGTTGATAAGAATCTATACTTGTCTTGTATTTATGTTTGGCACATCTGATTGATTTGCAGGGTTTTCTTTATGCGATGATGATGATCAACAAATAAATGGGCTCATCACCCAACCTACCATCAAGCTGCTCTCAAGTTTCTTTATTGCTGCCTTATCCGTATTACGACATTAATGAGTAATGATGACAGAACTTTCATGAGCACATATCTTCAGTATTTGATTCAGTGTTTTTATAATTTTGATAAATGACCTATGCACGCCCTGTATCTACGAACTGGATTTATCAAGTTTGTTTCCCCTCTCTCCATCTCCTCTCAGTTCGTGGAGTCATTGAGTGAGTTACTCATTCAGAAGTGCTTCAATTAAACTCATCTCTAGTGAGAACTGAATCCCTAGACAGCCGAACCATGTACATGCTCCACTGACATTGTGCCTGAGACAAAAGTTGCTCTTTCCAAAAGTAAACAGATTGGAAAAGACTTGATGTGAATCTATCCATACATTTAAAATACATGAATAATTAATTCATGTCAAAAAATGTTTTCCAGTGTGACTTGAGTAACCTGTCAATACACACAATTTATGAGCATTGCAAACTCATATCAAAGACAATAAGCTTACTTGTCCAACGTTCTGTCATCAGTGCCATAGTCTGGTAGTTGATTGAGATCACGAGGGTAGGCGTCGATCATGTCCATCGTCATGGGGATGGCATCACCTTCGATGTCCATGATCTCGAGACCGGTCATGCCGAGGTAGTAGATATCTCCCCAGGTCACTGTGAAGTTCAGCTTCAGATCTGTTTTGGTAAGATCGATCAAAGCATGTACAAGTCATTTTTCAATACATGTTTCCATGGAGATGAGAGAGGTTGAGAAATCTGGGATGACTACTTTTTGGTAAGAAGAGTTGCTAGGAGGGATGTTTCTCTCAACAAAAAATAAACTGTTGACAAATTTGCATACTGAAGAGTTTTTGGGGGTTGATTTTTTTTTCTTTTATTTCAAATTTGAAAAATTCTGCTTTTCTGTCAGCAAATTTGTCATCAAATTAGGTATCCCAACATCCTCACTGGCAACATTCTAAATATTTACCAATCAATCAGTAGTCAAATGAACAATGGCAAGACTGAAATACAAAACATCATACACATTTTAATCATTACAGATGACATTCAAATTGGTGAACTACATGTAGGTTTCATTATCATTCCTCAATCCTAATTACAGTACAGGGGGGTGTTTCACAAAGATCCTAAGTTGAACTTATCTCTAGGTTGGACTCAACAGTTATAGAAAGCCGTTAACATCTATGAAAATATTTTTTAAAAGTTATTTTAGAAGGCATAAAATGTTGATAAAAATCATTCATATTTTATATTATCAAGGAGATTTCATGTTCTTGATGTGGAATTTATAAAAAGTCTAAAATACTTGAATTTTTGCTTTTAAATATATTTTATGTTAAGGCTACGAATGGTTCTCCATAATTTTTAAGTCCAACTTAGAGTTAAGTTCGACTTAGAATCTTTGTGAAACACCCCCAAGGAATCCAAAACACATCCTTACATCTGCCTCTGAACACTGCATCCTGTGGTTGGGTCATCCATGAGGACTCTGCTCCAGGATCGGCCCTGTGCAGGGCGTGGTCACTGGTAGTGGTATCATGGGACTTGGGAGGAGGGGACTTCCCCCTGGTCGGCCAGACTCTACCAGCGTGGGTTCTGATTTTGCGGGACGGGCTCTGTTCTGCCGGGCAGTCGTCATTGGTCTCTCCTAGAATGATCATAATAATAGTGTAAAAACCTTCTTCTTGAGGATACAAAGCACTGAATACAATGAATTTTAATGAGAGAAGGTCTTTTTTGTCGTTTCTCTATCATGGAAATAGGCAGGGTGGGGGTATTACTTTAATAGAGGATCAACTGGCGTTCTTGGAAAGGAGATGATTGTGTCAAGTCATTCTTTCTCCCCTCATACATCTACCTTGGGTAAAACATGTAGGTCCTGTGGAGGTGACTTTCCAGGGTATATCTTCATACATGCACTATTACACAAAATAAACACATAGTGAGTTGGATAACATATACATTATAAAAGTAAAATCAACAAATACATATATCGGTATTTGATCGTAGTCTTTAATCCAGTCTTTCGTAATGCCATACCTTTTAAAAAAAAAATTAAATCTGAGACTAAAGAAAATGTTTATTGAATAAGAATTGTATTCCTGGAGAAAAATTGTGTAGACACAAGAATTAAGTCAGGATATATTTTGTACAGTGTACATCATCCATGATTTGGCCTAGAAGTAGTGAGCTTATTAAAAGACTGTTATTGTACAACAGATTTTGGGGAAATATTTCTGACTGTGGCCCTCACAGAAATAAAAAACTCCTTTACAGCAATTCATGTTCTAAATCACTCTAAAACCATCATGTTCCATCTTGCCCATCACAGCATCTCACAAGACAGATACTTTTAATAAATGCATGTATACGCAATTCTTTATTTCATCACTTCTTGTGCACTGCAGTATAAACTCAAACTCACATCTTACAGATTACATGGAATAAGACATGTACATTTACGTCCATTGCAACCAACTTTCAAAGATATTCAACACCCTTTATCTTACCTCAAAAATATTTTCTAGTCCCCAAACTCCAAGTTTTGGAAATTTCTCAAATGGAAAATATTGCAAAACACAAGCATGTAAATTCATCCAGCTTTGCACATGATGCGTTATGAAGAAATACAGTGTCACATAATAAAATGACAAATCCCATTATAATCCAAGTCCTCTATTTACGGTCCTGTACTATTCTTGTACTATTTACCTGACTGTACACGTCAGGTCAATGACACCCCCCCCCCCCCCCCTTCATGAAAAAGTTTGTGATAGAGATATCATAGATAACATACCATTACTTCTTTTCCCATGGGTTCTTGGAATAAAAATCCCTTAATATGAATACACTATATGAGATGATGACGTGGATCCTAATCAAATGAATGGTTGAAAGCGAACATGTGACCAGGCATGCGTAATTTGAATAACGACCGGTCATTATCCAATTCTAATGACCGATCATTATCCATTAATAAAACATCATGTTATAAAACAAATATAGCATAATCTTATCAAACAAAATAATACACATCACTTTGGTCGGGCATTAGTAGAATTACCCAAAGCCTCAGGCATGTTAGACTGTTCCAAAGGTACCTTGTGTGGTAATTCTTACTAATGTCCTTACTGCTGTGTATTATTTGTATATTAATGAACACCAAACGATTCTGTCACATGATACCTACCTCACTGACATCAGCCGTGCGTGGTCTAGTGGGCGGGGCCGCATCATCATCCATGCTGGAGCTAAACCAATCCTCCGCTGCCACATATACCTCATCATTCTTAGAGATTAGTTCTAAGATCTCTTCATCTTCTGTAAACAAGATGGTCTGTCGGGAAGACAATCGCAAAGATAAAATAAAGTCCTATTAATATATTTCAGTTGTTCCACACTGTTAAGTATTTAAAATTCAATCTTAATATGAATAATCAATGATATAAAAGAAAATACAAAAGAATGAAATATATGTGCATTTCAAGACCTAACCAATCTTTAAATCACAATTATAATCATAATAATTGGATTTATATAGTGCCATTTCATGAGGGTACAAGGCACTGACCCTTTAATAGTCTCTCAACAAATTATAAAGAATTATTTTCTAAACAGATTTTTTAAATAAACATCTAATAACTGACACAATTTCTATCATACTTACATCGCCAAATGAGCTGGGGTCTCCCTGAAGTGCCCCTGATGCCCTGCAAAAAGAAGGAAAAAAAATGTTTTAGAAAAAATTGATGAAACTGTTATTTACAGGTTTTATACACTGACTCAGTGTTATCTTCTTTGAATATATCATGGTATGAATTATCATGTGTACTTCTTAATGATTTATTTACATTATCATCAAGGGTTCAATGATATGCAAATATAAATACTAAATTAAACAACACTCACCTTGAAATTTCTCCTTTAAAGATGTTGTTGTCATCTAGAGATATCTCTATATCCTTGGCACCTCTGAAGGAATGTATTCTGGACTTGTTGTAATTCTGATCAATAAAACAAGAAAGGAACAGAAGAGAGGAGCATGACAACAAAATGAAGAACCAAAACATGGTATTGAAGTCTATTGGACATCATTATATGGTATCAGAAGGCTTTGGAGGGCAGTCTGATTGATGAAGATGTATACAAACATTAAAACTAATTTTCTTTTAAATGCCGTCTGTACTAGTTTGGCTAGGAGGGATTAGACCACCCAAGGTGGTCACTGACATGTAGCTATCTCATCAAATCAGCTCTCAATTAACATAAGAAAAAGAGGATCATGGGGGACCAATGGTCACCGATTAGGCATTGTTTTCTATATAGAGGGAGCAAGTAGTTACAAGTAGTACAGTGGGGCTTTAAGACATACACAATTAGGCAAACTGGACATTTTACTCTATTAATCAATCAGGATCCACTGTGTGATACCTAGTACATTTAACCTTAATTTTGATTAATTAATATGACAAATGAACATTTTGTCTTTTAAATGTAGCTTCCAGGGTTGGTAATTGATTGACACTGATTCAGATAAGTGATTTATATCACATTTTTTGGAAAGTTAGTGAAAATTTGAATGGACATTAAAACTGATCAGATCTAAACTGATTACCTTTCTAAAGAGCATCTATTTGAAGACCAAACTATTTAAAGAACAATTTTGGTGAAAAATAGTTTTTTTTAAATAAACCACATAATTTCTCACCCATATCCTGATCATGGCGACCTTGACAGGATGGTCAAAGGTCATGGTGATAAGATGCACCCTGCCTGGTGTGAACGGAGCAAGCCACATGTGTATATCATCCCTGGTGCAGTTCACACCATTAATCAGATTCAGCACAACCCTTGGGTCGTTGGTGTGTTCAGGTAACATGTTCAGGTCAGAAGGCTCTGCAGTAACCTGTGAATATTTTTCAGACAGAATGAAACAAAAAATTAAAGCCCATGTTTAATGTTTGCAGGCCCTACATATCCAATAATTAGAGGACCTTGATTTTAGCAGATGAATAGCAAAACATCAACAATCGCATACATGTATTAGTATGCATGAATACCTGCAAAGTGAAAAACAAATTAGATTTCTCTTCACCGTCTGAAATACGATTTGCTTTCGTTTTGGATTGATGGTCTTCGTCAAATATTTTCACGAAGGATTGTGAGTAAATTACAACAATAAGAATTTGAAGGCAAAAGTTGAACAGGTTAATGGATTGTTTCATCATATTCATAAGTATACTAGACTGCACCGACTCAATTTGGCAACAAATCAATAAAAGCAGTGTTTGATAGCAATATAAAGATTTCAGTGCAAGTAGGATTTTGTGAACATCGACTCCTGATTTCTATCATTTGTATTTTTTAAGTTACTCCAGGTCGATAGTTGTTTTTTCTATAAAAAGTGCAGACATCAAAAGATATATTGCACTCTTTGTTGGTACAGTACATATTTCTTAGTTACCTTAATTGATATCCATAATATTTTCTGTTGTAGAACATCTAAAGTTGAATATTATCTTCAATCAACACAGAATAATCACAATGATATCTTTCTGCAGTTTACTGTTTCTTACCTTGGAGACTTGAACATGTTCTCCACTACTCTGAAAGATCTCTATTCCATTGAGACCAACATAGTGACGATCTCCCCACGTCGTCTTGATGTTAATCGTCATGCAGTGCCCAACAGGTAAGAGAGGGATCTCAAATTCCTCACTATCGAGAAACAAGAAGTTGAATTTATACAAAATGAATGTCATTAAACAGTTCACATATAGGAATAAACATCACACAGTGAAAAACTGAAGGAATTAGTGGAAAATAAATCAAAATGCATTTTTGTTCCCCTTGTCAAAAGAAACTTTTAAATATGTATTAAAATTAAAAGAATTAAGACAACTTATTGAACAGATCACAAATTTTAATACATGAATAAGGAGACAGCTTATAAAGAGACAGCTTATAAAGGTAAGAGCCTTATTGGTGCTGCCATCAAAAACAAACATGACAGAGTATAAAAGAGAAGCAAAACAAAATGAAACAATACAAAATAACAGAAAAGCCTGAAAGCTTTATACAGAAGAAGAGAATATACATTTTCAAAAGGCCAGACAGAGAAAAGGGTTTATGGTCATGTATCCTCATATCCTGTCAAATTGCTCTAACCTGCTAGTATCATCATTATCAGCATCCTCCTCCTCCTGAGTCTTAGATCTTCTGCCTGACAAGATGGTATCTAGAACATCACCTAGTGGAACAGAACAGAGGACATGATGAGGTGCTTTGTATGAAGCTCTCATTGTTACTCATTATGTAAAGGATGCTTGTACAAATGTACATGTATATGTAGCATATGATGCTACATCCACATGTACTTACTATTACATGTATGGTTATTGCAAAATTGTTTCAATATTTAACTGAACAAGGGAAACGCTCTCGGCGGTCTCGCCTGCATTAGGCAATTCGATATGATATAAAATTGAGGTTGGGACATTATTTATAAGTAGGGTGGCCCATTAGCAGGCCCCCAAAAATGAAATCCTCTGGATATAATCACAATTTTGAAGTGAATATTGATTAAGAATCATGAACAAATTAAAATTGATTCATTTATTCTCATATTAAGTTGTGAAAACATAATCCAAGCCTACTGACCTAAAATGACCTTTGACCTTGTTACCTGGAATTTGTGTCATATGACTTGTGATACTTGATAACCCTTGGGTACAAGTTTCATGGAGTTTGAACAAACACTTTTGAAAATATGCTAAAAATTCAAAATCTTGATATTGATGCCACAAAAAAGTCTAAGTTTGTTGACCTAAAATGACCTTTGACCTTAACTTAGTGACCTGAATTCTACTCACATGATTGGGGATACTTGATAACCCTATAGTCCAAGTTTCACTGACTAAGAACTTATACTTTCAAAATTATATCAAAAATTCAAAAACTTAACCTTAGGTTAAGTTTTCGATAATGATGCCACAACATAGTCTAAGTCTGTTGACCTGAAATGACCTTTGACCTTGACTTTGTGACCTGAAATTCAACTCACATGATTGGGGATACTTGATAACCCTATAGTTCAAGTTTTATTGACTAAGGAGTTATACTCTCCAAATTATATTAAAAATTAAAAAACTTAACCTTAGGTTAAGTTTTTGATGTTGACGCCGTCGCCGCCGCCGTCACCAGAAAAGCGGCGCCTATGTCTCGCTTTTTTTGCTACGCAGGTGAGACAAAAATCAGTAACGTTTTGTAACTTTTTGAACCTTTTTTCTGATTTTTCCCCAGGACTTTTTGAAGATACAAATATGCAAAAGCTAACCATAAATACCTAATAATGTCATGTATTCTATTGGTATCCTGTTCTTAGAATTTTCTGTTATTGATATCTATTATGTATTAGTTAGATTATGCATAGAATATCTATGGTATCTTTGATCAACAAATACCTTCTACATCGAGGTTCACATTCGATGCTAGTCTTCCCTTTTGAAACTTGTCAAACAGAGACAGTGATGTCCACGACTGTTCTAAGCTCGACTCCTGGTGGCTTCTTGACTGGTGAGGGCGCTTGTCGAACCTGGCCGGGGGCGACATGTGATCTTCGTCACTCATACCGCCCTCCGCGGCCTTCTGTCGCCATCGCAGCTCCTCCATGTCATCGGCCATTGCTGGGAGAAGAAAGATCAGTAGCTTGGTGTCATAAAATCATAACATGAAAGAATAATGGAGTAGTCTAAATACCATAGTACGCATTAGAAGTTAGCTTGGCTTCATATTATAATTAACCTCACTGGTGATGATTCAGTGTCATAAGAACATTTATTCATCAAAAATGTAGAATACATCCATCTTCAATTCATCAGGTGATACAGATAAGGCATTAAAGTGACTTGTGCAATTAAATTGCATGACTATGCAAAAAACAATTATATATGCATAGAAGTAAATTTCAAACACTAGATAAGAATAAACATTTCCTTCCAGTGGCAGTGGTGTATAACTCAAGGTGCTTTTTTACAATAATATCTAACTCTTCCATTTATCAGATGTTGAGAGCCGGTAGGACAGTTTTGCAAAAACTTTTGCATCAAGATTTATTGTTCTCAGCAAACGATACATTATCCAAACAAAGCATATTTGCACCAAAGCTCATGTTTATGTACAATGTAGTCTCGCTACTAGCTGAATGGACCATCACTCCACCATCTAACATTAAATAGTAACCTGCTATCTTGGGTTGATTTGGGGCCTGGTTCCTGCTCCTCCTCCCTGTCGGTTCCAAAGTGGTCTCATCATAGTCCAGGATCTCTTGGGAAGGTCTCCTATCAGCAGAGCTTCGTCTCAGCATCCCAGGCCAGGGGTTGCCTGTATCCAGAGGGTCAGCCTCTTCCTCTTCTGGGATACTGCTATCGCTCTTATTGACTTCATCATCTGCAAAGAGCAAGATTGTACTAAAGAAAGGTACATGCATTCATGATTCATATCAAATATGATTTTGATGATACTGATTATCCAACTACTAGGAAAGGGAATGGTTTGCTGATATCTAGGGGCAGGGAATAATTTCCAGCCAAAAATTTGCATAGCAAATCTGCTACACAAAATAATTTTTGCATAGCAGTTGGATGAACTTGTATAGCAATTTTTTTTCATGTTATAAATTACAGTGCAAAAACAATGACGTCACAACATCTGGTCATGAATGCATACTTACTACATTTTATGTACATTGATTCTGGTGTAATCTCCCAGCACTTTCTTCATACTCGATCCATTCCCTTTTCTGGTCTAAATCCTTAATCCAACCTTCCACAGTAACTACACGAATTGACACCATGTTTTGAAAATGACAAAAATATTGGTCCAACAATAAATCCAGAGACGAGTCGAGTCTTAAATCCAAATAAATCCAGTAACTTTGAATCGTATCGAGGGTAAACAACAACACGTAGTATTAGCTCGCACATGAGCGCGATTGAGCCTGCCCTGGATATATAATTAGTTCACCACGTGCGTGCATTGTTGTCTGCATCGCAACAACACTCACGGCTAAAAGGTGACCGTAGACACTCATCGCCGATAGTGCGCTATGTAGGTGTGTGTAGCTTCACGGTTAGAAAGTGACTGTAGTACGCTTAGCGCTCAGTGCTGGCCAGCCTGGCCTAGCCAAGCCTGCCTGGGATATATGGATCGGATATCGGAGCGTCGAGGGTGTATGTAGTTTGTGGATTGGCGGTCTGTGTATATGAATGTACGTTTGGCTTGCATCGCAGCAATTGCGATTCATGAAAAAAGATACGTCGCAAATGGCTGAAAATACATCGCGAATTGCGATGCGATACCGGGAAAATTATTCCCTGAGGGGTCAGACTATTTTCCTTCTGCTATACTGCTATTGCTCTTATTGACTTCATCTGAAAAGAGCAATGTTATGAAAGATGAATGTATGCATGGTAAATATGATATTGATGATTTTTATTAATTTTTAATTGACTGCTAGGAAAGAAATGGCTTGCTGATATCCAATTGTCAACTTTATTTTCTTCTGATATACTGCTATTGCCCTTATTCAACTTCATTATCTGCAAAGAGCAAGATCATAAATGATGATAAAATACACATTTGTTCCATTCAACCCTGAAGACTGCTGCATCTGTGGACTGGCTCAATAAACCTTTAAAGGTCCACTTATTCTGTTAGAGAGAATGGATTGTTATGGGTTTATATTGGCTCAATTAGTTTACTTGAAATGTTATCATGATTTAAGGGGTCATTATCCTCATACTTTGTTGTGAAGCAGATAATACAATACAATACAATACAATAAACATTTAGGGCGCCATTCCCATAAGGCTCAGAGCGCTAACATCAAATAATATTATTGGTCACAGATCACATGTTGTAACTGCAAAGTAAAGGCGATACTCTAAATACTCTGGATAAGAATAAGATTGGAATTAGATCAACAGCAAATAACTGTACAATGCAAATCAAAGAATGTGAGTCTGATCTGAATATATCTACATGTAAACAAATCATTACTAGTTCAGGCAATTTAAGGGGGAGGGGGAATGTTATCCATTTACCATCTTACCTAATAAATTCAGCCATGGTGGTTTCTTCTGTTTTGGTTTGGTTCTAGTGGAAAAGATAAAGAAAAACCATTCAACAATCATGACAGTTATAAAAAAGCACCTCTGCAAAACATCCAAATTGTTATAAAAGTATTTCGAGATTTCATCAAGGATTTACTTACACATTGCATAAGAGTTGCGTGTACATGTACATGAAGGCTATCAGAAGAAAGAACTGAAATATACTTAGAGAGCAACTGAAAGGTTAATTATAGCTACAACAAAGTGAAAGAGTCTGCTGAAACGTATATACTGCATCTAATTCAATAGTTTATTAAAAGAAGGAGTTGTGAGATAAAAATATGCTAGGATGATGTACTTTGATTGCAGAGAGAGAAAAGAGCAAATCACACGGAAAAATGAAAAATGGAGCAGCTAAATGTTTTTCAGAAAAACAGGTTCAATGCTACAAAAATGAATAGAAAACTTTAAGTGAAATATAATAGCGCATGATATGAAATGACTCTTCACAGTCGGAAAAGGAATTTAAAGAGAATTTACAGAGAAGTTAAAGAAGACATTTTGTAGATGAGGGTTGATTATGGGCTTTACAGTATTAACAAAAAATAATCTTAATGTTTATCTCATAAAGCAGTCTCTCAACAATGTCTATATGAATACATGTGTTCGGGAGTTTGGGTGGGAGGGGGTGATATATTGTGACTTACGCCCTCTTTTTCTTTGAATCCTCTTTGAGCCACGAAGGCTTTTCATTGAGAGGGCGCTCACTCTTAGGTTGTTTGCTGTTAAGGTAGAGAAGACAACAATAAGCACATACCAACAACATGGAAGAATATCAAATGGCCACTGCACATCTTACATCTCAACTAAGACTTGATTTGAAGAGAAATAGAATAGGATTATATACAGAATTTCAATAACACAAGAATTGTATATGGCTAGGGTCCAAAATGGTCATATCAATATCAATATCGAAACTGCAGATCTTTGACCCTTCCAGAAAGGGATAAGGACAGGTCAACTACAACAGTCTTGTGACTCATTTGGTGTGAAGTTAATATGAATCACAACCTATTTGGCCTTATCTCTGACCAAAAGGCCCACAATATCCCACAGTTTGGTAATGATATTCATGTGAACATTTAGGACCTCACTTAGGAAAAATGTACCAATTTCAATATTCAAACTTGATCTAATAATTTTTTTCTTTCAAAATCTATTCATAATTGGGTCATAGGGTATTAGTTTGGTCATAAGATAATCAGCCACAGAACACACATACCAAGTTGGTTCTCAGAGATACCACATTCAAAAAAGAAAATGCAATTCTTGTATTTCCTTGTAATAGTTGCATATCGAAATGAAAGAAGAAAATAAAAGGATGATTAAGGTACGCACTTGTACCAGGCTTTAAAAGCCAAAGTGTAAATTCCACTTGAGATTTTACAAAAGATGACAACAGAATATCTGAGAGCAGGGATGGACAATCAATTTACATAGCTGCCAACATCATTTTGGTGAAAATGGAATTTGCTTGAGGACAAAATTCACAGATATTGGCTTCTTACAGGTATAAATAGAACAGAAAATACTGAAATATTTCTGAAAATACAGTTAAGAGTTAAAGAAAATCATGACCCAAAAAAGAACAAGTAAGATGTCTTCTCATAGAAATATGTGTAGAATAGTGATAATTTAGCAGAACAAGTAAGACTAAAAAGATTTGATAAAAATACTCATTAATATATCAAAGGAAGAGGCACACTGCACTGAGCTCACCAAAGTTCTACATGTAAGGAGTAGACAAACCATGATAGGTATGATCAAATGCACAAAGAAGGTCAAGTTACTCAGTAATCAATAGACAGAAAACTTCCCTAGATACATGTTCATATTAGTTATTAATAATGTTTACAAGAAAACTTAGTTCACAAAATACCAACATAACAAAATTAACATAGCACGGTGTACAAGACAATAAAAGGATAGCATATTCTTACAATTTGTTAATGATTTTTTTCAACTGGCACCACTCTGAACATGATACATTTACATTAAATAGATTTTAGAGTATAACCTCCCACAATATCCAACTCACCCAGTCAACTCTTTAAGTTGATCGAGCATGGAAGGTTCCTCCTTGTCAAAACTGGTATCCTGCTCACTAGCAGTAGCTTTCTTGTTTGGAGACGATGACATCGCCATGGGAACTGCTCTTGGAGTTATATCATCATCGGCAAGAGGAGTTTTCTCTGAAACGGGAGAGTATAACAAAAATTATGGAATGTCAAATGAAAATGGATTGGAATTGGTTGTTTAATCGATTCTTCTTCAAATTAAAGATTGCTTTTGAGAATCATCCTAAAAATGTTTTTATGAAGTTACCTGATTTGTGAAATTAAATAGTCTGACTTGTATATTATATTGGCAGAAGTTTTATTTTTCCATGTAGATAAAAGATGTATTTCACTAATCTATATACCAGTAAACATACTTCAAACTTACTTACATGTAGTATATACACTCAATATATTAAGATGAAGGTTTTAAAATCCCTATTCAGGGTACAAATTGCCAATCAAGTGTTCAATCAATCATTTAATCAAGCAATCATGTAATCAATTGATTAATAAATAAAGAAACAATTTAATTAATCAACAAATCAAATTATCAACCAAACATCTGTCAGTCAGTCAGTCAGTCATTCTGTCAGTCAGTCAATCAGTCAGTCAGTCAGCCAATCAGTCAGTCAGTCAGTCAGTCAGTCAGTCAATCAGCCAGTACGTCAGTCAGTCAATCAATCAATCAATCAGTCAGTAAGTCAGTCAGTCAGTCAATCAATCAATTAATCAGTCAGTTAGCCAGGTAGTCAGTCAGTCAGTCAGTCGATCAGCCAGTAAGTCAGTCAGTCAGTCAGTCAGTCAGTCAGCCAATCAGTCAGTCAGTCAGTCAGTCAGTCAGTCAGTCAGTCAGTCAATCAGCCAGTAAGTCAGTCAGTCAATCAATCAATCAATCAATCAGTCAGTCAATCAGTCAATCAGTCACTCAGTCACTCAGGTAATCAGTCAATCAATCAATTAATCAATGAACCAACCAACCAACATACAAGTCAATCCAATGCAGCGGCCTTACCTCTGCTTGCATCGAGGGAGGTGTTTGGTGATGCATAGATCTGAATGCTGTCATCCACCACCGGTAGATCTAGACTGGTATCGGTGGACCGCATCAGTACTCTGGTCTCACATCGAATGGTCTGCCTGGGGTCCTCAGGGTTAAAGCTTTCCGAGACACTGGGTCTCAGTCCAAGGTCTTGACTAACTCCAACGGAATCCTTCACAGAAGGCTCCACAGATTCAGACAAGGCTGGAGTAGCATGTTTTGGGTCTACACTAATCTTGGGGTTTTCCCCTTTAGGGGCTGAAGACGTGCTAGAATGTGGTTTTTGAGGTTCTGCGGCACTTGAAGGTTTAGGCTTAGAAACTGTTTGCCCTTTAGTCTTTTTCTTGTCAATGAGCGTCTGAGTCAAGTCCCTGCTCAAAGTCTGATCCAACTTAGCATCTTGGGCTGGTTTTACTTTGGAGGGGAACAGATCCAGGTCTATATCAAATGCTATGCTCCGGCGTAACTCTCCGCTCCCATCCTCATCCTCATTCCCATTGCTGTTTGAGTTGCTCTTGTTTGGATTCAACAACCTCCCTTCCAGTGACTTTGACTGAGGCTGCTTGCTTCCTAGGTTCTTGTCACCAGCACCATGCAACCTCTGCTCCACATTTTTCACTTGTTTTGATTGCTCAGTTCTTTGTACATTTGGATTCATTGTTGCAATTTGTTTTTCCTGGTTTGATGCATTTGATGGAACACTGTTACCTAGAATGTCTTTAGTAGTTGCATTTTCTATGGGTATAGGAATGGTTGTACTGTAATCAAAGACTTGGTTTCCACACCCCTTGTCCAATGTTCCTTCCCATATAGTCTTATCTTGAAGAAGTATCCTGGCCTCTTTGATACCAATGCTCAAATCCTACAGGAAACAGATGAAAACAAAAAAACACAAACAAATGTTTGAGTACAATCATAAATGATATGCCATCTTTGATTATTACTTTAGACACAAAAAAGATTTTTAGGTTTTAAAAGTTCTCTTCTTTATATTTGGCAAATGTTCACTTCAAACCCAGTGGAAATCCATATATTATGATATGTTAAAACAAGACTTTCTTCAATTAGTTACAGATTGATAATAGCTTAAAAATGGATAATAATTCAGAATAAACTCTAACAGAGGTCCATTTATGCAATAAGTCCAAATTTGCTCCAGTTCATGGCAGTGATATATACTATAAGTTGTTAAGCTTGTTATTTTGTGTAAATATTGCAAAATTTTATGAAATACACACATGAAAATGAGCTTGCAATGCAGGTGCAAACATGTACAATGTAGAGTAGCCCGTGTTAATCATTAAGAATACAACTTTCATCTGCAAGAAATATTTTGTTCACAAAAAATGGCCTCATGCAGTATCAAGCAAAGATGGACAAATAATAATCACTAACTAACCTTCAGAGTCTTGTTGAAGTTCCATATCCTCATTTTGGAGATACCACTCCCTGCTGAAGAGGCTGGTATCCTGAAGAGCAGTAAGACTGGAGAACCCTTCTCATACTCACAGCTCCACATGTTTCTTTCTTTTGTAGTCTGTAAATGAGAAGCAGTACCATTCATATTTTGACTGCCAATTCATCAATCATGGTGAAAATAAGCATATGCTTCCGAAACCAATTCCGGAAAAAGCAAACAACATTGAACAGAATGTTTTACAGATTATGATTTGTTAAAAAGGTTTGAAAAGCCTTCGTGGCTCAGAGAGGATACAAAGAAAAGAGGATGTAAGGTCAAAATATCACCCCCTCTCACTCAAAGCTCAACTAGTATTTTTTTTATAGTTGTATTACTATTTTTTTTAAAGTGACTCACATTATGTGGAGTAAATTAAGCATCTGTAACTGCAAAGAAGTGGATAAACCAAACACATGTGGATTGACACAAAACCTACCCATTTTCCATCAAAGTCATTCTATCCCCTAGAAACACAAAATAAAGAGTGACATTTGTAAACAAAAATAATAATACATCAATTGGTAGTATCTGCAATACTTTATTTCAGGAGAAATATTATTTTTAAAGAAAAAAAATGTATAGGTACCTTCATCCTGGCATTGACAATGTTAGCAAGCTCTCCTTTGCTCTCTGAAGCATTCCGAACATCCAGGCCTGATGGTTGGAGGGTTAACCTTTGACCTTCGAGGTCAAAGAACTGCACCTCTGTGACCCCTACTCTAGATGGATGACCCCAGTTAGAGTTGATCTCAATGATGACCTCAAGGTCAGAAGATGACGTTTCAAGTGAGCTTGACTTTGAGCTTGATGCACTCTGTAGGGATAAAAAGAGAAGAATTTTTGTTGTTGTTGAAACACCATTGATCTAGAGGCCATCTTCAAATGAAACATATTTTCTGTACAAAAACCTATGCACCTCACCTGATGAAAAATACTGTTATTACTTTATTTTCAATATTCGTAAATAGCTCTTGGATATCTTAACACACTAAACCGCAAATTTGATTACATTCTTATGTATACTGCTTGGATGAGTAAATTTGATTGTTGTGAAACACTCAGGTGTTGTGGACGAGTGGATATGTCACCGGACTGTGGATCACAAGATCCGCGGTTCAAGTCCCACCGCGGCACTAATGTCCTTTGTCAAGACATTGGTCTATATTTGCCACTCTCCACCCAGGTGTTAATTGATATTTCTATCGCTGGTAAACAACGCTCTGATGGATTTCGATCAACGGTGGAAATATGTGGACGATTTGAGCATTCTTGAGATCCGCTCCACTTCTGGCGTCTCGACGTTAGCGGATCATCTCGACAAGCTGACATGTTGGAGTAAGGAAAATGACATGAAATTCAACGTTCAGAAAAGTAAGACCATGTCAATTGACTTCTCCAAAAACAGAGCGAATCCTCCGAGCTTACATCTGAATAATCAACCGATATAAGACACGAATTGCCTGAAGCTGCTTGGCGTTCTTATACAGGCGAATCTCAAATGGGATAGCCATATCTCCGACGTGGTCTCAAGAGCTGGAAGGAGAATATTCATGATTTGTCGTCTGCGGAAAGCGTCAGTCCCGATGCACGACCTAGTGAATATATATTCCACATATACTCGTCCGTTATTAGAATACGCATCTCTATTGTGGTCTACAAGCAAAACAACAAATCAAACCAATGATATTGAGAGGATCCAAAAGCGTATATGTCGCATCATCCTGAGGGATCAGTACATCTCCTATGAACACGCTTTGGAAACACTTGGCACCAATCGCATGTCCGAGCGACATGAGCAGTTGCTGCTCTCCTTTGCCAAGAGCCTGTTGGCTTCTTCCAGGCATCGAGACTTCCTTCTGCCCCTACGCAGCGAAATATCCTCCCGGCGTCTACGTCACTCGCACCACTTGGATACCCCCATGTGTAGGACTGCTCGGTACCGCTCGTCAACAATGCCCTCTGCAATAAGACTGCTTAACGCGAATCTATAAATCGTTTCATTATTTTATTAATTCATTAGTGTTCCCTCTCTTTTTAAACTTCAATTGTATGCCCTTGCTAAATATTAATGTTGTGCTTTTTATCTCTAATATAATGTGCAATATCTTATACGAAATTATGTAATATTGTTATTCAAATATCAATTTTTTCTTGTTTCAGATGAATGAGGTCATTACAATTAACAATAGCAATTGTTAAATACACTCTGTACTATATTTTTTAGACAAATAACTTTCTTATTCTCATGCACATTAATAGATATTTGGTTTTAAACAAACCGGTATAATAATACGTCTGCAATATACACTTTTATCCAATTTACTCTCAGACTGCCTAAAACTGTAAACATATTTTAATCTGTTGTTTCATTAGGTCATTAGTGTTCCCTTCTTTTATATATTTTTTTTAATACAAGTTCATGCCCTTGCCAATTTTTTGACTTGGGTCTTTTTCTCCAAAGTAATGTGCAATATCTAATTCGAAATTACACTATATTGTTATGTAAATACTCATTTTAATTTTATTTGAACAACTTTCTCGATCTAGATGAATGCTGTCATTACATTTATATTAAAGGGGAAAACGGAATCTCTATTCATTTTGACTTTTACGGTTTAATTTCATCCCATCCAATAGGTTT
This sequence comes from Strongylocentrotus purpuratus, assembly GCF_000002235.5. Lineage (NCBI taxonomy): Eukaryota > Metazoa > Echinodermata > Echinoidea > Camarodonta > Strongylocentrotidae > Strongylocentrotus > Strongylocentrotus purpuratus. The sequence continues at coordinate 27,482,535 of NW_022145599.1, read as the reverse complement.
TTTTTTAATGCTTAATTTCATTTTTTGTAATAGAAATGTTTGTTTAGCAATTGTTAAATACTTTCTCAACTCTTTTGCTCAAACAACTCCCTTTTTTCTTCTCCATTCTCTCCTTCCCACCGTCTTGGTTCTTCAACATGAAAGTATATTATTACATTACTGTATAACTTTGTTTCGCAATTTCGATTTCATCTTACAATGACTTACAATATGTATTTTAGTTTTGTATATGTTTATATCTCTCTATATTTTTAATTTGTTTGTAAATTGAACATTTTCAGCCTGCGAGCTGCTTGTTTGATGTGATTTCTCAATAAACCAAACCAACAACAACAATTGCGTACCCGGTTAGATGCGAAAGCTAATGTGCTTAGCTTAGCAAGTGTGCGCTTGTAAAAATGACGCCTTGCTGGAATACTCCCCAGGGAGTGGAGAACGTGCATACATTGTGTGCAGGTAAGCCTGAATCCGATGACCGGGGTAATAATATATATATACATGTATCTGTAAAGTTCGAGAGGGCCTTCAGTCCTGAAAAGCGCTATATAAGAACAAGGTAGTATTATAATTATTACAAGTCGAGCCACAGCGTTGAGAAGTCATTGATCTTGTACTTGTACGGCCCCCAGGCACCATGTCACAAAACCATCATCCCATTGAAATGGGTGTTGACTTTTTAGTCCATGTTTAAAAGGGATGTCGAAAGAGTTCCCAAGAGATTAAATTCCATGTTTCGCACCTTTGAGCGAGGAGCCAGCTTAGGTCCTGTGAAGATATCACTGTGACCAGCGCCCTCTGTAGTTGACTGTCCTGGTGGCTGGTGTCGTCGAGGCGTGTTCCTGGATGATCTCGGGCTTGTTGAGTCCTCTAACCTGCCAAGGACCTTGAGTAGTCTCCTCTGTGACCTGCAAGAGTGAGAAAAATAGATCCTATTAAAGCCTGTATGCACTAGTTTGGCCAGGGGGGATTAGACTTCCCTGCAAGGTCACTGATAGGTGGTTATCTCACCAAATCAGCTCTCAATTAACATAATAAAAAGAGGATCATGGGGGACCAACATCCAATAGGCATTGTTTGCTATATGGAGGGCGCAAGTGGCTTTAAGTAGTGCAGTATGGCAAAATTCAATCATAAAGCATCATAATAATAATAATAATAATAATAATAATAATAATAATAGCCTAATAGTCCACTCCAAATTTTATTAAACCGAAACGGAAATTATATCATAAATACCCCATGCGATTAGAGTACAAATGTTCAGTTTATCGTATTTGTAGCCTGGTCACAAGAGCTTGGAACCAGAAATCAGACTACTATATGCATGACAGTAAAACCAGAAACAGCCATTTTCACGGCAAGAAACTATGCAACTTGTAGAAATTTGCTGTTGTGTCTATCGTGATTAAATTATTTTGAGGTATGAAACTTTCACAAATGTGAACCATCAAATTGAAAACATATAATGCAATTTGTCAAATGTGAATGCACAGTTTATGAAACTATAAATAGTGCTAAAACCCTTTGCAATGGATTTAAAATTTCACAGGGTTGTTCCTAGATCCAATTTTTTCTTTCCGTTTTCATGTGTCATCAATCTTTAGCACTGATACAACAGACACGGCCATAATTAGTCCTCTCCTGCTGCCGCTCTCAAGGTCAAAATAGCCCTGCTCCTTTGAAAAGGCAAACATACTCACTTAGCATCCATATCTTTGACCTTCTCTAGGGCCATGGCTAGCTTCAGGTCATCGAGATTCTGAGAGTTGAGCAGCGGGTCATGGCTTGAGGAGTCGGTCGAAGCACTCAACTCTTCAGTAGTCTCCTTCCCTTCAAGGTCATCATGATCGATGTCAGCTTGGTCTTGCTCACCATGGCGAAGGATGACAGTCACAGGTCTCTTAGGCATATCAGCAGGTGATGGTGATATTGGCTATGAGAATGGGATAAGATATATTTATTTCAATATTTGAAAAAAAAATGAAACTGTAATACCTATACATACTGAGTTTATACACATTGGAAAATTTTCGTGACATTTATCACAAAACATCAGATTTTTTAAAGAAGGGTTTAAGAAAAAAAAGAAAAAAGAAAAAACAATGACGTACAATATCTTCAGATTCCCAAAGAACTATTCTTTGCCATACATCACATCAATACAAAAATATGTCATGTCTTCATTTTTTCTTATGAGGACAATGATTTCAAATTTCCTGAAAAAATGCAAATATTTAAAAAACACCCCAACAGAGTTAATTTGATATTATGTTTACACTTTTGCTAACAGCCTTGCTCAAAAGAAGGAAGGATTTTTTTTCTTCCTGTGATAACATTAATGCAAACTAATGCAATACAGGACAACTAACCTTGGTTTCTTCCTTAGGAGCTGTCCTGGCCCTGCTCTGGGTTCGTGTTGCCTTGGCAACCTTGTTCTCTGCAGCCATGGCTCTCTGGATGGCTGAGACGTCGTCCTTGGGAGTGCTTGCCCACTTGCGGGTCTCTTCCTCTTTCTTCTGGGTTTGCAGGGAGGTGGATTTTCTCACTGCAGGACCTAAAGGAACAACACACAAATACCTGTAAGCATTGACCAGTACAGACCATGGAGTAGCATCAAATAGATAGATAAGTACAGTGGCCATCCACCAACCAACTTGAGGAGAACACCAAGGATGTGCTACATCAATATGATGTGGTCAAAAGTGGGAACAGGCGAGGGAAAAAGACATAATGCTGACAAACATGTACATGTGTTGTATCTATACTCACATTAAAAATGTTAGATTTACTGTTTTAAACTCTAATGACATAAATTGCAGTATTCTTGAATCCTAAAAAGCGGCAAAAGTTTACTTTACCAAAACTTGCAAGATTGTAAATTTTAGAACATTACAATATTTTATGATAAGTGTTCTTTTGTTATCATATCTATTATGTTGTGAACATCAAATATTAGATCTATACGGCTGTGTCAAACATAGTCTCTGACCTAAAGAAGAATTAATATCAGTATTTGGGAACAGTCGCATGCAATATATGTCTTGCTTTCCTTTTTCACAATGGGGCCATGGTTCTATCAGAATCATACCTGCATCTAATACAACATCCTTTTGTTTCTGAGCTCCCTGTTTCCTGAAGTCTTCTTGGCTTGCTCTTGAAGGCAAATGAACTTCGTCTGCATCTTCTTTCCTCCTAGAAAAATGAATTGGATAATGAGGTTTGTAAATCAATTACTGCTTGTTCATGTGTTTACTTATTCATTGCAAGTTTATGTGATCTTTGGAAGGACTTTATGATGCAATGCTCAATCCTCTCTTTAATTAATGAGTAGGAAATTTATGCTTCCAGCTTGAATAGTGATGACGATTGTTTATTGCCATCTACACTCTACAGAATTCATGATGACTACATGCATACTAGATTACTACACTGTAATAAATTTTAATAATGATTTATATTGTACACATAGGTTATGTGAATGTTGATGGAAAAGATATTAAAGAAAAAAAACCCTGTGTACTTACTTTGCCGATAGTTCCTTGTTTTTAGCTACACATGAAGAAAAGTAAAAGAGATATATTTAATAGAAACATTTCATACGCATCACAGAGTAAAGCATTCCATAAAATAAGTTATTTGTTAAAGAGTTTCCTATTAAACCCAAAAAGTTTTTTACACAGCCCTTAACCCTTACTGTACTGGGCTATTTTGAGCACCCACTGACTGGGGGGGGGGCCTGGGAGGCCCCCCCCCCTATGATCTCGGCCGTCGATTGTCCGATGAACACGAAAATTTGCATGTTTGTAGATATTTACGTAAGGAACAAGATGGTATAATTAGTTTTTTCCGAATATGCAAATTTTTGTCGTTAGCCTAATTAATTATGCAAAATGCGCTAATTTTATGCATTTTACCGAAAACGTGTCAAACTCCACTTTTTGAATGTTGAAACTCATTATTCATATGAAACTTCTTTTCTTACACAAAAAAGTTGTTTTAATGTAATTAATAATGATAATTTATGCAAATTTTGATGCGATTTTCATTTTTTTTTTTTTTTTTTTTGATGACATGCGCATACTAATTGTTATGTAACGCCTTACAGGTGTATCTGATTTCGACAAAAATGGTATCAAAATGTGCGTAAGACTTGAGGGAAAAAAGTCATGAAACGACAATTCAAAATTCCAAGCGGTTGCGGCGCAATCTCCGAAAATGTCGAGGGGGGGGCCTCCCAGGCCCCCCCCCAGTACAGTAAGGGTTAAGAATTGGTTATATATGTATCATCACAGAACTTTCACTCCTTTTATTACTTCGTATATCAATGATTTATTAAGCAATCACACAACATTACAAAATGACACATGAAAATATGTGCATATCAATTGATAAATATTCAAACTAAGAGCACAAGACAAATGAAAATTTAAAATGATTTACATTATAAGAAAACTATTAATTCAGTGAACTAGAGAAAGACACACATTAGAAAAAGAGAAACATTTTATGACAATCTTCCAATGCCAATCGAACTGACAATATTTAGAGAATATCTTTTCCATACGTTTCATATGTGATGCAAAGTCGAGGACTATCATATCTCCTGGCTCTATCTTCATTTTTTCTCCGCTATCCCTCCTGCCCACATCGAGGCTGTCATCAAGGACGTCCAAGTCTTCCTCGATCTCATCCTCATCCTCCTCCTCGATGTCATCTTCTGAGCTTGACGATCCATCGTCAGACTCTGTGCCCTGTTCACATGAAAAATTAAACACCAGTTTGATATACAGGCGCCTTTTATTAATGACAAATGACAAAATCAGTGGCATATCTGCTGATAACCAATCAGAAGCAAGGATTTCAGTAGCTTATAACAAAAACTGTCATTTTTCGCTAATGACAAGTTTTGTGAAACGCCACCCTGGTCATTTCAAATTTGATGCTTTTTATTCAAAGGTATAAAAGTCAGTGTGTGTACATCAGAATTATTCACATGGGGGTAAACTAATGAAAAAAATGTATTTCTGTAATTTTTCATACTTCTGTCCTTATGGTAGAAAATATTATTTTGCATTGTAATGTTACTAGAACAAGAACATTCTTGTGGGCCACCAGGTTTTTACCTAGCCCAATATGTGCAATTCTATATTTGCACACTTAACTGTATGCAATCCTTCATCAGAACTTTGTTACAGTCCTTCTTCTCCCTGCAACCTCACGATATCAAATACATTTATAATCAATTCTCATAATAAAATATCACTACCTCTTTTAGAAATATCAGAATGACTTACCTTTCTACAGATACTTCTCCTTATGTGTGGATTAGCCTCTAAACTCCTCCTTAGTGTCTGTGTACAGAAGGAACAATGATATAATCAGTGGGTAATAGACAGTGGAACAAATAGATCATAGGTATACAGAGAATTATCCCAATATAGCATACATGGCCCAGGACAATGGACTTGCCAAAGCAGGTCATAACATATAGACATAAAACATACAGTTGTATAGATATGTAAATATAGTTCAATGAGATGATACAGTAGTTAACATTTCAGAAATATTAGTTGAATGGAAACAAAATTAATTTGAGCGTTTAACAAAAAAAATAATAGAACAATTCAATTTCAGAAACAAGCAATAATTGAAGTTTAAAACCCAGAAAAGAATGAAGAAAAAAAAATCTCACTCACTGAAGAGTTATAATACTCAAATCAATTAATTGGTAATATTAATTTTAAAAGCTTTAAAACAAATATTGTTTCAATTTTTATAATTACAAATAAGTTTCATTTTATATGCTTTATTGCAGATGTCATTTTAGGTATAAGCATTTTGTTCATGTTTTGACCGAGTTATGGAAATATCATTATTGGAATTGAATTATATTGAATTAAAACAAAATAACACAATAATCAATTACCTTAACATCTTCAATGCTGAGAAGCAGTTGCTGGTTTACAATACCATCATAATCATCTTCTTCTTCATCAACCTCCTCCTCCTCCTCCTCACTTCTTCCATCTTTACTCCTTCTCTTCCGATGCCGAGACGATTCCTTGGTGTATTGACCAGCATCGATCTCCAGATCACTGTCACCATCCGAGCCTCCCTCTAGGATCACTGTCATCTGCTTTGTCAGCTGATTGCAAGAAATACAAAATAAAATAAAATACCTTGCCATGGTGAGTTTCAAAAGATTGATTGATAGAATGCATTGTTGATCAATAGCATAATGTAAATGATACTTCAGATTCAAATAGAGTTAAGTAAGGTATTGTAATCTTAAATGGTGTAATTTGCTGTGGATTTATCAGGTGAAGAATAAATAACATAGGATGATTGTATTGTCCTTGCTTTACATACCTGTGAGTAGTCTTCTTCATCCTCATCATCACCATCAGTACTTTTATCTCTTTTCTCCTCCTCATCCTTGACATCTTCTCCATCTTCCTCTTCATCTCTCCTTCCTTCATCATCATTCCCATCATCATCCTGATCAGCCTGGGAAGCCATGCTCTGGTACACCTCAAAATCTTCTGAATACTCTGGAGCTACAGAATCAAAAAGGTAAAATTTTTAAGGAAGACTTTAATGGTGTATATGCAAGTAGTTGTGTAAATAAGTATTTTAAAAGACATGTTGACAGAAAATCCCACAGGAACAGGTGAAAATTAAATTGAACGCCCAAAATATAGAGTAAAGTCATCACCTGTGTACAAGAATAAGCCTGTAAAGTCTAAGGACGCACACAGGTGATGACTGAGCGATCACAACATTTCAAAACGAAAAAGTTTGAAAACAAATCCAACAAACAAGAGGCAAACATTGAATTGAAATCTTCAAGGAGCTCTAATCCGCATACAAAATGACAAATCTGGGGGGGGGGGGCGTTTCACAAAAACTAAGATTGACTTTAAGTTGGACTTAACTATGGCAGGCGATTCATTCCACTGTTTGCTCTCACCATTTACTGGCATTCGTCTTTCAGGTCATGTTCACAAATTTACAGAATTTATATTTTTTGATAATTCATTATTGAAGGAAAAAATATTATCTAAAGATCATAATGGTGAGAGCAAACAGTGGCATGAACGGCCTGCCGTATTCAAGTCCAACCTAAAGTTGATCTTAGTCTTTTTGAAACACTTCCCTGCACATACATTGATGACCCTAGTCAGGGTAGATCATGTAATCTTGAAGATTCTTTTCTTCCAATCCTTCAATCGGAATCACATCTTGTATCAATCGGAATCACATTTTGTGCTCTCAGCAAAGCTGTATAATCCTACCTTGGGCAATTCTTGACTTCAATTTCAACCTCTCTCCTTGGTCTGTCTTGATATCAACAGAGACCTGAATGATATCAAAGAAATATACAAGTTTATTTGTCTAGCATAAATCACATGTACAAAAATATAAAAGAGTATAATCATAAAAGTACAAAAGTATCATCTATACGCTGTATTCAATAGCACACAATGTAGAATAAAGAAAGACGACGAGAAAAATATCTAATTATCATTCTGCCAGAAGAAAAGACAAATATCAATTACAGCTAGCACTATGTATGACTCACATTAAGACAGACATAGCATTAACAATACTATTTTACGTAGCCTAAATTGCATGTGTGAGTGTTATAACGTTTTCAGGTGATCCCCTTACAACTGTACAAAAAGAATAAAGAGGGTTTGCAATCTGAGAGAAAGAGACACATAGATATACAAAGAATGAGAGGGGAGCAAGGAGCAGGGAGGAAGATGAGGAGAGAGAGAGACATTGTGGAGAGAGGGGTAGAGGAAGAGAGAGAGAGAGAGAGAGAGGGGGAGAGGGGGAGAGAGGGGGAAAGAGAGAAATTATGGAGAGAGGTAGAGGAAGAGAGAGATAGGGAGAGAGAGAGGGGGAAAGAGAAATTATGGAGAGAGGGGTAGAGGAAGAGAGAGAGGGAGAAAGAGGGGAGAGAGGGGGAGAGAGAGAGGGAGAGGGATAGAGAGAGTGGAGAGAGAGAGAGAGAGAGAGAGAGAGAGAGAGAGAGAGAGAGAGAGTGGAATGGAAAGGGGAAAGGAGATGTGAAGGGAGGGAGGAGAGGGGAAGGGAAGGAGAAAGGGAAGAGAGGGTGATAAATTGGTAAAAACAGATTTAAATAAAATTTGGCTACCTGGGTCCAGTTCTTCCGTTGGACCTTCCCTGGTGCTGTCTTAGCTCTGTCGACCCCATCTAGATCATCCTCTGCATTGATCTGACCAATCACAGCTCTCCTTGGGTAATCTATGTAAAACAACAAATATCACTGACATGCTAAACCGTTATCATTATCATTAAGAATTTGGTGCCATCTGTATCTGATCTGGGGGGGGGGGGGGGGGGGGGGGGGCTCACTGAATGACTGTAACCCATGGGTCTCACAAGTATTATTGGTTGGGATGTGGAAATGTAACACTGCACTGCAGTTTAATTTCCTCTTACTCTAATACAAGGAGTGCAGCCAAGATCTTAACGTGTAAAGGTTGTGACTCTCCTACGTACAGGGCATATATTTAATGTAATTATAATAATAATAATAGCTCGTTCTTATTTAGCGCTTTTCAGTACCGGAGGCCCTCACAAAGCGCTTTACAGATAAGTATATTATTACCCCGGTCATTGGATTCAGGCTTACCCGCACACAATGTACTGTTAACAGGACGGGGTACTCTCCACTTAAACCTAGTCTGCATCCATATGAAACAGGGGAGGGGCACATAAACTTTTACTATAATGCAAGCCCTAAATCAAACACCTGAGCAAGATTCAAACACATGATATTCGGTTCAACATGCAGACCCTTATTTGACAGATTCCACTTGCGGCTGAAAAATAAATATTGTGGTAGAAAAATTACTTTCCTATACTCTATAGTGACCTATACTATACTAAAGATGGTTTGAAGGCACAAATATTACGATGTAAGCAGGGCCACAGTTAACAACTTGTTTTGTTTTACATTAACAACACTATCAACCAGTAAAGTAATTTAAATCTTGATATCTAAACAATGTTATAGTTTTTGACTGACCTCCTGCAGTTTTGGGCTTCTTTGTGGTTGGTTTTCGAGGGGAATGCTTGGCTCCAGCTAGGTTAGTATATGCCCCATTGACATACAGTGAAAACCCTTGCTCTTTTCTCTCCAAGGCTATCTGCTTTTCATCCTTGGCTTTCAACTGCTTCAGCAACCTGTAAAAACGAAAGAAAAGACATGTACATAATACTAATAATAACAAAAGATACTTTCATGGGCACGAATTCACAAGATAGGTTTAAATTTAACCCATGGTTTAAACCCTCATTTACATAAACCCATGGTTTAAAATTAGCGCAAATTAAGCGTACCTTGCCTTGTGGGCATATAATATTGGATCTCTGACTGTGTGGCGCTTAATCTTGTGCTAATCTTAGACCATTGGTTATGTAAATGAGGGTTTAAACCGTGGGTTAAATTTTAAACCTCCGTTGTGAATTTGGGCCAGATTGTGCACATATAGCAAACTCAGGGATGCTTGAGGCGCCTTCACAGTACTATTATTAGACTGGCTCAAGCACTAATTCAAGCCAGGTCGAGCGTACTTGCACCAATTTGACAAGTTTTTTTCTCCATTCAATTCTATTCTGTACAGGCTCGATCACAGCTGCATTAAGGTGCAGAAATCACTTAAGGAATAAACTCCCACCAGGTACCCATTCACAAAACCTGGGTGGAGAGTGGCAAATGAAGATTAATGTCTTTCCAAAGGAAATTAGTGCTAGGCATGGATTTGAAGCCTGAACCATGTGATCCACAGTCCAATGGTGGTTCCACTAGACAACAATTCTAGACACACATAAAACATGATCAATGCAAAGTATAATGAGGAACTGTAGTAGAGAGCTTTGCCAATAAGGAATACCAACAGAATAAAGGGTAAGTAAAGAAAATTGTAAAACTCATACAAGGACATCTTGTATGCATTACAATTAACTCTGGATAATTTAGCTTAAAACACTTGTGATACATTGTCCTCAAACTTATCAACTTCCAACATGCAGGCTTGGAAATGTTCAATTTACCTATTCTTATGCTGTAGCTGTAGCAAGTATTCGTCGTATTTGTCTGGTCCCTCATACTGACCACGTGGGGTCTGCAAATGAAGAAAAACATACTTTAAGGTTCCAAATGCTAAATGATGAGCAGACATTCCTAGTTTGGAGTCATATCACTAAAGCATGGTAACAATATTCAGTGAAAGTTACACAAATTTGCTGATGGGTAGAGAACTTGAGATTAATTGGAAAACACCAAGTCAATAGAAACAAATTAAGGAACAATTGCACATAAAGATTGAAATCTTGACAATTGATTACAATTTGCATTATTGCACTTATTCAACAAAATTATAATATCTTCAAATGTAATTTAAAAAAGCACAGGATGATAACATGACCAAATGCCGCCATTTGTACCAAATCAGTTTAGTGTTTAGATGGCTGAAAATCAGAATTCAACATGGAGAAATGTTTTTGCAATTATAAAGGCTAAAGAAGGGCAAAGAAACAGGAAGAATAGGTTTTTTTTTTCAAATTTCAGTTTGACATTTTGAAGAAAAGAAATTGCAGAACTCATTGCAAAAAGTTTAATTTTAAAGCAAAATATATTTTCTCCAAATCTTTCATGAAAATTACTTAGGTCTACTCCATGCACCAGTTAGATCAAGATTTCCTCCTTTTGTTCAAACAAGTCATACAATCTCATAGCATGCAGTAGCTTCAAGAAAACAGACATATTAGCTGAAAGTAAGTCCTTATGTTTTGATGTTTATATCATGATCATTATTTGAACAATTGATTAAGATTAAGTTGAATTTTTTGTGTATGTTTTAGTAGGGTATCTTCAAGCCAAAGTTAAGGGTAAAAAATGGATACGAAAGTACACTAGCTCCTATTTTCTTTCCAATCTACATTTTGTCTAAATCAAACTGTTAAGTATAAATAACAAAAAAACAGAAGGCAAACTTTCCGCCAGATTCCAGGAAACGTGCTAGTTAGTCTCCCCCCCCCCCCCCCCCCACGTTGTGCAGTAAGGTTTGCCATCTGTGTATGGGGAGGGTTGACAAATTCCCCATATTACCAATCCAGATATTTATTTATGTTTATCAGTATACCTGATTTGCATCAGCTATCTTTGGTGGACTAGGCGTTCCTTTCTGCCACTGTTTGCGTTGACCCCCTGTGGAATGAAATAAAAAACACCAATGATATAAGACTAGAGTGGTAGAGACATAACATTGTGGCGTGCGCCTGTAATCCAGCTAAAAATGGAAGTTACAAACTGATTCAGCCGAGGACGCAGGTTCGAAACCGAGTCACGTCTTTCGGATGGTGACTTTACAGGTCAGTCATCAGACGTGAATAATCATATCTGATCGATACACGTCTGTAAAAACACAGTTACACACATGCACACACACACTAACTGCGTAAAATGCTCTCAAACATCACTGATGTCTGAACATCATATTTTTGTCAAAATGCATAAAAAAGTAAAAAATAAATAAATGAGATCAGCACAAAGTTTTATCCCTTTATCTTGTTTATTACATGCTATTGCAGAGAAATATTTTGAATGTGTACATGCAGTGCACCACTTTTACTGATCATTCATGTTCCCAGTAATTTTCCATCACGCTACTTATTTATATTCATTTATTCGGACCATGTGTGTTTACATGTATTTTTTCAATCACGCACCGGGGTTCCGCGCACCCGTTCACCCGCGTATTTTCAACACCACAAGTTTTTCTTCACTCCTGCTTACGCCTCGGTCGAGTCAACAACTCCTCTAACATCTCAGTTGAGTCCCCACGTCTCTGCATGATTTTCTCTCCGGGCTGATTCTCTTCTATGCCTATCCCCTGCTGGGAGCTACCAGTTTCTTCACCGGTAGCCTTTCACCCACACGAGCTCAATTCACCACAGCTCATCTAAACATTCATCATTGAAGTTCGGCGCATCAATCGAGCAACTCACTGCTCAGCACCACTACCGGCTTTGATGTCTGCATTTCTACCTTGGCTTCCGACATCGAGCGACTCACCGCTTTGTCGTCGAGTGCCACATTCTTCTCTTCTCTTCTCGCCCGAGAGCTCCATCATCATCATCACGATCGTCAGCGTAGAGATTCTTCACGGCTCTTAAGCCACGACGACGAAGCTACATCTCCACCTTCAAGCCTCTGCATCTTCATCGCGTGAGCCCCTTTCTTCGTTTTATCCGTCATCATCTTCATTGGACTTTCGATGACATTTCCACTCGTCGTAAGCTCTATCTATTCATTGCATTTATTCATCATGTCCATCTCATTTATTATTGGCCAATGTAACTCTGTGCAATATTCACATTTACCATTTATGCATTCTCATTCCAAGTCATCAAAATGTGCTTGACTACACTTTGCAAGTGTACAGTCAGCTTTATTTATACCTCAATAAAATAAGAAAAGGGAATACTTTTATTAACATATTTTATTGTCAGTGCAACCTTGCTTCCTCGTAGGCGTAGCTGAAATAAAAATAGAGTTTTGTTGTGCAGCCGTGTGATCAGTGAATTTGATTTTGAACACGTTTTCCAATTTCCATTCTTCTTCTTCTTCCTTTTGATAGGGAGGCCAATGCCCAAATCTAACTTTTTAATTACTAATTTGTTTATACTAAAACTAAGATTAAAAGAAAGCATTTACTTTCACTAAGAAAATCCACCCATCTGCCGACTCCAGAAGTTCCATCAAATAGGAGATATCCAGCTCTTTTTATCCAGCTTCCTTCTACGCCTTTCCGTACGTAAGAGCCTTGAAACAATTATATTTCATGTCGCAAAGTTACGTTCATAATTAGACAGGCCCGAGGGACAAAGTTCATGATGAAGTTTAAAACTTCGCGCGAAAGTGCAATCACTCAACAGCGGCTAGCCTTGAATCGGTCGCACACGTACACACCTTCTTCTTCTTAGTTGATCCCTCCACCGACACAGGCAAGCCCCGATGCAGGCTGAAGTCCAGCCATCAATGTGCGAACGATTACATCTTCTACTACTACGAGCCGAAGACGATGGTTCAAAAAAGGAAAGAAATATATATAATTCATTGATATTTACCTTAGATGTGTATTCCAATAATTCGATTTCCTCATGAGTATTCCTTATTATCAACGATCGAGAAGTTACGAGGTCCAATTAAAATCCATCTTGCAGCGAACACAATCATAGCGCACATCCATGCATGCATGTCGTGTACTAATATTTCTCTCACACTCTCTCTCTCTCTCTCTCCCTTTCGCTATACGTAACATACACACTCACTAACCATGTATCATACAACACACACCTTCAAATCATGGCTTTCATTTCAATTCTCAATTGGAGTATAGACTGCTCACGTAGACTTTTTTTTTTACTGAAATATCTTTTTTAACACTTCTCATACATTACTGCACGACACTCGTATCTAGTGCTGTGAGAATAAGGTACTAGGGTCTATAAATAAGACTACGCTTTGCGCACGATCTGACCGGAGCTCAGATTATGTCGCAATACCCTTTATTTTTGGCGCGAACAATGACGTCACTGTTCACTGTTTTCCTTCTCATTTTGAGATGGATGTAGCTATAGGGCTCAAACCAACGCAAGATTGACAGAAACATCGTACTCTATCTACTTTCGAATGTTCAGTTTGTAAAAATCTGTATTTAAAAAGATAGAATCTTTTTTCTTTATATTTTCTAGTTGTTAGAAGTGGCAATTGTGAACATCTGAAATGTTGATCTCTATCAAAAGTTCTTTACTCAAAACGGATCCCATATTTTTAGGGTCTACCTTCTGCCAATGAGAAGGTTTTTAGTGAGCAAACCTCTACGCCCTCTAGGATTTTCTTAGTCGGTGGTGCGAGTGCGTCAAGGTCGTCTGCAACCACAATTATTGGATTAAAAAACGTCAAAATCTGCAAGATTGTCAACAAATGGTGAAAGACTGTTACAGATCCGTGATTATAGGTATGTTGTGAAATGTATAATTGTATTTTCTTTTCTTATTTTCTTCAATTTTTATTTTTACATCATTTTTTTCCCTTTGCTAATTTTTTGAAGTGGGCGACGAGCGCACAAATCGTAGGTGTAGAAGCCTTACGCCCGGGCATTGGCCTCCCTACTTTTGAGTAGACTCTACAGACCTCTTTACAGAGACAGAGTATTATCGTACTATACAATACCTCACACACTTATCTCTAAAATGTCTTTTCTACTATTGTCTAAATTATCTACACCATTATCACTGCGATACTGCACGCTGCATTAAACTTCGGAGCGTTGCGTGATGTCATTGCATTAGACCTACATGTAGACGTTATTACGTTGTTCCCAACTCTTGCATTTGAATAACGTGATTATATTAACGTGGGACTGATAGAGGAAATACAAATTGATTCCTCGCAACATTAGCGTTTAAATTGAGCGTCATAATTTCCCTAATATGTCTGTAAAGACTTTTTTCATGTGAGATAAGATTAAGAAACCACTTACTATCCATGATTACTTGTAAACTCCAGGTATGGCTCTATTTTATAGAACATTCTGAAGGCCGTAGTTTTTCAGAAAAAAGCGTCCCCAGCGATGTAATCCGTAGTCTTTGTTCCAGTGTAAATATGGACATCTTCGTTGCAATGCAATGTACACAAAATAATATGGAGTGCATTTAAAAATATTTAAAAAAATGAAGAAGAAAAAAAAAAGATTGCACATTCGCCATATGTAAAGTAAACTAAAATTAAGCAACAAATATAACTGTATAATATTTATTTGAAAGGCGGGCATACTTAGGCCAACGGTAAAAGACAACGGTTTTCATGTCTAGATCTAGACTAATATGCCATTTATGTTTTGCAATTACTTATTTTGGCATTAAAATGGCGAATGTTGCTTGGGGACTTAGGGGTTCTTGCATTAATTTTCTGCATGTGCCTCGCTTATATCAATAAAGATTGCACGGGGGCTCGAAGAATTTGAGGCAGTGGGGGCAGGCTAGCTAATTGAGCCCCCATGCTCAGAATGCAGCCCCCCCCCCCCCGCCCCGCCCCCGCGATGTTGAGTTTGCCGCCTTAACTTATTTCAACGATTCGCCCCCGTATACCCTCCTTCCACTCCCCCCCCCCCCCACCACGCACACCTTCATGATGATGACATGCATATTCCAACTGCATAATAATCATCATATCATTTCATGGAGGAATTCTATTAATACCTATTTTTATTTACATATGTATATATTTATTGTTTGCGTTTGGTATAGGCCTATGCCAATAGGAGCTCGCAAGCCAATAAATGACATGATGCATAATGGTCTATATTTTCTTTATCTTTGATCTAGTTAGGCCTGCCCTTTGATAAAGGAAACACCACCCAAACCAATATCATTAAAACGGTCTGAACTCCGATTATTTTATTTAATTATCCCCCGGCCCCCACACCACTTCGGCTTGCTTATTCTCGTGCAAAATGCTTACTTTATACTCCTCCTTTTAAGAAAAATGGGGGGTCCGATCCCCATTATCCCATAATGTATTCACCCCTAGATAGTTTGGCTCACCCGGTTTCTCTTGACCCGACATTCCCTCGGGATGTCACATACTCACATTTCCCTGTTCCATGCAGAGCTAATCAGAAGTTCGGAGGTTTAATGTTGCACCTTAGTATGAACAAAACAGATTATAAAAAAGGAAGACATGACTAAACTTAACGAGGACAAACGAAAAACCAGACTAACATATTAAAAATCTTTTGGCTTTATACAACTACCCGATAAAATGCCCATACAACACTGCCGAAGCAGAAACGATGTGGGTTGATGAAAGGTGCAAGGACCTTCTAAATTTAAGCCAACGCTATATAAAAGGCAATGTATACTCTTCGCGTACAGTTATGAAGCATTAAAACAAGAGGAATTAATTGGCATGATTCTCATTCCTTTTGAAATCGTCATCTTGAGTTAACGCCTCTACGCCCCCACCCCCCCCCCCATCATATTAGGGTGGTGATTTATTTCATGCTCGGAGGAGGTGGGGAGTAGCCCAAGCGAGTGTGTCGCCATCGATCAGTCGAACGGGAGTAATTGTGTGACAACATTACTATTTTGTGTTAAACACCAAGATGCACCACCAACAGTAAACGTGAAATTATTCTGTGTTTTAACCCTATTATAAACATTAGTGTCAATGATAAAAGAATAAACAAATAAAAAAGAATAAGGTCATATTAAATTCTAGGTGCTCGTAAAAGGTTGTCTTCTCTATAAAGAAATAGGCAAATGAGAGGTGATACTCATGTTAGATTCGTGGTAGGTCATCTAAATAGCCTTTGGTTTTCCTTCATTTTAGGCGTATTCCCTGACAATGTCATTGTCCACTTGATTAAAAAGTAAATGATACGTGTCATAATGTGAACACACAAATACATACCGGTGAAGCATACACAAGTCAAACAGGGGACCATGTCAACTTGAAAATACACGTATACAGTCAAACCTGTCTTTTAGGGCCACATAAGAGAAGCTGGTAAACTTAATCGTGTCACTGTAGACAGTTGACCTTACTATACAGGTTCTACCGTTCTACAACAAATGAGGGAGACAAGTGATGGGACCAATATGGACATGAATGATAGACAGTAGACCTACTTGAAAATATTTTGTTTGCTTTCTTAATATTGTTACAATTTTTTACCAAAATGTGAGTTTGATTTTATTGGCAGGACAAAGGAGTCTTGAGAGGATGAAAGTGCAAATATAAAAACGGGGCGGTATGGTGATGCAATATTATTGTTTACTTGGTCGGAAATTTGTGAGGATGTGGGGGGGGGGTGGCAAACTAAACCCTCGCTTCTTCAAATTCACTAGACAAGAGTGGTCAATGATAACTGTGATGGATGTTTGATTGATAACTCGAGGTTAAATCTGGTTCGGAAATGGATTAGATAGCCATATTGCTCTTCTTTTTTTTCGCCTTGCACACCCATCGCTATAAATAAACTGGTTATCGTTTACTGGTCACGGCGTCCTTATATTGACCTCGTAGAAGTACGTGTATACGTGGTAGTCATCAGTCCCAACGTCCGATTTCTATTCCATTTTTTTCCTGTTTTCAGCCTCGGGGTTATTTGGTAGGCCTATATGATTTTATTTGAGGAATGCCTTGAGGACAAGACACCCAAAACATACCTAACATGTCCTCTTTTAATTTTCGAAGTATTTGAATTACGTGTTGAAGAAATGACCGAAAAACAGGGAGTGAAATGGGTTTTATGACGGACCAGAGGCGGAATTTTGTGGATTTTAAAACTAAATATGGAGGCACGATTAGAAATAAAATTCGGACAAGGTAGAGGATCGAGGAGAATGAAAAAATAAGAGAAGGAATGATAGAAGGAAGAGAAGGAGGGGAAGTAAAAAAGGAAGAACAAAAAGAAGAAGGAAAGGACTCTGAAAAAAGGAAAAAGAAGAAGAAGGGGCACATTTTGTTGTGTTGTGTATCAAAATTGGGGGAGGGTAGGGTGCATGGAACGTTGCTCACCGTAAACTTGGCAATGGATGTTACTCTCGGCCTGTATCTCATCCAAATCCACCCATTAATTTTGTAAGGTCAAATGAAACTGCAAGTGTCTTAATTTTCTAGAAAATACCTAACAGTCATTCCAATTTAATCTAGAATTAACGGATGAAAACTAAACTATATATCTAATCCACTTCGTGATGATATGGAAGCGGAAAGACAGACACAGAATTGAGTGAGAGAGAGAGAGAGAGCGAGAGAGAGAGGGAGAGAGAATGAGAGAGAGAGAATGAGAGAGAGAGAGAGAGAGAGAATGAGAGAGAGAGAGAGAGAGAGAGAGAGAGAGAGAGAGAGAGAAAGGGGAAGATGTACTAAGAACAGTGAAAAATATATATTTACGTGGGCGGAAACAAATGACATTTCGGCATAGGCATGACAGTATTATTATTAT